>NC_086330.1:218893200-219518200 GCF_032445375.1 Bacillus rossius redtenbacheri | reverse complement strand
CTCCGTGTGCTCCTGATTATTCTTGCCAATATTATGATGGTTTTCTCCGTGTGCTCCTGATTATTCTTATCAATATTATGATGGTTAATCCGTGTGCTTGCGATCATTCCTGCGGTTTCGGTCAAAGGTCAAAGTCACACCCATCCAAGATGGCAGCCGTGACGTCGCAATCCAAGATGGCGGACCGTGAGAAATCTGAGAAGCACTAGCAGGAAGGACGAACTTCCTTCTCCTTGAAGACTATCGATGCCATTCTTCTTATGCGACCGATAGTGAACAACCCGCATCCCGCATAAAATAAATAAATATTATTTTACCTGCAATAAAAACATGACGTCATCTGATGTTGAAAAGCGGAACTGCTTGCAGCAAGTACCTTTGCATGAAATAAATTAACTCTCACCACTGAATAGTGCTATTGTAGTCAGTTAGAGACATAAAGTTTCGTAGCCATGCGGTCAATTAGTCATGCATTCTCGTAACCATGCGTTCTGGAAGCTTCGTAGTCCTATAGCCTCGCGATGACGTAACCTTGAAGACTTGCAATCGCATAGTCTCGTAACCTCATGGTTCGTAGTCTCGTAGTCATGAAGTCTTAGGACCTCGTAGAATTGAAGCTACGTATCCAAGTATCCTCGTAGACTTGAAGCTACGTAAGCAGGCGGCCTTGTAATCTTATAACATAATGCTGGTGGTGCAGTTGGAGCAAAAGAGAAAATTCTGACGAAAACAGATGCTGTAATTGTAGCCTTGTAGACGAGTAGCTTCGTAGTCAAGTACTCATGCAGACTGGTAGTCCTGTATCCTCGCAGTCACGTAAACCTGTGTACTAGAGGCTTCGTAGCTCTGTAGCCTCGCAGTCTCGTAAACTTGAAGATTCGTAGTCACGTAGTTCTGTAACCATGTGGTCTCATAGTCTCTTAGACTCGAAGGATTCTAGCCTAATATATTTGGAGCCAAAATACTTTTGGGACCAAAAGACTGTAGTTGTCAATGACTGATGGAGCCAATGAATATTGGAGTCAATGAATATTGGAGCCATTGAATATTGGAGCCAATGAATATTGGAGCCAATGAATATTGGAACCAATGAATATTGCAGTCAATGATTATTGGAGCCAATGAATATTGTAGCCAAAGACTATTGGAGCCAATGACTATCGGAGCCAAAAAACTGTTGGAGCCAAAAGGCTGATGGAACCTTTTGGAGCAATTCGAGCCAATTGATATTGGAGCTCATGGATATTGGAGTCAATGAATATTGGAGCCAATGAATATTGGAGCTAATGAATATTGGAGCCAATGAATATTGGAGCCAATGAATATTGGAGCTAATGAATATTGGAGCCAATGAATATTGGAGTCAATGACAAATTAATGTGCTTCCTTTTCGTCGATGGTGCTGCCTTTTCGTTGTCGGTGCTTCCAAATGTGCTTCCTTTTCGTTGGCGGTGCTGCCTTTTCTTTGTCGGTGCTTCCAAATGTGCTTCCTTTTCGTTGGCGGTGCTGCCTTTTCGTTGTCGGTGCTTCCAAATGTGCTTCCTTTTCGTTGGCGGTGCGGCCTTTTCGTTGATGGTGCTTCCTTTTCGTTGTCGGTGCTTCCAAATGTGCTTCCTTTTCGTTGGCGGTGCGACCGTTTCGTTGTCGGTGCTTCCAAATGTGTTTCCTTTTCGTTTGCGGTGCGGCCTTTTCGTTGTCGGTGCTTCCAAATGTGCTTCCTTTTCGTTGGCGGTGCGGCCTTTTCGTTGATGGTGCTTCCTTTTCGTTGTCGGTGCTTCCAAATGTGCTTCCTTTTCGTTGGCGGTGCGACCGTTTCGTTGTCGGTGCTTCCAAATGTGCTGCCTTTTCGTTGTTGGTCCTTCTATTTTTTATGTTGTTTTGACTCTAGTATTATTGTAAATGATTCTTTATTTGACTAGCGTATTATTCCATCCGGTGCATGTATATAAGCGAGTCCTAGACAGCAGGTCGGTCAGTTTGTTACTGTCGTCGACGGTGTAAGGATCACCTAGATTATTTCATCTGGTGCATAAGTCGCGTAATTACCTGTTCTTGAGAACTCGATGGCATCTTTACCGACTTTAACGTCGAACTCGATGGATGTTGTACCATCGTCTACGGGAACCTTGACGTCAGCGACGACAATGGTGGAGCAGATCTCGTTGGCAACGACGACGACGTCAACATTGGAGGAGATTTCAATAGATGTGATACCACCAGCAGAATATAGCTTAATAACTACTGAGCTGGATGTGCAGGAAACCACGACGATCGACGATACGACCTCGATGGAGACTTCAATGGATGCTGATTTGACAACTAGCGAACATCGGTGCTGTTACTGCGACAAGATTTTCTCAAACAACAGCAATGCTCGGCGACACGAGAGGAGCGAATGTGTCAAGAACCTATATCGTAAAATGTTTGTTTGTGAGAAATGTCATAAGCAGTTTGCCAGAAAAGATAATATGAAAACGCACATGAAGGCATGTAAAGGTCCTGCTGTGCGGCAGAAAGTAAAGGTTTCGGTGCAACAGCGATGCATCGATGTTCATAAGAGTATGCCTGGAAATGGTACTACTGTTGCAACGTCCATATCTGGATCGGGTCTGAAAGGTTCGTCTACATCAGCACGGTATCCTTGCAGCTACTGTGATACGTCGTTCGCATTTTTTCCATGATGCACGAAGACATGAGCGGAGCAAATGCAAAAAGAATCCTTCTCGTATAAAGTTTCGATGTGATGATTGTCATGAATGGTTTACTCGAATCGATAGTTTGCGACATCATGCGAAAAAATGTAAAGGTGGAGTCTGTGCTCCTACTGCTGAACTACCTGCCGACATTTCGACTCCTCGCTTTAGATTGGAGACACGAAAGTGTACAACCAAAAAAACAGATGCCCAGCAACCGATTGTTATGACGTCTGAACATGGAACTAAACCTAAGACTGTGTTCGGAGCATTACAAGTGAACGAAATGGCTTCTACTTGGCGCAGTCTGCATTTCGTGGAACGTTGAAAGACTACTATTAACTAAATACGTTCGGTGAGTCGAAGGACAGTTGTAATTTTCTTGACGATATCAGACAGAAGATAATCAATCAGCTTACTGATGATGTAGCAACAAACGGACCTTTGAAATATAACTTGTGGTTGGACTGTATATATGGAAAGCCATATCCGTTCGATGACAAAGTGAAGAAGTGTGCATTCAAGACATCGGCTGCAGTAATTTACAGTTCTAACGATGTGAAGCAAACTGTTAAAAACGGTATCCAGAAACTCTGTCAAGAAGAGGTGGACTATGTCTGTAAAGGTTCTGGCTGGACTCTGTCTAGTATAAACCGATTGGAGCTAAGAATTAGTCATTTCACACCGCTGCGGAACTAAATGATTATAAGATTGCTGGCTTTCGTAAGTGATCCTGTAGTAGAATAGAAATTATGTAATAAATATTATGTTTGTAAAAGAACTTGCGGTGTTTAATTCCTCGAACCTGTTACTATTATGTTAAATTGATGTTATATTTAATTTTTTTTGCATCATCCTAGATCGTACCAAGGACCTTAGTCGATCTAATTAATCAGTATATTGATCGGAAATTTATTTAATGATTTCTGAACTTTTTCCCGGATCTCTAGCATTAAAATTACACATTTCCAATATGGTGGTCTTGATGTCTGATAGGATGGTGGTCGTAGAGGATTTAGAGTCTCTTTACGAATGTTGAACATGGTTTATTTAAATTATTTTTTTTACATAAGATTAAACATTATTGCAACGATCGGGTATCGAACCGAGGACGGGAATCGATCGAATCAATATGTAAATTAATGAGTGATTTATTTAATGAATTTTGGAACTTTTCCCGAATTTCTAGCTAAATAATTACGGATTTTCAAGATGGCGGCCAAATGACAATATGGCGGGTGTCACAGTAATAAATGATTACTGCACTCTAGTGGGTAAGAATTAAACTAGCATGGTGTCAGCGCACTCTAGCCGACGATACAATGATGTTGGCTTCCAGCATCGAAGACAAGATGGCGGACATGACGTCATACTACCTGATGGTATATGTGCATTGGTAAAAGTGGTGGGGGTCAGTCTGCCAGCAGCCACCTAGGGGGAAGGATCTGTCGTCATTTTTAATTTTTTTTTGCACCCACCGGGTTCGAACCGCGGACTCCGAGCTCCGTGTCGTTAATGTATGCTTTTTAAATATTTTTTTATTAAAATTTTATTATTTGAATTTTTTTATAATTTTTAAAAAAAAAATTCATTAAAATCGGATAGTAAATGAAGATTTTAAAGATGGCGACCGTAACTAAAATTTCAACGGTGGCGACATAATCCAAGATGGCGGTCATGGTATCCTTATTCCTAGAAATGGCTTAACTGAGGCTTGAGTTAAGGATGCTTAAGCCAGTTTTAGGAATTTTCAGCCGCTGGGATTTTTAAGGACTAAAAACGGGAATTTTTCCCTCGAAACGGGAAATTTTTCCCTCGAAATGAGAAATTTTTAATTTGTGGAATTTTTTGAAATTTTTTGGCGGAACTTTTTTCCACAGAAATGGAAATTTTGGCGATTTTTGAGGAATTTTGGGGCAAATTTTGCCCAATTTTGGCGGATTTTGAGGATCAAATTCAAGGTCAAGGTCAAAGGTCAAGGTCACACCCATCCAAGATGGCCGCCGTGACGTCACAATCCAAGATGGCGGAGCCGGCTCTCGGCTCCACCGCCTGAGGCCTGTTTCCGGAGCCCCTATGCTATACTACTCGTATGCAAATTTTCCCTAAATTTTGAGTTTCAGATATAGATTTTTTTTCTTCAAGAAATTTTTCTAACAGTTTTTCCAATTTTTTATTTGATCCACTAGGTATAGATTTAACACTTTTTGTTTTTTCCTCAATTTCGTCGAGGTAAAAATCCTTAAACTGTATGTTTTGCTCTTTATCCAAATATATTTTTTATATATCATCTGTCAAACTTATCCATACTTTCCGTGTTTGATGTCTTTTATTTAATGATTTGCTGACTTTGGCATAGTTTGGAATATTTTTAACTGTTTGGTGTAGATTTGCAGGTTGGTGTTCGAGTGTAATTTCAAAAATCTGCCATCAGGTGTAGCTATTGAGGTTATGCATATGGTGTTTGATTTCCCATCTGCTGTTGGTTTCACAGCAAAATTAAACCTCAATTTTTCCATGTTTCGTGAAATATTTGCAGAAAATGTTGTTTTATAATGATGTTTCACTCTTGGTTAATTGGTCAAATGAAACAAATACATAATTGTGTTTCTCTATTTAACGAAAGAAACAACATTTAAAGCCCTTATTTCAGGGAATTTTGTTTTCATATTTTTACAAATATAGATAATATTCTCTTCAAGAAAGTATATTGTTCACAATAATCATAACCCACTCTCACTTTTCATTTAATTAAATGTCACAATATTTAGTAGGCTTTGTTTATATCGCACCAAAGACAAACTGAAAGAAAATAGTTCGCACATGAGCGAAATGCGAACTCTTTTCTTTCAGTTTGTCTTTGGCGCGATATAAACAAAGCCTACTAAATATGGTGAAATTTTATAAATTGACAAAAATCTTATTTTGCAAATTTAATAATGGAATAATCTTATCAAATTAGTGTATTGTCATCGTTCTTCGATAAATCTACAAAGTTTGAATGAAATCTGGCCGTTTAAAGTGGGTCAAAATCGCACCCAAAGGAGTCGGTTACAAACATACAAACATAAAGGTGAAGCTAATATAAAGCATGTAAAAATAAATCAATTATACTTATTTTGTAAACTTGTATTATTACCCTTTATTTTATTTGTTGAGAGAAAAACATGAAACAGTAAATTATAAAACCATTACAGAATGGCAATTTTAATTGTTAAAGATATTAACATTATCAAACAACACTTTAAAATAAATATCGCGCGCTTTCACGGTTTTTGCTTTGCCTTTGGGTTCTAGCCGCGTCACATTGGAAGTTATTTCGACGTTGCGGAGTGCATTGCAGCCTCTATCTTTAGGGAAGCAGCAGCAGTCGTTTCTTACCTACTGTCAGTAACAGTAAGTAGTAGGTTACTGACGAACAGTAGGTAGTAGGTTACTGAGAGTAACAGTAGGTAAGAAGCGACTTCTGCTGCTGCCCTGAAGATGGAGGCTGCAACGCACTCCGAAACGTCGGAAAGAACTTCCATTGTGACGCGGCTAGAACCCAGAAGACAAGAACATTTATTAAAATGTTTCTAGTTGATTTGATAACTTAAAGTATTTTAGTAAATTCTTGATTATTACCATAATGTTCCTGATTTGTTATGAAGTCGCTTGAAATCTCGATTATCAATGACTCCGACATCTTATCATGTTTATCATTGGCCAAACATTATTAAATTTGCAAGAGGAATTACCTCACAGAATGTGCCCGCCAATTTCAAACTTACCATACATAGTTTATCAAATACAGACACACATACAGACTTATTAGTACCTCTGGCCTGCGCCTCTTTTTCCTGTATGCTGATAAAAACAATCTGGCTTTGCTAGACTTCCGAGCCATTGATAGCTACACTTCCTTCTTCTGGCGAGTTGCGAACCTCAGTTTTGGGACAGCTCCACAGCAGGTAGTAACCCCCACCCCCTGCACTCTTCCCTATTGTTGTTGTCAGGCTCGGGCAGAGTCCTGCGCCCAGCAGGGGTCAGCTTAGCAGCTCCACAGGGGGGAGGGGGGTCGTTACCACAACGCCGAAATACCACAACGCCGAACGTACAATAACGCCGAATACCATAACGCCGAATTCCAAATTCACCACAACGCCGACGACCCGAAAACTGCTGTGTACCACAACGCCGAATGACCACAACGCCGAATGACCATAACGCCGAAAAATGTTGCTGCGGGAGTGCCAAATGAGCAAACTGAAAACAACTAAATGAATTTATGTGTGTTTCTCAAAAGTACCTTAACGCCGAAATACCACAACGCCGAATGCCATAACGCCGAATCGGTAATTGACAATAACGCAGAATTCAATGTTGACGATAACGCCGAAATACAAATTGACCATAACGCCGAATCCATACTTGACCACAACGCCGAATCCGTATTTGACCACAGGGCCGAATCCCTAGCGTGTTGCCTACCAGCCAGGAACCTAAACGCAGTATTTGGAAACTTATTTTCTTTATAACGAAAGCAGAAAAGTTTAGAATCTTATCTGTTGTTGTAAAATGGCACAAATTATTAAAGTAAGTTAATTGTCAGTTATTATATTAATTGTTAGCGATGATTAGTAGCCCCGGATACTTGGTGAACGGAATAGTTATTTATAAAATCATTCCTCTCGAGCTGTCTACTAAGTTAATGCTTCGTTATCATTTCATGATAGCATTTAAACTCACTTCCATGTATCATTATTAACCCGCATGCCTAAGTTTCATTGTGCACTGTGGAGGTACATATATCTGAAGTAGCTATTCAAATGCTTGGAAAACATTTAAGTCTTGCAAGATGACTACATAACATAATTATGCATTGTATTAAGGTGGTTTGGACGCAATAATAGTTGTAGTTTTATATTTGTACCAAACAATGTCCAACTTTTAAACATTGATTCCGGTTTTCAATGGTTTCCCGAAAGGATAATGCTGAAATGGCGCGGTTGAGATATTCGGGCGTTTTTAGGGTCTTGAAAATTACATTTAATAAATTCCTTACATATCGCAGGGGTTTCTGAATTTTTTCATGTTAAGAATAAATCTTGTTCTAGCTGCAAATGTGTTCTTAAATGCAATATAAATGTGTTAAAAAAAAAAAGAAATAAGCATAGTACACCTAATAATTTTTACTTGAACCATTCGTATTTATGTTACAGATTTTATGAAAGTATAATTAGCGAACATATTTTGCTGTTTTTTTTTTTCATTCCCAGGTGCTTTATCTTGAGCCTAGCATAGATAGAAATTAGTGTGATGCAATAAATAATAAATTAAATATTATTTACTTGGATACTGTAAATTGTATACACCTAATTATAAATTTATGTTATTAAAGCGTAGCGACGTATTAGTAAAATAGTATGTATGTAAACTGATAGAGCTAGAGTTAGGTCCCGTTCGTAAGTTTACTGCGTTCAAGAATGGTAATTGGTTTGTGCAGGAGCCCAAGAACAAACTATTCTCTATACCGCTAGGGTAAACGTTGCTTCCGAAGAGCCCGCTAGAATGCGTGGGGTGCTCTGCTAGGAGGTGCTTGGCGCGGCCAGTGTGCTAAGGAAGGCGCGCTGTTGTCACTTACTCGTCTGTTCTCTTCCAAGTGAACGAAGAGCGCCGGAAAGTTCAGAACACAAAACGTGACAACTTCGTGGTCGACAGTGTGAATATTTATGTAAACTAAATATATGTATGTTCAGTTCGAAAGCGTAGGTCAGATATTCTATTGGGTTTGCCATACATTTACGTTGCCGTGATGAAGTAGGTACTGTGCGTATAATGAAAAATCGTTACGTTTTTCTAGTAAGGCCTGTTCTAAAATGCAACGGTAACGGAACAGACGGGACCGAAAACGAAAACGGATCGTTGTTCCGTTCCGTCCGTATTTTTCTCTTTCTACAACTACACAGACCCGTAAGAACAACAACCAGTAAATAGCAAGCGTGACGTCACATAAAACTAAGAGTATCAAATTAATTACTTTTTAAATCTTTGTATATGTACGGTAGTATATCTGGAAATATATTAAATAGACATTTGGAAAGGAATTCCGAAATAAGGGAAGGCATAAATCTCCTCGTCTTACGTTTAAACATTTAATTTTAAAGTTTTTCTCCAACTTGTCATATATATAGTAAATATTTTACCATGAAAATCAGCAGTTCGTTAAAATTCATCACGACGAAAAACACGCGAACAATTAAATCACAACACTTGTTTCCATTTTGTTTCTGTAAAATAAATTAAAAAAATAAAAATTTAACAAAAATAAATCAAAACAAATTGCGGGAGGTTATGCTGTCAACCCTGGATAGTCAAGGTCACTATGCGGAATGAGCGTTTTGTAGTAGGAGTGTGGGGGTGGTAGTGGAGGGTTAAACCAAATATTTTAGAATGACAATATAGGAAACTCGAGCCTTTTAACATGGTGAAAGCTGGCGACACCCGACAGCAGCGACCCTGGTAGCTGGTGGCTTTGCCTAAAGGAACGCCCGCGTAATTAAAATTCCCATGTATTACAATGGGAGATACCAGTACAGATTTACTCTCGTCTCTTGAAATATTGTTTTATCATGAAATAAATTTACGGTCAATATATTTTTACTGTAACAGAGTATTCATATTTCAAAACAGTTACCCAATTTACAGAGCTATATTGATTTTTAAGACCATTAAATATAGTGTTACTGTAAACATAACAGACAACCAAATGACGCAAATCAGACAGTTTTTAATAATGAAACATACTTAACTCTAAACCTGAAATTTTGTAAATCACATATTTTATAAATATTCCGTGAAAGTTGAAAAAAAATTTCCTCGAGGAACTTCTTAAAGTGAAAAAAAAAAAACTTAAAAATTGAATATGAATTGTCCCGAACCAAAATTAAGTATTTTTAATGTTGCTAATTGAAGTCAACCAAACACATATAAAATTGAGATTAATTTAATTTATTTAACATAACCAAACACTTAAAACTAATTTACATTATTTTTATGTTGAAAACCAAACATAAAACCTTTGAAATCAATAATTTTGGTAAACTGCTTGAAATACTACAGTGACAACTAAGTCATTCAGCATAATGAGTGGAGCGCAAAAATACAAATTTGAGGATATTTAAATTATTTTTTAGGTAATGCTCTGGTTTAAAAATATACTATAAAAATTTAAAAACAAAATTATATTAAAAACAGGTTAAAAAATATTTTAAAACATTGAATGTTGAAATATGTATCATTGTTTCCAATTAGGCACTATCATTTTTAAACAGTGGAAAAGGAATATTTGATTTAAACTATACACAAGTAAATATGGCTATAGCAAATATTGTAGTTCCTATTAAGATATTTGGCTATAGTTTCAGCCTTCGGAAAACTAAAAAATGACTTCTAACAGCTAAATACATCGTAATTATTGCAACCAAACATTGCACAAACTTTTCCAGTCATTATAAATAACTTAAACAGGAGAAAACAAAGAAAAAACGTCCATTCAAAATTATCAAAATAACATTGTCTCAAATGCGCTTACAACGTAGGTCCAGGCTAGGCCGCCAGAATGCGCTGCTGAATGTGTCGCCCGTTTTTTTGACGACTTTCCTATATTGTCCTAAAATATTTGGTTGAACCATCCTCACACTACCATAAACCTGTTTAGGGACTTAAGTGGGGGGGGGGGGGGGGGGGTGGGTACATATCCCACATTGTAAACAAACAACGTCTGCCATCAACTACTAAGTACTATAACTACTATTATAAACGTTCATTTAGTAGTGTGTCAACGATGTGAGGGATATAATAGACTGTAGATGATGATAATACACACAGATTTACGCAATTACTGAATGCTGGTTGTGATCTGCCATACCACTGGCGCTAAAATACTAAATTCTTCCACGCTTGATAACTTAAAAAAAATTTATTTTCATATTTGAATTATTTTCACCTTGTAAACACCGCTCGTAAAGTGACAATAGATGGTTAACACCACTATGCAAGACTAATTTATATTCAAAGTCATCCACCAATGCCTTGTCATAAGCTTGGAACAGTTTACCGACATCAGATTAGTCATCCCATGGCTGAGGGGATGACACTGACATCACGCAAAATGTTTATTCAGATCTGTATAATTGTGGGTGTGAGTGTACATGAACGTAATAGAATTGTAATTTTTTATATTAGTACTTAGTCTGCCACTTAGGAGTGTTTTTGTGTATTTGTAACATTTATGTAATTGTATCGTTTGAGCATTGATTTTTAAATAACATATCAATAAAAAGAAAGTGTATTTTAAATGTGTCCAGTGTAAGGAACGTTAGCATGCCCTCTGCGCTTTTAAAGACGTTCATAAATGAGACTGAATCACTGGAATATCAGGTGTAGGAATAGCGATATATATACACAAAAGCATAAAAGTGACTGCCTTAGACTTTCTCATGCCAGGTAGCCATGAATACTTATCAGCAGAAGTACGTCATAAGCACAGGGATATTGCCGTTAGGATCCTGTACAAGCAAAAAAAAAAATAATATATAGGTATATTCCATATACTAACTAAACTGATGACTGTTCATGGTAAATTTAACACTTCTGAGCACCTGTTTACTTTTTTCTCTCGATCAATTTGTATCCTTTCACTACTTATTTATGCTAAATATTTATATTTTTTCTATTCAGGATAGTCTGTTTTTTTCAACCCAACAAAAATTATATGTCTGAAACCTCCACGAAATATAATATTGGTTGTTATTCAAATAGAAGTGATTTTCTAAGTGTCCACTTTACCGTGAACCTCCTACCTTGAAAATGAATTATGTAACATGTTAGAAAAATATGAAGATATAATCTTATTAGATGATTTCAACATAAATATGTTAAAACTTTCCGCTGTGAAACAGTTCTACGCAGGAATCCTAAATATTGCGCAACGGTTTAAGGTGGCCGCCTGATAGCGGGTATGTTTTTAATGTTCGAGGCGTGGGAAGGGCGGGAGAGCTAAGAGCGATACAGACACGCGCATCAAAGTCCTAACGCCTATATCCGCCAGGCGGTCTTCTGACATGCAGCAACATTGTCGAAGACTCCCCTCTAAGGCAATTTCAGTGGGGATCCTATCATTTTATGACGAAATATTAAATATGAAGGTTTTTTGCACGTTCCTAAATCATTTTCAAGTCAGTGAAACTTTATTTTCAAACCTAAAATTGACGGTGAAAATAACCATTTTAGCCATTTTCAGCTTCCAAAAGAGGTTATTTATATAGAGGATTGTATAAGCTGGCATCAATGGTCTAGGAACACGTGTAAAATATGTTAAGTGGTATTGGTAGCAAGTGCCGAGCACACACGCGGTACACTTGTGTGATACGTGAACTGCTGAAGCTCTGCACAGTATTTATAGTGGCCGGTATAAACAACCTACTTAAATAATTTGACGTAACTGGATATAATAACCCAAAGATATCATATGAATACCAGAAGGACCTCGTATTTTACAAAAAAATTCGAAAACTCAGCAATTATAAAAAAAAGAAGAAATTATTTCGTTATGGGTATATTTCAGCATATTGCCTATCGCATGTAATTTCATTCTGAATAATTTAATATTGGTTTTTACTTATTGTATGCTCGTGTAACATGCATATTTTGTCTTTAACAAGCTGTTTTGAGAAAAATATGCAAAATATGCTTACAACTAATGTATACAGAATTAACGATATTTATAATAAACATCAAACTGTGAATTTTTCACACTTGAACGCCTTTAAGGGGCCCGCCTATTGCAACGCCCTTAAGTTCATTTGTATCCAGCTAGTACATTTTCTGAAATAGCACCCTAAACACCCCAGTTTTGGCTATTTAGACGCGACCTAAAAGGTGTTTATATTGCGCATTTTTCTTGAAAGAAGTGTGTGTTTTTTTTCATAGATAAACAGCATAAAGACACTTTACTAAATCTGTAAAAAATTATTCTGACATGCTACAATGCAGTTTAGGCACATGTAGGCGAGCTCCTTAGGGAAATGCCAGTTAGTTTTACAGTGGTTATAATTTTTTTAAATATAAATATAGCAGGCTTATTGGTATTAAAGAATCTCTTCATTATTTCGACAGTATTATACAATTATGTATAGCCTATTTACATTATTTTATAGCAATGAATCAAATAGTTTTTAAATTTATGCACTTAAAGTATTGTAAATATTGTTATGAAAATAGCCTAAAATGGTATAATACTTTTTTTTTTTGCAGACAAGTGGTGCACTATTTGCAAAAAGCGTACATTAAAAAAAATACTTTATGTGTAAATTACGAACAACAAACTACTACACTTATCGAGACAAATGTTTTAAGACGCTCGTCCACTCACAGGTTACTTGTGTGAATGAGACACTAAATCGATATACCGCCCTTATCTTCGGTGCCTCCAACTCTGAGTCGCCCTTCACGCATAAGCAATTGAACGAGCATGCAGCCTGTACCTACGGGACTTTAAGCGGTAACCCTATCATTTTTGTTATAACTACGTAAGTCTGAATCGAATAATATATTAGTAACTGCAAGAGTGGAGGTTAGCTACAGCATTAGCCTCCCACCTAGGCGATCCGGGTCCAATTTACTTCCAGATTTTCAACGAAAGTTGGCAAATTTTTCGGGATCTCGTGTTTCTCCTGCCCATCATTCCCGGCGCTACTTCATATCTAATTTATTTCCTAAAATCAACTCTAAGGAGCTGACATTTCAAAAGGCCGCCTCCTCTTCTCGAAACCCTTGTAAAAACGTCGCATTTTCTAAATAAAAAACCTTCAACTTGACCTTGAATTGTAAAAAAAAAAAATATTCTTTCAAAAGTATATTTCATTTCAATCAATGTTCCATTTGCCCTATAAGAAATAATAAAGTGTTATGTTTTAACTAGGGGAAAAATCAGTACTGATATTTAATGTGCAAAAAGATAAACATGTTGGCTGTATGTTTAGCTTCACAGTTGCAAGAGAGTGCGCTTATCTTACGAATACAGCATTTCAATGCCTGGCAGGTAGGCAACACGTTATGGTTTCGGCGTTATGGTCATATTAGAATTTCGGCGTTATGGTCATATAATGGTTTCGGCCTTATGGTCATATAATGGTTTCGGCGTTATGGTCATATTGTAGATTCGTTGTTGTGGCATTCGGCGTTATGGTATTTCGGCGTTGTTGTACATTTGAATTCTCTTTCAGTATATTTAGTGACTTTCTTCTGAGTTTGTTTTTGTGGCAGTACTGCAATGACATTTTTCGGCGTTAATGTATTTCGGCGTTGTGGTCATTCGGCGTTGTGGTACACGGCAGTTTTCGGGTCGTCGGCGTTGTGGTCAATTTGGAATTCGGCGTTATGGTATTCGGCGTTATTGTACGTTCGGCGTTGTGGTATTTCGGCGTTGTGGTGCGTCCCCGGGGGAGGGCTCTCGCTGTCTACACCTCTTCTTCCCTTCTCTGCCTCCCACCCAGTTTCCCGCGCGACGATCATCTTTTTGGCCCAGCAATGTGTGCATTACTTTAGAAATACATAATTTTCATCAAATATCTCAATTACGACAGTGAAAACACAGAAATAAATTTATTTTATAAGGTTAACACTATGTTTCCAATGAAAAATATTTATGAAATATTCAATTAGAACTTCTGAAAATCACACTGAAAACAGCTCAGAAACAGTACTTTCAATGCGAGATAAAACTTCTTTAATCACAAAAATTTAAAAAAATTAATTAATAGAAACCTTCCTTATACCTTTCTATATTTTTCAAATTTTTTTTATTTCTTTTCAGTATTAAAATTACGCCATTGAGACTTGGAACCGCGAGACCCTGCAGCACACAATTTTAGCAGCTGTGATGAATCCTCTTAAGTCTTGCAAAATCCAGCCAATGATTGTTAAAATTCAAACAATAAATATATGTATATATCTTATGCAAAAATGATAAGCTTAGCATATGTTACATATATATATGCTAAGCAAATCGTTTAAAAAATATTCAAGCATACACACAAATATATTCACTGAGGTGAATTTGTGAGAATATAGAATAATTTGAAGCTACGAAGACAAAAGACTGTGATGAAGTGCTGAGACCAAAACGATAGAAACGACTAGTTAAAATAATGTTACAAACGCATGAGAAAAGGACACGACGGGTGCCAGGCGGGCCCGAACTGCAACTACATCACGCGAGCATTCCTTCGTGATTATAATCGCCCGGCCTCGCCGCCACTGCGCAATCCTTCCTCGGTGTTGTTATATATCTCACAGTGGCCTGGAAATTTTGCGGGCCACTGTGTGGCGTGGCGTGAATAATGCGACACTATTCTGGATGCTTCGAGCAACTGGTTGGTCTGTGATGACCCGACACATCACAACTACTCTAGTAGGTTCCAGAAAGAATGTCAAGGGTATAAAAGCGGCGACGCCAGCCTCCGCGGGAGTTACGAGAGGTCCAACAGAGAGATTAAAGTGCGTGTTCGGCGAGTGGCACGACGCGATGCAAAGGGACAAAGCAAGTGCGATGGAGTGGCGCGAGACTATATGAGGACAGGTGCGAGGTAAGAGGCGAACCACTGTTGAGCCTAGCATCAGTGAGGAGTGTGAACCGTGGACTGGAAAGATATTCAGTGATTTATAAACAAATTTAAATGTGAGTGATTTGTGGACAGACAAGTGCGGTATTTTAGTTAGTAATGTAAATTTTAGACGTAAATAAGACTGTGTAAAAATTAATTGGGCTATTCTTACGAATCGGTCTTCTCCACTCGTACCAATAATTATTATGTTCACTAGGACGATGACGATAGTGAATTTGAGATTGTGTTGAAATGGAAGACTTTAAAGATCTTAAAAATATTAAAAATAAGCATGCAAGGAAGATTAAAACAGCAGAAGAGATTCATTACTCGACATGGGAAGATCTTATCATATTGATCGATTGTCTGATACTGCTGCTGGCTACTAATTTACTGATGGATAATAATATAACTAGATCATGTAAAAGTCGTCCTTCGTAATTTTGATGACAGTCTATCGGCGATCGTAGTCTTATCCTCGAAGAACTGATAGCAGCTGATGTGAGAGTCTTTCATCGTTCTGCTGGCACTGTTTCTTGACAAAAGTTGTTTCATCAATAACTGACAGCACCTGAAAGTCTCTCGAAGTTCTCCAGTTGATAAAGAAGAAAAAAGTTTGACACACGTTTAAATAAAATTACAAAGACAATTAATGGAAGTATTTCTACTCCTTTACATGAAGATACATTTTAATAGTCAGTCGAATTTCTTGACGATCGTGCAAATAGCATATTTTATACTAATTTCTTCTGCTAATGTCATCAGATACTAATTTTCGATGTCTTAATTTCTGAAGAAATAGAGTTTTGAAGCACCACATTACATCATTTTTCAGTAGTTGGTATTCAAATTCGTTCGTCGAAACCTTTCAAAATTCTGGGCACACAATATGGACACATTATTCTTGCTAAAAGGCTGATTCTCGGCTGATTGTTCCAAAATACATTTTTTGGAAACTTCCTTCCCTAGCAGTTGACAGTTGACCAATCAGCATACTTGTTACAAATTTGACACGATGGTTAAATTGCATAAAAACCTGGTTTTACGCTATTTTTAATACAAACAAACATAAAATTTAACTCACTAGTAACATTATAACTCAGAGTTAACTCAAGAAACTATTCACACATCAAAGAAGCAGTCTCCATACTCGAAAAACTTAGGGAAGCTGGCTACATACAATAATGAATTTTTTACCTGCATGTGTATAAAATTGAATAATATTTGTATTTTAAAAATTGATCGTTTTTATTTCTCGATATCTCAATTCTAACCAAGTCTGAGTTCTCGTAATACAACTTCAAACTTAAATATGTAAAAATCGTCAACAATTACTAACAAAATAAATACATTCCAACAATCTGGGCTGGGCCATTTCGTGCAAAATATAATTGAAATCATTTGGAGCCAAATGCAGATAGCGCAATTGTAGTCAGATGAAGTTGGATCCTATCGACTGTATCCTACAGACGAAATCGTATCTGACTGATAGGATCGTATCTGACTGATGGGATTGTAACCTTATGACGGGATCGTATCATATCGAGCTTAATGTTTGCACAAATGTACGTCCAATTCGTTTAATGTGCGTAGTCAAGTCTGTAGTCAGGAACTGAATATTTAATGGTTCATAATCTCTTGGGCATGTAATAAGCGTAAAACATTTTTTATGGATTCTCGATTCTATAGTAGGGAAAAAAACATGTAATAGATTATACCCTTACAAAATGTCTGACAATTAGGAGACTCTTGTTACCCGGCTTTAAATATGAATAATTAATTATTCTCAAATATAACAAGTATCAAAAAGTAATAGAATGACTCGTGTTTCGGATATGCTTGGAGGAAGGACCCATCGCTGAGGTATTTTATCTATGTGACGTATTTGCGTTTTTTATTAAAATTGTATTAAAAATTTTTCGGATAATTACGGTGCAGATCAGATGTCATAATTCAAAATGGCCGGGAAAATGGTTGAATGTTCAAGAAAACATAATTCATGATGGCGGAATGATTACATCCAAATTGGTCGCTGGGTCAAAATCATATGTCATGAGCAGCTTAGAACAGTTAGTCGTTGGCGCATTTGAGCCACATCGGGGATTTTCATTCTTTTAAAGACAAGCATATTTTGAAGCACTTTGAAATTTAAATTTTTGAATTTTCTATGGGAAATGTTCTCTCGAATATGTGGGACTTTGAAACTTCAGAATTTGAGATTTTTGGTGGTCCTTCTACCCCAAAAACAGGAAAATTGAGTTTTTTATGGCGAATTTGTGGGTTAATTAAAGTAAATTTTGAGTCTTTTTTTTTTTGGCAGTTTTAGTACATTTAAAGGTGTAGTCATCCAAAATGGCCAACGAAAATCTAATTTTTTGCACAGACACCAAGGTTTGGAAATACTTTTATATAATACTTACGTGTTTAAACAAATCTTCACTTCATCGTCTGATTCGTATGCCAGAAAAGGTGTCTTTCCACTGAAAGAAAATAATCGTCGAGAAAAGACATGGTAGCCTTTTGCCATTGCTAATGAACCAGCATTGATTTCTGCGAGATGATTTGTCAAAAGATCATGCTCATGATAAACTGCATCCTCTGCGAAAACCGCATTCGTACGTACATTCATCTTTAAGTTTTTTTCAGTGCATTCATTTCATTTTCCGGGATCAGTTGCTATAGCTGGGTCATTCCATGTCAAATCAACAAAAAAAAAAAAAAAAATTAAGTTCAAAATTCACACTCACAGATGGTAACCAAACTGCTAATCCCGATAGTACATGTAAAGAAAATAATTCATAATTATTTTTAGATTTTGTTAACTTTTCATTTGTTAGTTATGGGTACCATAAAAACTCTAATTTTTCGGAAAAATGGCGTGTCATTTTGTATTGCCCATAACTTTGGTCTTAATTAAGCTTTGGATCTGGGCAAGATCTCATTTGAAAGCTAATCAAACAGGCTTTAATATGATATACCGGTACAACATGATACAGCAGCAAGGAACAAAATGTTTTTAGTATTTACTATTATTTATTTCAAAAAGTAGTTTTTTTAAAAAAAATCCCATACAAATATTTTTTTCAGTATCAATTGTTTGTCATTAAATACTGAAAGTTTCAAAGTAGGATCTCAGTGACATCATATTTAAAAAAAATTCATCTGATAGTTCACCCTGCAGCCAGCATAATTAATACATACAAAAATTTAGATACAGATTGAAAATGAACTTTTTAAAATTAACATCTTCAATGAGATAATGCACTGCATATTGCAACAGGCGTAGAACAATGAAGTACAAAGTCAAGAATTATCCAGTTCTGATTATTACTCTATGTTTTAACATAAACAGGAGTTCCCTCCATTTTCAATGGTTCAGTTGTATTGAAACTGTCAGAAGTTTTCAGTTTTCTTCAAACATTTTTATTCTTATTAGTACAGAGACTATTACTAGTAATATTTATATAGTTGTGAATGTTTTGTGTTTCTTGGTATGAAGTTAATCTTAGCCTCAATATGTAATAAATTTAATTTAATGGAAAGAAAAGTTTTAGGTTAGGTGTGCATCAGTTTAGACATTTTCATATCCATTTGAGAACTCAGAAGACATAAGATGGATAAAACACCACCAAAAACAAAGGTGAATTTGTATTGCTGCAATCCACTCAGTAAGCCAAATCATAATTTCCACAAGAAGAATTTAAGAGTGGTAAAACATGATACAAATAAATTTAGTTCAAAGGTTAGGTTTGGGTATAAAATTTGTGACAGTTGTCGTAAATCACTGTTACAAACTGTAAATAAATACCATTAAATGGTGTCTGCCACTGATAATACAGATGTTGACCAGTCTTCCCAGGAAATAGATATTTCTACTCTTGAGAGAGAAGAATCTTTGGCTTATTTCAACCGGAGCCTAGCTGCTATTAATGAATCACCAATAAATAAAACAACGTCTAGGAGAAAATAACTACCCAGAAAGAAAACTACAAAGAGCAAATAAAGTTTTCAGTTTGAAAGTGCTGCAAAACGAAAATCCTGATATTGTGGAAACACAGTCAGCTAGTGATGAAATACTTTGCCAGCTGAAAGAAAAATTTTTTCAACTACAGATAAAGCTGTTAGATAGCAAATCTTAACCACATTACCCTTCAGTTGGACAGTAAAGAAAATTCAGGATGAATTTGATGTAACTAACTACACTGCTCGTCATGTAAAAAACTTCAACAAGAAAAAGGAATTTTATCATGTCTTGACCTTAAACTAGATAAAAACATTAAAGCCAGAAATTGCCTCAACAGTGAAGTCTTTTTATACTAGCGAAGAAGTCAGTAGTATCATGCCAGGGAGAACAGATTTTGTCTCAGTAAAAATAAATGGAAAACGTGAGCATATCCAAAAGAAACTTATCCTTTGTAACTTCAATGAACTGTTTTCGTATATTAAGGAGAAAAATCCGCATATTCAAATAGGATTTTCGAAATTTTGCGAACTGAGGCCAAAGCATTGGGTTCTAACAGGAGCAAGTGGTACACACAATGTTTGTGTGTGTACGATACACCAAAATGCTAAGTTAATGCTCTCACAATGTAAATTCCCTGATCTATTAGAAGGTGAAAGAGAGCTGAAAACTTATCAAGATGCTTCGCAAACAATTATCTGTGATAATCCATCTGAAGCATGCTACTTCAGTGCATGTTTTAAGTGCCCCGGAATAGATCGATTGAGAGATAGGTTGGAAGAATGATTTGAAGTAAATTCTGTGGAAAATGTGTCATTCAAATAGTGGGTTGTTATTGATAAGAATAATAAATTGGAGACTTTTACTAAACCTTGTGAGGAATTTGTAAATGACTTTCTTGAATATCTTCCAAAACTTCGACATTCTTTCATTCCAAAGAAGCAATCATCATTTCTTCACCATCTTAAGGAGACCATACTAAATGAGAAAGAGTTTTTAGTACTTTATGACTTTTCTGAAAACTATTCTTTTGTATTGCAAGATGCTGTCCAAGGGTACCACTGGAATAATGCACAATCCACAATTCATCCATTATCCATCAATTCAAAGAACAGCATAAGTAGTGAGCAGCAACACACCAGTTTTGTAGTGATTTCTGATTGTTCTACTCATGACAAAGTTATGGTTCATTGTTTCCAACGAATACTTGTTGATTTCATTAGATCACACTTCACTCCAAATCCATCAAAGATGGATCTGGTGCACAGTACAAGAACCGATTAAATTTTTCTAATCTTTGTTTACATGAGGCGGACTTGGATGTCAAGGCAGAATGGCATTTATTTGCAACTTCCAATGGGAAAAGTTATTGTGATGGGATTGGTGGTACTATAAAGAGACTAGCTGCAAAAGCAAGTCTTCACCATGTGTACAATAAGCAAATTATGACACCCAGACAGCTTTATTATTAGTGGGCTAAAGACAATATCAATTCAATGAATTTTGCATACAGTACAATCCAGCAGCATAAGGATAAAGAAATGTTCTTGAAAGATCGAATAATATATGCCAGGATTACTGAGTGCCTTGATATTGCACTGCTTTATCCCTGTGAGTAACAATAAAGTGTTGACTAAACCATACTCCTCAACATCCTCAAGAGTGGTAGAAACAAGTAGAAGTAACAATGATAAACCAGACTTCACGGAAATTGTTGGAAATGTGACATGTCAGTATGGTGATTTCTGGTGGTTGGCATGTGTTCTTGATTCATTTGAAGAAGAGCAGGAAATTAATGTAAGTTTTCTTCATCCTCATGGTCCATCTCTGTCAAATTCCACGTACCCTGCAATACCTGATGTTCGTGTACATCGAAAAAACATTCTAACAAAAGTGGACCCATTAAGGTTAAGAGCCTGAGTTTCTCCCAAACGCTCAAAGAAAGAAAACAACACACGTAGTTCCAAAATCCTCGATAGAGCACTAGCTGTATGGTTGAGCTATGGCAGTGTGAGGGGAAGGGGGGGGGGTGGAGGAGGAGTAGGAGGAAAGAAAGCGCTTTTCTCAGAATTCCTTATCGCCCAGCAGGGTGTCATGTTCTTCAACGAGCTGAAAAGGGGAAGCCAGCCAACTGCCTGCCTCGGAGAGCAGTAGGATTTCAGCTCGGTTTTCTCTGTCAATTCTCCCCAGACTTCTTCGACCGCTCGACCCTCGGCGCGTAAAAGAATAAATATTACTATTTTCGACACATTTCAGTTCTAAACCCGTAAGTAACCGTATGCGACCCAATAGAATTATAATAAATATTAATTTTGAGTATACATATGAAAACAAATATAAAGAACACTTCACATATACGATAAACATATTGTACGTTTTACCGCGGTAGGTTGGTGGCGAAACTCTCAGATTTTGTATCTTCTGCAAGTTAAGCAATATCAATTATTAATTATTTATTATAACATATTCGACTAGTTTGACATGCTTATACTAAATATGCTAATCCAGGAGATGACAAGAACACTCGTGCACAGCTGACCACTACAATCAGGGAGGTTGGCCAGTAATGCAGTTTTCCTTCCCGTAAAAAAAAATGTTTTATTATATACTGTACGATAAAGGTTTTGCGCTTCTACGGGTTTTCTTGCTTTACACATTTTGCCACAGATATATGATTGAACATCTAATTACGTGACTTTCTGTTGTAAAGCGGTATTTTTTTTATATGATTAAATTATATAGTTTTCTGTACGACGATATAAAAGATGACCTTTTTTAAACAATCAATTTATATTTGTATCTGAATATATTTCCACAAAATATTGCAGCTTATAGCACTAATTTTAGTTGTTTCAATGTATTATGCATGTAAGTATGTATACACGAGGATAAAGCTGAAGCATTTTTTGGTTTGCTTTTTTAGCCAACCTGCAGCTTGTGGCTTTCTATGACCCCTTGTATGATGTTTGAAATCTATGTCATTAGTTGCTCAATGACCCAAGCATTCATCAAAATTATTCTTTTAAAAATATGTAATTAAAATTTACAAAATATGCTATCGCGTAGTAATTTATTATTACAACGTAAATATTGGCTGTCGCGTCTGACGAAATAGAGAGCGCCTTCATGCTATCCATTCGGGTGACGTCAACAATCACCGGTATTGTAGGTATTTTTGCACTGCAGTTCGGACAGGCACGAAAAAACATATGTTGTAATTAATAATTAATATTTCTATAATTAAAATTTAAATCTGAAAAGGTCACAGACCTGTACCACGAACCACCTTCGCTACCCAGTAAGAAGTGTCGGAATGAAAATATGTAGTGAGTAGGCTAATTGTCATAGGTAACAAAAGAATATTTCAAAGGTGGCTAGATAAAGTGATACGCGAAGAGCAGTAATTTCTACCCCCCCCCCCCCCTTCCCCCTTCCCAACACAACAGCTAAAAAACAAATCGACACGTCACCACATGGAAAACACTGCTTCAGATATGGACCTGGATCATTTAAGTAGGAAAAAAGGCGTGCATAAATTACGACCACTGATGTCATATACGGAAATAAAATGTATAAGTAGGTACTTAACTGTACTTCAACCAGAGTCTAAGTGATTAAGAGTGAGCGATAGTAAAATTTTTTCCTGCAGATTGGAATGAAATTTTGTCAAAAGTTTTATTTAGCTACTGTTGTTGTCTGTACGTAGTTTCGAAATTTTTCATAACATTTTAATTGAGATATTAAACATTAAGTTTTAATAATTTAAAGCAGTTTTATACAGAATTCTAAAAAGTCTCGTGTCTGACGCGTTGACTATATATGCATGTAACCTTCTTGTTTACTAAAATAAAATTTCGTGTTAATAGCTGCATAAATTCTATCATAAAATAATTAAATTATAAATATCTGCATAATGCAGAAGTGCAGTCTTTTATGAAATCGCCTCTTACACGTTACTAACATATTGTAGAGAGATGGGATGAAGCCCTTATAGAGACAAAGCACCATGGATATTTGTTAAGGCTAAAATACGTCAGAGCTATATCTGGGAAAGCCAAACGAAGATCAGTTAATATTACCAATTTTTCACACGTAGCGAGTGCAGACGTCTGTGAAACTATTTCCACATAAGTTCGTATTTGACGAATCAAAATGTAAGTTAAACTATTATACAGTAGAAAGAATACTGCATCGTTTGATACCTAACATATGTCTGTGCACTGCCTGGAAACTCTAATCGAAGGTTAGTTAAAAGTCCAATTTCGCGTTGTTTTTCGAATTTTACACGCAGCCGTTTAAAAATAATACGCGCTGAAGAGCCCTGAACAGTGCTGCTAAGGATTGAGCAGCGGGAACTTCCCTGAACCAGGTACTACCTGCTTGTAGTGGGGTCTGGCGAGAACGCGCTAAGCCGCTTATCTCTCTTCAAGATCAGGAAAGGGGGCAGTGCCTTGTTACCTGCCTCTTTCTGACCACTGAACCATGGAAGTGCAGAGTGTATCAGTGCTGTCGTTCAAGTTCCTTGTGCCAGCTGAAAGAAACTTGCATCAACAGCTTCTATGTTCAAAGAGATAATTAGTAATCATATTGAATTATTTATAATTAATTTTTATTAACGTTACCTTATTTTTCCCTGTTCACTTACAATTTTGTTTATCTCACACGTCTGCCTCCCTACTCTCAGTACGCCTTCATGGCCAGTGAGAGTAAACCTTGTTATCATTAAAGCCCGTTATGTAATGACACGGAAACGTAATCAAACGGAAACGCATCTCGTAAACGCAAGACGACCATTTACGGTACTCCGTCAGCTCGTTCTACAGAGTACGGATTTCACAGAAAAATAACAAAACTTGCGCCAATAAGCGTAAAAAATACTGACGTCAGCAACATCATTGTAAACAAGATCAAACGTGAAATTTTAAACATGCATCGGTTTTTATGTTTAGTTTACGTTGAATTGTGCATGATGACTTCTGTTTGATGCATTTAACTAGTCAAACGGCTTATAATTAGAGACGTCTGAATTTCGCGAATAGATTTCGTGACTGGTTGTATTGCATATCACTGCATCTCATATTCACGTAACTGATTGGGTGCTTGTTACTCTCGCGAGTCTGGGCACTTAAATATGTATATGTCAAATATCGTACCACACGTACGGTAATGTATGATTAATCACTTACTGTAATTTTTACATCTCGGAATGCATTTATACACAACACATTCGGCTTCGTTTTGATAAAACTTAAACAATTAGCTTGTCTGTATTTCACGGTAAATTTATCAATGTACTGAAATGTCACTTTTGGTTTTAATTAAATAAGTTTTATATATCACACTGTATAAAAACATAAAATTGTCTGAATTAGCACATAACAAACAAGGTAAACAACCTAGATTTCATAAAATCATTTCTACATCCACCGGTTTTAAAGTCACGATGTATGTAGACTAACCGACATGCCGAAGGCATTACTTGTTGGAATTTCGCGCTTAATCTAGCTCTAAAACTAAATATTTCAATTCGTTAAAAGTGTGCCGCAAATATGCTTCTGTTTGTTTATTGACATTTTTTTTTTCACTTGAGCCATTATCATTACCCAGCCTTTTTTCGCCGTTCAAAATTGGTATTCCCGAAAGAGAGGTGTACACCAAACTAGACTTTTTTGATATTCCAGACAGAAAAAATTACGTCTTAAATAATAAAGCGGAAATAACTAGCAAATACATAAATATCGTATGGGGAAGGTACCTAAGGGTAGGGTATCGTACTCCGAGTGCAGACTTGTTATTGGGCGCCTGTAGACATCTGCGTGCCCTAAGGGATGAAAGCAATGAAGCCCTGCAATAGCGAAGCGCTTGAATGAGTGGGGCGGTGGAAACGGGAGATCCCCGAGATTCCCCGCCAACCACGAAATCGGAACGATTCCTACGTGCGAAATTCCGGGCTTCTGCCCCGCTGGGATCGAACCCAGATCGCTTTGGTGGGAGGCGAGGGGTCTGACCCATCGACCACCGCGGACCCTAATATTCTAAAACAAGAATAAAATGGACATGTACATGGTATACGTAGTGATAAAATAGTGCATTGCTATTAGCTGCATGGAAGAACGCATACACATGAGTTCGGCATTGCCCATTTCTCCATCTCTCTTACGCTTGCAGATGCGAATATGTGTACACTTACGTGTGAATGTAGAACGAACTTAAAGGGTCTTACGTTTCCCTTTTCGTGATACGTATACGTTTGCGTGTCACGGTCAAACGGGCCTAATCATTACTTGCATAGCTGTTTCATAAATAAGTAGGTATATACTTAAACTCCCTTGCCCAGAAAACTGCTCGTAACTAAATAGGCACTTCGTTAACGATGCTAAGACTTTGCTGCAACTATTTTAGTATACAACTTGTATTTTAGTTAAATTTATTAACATTTATGAATGCTTATTGCTGTATTTTCGTAAAATTAATATCACACGTGATGTCACGGAAGTTGTTATTATGGCATAGTTGTAATGCACGTGTTACTGAAGTCTCTATTGTTTTATATAATCATCCTAACTACACTATTAATTTCAACGACAGTTTGTCATTTATTTGGAAATTTTTTTTATCTTGGTTTTCATCTGAAATAAGTGCATATGGCCTGAACACTGGCGAAGTACACTGCTTTCAAATAATACTACAACAATTTAAATTACAAAAATTACAATTAAAACTTTTTAATATATCTGGTTATTTACTAAAAATACGTTAATGGAATTTTAAAGAAAATAGACCCTAGTTAACTTTAAAGAAACCGCGTCTCCATGAAGATTCGAACCACAAAACATTTGTCTCTATATTAATCTATACACTGCTAACTAAACATACCCCAGAACAAATGAACAGTAAGCACCAAAACGAAAATATTTAACAGAATTAGCATAAAATGTACAAAACAAAAAAGTTTGTTTTACAATAGCATAAAAATTACAATATACAATAAGCGCGGATGTGAGTGTCTTATAGTGCCTGGTTGTAATACTACTATAACAACCACGATTTAGTTAATTATTTTGGACAACGCCATTTATGTTTTGAACTGTTAGTCATCTAAAAACCTCCGAAAACCAAATAAATAAATAAAATATTAACAACAGAAAAAAAATAATTTAAAAGAAAAACAAGACCGAGTCAGATGTATTCGAACACAGTCTGAACCAGCAAGGAAAATAAAAATAAATATGGACAATACAACGAAAACATCACAGACCAAATATTTAACCTCAAAAAAACTAGAGAGCACAAGAATTCCGTGAAAGGAACTTATTAAAAAAAATGTATTAAACACAGACGAACACAGTGGACATACAGTGAGACAGATTGGATGCAAGCAGACAGAAAAGCTGGACAACGCAGCAAACACATAAAGACAACGATGAACATAATAAGTTCTGTGAACAACACAACGACGACAGCACTAACGAACACAGAAGTTTTTCAATAACATCAGGCACAAACAGTTTGTTTGTGCCTAATGGCGGGAACAGATGTCAGTTCCCGAAACGTCGTAACTACTGTCATTGAAAAACTTCTGTGTTTGTTAGTGCTGTCGTCGTTGTGTTGTCCATAGTATTAGTCTGAATGCTCGGTTCGCCCACGCTTTGTTATAATAAGTCCTATAGCATCGATCATACAATTTCGTATTCCTGTAGCTGTCTCGCCAGATGCGCAAAACTGGCATGAGTTTTCAAGAAATTATATAACCACAGAACATTTTTGAAAAGCAGCATAATTATAAATCGGCCCCTTTGCATTACCGTTATTATATTGAGGAAAATACATTTCGTGGGAACAGATTTTTTTTTTGCGGCAACCAATAAATAGTTTGTGACTAAACGAATGTAGCACTAATAAACAGTTCAGTGACTGAGTAAATATTATCAATGTTACATATTATCAACAGCGTACCAAGCTGCTAAGTTGGTTTATATTGTACTATTAGCCCCGCCTCGAAGCTTAGTCGTGTCCCGATTAACCATTTCGTGTTATTGTGATTGTGTTTTGATGCAGTGTTCAGGGCCGCCGAGAAGGGGGGGGGGGGGGGCAAAAGGGGCAGATGCCCAGGGGCCCGGGCGCCCGGCTGGGAAGTGGAAAATAAATGGCTGGAAAAACATTTTTCCCCTGCTATTAAAACATCTTGTACTATATGTGTGTGTGTATATGTATATATATATATATATATGTGTGTGTGTGTGTGTTTTATGTGTTCCTGTGTAACATTCAGTTCACACCAAAATGGGAACGCCAGGTACGAGCACAATAGGTTTGCTTGGTCCAGTACACCCCTCCTCTTGGGGTCAATGCCATTTAGACTCGCCCTTCTGAAGTAAAGAATGCGGTGATGGGTCCTGGCTGGAGGGGGTTTCATGGAGATATCTAATGAAATGAAACATCTCAAATCAATTAATGTTTCAAATATTGGTCCAAACCAGTTGAAACAAATCAAGCTTTTAAACACACTATGGAGATTAAAATTGGATAGTTTATTTCCAAACGTGTGTATCGCTGTTCGAGTGTTCTGCACAATTCCCGTGACAGTTGCCGAAGCGAAAAGTCCTTCAGCAAAATGAAGGAAATAAAAAATGTACATCGCTCAACCATGTCTCAGGAAAGGATTAGTGGGCTCACCTTGCTTGCCTTAGAGTCTGATCTCGCTCGGTCATTAAACTACGACGATGTAATTAACGATTTTGCTTTGAAAAAGGCACGGAAAACAGATTTGTTGTGATTACTTCTGAACTATTTAATTGTTTGTAAATCAATATTATTGAGTAGCATAATCCTTTTAAATGCATTATATGTTTAAAATTTTAAATAATATACTACAGTGTATGATTATTCTGAATGTAGTGTTTCGATATGAAGTAATGACTGTTCTGTCGTAAAACATTTTGCAGTGTTATTAAATTTAGACATTTTTATATAGTATATGACATTTGAATTGTGTTTTAGTAGGATGTAAAATATATATCATTGTTATTTAAAATGCACGTCATTTATGATTTTACATCGAACTAAGGGTATTAAATTAATTTGTATAAATTATCAATATGTATTACAAATTTTTCAATGTAATGAACGTGGTTCAATGTGTTTCATATTTTCGAAATAATAAAATTTATTATTACTTAAATTATTTTAATAATATTTATATTTAGAATAAATTATTATACTTACGTATTTTAAACACTCATTTATGATAATGCAATTTCTGATTACCATTTAAGATTTTTTTTAGCAGAATATACATCAAAATTAAATATTATTTGTATATTGATGGGATTAACAATGTAAAAGTGCACTGAGATAATACATGCAAATGCTCTCTTTTTTTTTTGCGTAACTAGGAAATCGTTATGTATGTTCAAATGAAGGATGCAATTTTATGATACCATATATATTTATGGTATAAGTAGTACGTAGTAGTGGTATGGAAAAAAAAGGAAGGGGGCCTACTACCCCAACTGTCCAGGGGCCCACAAATTCTCTCAGCGGCCCTGGCAGTGTTTACCATTTCCTTGCCTTGAACTTATACTTGCAATATTACACTTATTCACTGTCACAATAAAATAATTCACCTCCCTTCAATAAGTTGACAAAATTAGATTTAAATACATATGCAGAACTCACAGTCTACTGGACCAATCACTTGCAGCACTGACTGCAACGGATGCTTTCATAGTTCTGTCTGGCCGTTCATTAATATGATAACGGTAGTGTGCAAATTAAAACAGACCGAGATGTCTGACTGAATTTAAATCTGCACAGTACTGTATTGTAAATTAAAACTTTTCTGAAACAAGCATTTGAAAGCATCATGGAGAATTACGTAACGGAAGTTAAAGACAAAAGTTCTTAAAATGCTTATTTACCAATTTTATTTCAGTTCAAAAGAGCTAGTGTTCCACTAGTTCTTATATTTTTTAATTTTTGTGACATGATAAAGTTATATTATTACAATGCTGTTTACGTAATGTATTGAAGTGACTCAACTTAAAGATTAAAGCAGTGTTAATGTTGTTAATCTTGCTACTCTTTCGCCATAAATTGTAATCATCATCAGGGTAACAGCCATGGTACAAAGAGTGGGAAGGTATACCGTGTAGGTCAGTGGTGAGGGCATATAGTTGAATAAGTAACAATCTAGAGCCACTACGCTGCCAGGAACATGGCAGATTAAATTTTGTCCGTTATCACTCCTCGTTAATATGCCGCACTGTGCGTTCTATAATGGACGTAAAGTTTTTATCATTTCTGAAAGACGTTGGGTTTGCGAAGACAATATATAAATATGTGTAAGAGAAGAGACACTGTTAACGTGATCACAGGTTATCACATTATGTGATCGTTGGAACGTTATCAACAGCACTCATAAAAATTAGAGTTGAATTCATTGTTTAATAACTTGCGTAAGTGGTAGTATTTCTTTGGTTTATTTATGTTAGTTCTACACCTTTGCATTACAATATCAAGGGAATGTTCGTAATTATATATATATATACATACACACACACCTAAACTCATGCCGTTACAAGCTTTTGGCTTCAAATGGTATATAGTCTATCCCATGAACGAGTGTAGGCCTACTTCTTTACATCTCGTAAAAGTAATTTTAAAAACTAAACGTAGTACCTATTTATATTCGCAAATATATGATATAACTTGCCACAGGGACGATTAAAGGTGAAACGATGTAAACAGCAAAAGTAACAAAGTAATTTGAAAATAATGATGTCTAAGTGGATGAATAAATAAAAATTTTATGAGTAGGGTACACGAGTCTCATACCCCGAGGGCAGACTTGTAACTGGGCGCCCGTTGTCATCTGCATGCCCTGAAGGATGCAGAAGCGACGGAATGAGAAGGGCGGGGGAAACGGGAGATCCCCGGCAACGTCAGAATGCAAATAATCTCGGATCGCCTTTCGAAGAAATATTGCCTGTTTTGCATCATGTCGCTAAAATAATGACGTAGTCCTCTTAACAACTATATTTCCATTTTTGCCTTCATTATTTTCCCTTATGCCTAAACAATTAATATTGAGCGAATAAACTCCAACTGGTTCAAACACAACTTCCAAATATGCATTCGAAATATTTAAAGGTACACATTTTCGTACAAGAAAGTTCGAAGTGTGTACTGACCACGTTTTGGTTGGATGCTAGGTTCACCATAGGCTCATTCACGCAATTTAACTACCACATCATTAATTATACGCTTTGTTACAAATTAGTTGTATTATTTGTGTTGATACAATATCATAATTTACCACGTATATTTACAATTGGGAGAGTTTTGCTAGCAGACTGACTATTGAAATGATGATGTTTTGTTTTCGATTTGCTCTGCAACTAAAACACTAGAAAAAATCAAATGGAATTGACAACAAAAATGCATTTATTTACACACCGAATTTTGGTATGTTACTTTACTACTTTAATTAAGGATGATAAGCTGAGGTCGCAACGAGACCTTTGCGTTTTTTTATCTTTCTTTATCATGTCCTTATTATAACACAGAAATTCAAATCAGTTTATGAAATTTTATGCCCAGAAACTTTGTTTAACGTATTTCGTTTACAACAAGACTACAGACTATGTCAAACTATGTCAATATATTACAATTGATAACTGGCACGATGGTGTACTCTGAAAAATTACGATTTTAAATGAAAACAATGGCTAAACCTAACATGGTAATTTTCCATTTAAAACAATACGACGAGAACATTTAAATATTGTCAGCATACTTGTTATGTTACTTAACAAATATATCATATTTAATTTATGTAATTTTGTGATAAATCCATGCAAAACTAATGATAACAATACATTTGGTTCTACAATATGTGATCCAACGAGTTACATCTTTGCTTAACATGTTTCTTCGCTAATTTCAGGCCAACCACACATAAGGAAAATTCAGTTTGGTGTTTACAAACAGATTCAGTTAAAATGTCTTTCTTGCGTATTTACTTTTACAATACAAACTTACAACTATGTACTGAAAATACTTTCCTCCCCTTCTTTTTTCAAATGCACATTTGTCGATGTTTTAAGATTTCATGGAAAACGAAACAAACGTAAACTTGTAATAATTTATTTTGAGTAATATTATTATTTAAAATAGGATTTAAACAATGCTCCCCCAAAACTGTTTACACATAATTTGCAGAGCTAGACGAATAAACAATTTTACCTTTAGAATGAATTTTTATATTTTATGTAGTACGCATTACTTTTAATCCTAATTCTATACGCAACTTTTCACGAAATTTTTATTCACAGCATATTTATTACTACTGACACGATTTACACTGATTGTTATTAGGTAAATTTCAAGTAAATGCTACCTTTTGTAGCCGAACCCACGGTGTGAATTATGGTAAATTTTTATATAGTTTTTCGTTTCATGGTCCATAGACCTCAAATACAATTTGTGGACACGATAACTGCCGCAATTTTTTACCAATCACTTCTAAACTGATAAATAAGTTCTGACAGTGGAAATTTTCGATCAAGTTCGTTAATAGACAATATCTGACCAAAGTGGTAGAATTGGGGAAGGTTTTCCTAAAACCCGAAAAATCGCTATAACTCCCATAATATGAGAAATATCATATTCGTTTGAACGTATTAAAATTTGAATTTTGGTCTTAGCTATTTTTTATACGACCAACCATAACTGCAGGGGGTTGATAAAACAAGGGTTTGAGGACAATAAAAAAATCATAGCTCCCAATGTAGGCACAACTTCGGATCTATGAATTTTTGTATTATTGTTATAATTTTTATCTCAAACGTTTGTCTAAAACATTTTTGGATTAGAGAAACGTTTCCTGAAAGGGGTCAAAAAATAAGGGCGAATTATTAAAAATAATTCATAAATTGCCCTTAGTAGAAACACTACCAAATCCGTTCAAATGTTTTGTTAATCTTTTAATTTTGATCTAAAAATTTAGTCTAAAATATTTTTTTATTAGACGAACTGTTTTAAAGGGGTTATATAAATATGGGTTAGTTATAAAAAACCATTACTCCCTTAGAAGAAACACTATCAAATCAGTTCAAATTTTTTTGTAAAACTTATAATTTTGTTCTAAAATTATTTTTTTACGAGACGAGCCAATATTGCAAGGGGTTAAAAAAACAAGAGTTGGAGAAGGATAAAAAAAATCATAGCAAGGGCACATCTTTGGATCCGTACGATTTTTGTATTAATTTAATAATTATAATCTTAAACTTATGTGTAGAAAAAATTTTGATTACACAAAAATTGCTGCAAGGGACTGAAAAAAGAGTGGTATAATTAAAAAAAATTACAGTTCCCTTCTTAGGCATACCATAAAATCCGTTCAAACTGTGCCCTAATCTTATAATATTCATCCAAAACATTTTGTCTAAGAACAATCTTGATAATACAAACCATTGCTGCAAGGGGTTTTGAAAACTTTGGTATGGAATATGAGAATAATTAAAAGCTCTTTATCATGTACTCTATGGAATTAATTTTTGTTTTTGTTTACATTTTTAGTGTTGCAAATATTTTTCTAAGTAAATTTTATGTTACAAACCATTACTGCGTGGGGTGGGAATAAAAACGATAGAAATATAAAAATGTTATTACTTTTTTAACAAATATTTTTATAAAACTTTAGAAACTTTTCCTAAAACGTCAAGCTGAAATAATTGTTGATAAAAAGAACAATAAAAACCGAAGTTGGGATTATAAAAAACAATACCTAACCTTAATAAGTATCAATTTAATCGAATTTTATTTTTATTACCTTTTTTTTAATATTACCTTAAACCTTTGTCCAAAGGATATTTGTGTACGACCACGTTTTAGTGGCAAGGATGAAAAGTAGTGTTTGAAGGTTGAAAACAATTACATAACTACTTATTAGGTACAATATTAAATTCGTTTAGACATTAAATGCTGAATGTATTGAGTTGTGAAAAAACATTAATAATAGTTTCGCTGTCTGGAATGCAAGAAAATGTTTAGTCGGACATTTTTTAATATTGGGTAAAATATCTATAATAGGATGTTATGTACATTAAGTTTTTAAAATGTTCCAGGAGTTTGTAAAAATCTTCAAATCACTTTCACTTTGAAATCTACGTACGCCTGTAGGCTTTGTTGAAATAGATTGTTTATATCTATTTACAGATGCACACGAGATAGTAACACAAATGAATCATCCAGTGTCAACAAGTTACCAATTCCAAATTAATATGTTTCAAAAGGTATCTAATATCAATACAAACTTTTAATATATTATCTTCGAAATATATCTTTTGGCTTTTTTTAAATAGATGTTTCCTAATGCATAATGATAAACACAATAAAAACAAATTTAATTGGAAAATTAGTAAATTCACTTTGAAAAAGTTAATGCATAAAGTGGCTAACTTACATTCTGCACTTAACGATTCAAATGTTTTTAGGTGTTTTACATTACCTGGAAGACATATATTAATATTATACAAAATTGAAACCAAATAACAAAATTTGCTTCTTCGTTTTGCAGTTGACGTGCCTTATAACATGTATATTTTCTTTGAAATTCTATCCAAATCGGCTGCAACAAAAGACCTAACTATAAAATGTGTTCAGCAATATTTTTGTTTTAAATTACAGCATTTTAAAACAGATGTTGAAACTTATAAAATTTTTATTTCTATAAATTTAGCAATATTATGCACGCAGAAAAAATTCTCTTTTCTTTATTTAAAATACTTCGCAATGAAAAATCAGATACATCAAGTCACGGTTAGCTTTTTTAAGGCCTCGTAGGTTTATTATATATATAGAGATGCCAACCCCCAGGTGAGACAATCAGTAATCACAATTTTTTTTACACATGCGTAAATCAGGCGCGACAAAAATTTATGAACACTGAACATTATGAACCTACTGATAGTGAGTATAATCCAATGTTAAAGATAAATCTCATATTGGATGTTACACTATATAAAAACATTTTTTGATAGTTTATACATGATAGTTTTTTCAGTAAACAAAGGTAGGTAGCTTACCCCATATTACTGTCCTTCATCAGACAGGGACAACTTTGTGGCACGTTTTGCTGCAGCCAACTCTTCTTTGCTAAACTTGTTTTGGTGACATATGGTGTTGTGAGTAAATGACTTCACTTTCTGCACAAGCAGTGCATTTAGTGTTTCTGTAGATAAATTGGGTCTAAATACAGTTTGGTTCTTTCGTACTATGCTGAAAATTCTTTCAGTTGGTGCATTGCTATGAGGAACTAAAAGAATAGTTAACATTAATTTGCTGAGTTCTCCAAATTTGTACAGCCCACTTTCATCTTGCAATCTGGAAATGTTGTGCCATGCTACATCGATACTAGAGCAGCAAGAACTTCTTCACCAAAATCAGAAAACTGGTAAGCAGCAAATTCAGTTTCCAATTGGCCAATATTAACAGGCAAGTTTTTGAACAAAGTAACCATGTACTGAACAGAAGAAAATGAAACTTTTCTTCTCAAACGAACATCCAATACCTCAGCATGCTTCAGAAACTCATTGTAAATGGGCATTTTCTTGAGAATGTAGTCACAGCCTGCTTTGTAAAATTCCCTAACATTGGAATAAAACTGACTTATCTGTAAAGCTGTAATATTTTTCCCTTGGATGTAGGCTCTAGTGCTAGCACCAATCACTAGGTCAGGATCATCTTTCTGATTTTTTCTTCTTTGAAAGTCAACATCAAAAATAGATGCATTATCAGTACTATCTTTGAGTGCTGTAGGCTTAACAAATCTTACTAGTAAATCTGTGTAAAGAGCAACAAGTTTCCTCTGTAGAGCATGTATTTGGGGAGCTTCTTGTAGAAGAAAAACATTGGTAGAAACAAAAAGTGGAAGAGTGTTACTGAAAAAGAGACAGTACAGTTTACATAAAGGATTTTCAATCTGAGACTTTATGTCGAGAAACTGTGAATTGGAAACATCAGCATTGTCACCAGAGAAGAAATGTTCCAAAGCTTCAAATTGTTCGATCATCCTGTTAACAGAATCCAACAGAGACAACCATCGAGTGCTCACATGTTTCAAAATTTTGTGGGGTTTGGTGCCACAAACAGCTTGACACAACTTTAGACAGTTCTTACGTTTCGAGCTCTTTTGAAGAAAATAATACAACTGTATCAAAAGCTGTTCAACATTTAAATCCCTGAATTGACTAGAGGCTTTTTGTGCAGCTATATGAAGAAGATGACAAGAACATCCTTGCAGAAGTACAGAAGGTTGAACTTCTCTAATGGAAGCTATAACTCCTTTTAAATTGCCCACCATTGTGTTTGCATTATCACATGCGAAGGAGACACAATTTTTCCAAGGTATAGACTTCTGAGTCAGTTCCTTATTCAATACATCGAAGATTCCTTTCCCTGTACTATCAGTGGATTCCAGCAAAGACAATAGCGAGGTGCATATTCGGCCTTGACAACTATTATAGTATGACACAACAACTGGATACAATTTTACAGAGCTCATATTGTAATCTGAACTACTGTCTGTTGCCAAACCAAACGGCCCATTTTGTAACTGCTGTACAATATACTTTGTTGTGGAATCAGCCATGCATTTAACTAGAGCAGTAGCTTTAGTCCTTCCACATGCAAATTTTTTTGCAATGGCAGAATCGGGAAACATTGCTCGAAACAAAGAATTCGCATGGTCCGCGCATGCAATTGGAATGTTGTGTTCTATCAGAAATGACGAGAATAAAAGCTCGGCATTTGTAACGGAAGTGTCGTCTGTTTGCAAAATATGATGTTACCGGCTTCGATGTACATTTTATTTTCATGTTGTCCTGATGCTTAGTAGAATTCACGTGCCGCCTACAGTCGTCTCTACCTCCATGAGCAACTGAAAAGTCGCAATCGCACACAGAACACCACACGTGATTTTCAGACCGTTTGGACACATGCAAACATGGCCACTCTTCAGTGTAGCTTTGTCTATATTTCTGAAGAACTTTTTGCCGCTTTGAAAACATGGTGAGAACATTTATCACAAAAAATGTTGACTAACACATACTATTATACACACACTATACGGTCGCAACACGTAACACATTAAAATTACAAAAAATTAACAGCACAACACGCCGAGACGCAAGTTCTCACAACTGAATGGCGCACACGCTGAAGTCGATTCGATATATCGCCATGTGACAGCCACAGCCAAGTCAGAGTCGATAACATATATCGACTGTCTCGTCTCTTCTTTTAAGGCATTTTCCGTAGAAATTTTGTCACGTCCGTAACCCCGTAATTATGGTTAAAATCAGTAATAATTACGGAATATCTGTAACAGTTGGCATATCTATATATATTTAAATGAAATTATTTACATTAAGAAGATTAACGGATATTATTGTTGGCAAAACAGTTCACAATTATACTGACAAATTTGGACGTCGTTTGACTAAATGGTTTTTGATTTATGGCGAGTTGAGTTTGACAGATCAGAAATAGCGGACGCGCAAACACACTCCTTGCGCCTTACACAGCCCAGCTACGTCGCAGGACGAGTTCGCTCCCCCCTCCCCAACCTTTCCTGTTTTGCTCTTCATAACGGCCCAACCCTGCCCCAACCGCTCCAGCTAGACACAGTGGCGGCAGCTAATCCTGCTTGATTGACAGCAGCTACCCAGCTACGACAGTGCCCTCTATGAAAAGATTCTGGAACTGTTTGCAAGTCTATTTCGTGGCCTCCGTGGCTCCTCCACGATTTTGTCATTTCCTCCTTCCGCCTCCGACCAGTCGCTCACTCTTAAGAGCGAGGAATACTAGTACAATAAATATAAGTCATTGACGTAGTTTTATAGTAATTTATACTCACGTTTTAGAAATTGTAATTGCTGCATGCCAAATTTACATTTTAAAATTGCATAATAAAGAAAAATTGAGAATCAGTAAAAATTAGTAATCTTAGTACGTATATAATTAAATGTCTTTGGACAAATGAAAATAAAACAATTTGAGGACAAGTAATTTATTTAAATAGTAATGTATAAAATATGTATGTAGAAAAATAACTACACATTCATTGCAAATTAATAAAAAATATAAATTTTCTTAGATATACAAGTATCATTACATTATATTTTCGACAACTGGTTCACATAATTATGCTATGGGCCCTGTCAATTATACATTTTCACTTTTTAATCAAGAATACATAAGGGCATAAACATATGAGGCACAGAACATAACAAATATTAATTGATTTACACTAAAAACTACCCTGTTTACATAGCATACAAACACCGATACAATACTAATTTGAACTAACTATTTTGGAGGTAAACATAATTTTATTAAAATGACTCTGAAATTGAAGTAGGCTCTAATAGCATTACAACATGAGTACTACAGTTTGGTTCCTCCGACACCAGGCTTCAGGCTAAGGATTGAGGATGGGGTCAATGACCGATTGCTCTGACGTCACGGCGACCATTTTTTGTGTCAAAATTCCACAAAACTGACTCAAAATTCCTAAAAACCAAATTCCCTATTTCAAGGGAAAATTCCCGTTTGAGGGAAAATTTCCCGTTTTAGTCCTCAAAAATGTCAACGGCTTGAAAATTCCCAAAAGCTGCTTAAATTCCTTAGTGTCAAGCCGCTCTAAGCCACCGAGGTCATGACCTTGACAATTAGGGTGACATCACCGCCATTTTGAATTATGCAGCAACTGTTGCAATTATCAGTACGCCTACCATATTGAATATCCGTATTTTTTATACTAGAAATCGAGAAAAACTTAAAAATTTAATTAATAAAATTTTAATAAAAATTTATTTAAAAACACGGTTGCACATATAGTTATGGCTGCCATCTTGGATTCTAGAAATGTTGCATGTTTCGTTACATCCGCCATATTGGATGCGTATAACGTCATCGTTGCAATTTTCGTTATGCACACCATTTTGGATTATAGAACATTGCAATTATCGTTACGACCGCCGTCTTGAAAAACCGTAATTATTATTAAAAAAAGAGATTTTTTTATAAAAACAATAAAAATTTAAATAAAATCACTAAGCCATCTTGGATTATGACATCACTACTGCCATCTTGAAAATCCGTAATTATTATCAGATTTTAATAAGAAAAGTTTTAAAATTTATAAAATAATTAATCAAATTTTAATAAATTATTATTTAAAAAAGGCACTTACATCGTGGAGCTGGGAGTCCTCGGTTCGAACCCAGTGAGGGCAAAACTATATTACTACTAACATGTTTATTTAGGCCGATGCGAATTCAAGTATGCAGTTATGTGCTTGCAATCTTGCGTACTTCACTTGCCCTTGACGTATCCGGACGGGTTCAATGTTTGGCCTCTTCACATGGTGCTACTATCCAGTCAAAAAGGATGTTTACATTATATTTTTGCACACAATTTTTATTGAAAAAAACGTTAAGTTGAAAATAGTCATTTATAACACTTAATTATTGCTGTCCCGCGAATTTACAGCAATTTAATTTATTATTTTACCTACGTTTTGTAGTAACGATCGGTAGGCTGTGTATGTGCATGTTTGTTGAAACTTCTTTGTAAACGTTTATAAATTAATGTTTTCATTAAATTTATAATAAAAATTGTTTATGTTTTTAAGAGTTATTATATTTGTAATATCAAATATAACATACAAAACTTTTTTTAAATGGTGACGTATTTTCAAATGGTAGTATGTGATAAGTATAAAGATTTGTTTACTTGCGTACTTGTACAGCATACTTAATTTCTAGTTAGGCATCCTTTGTGATCTCTCTTCCAGGAACAAGTACCTATAGTATTATATACTTCAGGCGAATAAGGACACGGCCTTACAATCTTTAATTTATCTAGAAAAATTAATTAAAATTTAATAGTGTTTGAAATTGATTTTATGAAACACGGAAGGCTATCATCAGAGCTGTATCCAAATAGTGGCTTAATGGATCCCTTAGCTAAGGGATCCATAGATAGTGCATCGTAATGGACGTGGCCATCTTTGAGTTGTATCCGAATTCTCACAAGGGATGTCGATGCATCCTCTCATGCGTCCACTAATTCGAGATTTTTAGGGATGCGACTCTCGCATCCACTGATACGTCCATACATCCCTTAGCTTTGTTATTGTGAACATTACCTTTAAAAAGCGAACGTGTGATACGAGATGACTAATCAAAATGGATTTTGAACTAGAAGATAAGTACGTGAAATGTAACTATGGTATTTCTAAATACTTATACCATTAGTATATGTTAACATAATTCACATAAACAGTAAATTAATTTGAAATGTAGGAAAAACAAGTCGCCGATTCAAATTTTCTTACATATTTCGATTCCCAACGATAATTGAAATCATCCGAAATTATATACAATTTTGAATGTTCATTTACGTTTTACTGGCCCACCTTAGATGTCATGAATATAAAATGCCAATCCACATTAGTACAATGACAGACCAACAGGTAGTGCTAGCTGCAAAACAATTCGGATATCGTATATCCTTTAGAATGCATCCTTAAAACTGTGGGTGCATTTGTTTAGGGATGTAGGGACGTGAACTTAAAGGACGCATCCCTAGGTATTCGGATACAGCCAAAGTTTAAATCCACTGAATAAACACTTGCCGAGGCAGTATTTTTCGTGGTTGTTTCTGGTTCGATAATTAGTTTTTTTTTCCATGTTGTTTAGATATATAAAATGTACACAAATGATAAAATTACAAGGAACAGTATGAATCTTAACGATTTAAATAGTTCTCTGTAGTTACTCTGAGGTGGTTTATTCATTTCAATCCTTACTGTTATTTTTTTGTTTAAGTTGGTTTTTTTATAATTCTAAAAATTAATGCCGCAACTAATAGACTGAATAAAAGAAAAAAAATGTTGTTCGTATGCAATTGTATTGACACGATTTTGCTAGCCTTTAAATCATTGAAATAAAAGTAATCTTTTTTTTTGATTTATGTAGATTTAGGAGAAAAACTTCCTATTGTAGTAGTTACGATTGTGCGACTTCCGGAAATTTTTTACAACATTTTTCGTTACATGGTTCAGTGTCCCCAAAATCATCGCCACACGATAACTGACGTAATTTTGCACATAATATTTCCAAATGAATACAAAAAAAAAAAGCATTGGGAAATCTCGGTCGAGTTTGTTATGGCAAAATCCGACCAAAGGGGCAGAAATTGAGAAGGTTTATTTTGTTTAATAGGACCATTGCTATAACCCCCTCGTCCATATGAAGAGTTATTTTACCTCGTTAAATTTATACCAAAAACCTTTTGTCAAAACAACTGCAAGGTTAAATAAAAATGGCTTAGAGGACAAAAACATTTCTTAACTTCCTTAGTAGGGACGCCATTAAATCAGTTTAAATAGTTTGTAAACGTTAGATGTTATCTAAAAACGGTTTATTAAACAATTTGTGATGAGTCTAACCAATGTTTCTAGGAGTTCAAACGATTGGAATAGAAATACAAACAAAAATTATAAGTAGTATATTGTTACGATCGCGCTTGGCTGCAGTGCTGGCGTTGCCGCGCTCGTTCGGTCTGTCTGCGCCCCCTTCCACCTGCATCCTCTCCCTGGTATCTCGTGTCATACTATCTCGCTACATCCATTGAATATATATAATGTATAGAAGTCGCGAGCCCAGGTTAAATTTTCTGTCCGGTTTCTCAGAAGAATTGTTGTAGTTCCAAGCTCCGCCGCTGCGATCGCTTTCATCGCTGTGTATCGGCCGTATACGCCCCTGGCGGTATTTGGCAGAACTAGGTTAACCAGCCCAGTCGTGACATCATCCTTCACCCCCCCCCCCCCCCCCGCGAAAATCCCAGACCCACGATTCAAATTACCCGGCAGGTCTTATCAGCATCGTTAGGCGACCTTGAAGAGGAGCTTCCCTTACCGTCGTTTGAGAATGATGAAATCCCAAAAGAAGCTAGCCACGGAAATCACTGAATGATGGGATTCTGTACCCAATGAAGTGAAAATTAGCTATTAAAACTTTGTATTGGGCCAATAGTCAGTGTTCCGTTCAAAATATGGTTTTATTTTAAAAGTAAAATACTTATTTAAACTATATTTCGCGTTTGTACAACTTTACTTTTAGATATTGGCAAGGAAAATCAACATACCTTAAACAACCTTCTCTTATTCAATGTTATCTATTAAGTAGTAAAAGGGGTAGATATTATTTTTTTAAATAAAAAAATATGGAACCCACTAAATCAGTATTGGCAAGATATATATATATATATATATATATATATATATATATATATAATATTAAAATACGCATATTAACATTTTTTGTATTTAACTTTTTCGGTAATAAAAATTCAGGATGATTTTGGTTTAATTGGTTTACGTATATTGCTATATTTTCTAAATCACATAGAAAGGGGAAAAGAGTACATCAGTGAAAATTCAAAAATTTAGTTAAGTAATACTAGCCATACCAAAAAAATCAATATGCGAGATAAGAAATTTGGTAACTGCTCTACATTTCAAAAAAAATGCATTGGTTTCATGAATACTGAAATGTATGCGTAATAAGACATATTATGTTTATTATCCTAAGCATGACTATAACTAAAAAAATTACAGTAATTTAAAACGATGGCAGTCTTAACATACAATAAGTGCGCGAGTCTTAGTTTATTTTTTAATTGGCTTCTTCGTCAGATGGAAAAGAGTTGAGATTTCTCAAGGAAAAATATATTCTCAAAGTCACTAAACCGGGAGATAGAAAATAAGTAGGTTCTTAATTTTAAATAAAAGTTAAAATAGGCTTACGCTAAACTAATTAAAAATAAGTCGTAAAAATATTTTTATTTATTAAATATGTTCTTTACTTGACAGTTCTTTGTGTATAATTCTTCAATAATCTTTGGAATTTAATACATACTTTACTTAAAATGGTAGAATATCAGCAATACCCGGAAATTACGTGAGCAAAGCCACGGGTTATTAGATACACTTTTACTATAAAATAAAAACAACTATACTTTTGTAGTTCACGAATGTGATATTTTGTTTATTGCTTCACAACATTCATTTGTCAATCTCAAATTTCATCGTACCACTTGTCAGAAATGTCACCAAAAATGAGAGATAGATTTTTTTTGACGAATTTCAATTACGAGGAAACCTTTCGCAAGACTTTTTTCTTCGCAGTAGTCACTGGGACACCATTAATTTAAATCCACTAAGATAATAAAATTGTATGTATAATGATTTGTTTTTGTATATTTATATAACTTCCCAACCAATTTTTAATGATTTTCATGTGAATAAAAACTTGTAAAGCAATTTAATTAACTGTGTCATAATACTTCGGATTAGATGGAAATACAAATTTTTCATCCGTAATATACGATGATAAAATATATTTATTATTGCAAAATAATATTCACTGTTCAAATGCAAATTTAAATAGATTATTCATACATGTTTCCTTTTAATTAATGGTTTAACATAATAATTTTTAGTATAAAATCCTTTTTATCTTGTGTTAAAATGGGTTGCTAAAATTAGGAATTATAAATATATCACTTACTAAGTCCGTGCACAGATTTACACAAAACAGCAACGTAAATAATCTTTTTTTGGTACTTTCTAATTTTCTGCCCTGAATAACATGAATTTGGTTGAATTCATACTAAAGTGAATTTTTTGAACAACTTAAATTGATGTCATAAATAAATATTGATTTTATATTAAAAATCCACAAACTGTTTTTAAAATATAATATTTATCACGCCAGATGAAATAATAAACAAAAAATAGCTCTTATATGTTGTCTGTGTTTAAAGAATTGTATTATATTTCATGGAAATAATATTTACCTTTCGGTTATTAAAATAAAATATATTTGTATTCAAAATACTTGCGCATCGTTTTTACGGGCATAACTTGTGTATCTAACCTCAAAGCAAGGAATATAAAGAGTGGCAACTCAATGCTATAACACAAACTCTTATTTTCTTTGGAGATCCGGGAAATGTGCGTTATTTATAAGCAACTTAACATAGTAAATCGTTAACTTTTCAGATCTATGTTGGCAAAATGGATTTTTTTTGTGGTCATTCGTTACTGGGAATATTCACCATATAACGTTTAAGATTATTTATTTTGAATTACGAAACAACCAAAACATTATGTAAAAATGCTTCATCTTATGTTAAAAAATTTATAAACTGCATAGCCACAAAGTATGACATCATACCATTAGTTTCAGTTACCAATAACAACACGTGCACGCGTTTGAACAGTCATCGCAGCCATAGTTGTTTCATAGCTACCAAAATCATTCAACGTTGTCAAGAATTATTCCAAATTATGTTTTGCCATTTTACTCAATGCGCCACTCCGTTAACACAACATTTTATAAATTCTGAACTACGAATGTCAGTATTTTTTTTTACGTTATTACGTTTAAGAAATTTCTGTAGTTTTCTTATAATTAAAACTTAATTTTTGATGTTGGCATCTTTTAACCGCACTTTTTTTTTTTTCGGTGGCCGTACTCCTCCAATTCAGTTGCGCCCGCCCGTATCTAAGCGCTCGGATTTCCTCAAAAGGCACCGCCTCTCGATAGAGTGAGACAGAGAATTACGCGCACGACCTTGAAAAAAGCGACGCTACAGCGCCCTGTCGTGGAAGCTGGTAACTACGAGTACCCTCTTGTGGAAAGAAGAGCTGTCTAGCGGCGGAGCTAACAACTACCACAGTTTTGGATCCGAAAATTGGAATAATAAATCCTATCCCCTCGCGACTTCTATAAGTTATATATATTCAATGCTACATCCTGACCGTCGCAGCGCGCACCTGCCTCAGATCGGGTTACTTAAAAGAGGCCGCACTGCGGAATAAAATGACTCAGACGCCTTTATCGGCGTTCTTTGAGCAGCCGCCGCGTCCTTCGAGGACTCACGACGCGTTTCTGGGCATTTCGACGACGAAGGTCGCGCGATATCTCGGAGACATGCCCGATTGTTCTGGACGGGAACCCAAGGGATATTTAAGGAGGTTGGGCCGACCTTCGAGTCAGTAAGGAGTTCAGTGGGGAGTTCTCCCGCGGCGGAGTTTCCGGGCGATAGTGCCGCGGGTGCGGCAGAGTGGCGAAGTCCTTGGACGAAGGTTCCAGGGCAGAGAGTCTGAGTAAGGAGTTGAGTGGGGAGTTCTCCCGCAGCGGAGTTTCCGGGCGATAGTGCCGCGGGTGCGGCAGAGTGGCGAAGTCCTTGGACGAAGGTTCCAGGGCAGAGAGTCTGAGTGAGTGAGTGGAGTCGGGAGTTCTCCTGCAGCGGAGTTTCCGGGCGATAGTGCCGCGGGTGCGGCAGAGTGGCGAAGTCCTTGGACGAAGGTTCCAGGGCAGGGAGTGAGTGAGTTCAGTGGAGTCGGGAGTTTCCGGGCGATAGAGTCGCGGGCGCGGCGGAGTCCCGAGTGAAGTTGCGAGCGAGTCGTCGTGTGGGATCTCGGCGAAGGGTGTGACGGCGGCGGCGGAGTGCGGCGACGGAGTCCCGCGGCGGAGACCCACGAGGGGTGCTGCGGCGAGAGATGCGCCAGAGGTGCGGCCCAGCGAGGTGTGTGGAACGAGTGACTGGAGAATAGACATTTCTTTAAGTGTAGTTAATTATTTGCCATCTTAGAAGATTAATTGTAAGTGACAAGTAGTGGTAATAAATAAAACTGTGTGTGTGAAATAAAATCTATTAATTGGGCTATCCTTTACGAACCCGCAGGTAAATCGTAACATTTTGGTGTCAGAAGTGGGATAGCCCTAATTAATAGATTTAGGATTCAGTTAGAGTATTAGAATAAAAGTTAAGGATAGAATTTAGTTTACAAGAATATAGTTAGTGTTTAGAACTTTAGTGAATTTGAAATTTTCTAGAGTTAGTTTGAGTATACTGTAGTCAGTGTTAGTTTTGAATGTAAGAGAGATATTTTTTAGTTTAATAAGGTTCGGCTAGGTCATTTAAAATTAAGAACAGTATTAGAAAAAAATTATTTAGGTTGATTAATTAGTAAATGCTTTAGAAAGAGATGGCTGCTGAAGAGTTAAATGTAGAAGATATCAGGAAGATAAGGTTATCCTGGAAGAAATGGTGAATGACATGAGGGCATGGATAACCAGTATGAAGAACTCTGCGAAAGAAGTGAAGAGTGAAAATAATGTGGGTAAGGACCATCATGAAGAAACGAAGAGCGGGTCAAACAATAGCCTAGAGGAAATGAAGAAGGATCAGAATGAAATGAAGAATGGCCAGGAAGAAATGAAGAATGAAAAGAAGACCGAAATGAAGATAAACCTGGAAGAGAACAGCCAAGAGAAGAACAGCCAAGAGGAGACCAGCCAACAGAAGACCAGCGAAGAGAAGACCAGCGAAGAGAAGACCAGCCAAGAGAAGACCAGCGAAGAGAAGACCAGCGAAGAGAAGACCGGTCAGGAGAAGCACAGCGAAGAGAAGAACAGAGAAATGAAGACCAGCCAAGAAGAGAACAGTGAAGAGAATAACAGTGAAGAGAAGAACCACAAAGAGAAGACTAGCGAAGAGAAGACTAGCGAAGAGAAGACCAGCGAAGAGGAGACCTGCCAAGAGGAGACCAGTCAAGAGAACAGTGAAGAGAACAGCGAAGAGAACAGCGAAGAACACTGCGAAGAGGACATTAGCCAAGGAGAGGAGAACAGCCAGGACATGAAGATGAAAGAAGAGCTGAAGAAAAGCATAGAAGTAGTGAAGATGAGTTACAAAGTAAAGAATATTGAACAAGAAGAAATGAAGATAAACCAAAGAGAGAGGGAAAAATTCACAAAAGAGCTGAAGAAAAGCCGAGAAGAGATGTACATGAGTCAAGAAGAGATAGAGAAGTGCAAAGAAGAAACGAAGGAAGACCAAGAAGAAACACAGGAAGACCAAGAAGAGGTGAAGAAGGACCAAGAACAGGGGAATAAAGACCGAGAAGAGAAAATGAGAACACAAAGAGTGAAGAAGATGGTGCAAGGAGTAACTGAAAGCAGTCCAGACGATATTCATAAGAACAAAGAGGGAATGAGGAACCAAGATGAGACGAAGAAGAGCTGGGAAGAAATGCTTTGTGAACAAGCAGCTACGAGAGAACAAACAGAGAGAAAAAGGGAAGAAACAAGCGAACCATTGGGAGGCAACGAGCAATGCCCTCAAGAGAATCGGGTCCGTCCAAGGCAACGGTCGGCCCGTCTCGGGCAGCTGACTGAACGACATTGGTCATCAGCAACGCAGAAGTGTCACTGGGTGACGAGAGAAGCAATATCTACTGCGAGAGAGGGTTACCTGGTGAGACTGTACAGCCCGCGATGGAGAAAAGGCAGGAGGCCTAAACTTCGAGTAGCATGGGGACCTCCAGGAGGAGATGCATTACCTGTTCGGGACGAACAGGTTTAAGGAGGGGGCAATGTTACGATCGCGCTTGGCTGCAGTGCTGGCGTTGCCGCGCTCGTTCGGCCTGTCGGACTGCCACCACTTAGCCTAAAATCGTTCAGCCTAATACCCTCTCTGAAACACTATTCAGCCTAAAGTCACACAGCCTAAAGTCATTCAGCCTAAAATCACTCAGCCTAAAGTCATTCAGCCTAAAGTCATTCAGCCTAAAATCATTCAGCCTAAAGTCACACAGCCTAAAATCGTTCAGCCTAAAGTCACTTAGCCTAAAATCATTCAGCCTAAAGTCGTAGAGCCTAAAATCATTCAGCACAAAGTCGCTCAGCCTAAAGTCACTCAGCCTAAAGTCGTTCAGCCTAAAGTCACTCAGCCTAAAGTCACTCAGCCTAACGTCGTTCAGCCTAAAGTTGTTCAGCCTAAAATGTTTAAGTCTTATGTTTTAAGTATCAGACTGCTGTAAAACCGTTATTTTTTATTACAATCGCTCAGTGATTGTAGTGCTATCTAGGAAGCAGTGTTGGAACTATTCTCGAAACCTAACTCTCGAGATGCAAAGCAAAATGTCTGACATCTGGTAAGGGATTGGGGAACCCACAGAATGATGATAAGCAGCATGTGCTCATATGTTTGCATGCATGAAATAGGATTAAATTCGAGCCGAAGAAAAATGACAGGAGACACTTCAGTATAATATACCATATATAAAAATCACTAAACATTTGTATTTAGCAGCTATATTTTCTTAAACCTAAAATAATAACGTTGGAAGTAGTCAATATCGAACTGTGAACACAAGCTTTGCTCAATTTATTTGTGAAATTTTTCCACGTTTTTACACATACATAATAATATAAGGGTGACTCAATAAAAGAACGTGTAAATATTAAATTTTATTATAAAGGAATTATAAACATAATCGTAACACACTAACAAATATTAAAGTTTATCACAAATTCGGTAACAAAGTAAAGAGCATGACAGCGTATATACTGTACGAAAACTTTGGTACGTGGACGAGTTTTTATGGTATTGGCCATAGTTCTATTTTAGTACGACTGTACACTAAATTTTTAAAACAATATTATTTGTCGTACTGTTATCTTTTAGGCATTACTATTATACTTATCGTAGCCTACATATAAAAATTCCGACATGATAGCAAGTGAGTACCTTGGGCGACAGACTGTGTTCCTTTTTAATATGGCAAACGATGGACCGCATAGAAGTGAAATTTCTTTGTTTTTCTTCTCTTAACAGAATCTCTTAATGAAGAACATCAAAAATGAACAGTAGAACAAAGAATGTATTGCCTGCAAATGCATTTAATATAAACTTCTTATTGTAAGCACTGATTAATCGCTTACATATCACAAATCTGTTTCTCAGTTTTTCGAGTAAGTTTTCATTTGTATAATTGCGGATTTTTTGACACTTTATATTGGGGTTTTTATTGTTAAAATATGTTGTATTTATATCGCTATTAATAGCATTACTTAAACGAAACCATGACTTTTATCGTACGCTCTGAAATATTTATTTTTATGAACGTAATGCAACATGTAAAATTTACAAATTTCTCGATTTTCATTATTATCCTATTTACGTATTTTTTTTTATGTTAAATATTTTTTACTACGACACAACTATGTTAAGATTTTGATAAAAAGTTGTCTTGATATCATCCACATGTATATTACCTCTATGCTTTGTGTACCATACTTAAATTTTGTTATGGCACCAATTACGCCAGTTATAGAGCTGTGAAGTCCGGGATTAGTATTTCGAATGATTTGCAACTTCCCGAATCCCTGCCATTAATAATGTATGATGGATACTTGTTATTTCCTATTTGTGATGGCATGTGTATGTGACGCTATTAGTTTTTCGGCATTTTTGAAAAATTAACGGCGTTAGGTACCTGCCATCTTCGGAAAAATCCGCTGGGGCGTGTTGGCAATGTCAAGGGTGCGATGAGATCTACAACTTATTTCGCGACCTACCATGTTGCCATGCTTAAAGCCAGTAAAAGTCGGGAATAACGTCTGGGTCCCCGGCCATTCCTCCCTTTGACAGCTAGTCAATACAGCAGAAATTCTACATAACAGCTTGGCCGGGGGAATTCCTAGTAAACCTTTAGTTATTTTAAAGCCCAAGGAAAATGATGTGACTATTTAAATTTTTATTCTGCGTGTATATATAATGATACTGTCTAGGAACTGGATAAATTACCACATCACTTTGCATATAAATACAAAGTAAATAAAAAGATGGCCTTGAAATACATCACGAGAGAAAAAAAAATCGTTATTCAGAAGGTATCAATTTAAAAAAGTGAGTAATTGTTGCTAAGATACAGGATACGATTGAATTCGTGGTAACTCTTTTGTCGTTCATGTAACTTATTGTCCACGTGTTTTGTAGCAAACAGCAAAATAAATCAATATATTAAACGAAATCAATAAATATTGTTTTTCTCATTAGAACATGGTTTGTGTGCAATTATATTATTGTAACTGTTATGTTTATCTCTGCTCCCATTATTACTATCATAGTGAATATAAAACGATTTTTTGACAGAATTCTGTTTAACTGCAAATTAAGTCAGAGTTATGGCAATTTTTTTAAGCTTTTTGAAGTATAGAATATCGTTTCATTTGTACAGAACAAGCATAGATTTGTGACATCGTTATTGCTTGTCAAACCAAGTTAACACACTATAAATTTTCTGCTCCTACAAAACTGTCTGATTATTTATAATTCTGATGGCAAGTGCCATGCCATCGTGTTCATAAAAGCACGGTAGGTGGTGGCTTCATGTGTATACTGTTGGCAGTATTTATGTAAAAATAGAAGATACCGTTATTGATAGATGAAAGCAAATGCAATGTGCCAACATTTAATGTATAATTGCTTATTAAAAGAAACATAAATTTTAAAAATTATAATAAAAATTTAAGATGTTGTTAAAGTCGCGCCGTCGAAATGATACAGACGTTGGTAAAATCACACAAATATAAAACCGAAAACCGTTTCACTAACAGGTCAAGAATGTACTACTAAACATTATTTATGGAGAAAACGAAGTGGTAGGGGAGTAACATAAGTATTTTCTTACTGTTTTGAAAGCAACCGGCTAGAATTATTTAGCATATTCGAGACCTTCAGGCGCACAAACGCTATACATCCGTACTGAGTGCCTCGCACGTCTACGCGCAGGCCACTGACAATGCGTGTAGTATTTTTTTATGTTTACAGCATATCTTAGTACGCATTTGTCTGTAAAGGATTAATTTTATTTATGTATATATATAATTTCTACAAGATTAATATATATTACAGCCTATATAATTCTACAAGATTTCGGAAACGTAAAAGTATGGGATGGAGTACAGTTGTTTGATGGTGATAACAGCTAAGCAAAGCAAAATCAAGACTTTTTTAGTGTAGTATTCGTTGATCATTGATATATAGAAAACGTTAATGTAAGGCAGTCAACAACAAAACGTGCCAGAAGATGAGCGCAGTATCCTGTAACCAACCGCGGCCTCTCGTCACATAGGCTACTGTAAATAAATTGTTACGTTGATGTATTACGTTTCTTCGTTTTCTGCAGGTTATCTACCACGCTAGGCCGGTACCTGACTCGCATACCTCTGGGTTGCTATCAAGGGTAGCATGCACGGCCAGTATTAGCTATTTACATAGTAGAGCTAACATTCTTCCAGCTACGTTCAACCGAAATTTGTTAACTAACAACAAACCAAATAAATTACTGAATATGGCAGGGCTGCATAGTATGAGAAATCACGTGGTAAACATGTTAACAATTTTTTTTTTTTTCACAAAAAGCTGCAGCTGTAAGAACGAAAAGACTGGGGGTTATACATGTAAAAAAAAATCTGCGTTTTCTAAATGTGATAATATGAAAAGTGCATATAAATATAACATTGCTTGGTAGTACGATAAACAATATTATATTAATGACTATATAACAACTTGATAATGACCGGATATTTTGTCAATTATTTAGTGAGCAAGCAAATTGCATATATTAGGGCGTGTGTCAGGTCGTGTCTCAATTGGTTTAGAGTGCTCTGTCATGCTCAGGTTTCTACGACATTTATTCATCGTACAGAGCACTCTGGCCGTCTCGATAATGCGCTGAGAGAGTGCGAAAGAGCGAGAGTACCAGAGAAAGCGATGCTATATACTTGCTGCACTCTCTCGTACTCTCTGCCATCCGCTATATTGTTTATATTTGTAGAACGTGGTTATTGCAAACGGTGGATATGTTAAAAATGGTGCTGAGACATCACAATATTTCAATGCAACAAAGCATTGCAGTTGTAATTTATTTTAATTTGTGCATACATTTTTTGCGCGTATCATGTGTTTTAAATACATACTAACATTGCTTAGATATCGCATTGTCCCAATTCAGAATGCGAGAGCATGAAATAAGGAAATAGCACTCTTGCCATCAAATAATGCGAAATGATGCCAGGGGATGGATAGAAAGAAGTCAAGGCTAATCTTGGCTTCGCTCTCTGAGGAATGTTAAAAAAGGAAGGGGAAGAAAGGTTAACGCTTGCCATAGCTGTGGATTTTCCGAGAAACGAGAGGGTGGCGGGAGGAAGCAATTTTGTTTACCTGATTCAAGAAAGAACTGCAATGTCCGATTGCAACGCATTTCAATAACCGGGATTCGCGCCTAGGACAGTTAGGGCGGAATTCATAGTGAACTGCGTTGTTTTCATTTCACAGTACAATAAATAAGTATTACTTATTCGAATGCTTTAAAGTAATACTTCATGAAGTAATACTTGTTGAAGTACAACTTATTGTGATTTCATAGTCACTATAAGACATAAGTACTTATTTCTCAAGTATTCATAAACAAATAAGCAATACTTACTGTATAAACCGTTCTTCGTCAAGTTTGTTTATTATGCATATGTTTTTAAATGCATAAGCCGATTGTAATTGTTCAGTTATTATTTCTATAGACATAGCCCATTTTTAAATTTCAGATTTCACATTTTTAGAACAGTTTGTTCATGAAAACTTAATTAAAAAGATAACTTTGCAGCTAGTTTGTAATCAGAACATCACCCTACATAACCTTTTTCATGTCTGCTTTGCGATGGATGTTGGCAAGTGCAACGATTTTGAACGACTTGTGGAGCACAAAATCTCCATTATTTGAACCAAAGCTGTGGAGTATTGAACGCTCCAGAATGCCGGAAAGCACGCAAAACATACAAAAACATTTAAAAAAAATAATAAAAACTTATAATAGTTAAAATTTTTAATTTGAAATGAAAATATCTTTTAAAACAATATGTGAATATTAAAACACCGAAAAAGCTTGTTTCTATCATTTAAATTACAAAAGTATGGACAATTCACGACGCGAACAAAATGCATTAATTTTTTCGAAAACGGTGGCGTGTACGGCAAAAATGCTGTACGATTTTTTGTGTATTTCAGAATTAAGTTAATGACTACATCGCAACCATCGCTGAACAAATGACGATATAGGCCTGTGACTTCCCAATTGAACGCTTCTAAATATGAATGTACTAGTCTACAAAAATAATAATTCAAACACGGTGTGTGTTTTAAATGATGATAGTTTCAATGTGTATCTGACCGGCGTATGTAATGATAACTTGGCATCATCCGAGTGAAAGTTTAAAGTAATTTAAATAAAGTAAGGATTTGTTTTTTTACTATGTCCATGTATGAAATAATCACATGACAGCAATAAGTAACTATAGTGTCACATTTGGGAATTTCTGGTGATACGAGTAGTATTTGGTTGAAATCATCTAAAAAAGCCTAGATTTATTGGCACTTTTAGTGTACGCTGATTTCCGATTTCATCTAATTATATCAACCACTTGGAAAGGTAATATTAATGGGCTGCTTTTCAGATCCAGACGAACAATATGTTATGTGAAATCACTTGAGATCAATATTTATTCGACAATATTATTTTGTGGTTATTGTTTCCTTTAATTAAATATATATATACAAATATATAGTCTATATATATCGAACTATGCATTTGCTATACTGCTGAGGTATTAAAACAGAAACAAATACACTCAAACGGACAAGAATATTCGGAAAATGTAATTATTTGTATGTTTTTCTTTATTTTTTAAAATAATTTGTAAGTAATTCATACAATATATATCGCAATACAAACTATAAGTATGTTCTGCTCAATACGATCAAAATCCCTTCCTTAACTATATTCTAGAGTATAAGAAGTAGGGTAGACCGGGGGAAATCGGGTCACGGGGTAAACCGGGTCATCGTAACAATATCTGCTGTCTTGTGGCGAAAGAATGAACTGGAGTCTACGGAACCTACCAAAGAGTGCTGCTATCTGTCTATACAACCGTCCACTACAAGGCGAACATCGTCTGTAACAACATTCTGGTAGTCTGTGCGACATGAACCCGAACCTGTGCAGTCCTGAAGTGGAAAATTCTTAACAATGTAAGTTTTATTTTGTTTCAAATAAGCCTTTACGTTCGCATTTCGAAATAGTATTGTAGTTTAAGTAATGGAATACGAAAATATGTACCCAATTAACATTCTTCTGCATTACTGAAGCTCTATATGTTTGACAGAATTTATAATATTTTTCTTTTTTTTAAAGTGCGAAATGGGGTAACTCGGGTCGCTGCCGTTGGGGTAAAACGAATCACTGCATACAGTGGGGAAATCGGGTCGCTTCATATATTTGCTATATATTGTGAAGCACTTTATTCTTCTTTCTCAATTTTTAAGTTAAGACCTATTCTAAATAAGTGGAAAAAATGAATTTAAGGCACATGACTTCAACTTTAGTTAAAATTTGTAAGTACTTATAATAATATTGAAGTTTAGGACATGTTAAAATAATGAAAATATTATCCATGTAAATATAGAATTACGAGTTCACTGCCAAATATGTAAGTGGAAGAAGCACCACAGAAGAAGTGAGATGCCTGTTACCAACACCGGAAAATTTAACACCAAAGGGAATAGGTGAACGAAAAACTGTTGCTTCTCTAAGGCTACTGTCAAAAGAGAATCGCACATTGTTGGAATCCGGGAAATTGAAAAGCAAGAAGCAGGTGTTAAATTAAGTTCAAAGCAAAGCAAAATTGAACCTCTGAAGACGAAGAAGCGAACAAAAACTAAAAACACATCCGAGTTGGAAATTTTGGAAGAAGGCCAGGATGATGAGGAAGATGTTCTCTGCAACATGTGCAAAATTGCATACAAAGACATCAGAAGCTGCACTGCTGGAGACTGGATTCAGTGCCAGTCTTGCAAAATGTGGTACCATGAGCGCTGTGTCAATGCTTTTCAGTGTAAACAGTTTGTATGCGGAATGTGTCTGTCAAAACAGTAAAGAAAATCTGTTGATCCGATTTGCCCCACTTGTGATCCGATTTACCCCACTTCTGTCCAAATCGGGTCAAAACATTTCATTTTCCTTTTAATGTCAATTCGTAAGGAAGATTGGCTAATGTTTGTATGTAAATATGTACATAAATGTATGACTGATATTACTGTATATTATTTTATGGTAAATTAATATTGGTTTTATACTTATTCAGGAATTTCAAAAAATTGACCCGATTTCCCCCGGTCTACCCTAGTACATTCGGCGAGCTAAACAAATTAACAAATTACTAAAGGTCATACACTTTATTTGATATAATTTATTATTGGTTTACTTTTATATTTAAAAAAAAGAGCACTTTTTGCATACTTCATACGATACCAGACAAGCCATCACATTATCCGGGCTTCCTAGGTACAGAGCTACGCACTGTGTTCGCAAATATAGTGAGAATATCTCAAGTAGCTGAACGCGGTAACCAGGATATCTGGGACAAGCTTTCAGCCAACGCACAGGCCACCCGCCTTAATACAGTTCACCTGATTACGACTGCTAGCCATTACGTCAGGCGTCGCAGCCAGTCAATGCGGATGTGTTTTAATTATGATAAAATCACTGGCCGTCTCCAGCAACACTCACATTGGAGCATTTTTACCAGCGAGATTGAGAAATATGTAATTTTGTGTGGCGCTTGTTCGTGTCAGGGGGGAAATATGGTATTGGCGAGGACGTCATCAGCATCCGCATCTACTCGCATACAGCTAAGATTTACATCTGCCATATAGTGACGAGTAAATGAGTCAACTGCACGGACTCAGCGGATACTTTTCCGAATGGTTAGTTGTCAGGATTATTAAGGGTTTTAGGCCCAAATTCATTTATATCATATTATTTTGTCATTATATTGGCCTCATACGTACAAGTTTCTCTGCGAAACCGATTTTCACTAAAACTTATAGTTTTCTCATAACAGGCACTCAAAGTTGAAATATATGACATTTCTTGTAGGTATTATTTCAGTAGCCGATCGATGTAATTTAGTCATTTTTGGTATTTTACAAGTTCATTATGCATACTATTGAGAGATATATTTTAAAAATTTTAAAAATAATAAGTTATTCGTGTGCTTGAGCCAGAATATGAGAAATTTTCACTTTTTTCTGGAACCAAAAAAATTTGTATAAAACATATAATAATACAATATTACGAAATACCTATCTGAATATACATTCATCTAAAATAAAATATGTGACTCTTACTGTATCAAAATCGTAAGCCCCAACGGAAGTAATGTATCCCCTGAAATTCCAAATATATCAAATGCAACCCGCCACTCTAGTGGTGCCGTGTTGTCTCACTCATCTGAAAATTTCAGGTAGGAAGACGACAGTATAAGTTCTGTGTTGGTGGGGGGGGGGGGGGGGGGGGGGGGGAATTAGCAGGTGATTTGGACCGGAAAAGATAAGGCATTTAGGAACACATTAGTGACACTGGAATTTCCCCAGCCTGTTTCATGCTACAGACAGGCAATAGCTCGTGTACCACTAGTTTTGAGAAGGGGTGCGGGAAACTTAAATATGATTAACTGTGAGGAAGGGAGAGACCAGCAAAGGAAAAACTATGCTGAAGCTGATGTTATATCCGTTTGAGTGGCCTAGCATCCATAGTACTGGATGTAAACAAAACCTTCTTAATGGTAATGGTACCAGATATTTGTTGCATTTGGTTTTTGTACGCCATATTTAGTTGGAAGAAACAAGGTTAAGTTACTTTTTAATGCTTCGCTGAAATCATAATATTCCTAGGGAAACGTGCACAATGTTTCGCTTTGCATACCAATCGCATGACAAGTTGTTATTGATGCACATTGTGCATTAATGTCTACCGAAATTGCACATTATTATTTCTATCTCGTCTATCAACTATAGAAAATGTAAGCTATCAACTACCTGACTAATGAACCTCAATATGAAAATATGAGTTAAATAAAGTTTTCTTAAACCTACTCAATTAAACATTGTGTTTGATTTTTTTTTCACGTTTTCATTTATGTATTTTATTATAGATGGATGGAAAAAGTAGGGCTACTGAAAGCAAGGGGAACATGAATTTAAAATTACTAAACGTCCACTAGACCTATATACTGTTCACTTTAAAGGCAGCCGCCTGGCTGGGGCTCCGAGGCTCGCAATAGATGGGGCGATAAGGTTGATCCGGCTATGAGTACCGAGTGCACTAGCACTTTTGAGTGTTATCAATGCTCCCAACTGGCGTGTATGCGGAATGACCGACACATTTTGTAATGGGACATTCAGTCGTTAACGTAAAATGTTATTGGTGAAAAATTTGTAGCAAAATTTAACGCATACTTCAATCTAAGTTTTGCTTGTGCCCGGTTGGTATTTATGAAATATACTTCAGTGTGAAGAAGCCCTGTTTGACTATGTTGCAGCGCTCCAAAATGATATTTCTAGCATGCGTGTCGTCTTCAAAGTTACATTCTGCCCTCGTCTTGAGTGCGTTTTCTTTTTGTAGGTAAACAAAATGTAGGCACGTGAAATAGTTCTGTCGAACAAAACGTGTTTTCAATTACGTTGCAATGAGTATTTGTCTTCATGCCAAGCGGCTCCCTTAAAAACAAATTATTATTATTATCGTGGAAAACAAACTTGCATACAGACAATTGTTGTTTGTAACTGCCGAAGAGAAACTTTGAACAAACAATTATGTCAGTGTGCTTATACGTAGCTCTCGTTTTGAGAAAATAGCTCAAAGAAAATACTAGGTAATCACCACACAATTGACTATCCTAATATATAGTATTACAATACAATTTTTTTGTCTCCTGAGCCGATAGAAACCAATTATATGTTTGTATAGGGCAAGGTATTTCCCAGGAATATTTAAGGGCCAATCTAAGGGAAATTGTGAATTACATTTTAATATGGGGCTTCACGAAATATATTGTAATCATGTATACAATAGCCATTATGTTATAAATGTTTCGGCAAAATTACGATTACAACTTTACTGTTCATGAAACTTTACAAGCTGAATGTGATGACCCTACAAATGTAACCTTCGAGTCGAATCTGGGGGAAAATGCTGGATGGAATATGACAATGTGACTTTTCGCGAAATGTATCGTCATAAGGCCTAATTAGATATTACATTGTAAGTTTTCTCGTTGCGTTCATATCTGCGTAGCTAATCAAACTTTATAAATTAAAATTAATTTTCTAGTAATAAAATCGTTTCTTGTAAACTTTAATGCTATTCGGCACTTCAAACATTATAACAATAACAGCCATTGAAGTAATGAATGGTAGCTGTAAAATGTAATTTATAATACTTTGACTTTATAGTTGTTAATAATTCACGTCTGCTGTGTGCACACTGTTGTACGAAACGCATTGATTGACAGCAGTAATGAGGCTCATAACCTACCTTTCTGTGATTATAATTTTTTCCTTGTTATTTGCGGGGGGAAGGTAAGAGACAGATGCTACTACGATATTAGAAATATAAAATATAATATTCACAAAACCATCTTCCTTAACTGTGGTCAATTCGTAATATAAGCAAAGTGGAGATGTTTATGCGTTACCCAAAACAGCAAATACCCACGATATTTTTGAGTAATTTTACGTATAGCCTTCTTCTAATAAGTTATCATATAACAAAAAAAATTTTTGCGATAAAGGTAAATGAAAAAAGACTACGAAAACGTCTTTCAACGAAGCACAGTACTATTTTACCATAGCAACTGCATAGGAACGAGTTGTTTAGCTCCGAAATTTCTGTGCACTGGAATACCTCGTGCAGACGACTTCAGTAGCGTATGGTTCGCTTTACCTGTACGACGATGTCACTGATCCCTAGTCTCTGAAAATAGGAAGCGAAAGCTGCGAATTGAACTTACTTTTGTATTATACACTTGCTCTCCTTCATATGCATTTATATTATTTTGTCTAAATGGCTAGACCATCTATTATACAATTGAAACTGCATACTTGAAACAAATGTCTACTATTATGGTGCAAATGAGACAGATAATTTAAAAATCCGTTAGGAGAGAAAAAACATAAAATAGAACCCGAAAGTTTTTTTTCACTAAACTGTCTCACAGTAAAAATGTCTGTAAATATCCACTGAGAAAAATAGTCACTGAGATATCAACAAAACTGTTCTGTAATCCGTTTAAATGGTACCTGCAACAAGACTTTAGTAATATTATCAGATTGTTTCCTACTTCATTACAATAACTATCGTTTGAAGAACAATCCAAATCTTGTAACGCGTTTTCTGTTGGAGGAACTATATTCTCTGTAGACAGAACAGACAGTTTTGTTGTTACAAATGTATAAATGATTAAAAATACTGTCTCGAAGTATTGTAAAAATTACTAAACATGTTACTGCTGAGCCAACAAACTGTTTCGCAAGCAGCACCAATCACTTTCCGTTACAGTTACAATAACTTGGTTCTAGAAACTATTTGATTTTGTTAAAAGTTTGTAAACTAGCTGGGTAACCTTAACAATACTATATCGTACCCGCAACAAGCTTGCTTCGGTTTAAAATACTATCCTACTTGTTGTGACTACCATCTGATTCTGTTAAAAGTTTACAATCAAACTGGGTAAACTTAACAGTACTATATAATGCCCGCAACACGTTTGCTTCATTTTAAAATACTCTCCTACTTGTTGTGCCTACCATCTGATTCTGTTAAGTTTGCAAACGAACTTGGTAACTTTAACAATGCTATACTATGCCCGCAACATATTTGCCTCTATTTGAATTACTTTTATATTTGTTGTGCTTACCATTTGTTTCTGTTTCAAACTTTCAAAGCAGTGCCAATATTCGAACCTCCGGTCCTGAAATTAATATGCAGGCATGCTAACAGTGAAGAATAATTTAAAAAAAAAAGTTTGCGATTAGTTTATAGATGTAGTTGTGGGCATTCCCATTTTGTACATAGCTTTGTAGTTAAAATAAATATAATCTTACTTTGCATTCATACATAGCATCGTAATAGTATTTTGTGAGTGGTGATAGTAGTGTCAGTGTGGTCAGACCACTTGACACCCACAAAGGCGATTCACGTTCGATCTCCGGTGGAGTCAGCCCCCGATTTTTCGCAAGTGGGAACCGTGGTGGACGTTGCCGTTGGCGGGCTAGTTTTCTAGAGAATCTTCTGTTTCCGTCAACTCTCCGCTGTACGGCCTAATTTAATATCATCCTTCAAGGCACGTAGTTGCGTCCGGGCTCCCAGACAGAAATCTGCATTCGGTGTACAATACCTGCCCTCGGGTACCCTCCCCATTTCATACATGTTTGGCAGTATCATGTGAGATGATAGAACTTTGTAATATGCACGTACACTAAATTTAAATTAAAGCAACCTTGAACAAGTTCAATGAACAATATTCACACGAGTGTGCTGGCCACGTAACTCAAGTTCAAGTTCAACACGAACCTGATTTAGGCCTGCAGCTGTGTAATCGGTTAAAATGATTTTACTACATTGGAGAGCTAATGAAAAAATTAGGCAGGGTAAGTAAATATATATTCATGAGTACACACAAAAAAAATGGACCACTTATAACATGATGCGTAGCATGTGGGCCATCACCGATGCAGCAGCTCACAGCCACAGCGATCTGAGTTCTACCAATGGGTCATGAATGAAATTTCGAGTGTTGTATTTTAGAAAGTCGGCCATAGCTAACAAGCTAGCAGAGCCATTATTTATCATAGCCAGAAGCTACCCAGCATTGCCATCAGTAAACGTGCAAACGGACAACTGTAGTTTGCTGCATGGGAACTTAGATAAACTCGGTTCCTATTTTAGAATACTACCTACGCGTGCACGTCCACCCACGGCTTTGCTGGCGTTAAATATTCGTAGCAATTTGTAATAATGTTTTGCCTTGGAATAATATCTTAAAATTTGATTTTAAATGCCCCACGTTTAATCGGTACGAACTTCAGACCGTAGATTAAAATGACTAGTAGTTTCACTTCCTAGTACGTTGAATTTCGAAAAAAAAACTCATAAAACTAACTGATCTTATGACATTATTTGGAGTGACCAATTTAAGTTTAAATCACGTATCGATAACGCGTCAAAAATATTGAACCAGTTATTGAAAACATATTTCATCCAACTCCCATACCTTTGGAGATGAAATTTCTTATTTTTGCGTGAACAGCTTCTTCATAACTGATTAGTACTCTACTTAATGTGCAAACGCTATAGTTTCATAAACCAACACTTAAAAAAAGATTTATATGTTCATCATCTTTGCCATAATATGTTAATTTTCCGGGGGAAAACATGTCAGTTTGGAAATCTTGATTTGATACTATCTTATTCGACTATCTCTGTATGTACCACAAATGGCATATAATCATGCACTTCAAGTGCTATATGTAGTGTTAAAACTTATGCTACTCAATTAAATTATTGTGAAAGAATCAATTCACAGAAGTTGTTTATTTATCCGGTTTAGTAATATTGATATTTGTCTAGTTAAAATTATCTGTTTAAGATTTTGTTTATTTACTTATAGCCTAATTACCCACTGACCAATATTAACATATTTTTGTTTGTTTATTTTAAGAATTATTAATTGATTTATTTCTTTAAAATAACGCTATTTATTTCATTTAATATTTTATTTGTTTTTCTCTATGCTAGAACATTCTCATATTACTATCCCAGTTGAATTATTACTGCTTTGTGAAATATTTCCTTACTGAGTGTCACCTATATTTTTATATCTTTGGTGCACAGTTTAAATGAGATTTTGGCTTTGTTAGCAAAAATTCCGTGCTGCTGATTCGAACCTTGTCCGATGAAGACGTGACTGAGGCGTAGTCATGTCTCAATTCATCCTAATTAATAGTTTAGAAACTTAGGGCCGTAATTATAAACGTCATTCGAATGACAACCAAACCAACTGCCCTCCAGCGCAATCGATGGTTTCGTAGATTATAGTCCTCTTCCGGAGGTCGGTTGACCGCCGGCGAACAACCGACCTCCACTCCAGGGTGGATGAGGTCTGGCGCTCTGCCAGCGGTCCTCCAGCGGACATCCGACATCTCTATTTGTGAAAATGGCAACATATCTGATGAGTTTAGGTGGCATATGCAAAATGTTTTCAGCTTATACAAACAAATCGAGTAAACGGAATAATTGCTGGTACGAAAAAGATACTTTTGGGACATGGCAGACCCGTTTGATTACTGCTACGTGATAAATTTAAATAGTCGTACAGTTTGTATAAATGTGTGTATCGGTATTTGTAAACAAAACCTAACATCAGAGTACAATCTTTAAAAGAAGATGTTAATCCTACTTTCACAAAACCATATAACATGGTGTGATAATACTAAGTATCACAGAACACTGAAACTTTAGTTTAAATTGTTTATTTATATTTTTCAGTGTTTGTTTACTTTAATTCACGTAATTTTATTTATGTCAAATTTATATGTCTCTCAATTGTAATAATCTCTAGAGTTTGTTTTGTTTATTGCTCAGAGCAGTAGCAATGTCTCTATGTTTTGACAAAATTTTCTAATGTTTGAAAAAGATACGTGATTAAGAGAAGGTGATTGGTCTATGGATCGGTGGACCTTTAAAATGGAAAATTTAGGCATTGTTGGAATTTTGACGATATAATTTTGGAGAGAATAATGAAGAGGAAGGTTTTTTGTGCCATTTTTGTGGCTGGTGTGTGTGGCCGCGTCGGGAATTTCCGACGCGGAATTCAGCTATATTTTCAGCAGATATTTCACTGAATAAGTGAGCTGTTGCGCCCCTGAGCCGGGGCGAATGTTACGGTAATATTTAATTACCGGGGCTACCTTTATCTATGGAAATATAAGGTACGAAAGTTTAATGTATTTAGGCCTGAAGTTTTGTGTTCCGCGAACCCCTTATATTAACTGTTTCGGCCTAGTAACTGATTGTTCCTGTTAATGCCTCTGGTTTTCGTCATGGCACAACATAATTATCTTAACTTTCACCCAGTAGTCTCGACTTAAAGATTCTTGTGGGATCCGAGGGAACTGAGTTAGTTGATTTTTAATTCACTTTAAGTATTATTATTTACCATAAATGAACTTTTGCTTTCGGTTGTGCCCAACATAACTGTGTAGATAACTTATATTTTATTTTATTTTATATGAGTTATGTGTAAGCAACCTTGTTTCCCAGTGTTAATCACCTTATGTGTGTCAAACTAAGCTTTAATGTTATTGTGTTTATAGTTATTCATAATTTTAATAAATAAAAGTGATAATTTTCAGTTGTATTAACATTTGAAATGGGTAACATTGGGCATAAGCCGCAATTGAAAAACCACTTATAGCAGTGGAAATATTTATGAGTAATATAGTAATATTAAAGTGTGGCGCCCGTATAAAAATAATAATAATAGTTGTCCTATTACCTATAGCAACTACAATTCATTCATGAAATAATAGTAATTATATACAGACTAGTCATAGAAGTTATACATATATGATAGGTATAACACATGATCAGATGATTTAATTACAGAGTACAATTATAGAGTGGCTAACCCAACTTGGAGACAGTCAAACTGCGATTAATATAATTGTGGTAACGAGCAAGTAATTGTACAATGGATGTGATTTTTTCTTGGTGGTGTTTTGCAAATCAGCAGTGTTTGCAAAACTCGAATACAACAACCATGTGATTAAATACATGACTAATATAAAAACCATCATTTTCCAAATGCCACTTTCGCTCAGTAGGACAAAACAAAAATGGTACAAGAAAAATTATTAGGAAAGGTTAATGAATCACACTTTATTGGGAGGATCCAATCCTCTCCTAAACCATCCTACCCCGTTACTGTAACTAGGTTATTATGTACACTACCTACTGACATTATTGCTTAGTTTTGGTGCTACAGATGATAGAACGCACGTTTTTTTTTTTTTTTTTTTTTTAATTTTAGGTCTACTGTGCAAGATTTCCAACATGCAACCATAAGTTGAACTACAATTCTTTATGGAGTAGTTGACCTAAGTTGTGTAGTTGTTTGTGCTAATGGCACGTTCAGACTTAACAGAGCTTTGTACTGTGAGTGGCCTATGGATAATATTTTCTGATACACTCTGAACTGACATTGCCACTATGCTTGGTTTTTGCTGGAAAAAAAAAAACGCAGGGTAGTAGTTTTTTTATTTTCCCTCCCCATCTTAAAGATCAGAAAATCAATTTTGTTTTAGAACAGGTAAAGATACAACTGCTATTAGATCTCTAGTCAACATGGTTTTAAATTCATTTAACACTAACAACTTTATCCAAGCAAATATGCGTGAGTTGAGTAAGTCATTTGACTGTGTACCATAATATTTTATTATCCAAACTACAATTTTATTGTATATGTGTTGTTGAATTAAATTTTTTTTAGGACATATATAATAGGACGAAAGCAATTTGTAGAAATATGACAAATCCTAATGCACCCTAACCTTTTTACATGTTTAAATTTCTTAATTCAAATTGCCTCAAGTTTCTTGTATTCCGTCACGTCGCGCTTATTTATATTCAAGTAAATAGCATTATTTCTTCAAAATGACAGTATGTTTAACAAATACTCTAGTATTTACATTTTATAACCTTAAAACTATTTTCCGACTTTCGAGCCACCTAGCTCACAGTCAAAAACAATAACAAGCTAAATGCAAATGATTTTCGAAGGCGTTTTCCAAAATATCGAAAAAGTGTGGTTCGAAAGTATTTAAAACACAAAAATTCACAGCAACGTTGCCACATTTCAAGGTGAAGAGCCATCCAACTCTCATTCTTCGGGCGGTCAAATGGCAGATGTTTATAACTAGGAAAGGGTGGATTGCCGCCGGTAAGCCGCTGGGTGGGTGACAGCCCGGCAGTCATTCGAATGTCGTTTATAAATTCGGCCCTTAATCTTCTATTATCAGCATAGTTTTGGCAGTAAACAAGTTTTCTACAGTTTGAGGTAAAAATACAGTGTTAATTGGTTTAAAATTCAGTTTTAAATAGTTTCTTTAGTGCACGATATCAAGCGTCACCACAAGAGAAGCCTACGACAGAGTCATGGAAAATTCGTTTAATCAAATTGTCGACCCATACTTTTCGGAAGTGTATTTTGTACTAAAATATGTGAGTTTAATTCACGTCATCGCTCAAACGTTACTGGTATTCTTGAATTCGTGCTTGACGTATAATCGAATATATCTTAAAATGTACTAGCCCAGAGGTCCCGAGAAATGAATTTCAGTTGATCTATTTACTGATTTACCCAGGGAATAATTCAAGTACTATTCACAAAAGTAAAAGTCCTAGTGAAGAATTTATTGTAAAGCTCTACAAAGCTATGCAATTTTAATGGTAATTGTGTCTGTTATATGTGTGGTTTATGATAGCCAATGTTCATTCCTTGGACGTAAAGTCTTTCATTATTTTATTTTCACATTATGTGATATGGTGACAAAAACATTGTTATTGAATTTTCTTGCCACAAGACTTATTAAATTTATTATTAAATTTGTCTAGTTGCTAATTATTTCGTATTGCAGTGATTATTGTACCGTCTTAAGTTGTATTCTTAGGCTGACGCTCAGTGACGTGTACTCAAAAAATCTCACAGATAACAAATTTTCTGACATTGTTGAACTTGAACTGCAAAAAACCATGCAAAATGCACACACTTCACAATTATTCAAAAGAATTTAATATTATTGTAATATGACACACATATCGCGTCGCAAGAAAGTTACATCTTCCTACAATATACCAATGCGAACCCTAAAACTTATTAGTGCAATTCTTCAAGAAAAATTTTTGTTAAACATGTCATAGAATAATTACAAAACTTTGAATTATAGGTACACATACAAAACATATTAAGAAAGAAAAGGACGCCAGTGTCAAATGGTAGCGTGGTGGATATAACGTCCACAATTTATTCTAAATGTGTCTGTTAACACAATTTCAAGCCGTTCAGTATGGTTTTAATTTTTTGGCACAAAATAGCACTGAGTCTACAAATAACTGACCTGCCAAAATGTTTTTTTTATTTATTAAAAATAGGTAATAGATTATTTTTGTAATTAATGCACACATTCATTTAGAATCGACCTTTACCAATTAAGTGAAATGTTTTGTATATTATTATTACATTTTCATAATGCTATGGCAATTCTCAACGTATTACTACTATTATTCTTTTTAGTATTTGCAACATATTTGTTGTGTTCGCCTTGCCAATTCATTATACATTTAAGTTTAATTTCTGTGGCTTTAGCTGTTATTGCCGCTGAATGAAAAGGTCGAAAATGTAGTGCTCATGGCACCATCTTCAGGTGAAATCTGACACTACCGTCCTCTACGATATATCGTATCAGTGCTGCCACCTAGGAATAAAATATGTTACTACATGAGATGCGAAGCGCACAAAACTTAAACTTTTATGCCATTGCGTATCAGAACCGTCACTCAGCCTAAATTTATTCAGCCTAAAATCGTTCAGCCTAAAAATACAACCGCTCACATACGTTAACAGCCAAGATCAGAATTTCGTTCTGCCTAAAGTCATTCAGCATAAAATCGCTCAGCCTAAAGTCACTCAGCCTAAAATCGTTCAGCCTAAAGTCACTCAGCCTAAAGTCGTACAGCCTAAAGTCATTCAGCCTAAAATACATCCAGCCTAAAGTAACATAGCCTATAGTCACTCAGCCTACAGTCACTCAGCCTAAAATACATCCAGCCTAATTTTAGGCTGAAAAATTTTAGGCTCTGTGACGTGTACTCGGCCTGTCTGCGCCCCCTTCCACCTGCATCCTCTCCCTGGTATCTCGTGTCATACTATCTCGCTACATCCTGACCGTCGCAGCGCGCACCTGCCTCAGATCGGGTTACTTAAAAGAGGCCGCACTGCGGAATAAAATGACTCAGACGCCTTTATCGGCGTTCTTTGAGCAGCCGCCGCGTCCTTCGAGGACTCACGACGCGTTTCTGGGCATTTCGACGACGAAGGTCGCGCGATATCTCGGAGACATGCCCGATTGTTCTGGACGGGAACCCAAGGGATATTTAAGGAGGTTGGGCCGACCTTCGAGTCAGTAAGGAGTTCAGTGGGGAGTTCTCCCGCGGCGAAGTTTCCGGGCGATAGTGCCGCGGGTGCGGCAGAGTGGCGAAGTCCTTGGACGAAGGTTCCAGGGCAGAGAGTCTGAGTAAGGAGTTGAGTGGGGAGTTCTCCCGCAGCGGAGTTTCCGGGCGATAGTGCCGCGGGTGCGGCAGAGTGGCGAAGTCCTTGGACGAAGGTTCCAGGGCAGAGAGTCTGAGTGAGTGAGTGGAGTCGGGAGTTCTCCTGCAGCGGAGTTTCCGGGCGATAGTGCCGCGGGTGCGGCAGAGTGGCGAAGTCCTTGGACGAAGGTTCCAGGGCAGGGAGTGAGTGAGTTCAGTGGAGTCGGGAGTTTCCGGGCGATAGAGTCGCGGGCGCGGCGGAGTCCCGAGTGAAGTTGCGAGCGAGTCGTCGTGTGGGATCTCGGCGAAGGGTGTGACGGCGGCGGCGGAGTGCGGCGACGGAGTCCCGCGGCGGAGACCCACGAGGGGTGCTGCGGCGAGAGATGCGCCAGAGGTGCGGCCCAGCGAGGTGTGTGGAACGAGTGACTGGAGAATAGACATTTCTTTAAGTGTAGTTAATTATTTGCCATCTTAGAAGATTAATTGTAAGTGACAAGTAGTGGTAATAAATAAAACTGTGTGTGTGAAATAAAATCTATTAATTGGGCTATCCTTTACGAACCCGCAGGTAAATCGTAACAATATAATAGGGGCTACTGAAACAGGCGCCGGCGCGTGGATTGTGATTGTCGGTCAGCCATCTTGGATTTGTGACGTCACGGCGGCCATTTTTGACTCAAAATTCCTCAAAATATCCCGTTTTAAGAAAAAAATTCCCGTTTTCGAGGGAAAAATTCCCGTTTCGAGGGAAAATTTCCCGATTTAATTTTAAAAAATTTAAAAATCGACTCTTCCTAAAAGCGGCTTAAGAGTCCTGAAGACGAACCATTCGTAAGCCACTTTCAGCAATTAGACCTTGACCTTGACCGTTGCAATTTTCGTTACGCCCGCCATCTTGAAAATCCGCAATTTTTATGTTAGAAAATCGGGAAATTTTTTAAAAATAATTAAAAAAATTATTTAATCGAATAAATAATAAAAATCTTAAAAACCACTGTTGCAGTTATCGTTACGGTCGCCATCTTGGATTATATAAATGTTGCATATTTCGTTACACCAGCCATCTTGGTTGAGTACCATGTCATTCTTACACTTTACGTTACGACCACCATATTGGATCCTATTAATTTTGCAATTATCGTTATGGTCGCCATCTTGAAATTTAGTCGCAATCTTGAAATTTAGACGCCATCTTGGAAATCCGTAATTTTTATGTTAGAAAATCGGGAAAAATTCCAAAATTCATCAAAAAATTAACTTAATAGAATTCTGATTGATTATATCGATTCCCGTCCTTGGTTCGAAACCGGTGAGGGCAAAAAAAAATCAGATCCTTCCTCCACAGAAGCAACCTTCAGACTGACCTACCACCACCAATAACAAGGTATTTACCATCAGCTGGTATGATGTCATGTCCGCCATCTTGTCTTTGTCCGCTGGAGGCAACCATCTTGTTTTCGTCTGCTAGAGTGTGCTGGAGACATGTTAGTATAATGTTCTGTTCACCATAACTTTGACCTTGACCTTTGAACTTGACCGTGATCTTTGACCTTGACCTTGAAATATGACCTTGACCTTGGACCTTGACATTTGACCTTGACCTTGAAATTTGACCTTGACCTTAAAATTTTCATTTGACCTTGAAATTTGACTTTGTCCTTGTCGACCATCATGGATCCGTCATTTTATGTTTAGTACATGCTACCAGGAGCTACCACCTGCTGGAGTACTCCATCTTGTGTGTGTACTCGTATTATAGAGTACATTTCCATCTGGATTATTTTATTCTAACCCGCTACAGTGCAGTAATCATTTATTACCGAGGTGCCCCCGCCATCTTGAAATTCGGCCGCCATCTTGAAATCATGTAATAATGTAGCTAGTAAAGCGAGAAAAAAAATCCAAAATTCATCAAAAAAATCACTCATTAATTTACATATTGATTCAATCGATTCCCGTCCTTGGTTCGATACTCGATCGATGCAATAATGTTTAATTTTATGTAAAAAATAACTTCAATAAACCATGTTCAACGTTCTTAAAGAGACTTTAAATCCTCTACTACATTCATCCTATCAAACATCAAGACCAACATATTGGTAATTCATAATTTTAATGCTAGAGATTCGGGAAAAAGTTCAAAATTCATTAAATAATTTGTAATCAATATACTGATTGATTAGATCGACTAAGGTCCTTGGTTCGATCCCTGGCCGATACAGAACAACTTTAATTTTAAAAAAGTACCAGAAAAGTGTAAGGTTCGAGAAATAAAACACCACAGTCTTTTACAAACATAATAATTATTACACAATTTCTATCCTTCAGAATCACTTGCGAAAGCCAGCAATCTTATAAACATTTAGCCCTGCATAGACGTGCAACGACTACTTCTTAGCTCCAACAGCTCCAAATGCTCCAACAGCTCCAACAGCTTCAAATGCTCCAAACGGCCTCCAAATGCTTGACAGCTCCAAATGACTCCAACAGCTCCAAATGCTCCAAATGACTCCAACAGCTCCAAATGTCTCCAACAGCTCCAAATGCTCCAAATGCTTGAAAGCTCCAAATACTCCAAATGCTTGACAGCTCCAAATGCTCCAAATGCTTGACAGCTCCAAATGGCTCCATCAGCTCCAAATGACTCCAACAGCTCCAAATGGCTCCAACAGCTCCAAATGCTCCAAATGACTCCAACAGCTCCAAATGCTCCAAAAGGCTCCAACAGCTCCAAATGCTCCAAATGACTCCAAAAGGCTCCAAATGCTCAAAAGGCTCCAATTGCTCCAACAGCCTCCAAATGGCTCCAACAGCTCCAAATGGCTCCAAATGCTCAAAATGCTCCAAAAGGCTCCAAATTCTACAACAGCCTCCAAAGGCTCCAAATGCTCCAAATGACTCCAACAGCTCCAAAAGCTTCAAAAGGATCCAAATGCTCCAAAAGCTCCATCTTCAATTGGTTCCAACTGATTCCAATTACTTTTCTTATCGAACTTGGCATGATTACTGACATGACTTTATTAGTATACAATTTGACTGGCAGTGGTAACGTTTTTTACACCTTTAAGTTATAAGTTTTATTTATAAATCAGATTTCGATAAATGGTAGCTTCCATCTGGAAAGAAAATATATTAATTTATCTTCAAGTTTATACACATACATTTATTTTAAGCCATTATTGTATGTAGCCAGCTTCCCTCAGTTCTTTGAGTATGAAGGATATTTCTTTAATGTTCGAATAGTTTCCTGCACAAAGAGATCCATGTAGTAGTCGTAGCCTGTCAACCAATATGTTAGGATCTTCCCATGAGGTTTAATCAATCTCTTCTGCTGCGTTCATCATCCTTGCATGTTTATAATAAATATTATTATCTCTGGTGTCTATCGTTTTAACACCAACCACAAGGTCACTTTCGTCATCTTGCCAGTGATTATCACAAGCTTGATCAGGATAATTTATTTTATTACGACGTTTCCATCGTTTTGGTCTCAAGCCACCATCACAGTCTTCGCTCTTGCTTGCTTTTGGTGCTTCAGCACAGTACTCAATCATGTCAGCCTTAGATGTGTCAGCACAGTCTTCGTTCATGCCAGCTTCTGATGTGTCACCACAGTCTTCAATCATGTCAGCATCACAAACTTGATCAGGATAATTTATTTTATTACGTCGTTTCCATCGTTTTGGTCTCAGACCGCCATCACAGTCTTCGATCTTGCCTGCTTTAGGTGCTTCAGTACAGTACTCAATCATGTCAGCCTCAGATGTGTCACCACAATCTTCAATCATGCCCGCTTCAGATGATTCATCAAAGTCTTCGACTTTGTAAGCTTCAGATGGTTCTCCATCTTTCTCATTTTCATGGAGACGACTAGATATTGAAGTAAATATCTTTTCATTTCTAATGTGGTTACAACTTCCTTCGTTTGTTTTAAATTTTAAATTATTGTCTTGATCCAGATCAGTAATTTTAGCATTAGCTTTTTCGCCTTCGTTCCTCTTCCACGATGTTGTAGCCCAGTCTTCGTTATCTTTATTCATCTTAATTGTACAGGTCTTGTAATGTCTATCCAAGTAATATCTTCTACCAAAGGATTTCTGACACTGACTGCAATGAAATGGTTTTTGACAAGGACCCAAATTACACTCGCTTCTTTCATGTCGTTTAGCATTCTTTCTCAAGGTAAACACCTTGCTACAGTATCTACAGTGATGACGTTTTGATACAGCAACAAATCCCGTTTCAGGATTCATATTAGTTACTGAGACTAATGCCAGATGCAAACTAAGAGTTTTAATCTATATATATTACTTAAATATATTTTTTTAATTATTTCATCAGCGAGAATTAATTTATCTCATTCAAAGGTACTTGTTGCAAGTAGTTCTGCTTTTCAACAACAGATGTCGCCACATGTTACTTGCAGGTAAATAATATTTAGTTCTTTTATGCGGGATGCCTGATGCTCACTAACGATCGCAAAAGAAGGATGGCTTCGCTAGACTCCAAGGAGAAGGAAGTTCGTCCATCCTGTTAGTGCTTCTTAGATTTCTCAGAGATTATTTGACTGAGTAATGATATATATATATTTTTTAATTTCCACCTGATAAAAATATCACAAGTGCTGATTTATTGGCAGAATTTCAATAATTAAATGCAACCTTGAATAAAAAATGACATGACTCATTAAGTAAAAAATTCTTCATGCAGAGATCAATTCCTCATCAGTAACCAGAAGCACTCGGAGAAAACCATCAGATGTCTAGTCAGGAATAATCAGGAGCACACGGAGAAATCAACCATAATACTGTCAAGAATAAACGGGAGCACACGGAGAAAACCACCATAATATTGACAAGAATAATCAGGAGCACACGGAGAAAACCGCCACAAGTTTTCTTTGATATCATAAAATTTCAGGAAAAAATAAAAAAATACATAAAATTCTGGCTTGTACTAGAGCTCTATCTTTATTCAACAATGAGAAGTTCACAAGCTAGCAGAATATATTTATGTATTTTTTTTTTATTTTTAATTTTTTATTAATTTATTTTTACTATTTTCCTGATATTTTATGATATCAATGAAAACATGTGGCGGTTTTCTCCGTGTGCTCCTGATTATTCTTGTCAATATTATGGTGGTTTTCTCCGTGTGCTCCCGTTTATTCTTGACAGTATTATGGTTGATTTCTCCGTGTGCTCCTGATTATTCTTGACAATATTATGGTAGTTTTCTCCGTGTGCTCCTGATTATTCTTGACAATATTTTGATGGTTTTCTCTGGGTGCTTCTGATTATTCCTGACTAGACATCTGATGGTTTTCTCCGAGTGCTTCTGGTTACTGATGAGGAATTGATCTCTGCATGAAGAATTTTTTACTTAATGAGTCATGTCATTTTTTATTCAAGGCTGCATTTAATTATTGAAATTCTGCCAATAAATCAGCACTTGTAATATTTTTATCAGGTGGAAATTAAAAAAATATATATATATCATTACTCAGTCAAATAATCTCTGAGAAATCTAAGAAGCACTAACAGGATGGACGAACTTCCTTCTCCTTGGAGTCTAGCGAAGCCATCCTTCTTTTGCGATCGTTAGTGAGCATCAGGCATCCCGCATAAAAGAACTAAATATTATTTACCTGCAAGTAACATGTGGCGACATCTGTTGTTGAAAAGCAGAACTACTTGCAACAAGTACCTTTGAATGAGATAAATTAATTCTCGCTGATGAAATAATTAAAAAATTATATTTAAGTAATATATATAGATTAAAACTCTTAGTTTGCATCTGGCATTAGTCTCAGTAACTAATATGAATCCTGAAACGGGATTTGTTGCTGTATCAAAACGTCATCACTGTAGATACTGTAGCAAGGTATTTACCTTGAGAAAGAATGCTAAACGACATGAAAGAAGCGAGTGTAATTTGGGTCCTTGTCAAAAACCATTTCATTGCAGTCAGTGTCAGAAATCCTTTGGTAGAAGATATTACTTGGATAGACATTACAAGACCTGTACAATTAAGATGAATAAAGATAACGAAGACTGGGCTACAACATCGTGGAAGAGGATCGAAGGCGAAAAAGCTAATGCTAAAATTACTGATCTGGATCAAGATAATAATTTAAAATTTAAAACAAACGAAGGAAGTTGTAACCACATTAGAAATGAAAAGATATTTACTCCAATATCTAGTCGTCTCCATGAAAATGAGAAAGATGGAGAACCATCTGAAGCTTACAAAGTCGAAGACTTTGATGAATCATCTGAAGCGGGCATGATTGAAGATTGTGGTGACACATCTGAGGCTGACATGATTGAGTACTGTACTGAAGCACCTAAAGCAGGCAAGATCGAAGACTGTGATGGCGGTCTGAGACCAAAACGATGGAAACGACGTAATAAAATAAATTATCCTGATCAAGTTTGAGATGCTGACATGATAGAAGACTGTGGTGACACATCAGAAGCTGGCATGAACGAAGACTGTGCTGACACATCTAAGGCTGACATGATTGAGTACTGTGCTGAAGCACCAAAAGCAAGCAAGAGCGAAGACTGTGATGGTGGCTTGAGACCAAAACGATGGAAACGTCGTAATAAAATAAATTATCCTGATCAAGCTTGTGATAATCACTGGCAAGATGACGAAAGTGACCTTGTGGTTGGTGTTAAAACGATAGACACCAGAGATAATAATATTTATTATAAACATGCAAGGATGATGAACGCAGCAGAAGAGATTGATTAAACCTCATGGGAAGATCCTAACATATTGGTTGACAGGCTACGACTACTACATGGATCTCTTTGTGCAGGAAACTATTCGAACATTAAAGAAATATCCTTCATACTCAAAGAACTGGGGGAAGCTGGCTACATACAATAATGGCTTAAAATAAATGTATGTGTATAAACTTGAAGATAAATTAATATATTTTCTTTCCAGATGGAAGCTACCATTTATCGAAATCTGATTTATAAATAAAACTTATAACTTAAAGGTGTAAAAAACGTTACCACTGCCAGTCAAAATGTATACTAATAAAGTCATGTCAGTAATCATGCCAAGTTCGATAAGAAAAGTAATTGTAATCAGTTGGAACCAATTGAAGATGGAGCTGTTGGAGCATTTGGATCCTTTTGAAGCTTTTGGAGCTGTTGGAGTGGAGTCATTTGGAGCATTTGGAGCCTTTGGAGGCTGTTGTAGCATTTGGAGCCTTTTGGAGCATTTTGAGCATTTGGAGCCATTTGGAGCTGTTGGAGCCATTTGGAGCTGTCTTAATCATTTGGAGGCTGTTGGAGCAATTGGAGCCTTTTGAGCATTTGGAGCCTTTTGGAGTCATTTGGAGCATTTGGAGCTGTTGGAGCCTTTTGGAGCATTTGGAGCTGTTGGAGTCATTTGGAGCATTTGGAGCTGTTGGAGCCATTTGGAGCTGTTGGAGTCATTTGGAGCTGTTGGAGCCATTTGGAGCTGTTGGAGTCATTTGGAGCTGTTGGAGTCATTTGGAGCATTTGGAGCTGATGGAGCCATTTGGAGCTGTCAAGCATTTGGAGCATTTGGAGCTGTCAAGCATTTGGAGCATTTGGAGCTTTCAAGCATTTGGAGCATTTGGTGCTGTTGGAGACATTTGGAGCATTTGGAGCATTTGGAGCATTTGGAGCTGTTGGAGTCATTTGGAGTTGTCAAGCATTTGGAGGCCGTTTGGAGCATTTGGAGCCATTTGGAGCTGTTGGAGTCGTTTGGAGCATTTGGAGCTGTTGGAGCCATTTGGTGCTGTCAAGCATTTGGAGGCCGTTTGGAGCATTTGGAGTCATTTGGAGCTGTCAAGCATTTGGAGGCCGTTTGGAGCATTTGAAGCTGTTGGAGCTGTTGGAGCATTTGGAGCTGTTGGAGCTAAGAAGTAGTCGTTGCACGTCTATGCAGGGCTAAATGTTTATAAGATTGCTGGCTTTCGCAAGTGATTCTGAAGGATAGAAATTGTGTAATAATTATTATGTTTGTAAAAGACTGTGGTGTTTTATTTCTCGAACCTTACACTTTTCTGGTACTTTTTTAAAATTAAAGTTGTTTTGTATCGGCCAGGGATCGAACCAAGGACCTTTGTCGATCTAATCAATCAGTATATTGATTACAAATTTATTTAATGTATTTTGAACTTTTTCCCGAATCTCTAGCATTAAAATTATGAATTACCAATATGTTGGTCTTGATGTTTGATAGGATGAATGTAGTAGAGGATTTAAAGTCTCTTTAAGAACGTTGAACATGGTTTATTGAAGTTATTTTTTACATAAAATTAAACATTATTGCATCGATCGAGTATCGAACCAAGGACGGGAATCGATTGAATCAATATGTAAATTAATGAGTGATTTTTTTGATGAATTTTGGATTTTTTTCTCGCTTTACTAGCTACATTATTACATGATTTCAAGATGGCGGCCGAATTTCAAGATGGCGGGGGCACCTCGGTAATAAATGATTACTGCACTGTAGCGGGTTAAAATAAAATAATCCAGATGGAAATGTACTCTATAATACGAGTACACACACAAGATGGAGTACTCCAGCAGGTGGTAGCTCCTGGTAGCATGTACAAACATAAAATGACGGATCCATGATGGTCGACAAGGACTAAGTCAAATTTCAAGGTCAAATGCAAATTTTAAGGTCAAGGTCAAATTTCAAGGTCAAAGTCAAATTTCAAGGTTAAAGTTCAAGATCAAGGTCATATTTCAAGGTCAAAGTTATCGGTCAAGTTCAAAGGTCAAGGTCAAAGTTATGGTGAACAGAACATTATACTAACATGTCTCCAGCACACTCTAGCAGACGAAAACAAGATGGTTGCCTCCAGCGGACAAAGACAAGATGGCGGACATGACGTCATACCAGCTGATGGTAAATACCTTGTTATTGGTGGTGGTAGGTCAGTCTGAAGGTTGCTTCTGTGGAGGAAGGATCTGATTTTTTTTTGCCCTCACCGGTTTCGAACCAAGGACGGGAATCGATATAATCAATCAGAATTCTATTAAGTTAATTTTTTGATGAATTTTGGAATTTTTCCCGATTTTCTAACATAAAAATTACGGATTTCCAAGATGGCGTCTAAATTTCAAGATGGCGACCATAACGATAATTGCAACATTAATAGGATCCAATATGGTGGTCGTAACGTAAAGTGTAAGAATGACATGGTACTCAACCAAGATGGCTGGTGTAACGAAATATGCAACATTTATATAATCCAAGATGGCGACCGTAACGATAACTGCAACAGTGGTTTTTAAGATTTTTATTATTTATTCGATTAAATAATTTTTTTAATGATTTTTAAAAAATTTCCCGATTTTCTAACATAAAAATTGCGGATTTTCAAGATGGCGGGCGTAACGAAAATTGCAACGGTCAAGGTCAAGGTCTAATTGCTGAAAGTGGCTTACGAATGGCTTGTCTTCAGGACTCTTAAGCCGCTTTTAGGAAGAGTCGAATTTTAATTTTTTTTTAAATTAAATCGGGAAATTTTCCCTCGAAACGGGAATTTTTCCCTCGAAAACGGGAATTTTTTTCTTAAAACGGGATTTTGAGTCATTTTGAGGAATTTTGAGTCAAAAATGGCCGCCGTGACGTCACAAATCCAAGATGGCTGACCGACAATCACAATCCACGCGCCGGCGCCAGTTTCAGTAGCCCCTATATATTATATACTACTATTATAATATTCTTGCCATATAAAATATAAAATACATTCTTATTTTCTGCAAACTTAATAAATATTATCTACCACTTTTGTCTCAAATAAAACTATATACGACCAACCAATACTGTAAGGGATTGAAAAAAAAACAGTGACTAAAGAACAGAACATTTCTAAACTACCTTACTAAATTCACTACATAATCTGATTAAATTTATTGTAAATCTTCAAAATAGTATCTAAAACGTTTCTCTGAAACAAACTTTTTTACATTTTAGATTTTTTTTCTTTTTAAGAATTATGTTGGAGTCATCCGCAAAGCTAATAAGATACTTATTTTTACTGATTATTCCGCGGCATTCACGTATTAATTAATAGGACAGGACAATGCTTCCTTGGGCAACCCCGATATTTGTTTATCAGAATTGACAATGTGGACCTAATCATTCAGGTTGAGCTGAATGGGTACTATACACTTCATATCATTAAGATAATACTATAATAATTGGTGTATTTTTATACTATTCCCAGTTTAATTCAATTATTTTTACTCAACATTATATCTTGATTAATTGCGTCAAATGCCTTAGATGCTTTGCAAAAAATTTCTAGTGATTTATCATCAATTGCCTTGTATAGATATCTTTATATATATTTTAAAAAATCAGTAGAAGCTGTTTCGGTGCTTCTAGCTGTTGTAAATATGATAGAATTTTATTATTTTGATACATATAATTTTAACTGCTATCAGAAGTTAATTTTATATATTGGATTTATTACCTTTCTTATGCAGATAAATAGTTATTGCAGTTTGGAGATATTATGTAAAGATTCCAGTAGTAAAAGATGAGTTTATTATATGAAATAAAGGAACGTATATACTATTACAAAACCAACCAACTATAAAAAAAATAAATTATAAAAATTAAAAATTACTTTACTACACATAAATCACAGATTTAAAATTGCAAATTTACAATAACATTCAAAATATTGCGTGACCTGATATTCACAGAGCGGACCATGGAGCGAAAGAGGACGCGTGTTGCTGTCAAAAGTAAAATAAAGAAAAATACATTTATGCAGTTTTGAAACCGAATAATTCAAATGTTTTAGCAAACACTGCACGTTCGTAAGCGTACAACTGCTACATTGGTATGGCACAGTTTTGCTAGTACATCTTTCAGATTCCTAACCACTTCATTTCCGCTCTCATGTAGGCTATAATATATTTTGAAAGTATATTATATATTAGGTCACGCTTGGTTCACGCAATAGGTCTATTAATATAAACACAATAAATTTTGCCAGAATAGAGAATAAATTGTTAACAATTAAAGTTTTACAGAGTACCGTCAAATCATACCTGTGAAATAATAGAAAAATATATTCTAATTTTAAATATAGTTCAAAGGAAATGGAAGAGTTTTCGTCGATTAGCTTCTTTCTATCTTCAAAATACGACTAAAGCACGAAACCCACTGAATCGGATCGGCCCCACCTTCTCGAGACCCACTGGAGCGACACAATCGGACCGGACCGACCGTCATTAACTATGGACAGCTCTTCAGAAGAAGACATTGTTGTGGCAATTGCTTGTAATGAGCTGGTGGGACAACGCTAACATGGTTTTTGGGTTCACGACATTTTCCTTAAACGGGAAACGTTAGGCGAATACCACATTTATTTCCCCAGTTATTAAACGACGAGCGGAAGTTTACGGAATACTTTCGAATGTCCGTGTCTAAATTTTATGAGTTGGTTGCCGTGTTACCACTACGGAAACAAGAACTGAACTTCCGTAAATCGGTTGGCCCAGAGGAGCGATTGGCACTGACACTAAAGTAAGTAAGTTATATGAAAAGTAATGTTATGTAGATAGTGAAATCCTTTAAAAGCTCACAAACTACACATATTTGTACATTATATGCATTGGTTTACTTCCAGGAAAATGGCAACGAATTTGTATTTTACCAAGGTAGTTGATTAATTTGCTGTAACCTAAAAAAGTTGCCTATATGAAAATGAATTTGTAATTAATTGTTTTATTTCAAAGTCAAATTGTAGTTAATTAATAGGTTATTTCATAGTTAATTCTGTGAAAAACTACTATAAGAACAGAAGGTCCTGAATCGTTTGGCAGTGAATTAAGTCAAGTAGCTGCAAATGTTACAGCGCCATTTTGTCGGTGTCCAAATATCCAATATCAATATGCACATTCCATTTATACCATTAATACTACTACATTTAATGATAATAATAATAATAATAATAATAATAATAATAGAACAAAAAGAAGTAGCTACATATGTGTACACTTCTCAAATTTCTCGCTTATTTCTTTCCACGCATTCTCTCGCCTAGACGCATCATGAAAATACACATGTGACGTATCGTATAGCATACGGTACTCCTTCACTGCTTCATTTAATAGTTCTTCGTTCATTTCCATTACCATTTCTAAGCACTACTTTTACCCGACTAGCCGGTCGGGCCGGCCGGCGGAACGGAAATTATTCTTTGCCGACGATTCTAGATGGTGCCGCGCCGAGCCGAGCTGAGTCGAGCCGATCCGGGACAATGCTGTGGGTTACCTCGCGTACAAATGCATGCATACTTATTTTTCTGTTCCAGTCGGTGCCGCGCCGTGCCGTGCCGTGCCGGGCCGATCCGATTCAGTGGGTTTCGTGCTTTACTGTCACCGACACCAGTTTTGTGCTCTGCGATAGTTGGGACATCTAGCGGGCAAACTCTAAACTCATCGTGGAATACTGTGCCTGACGTCTAGCGGCGTAATGCTGAACTCACACATCATGCGTTCGTTGGTTCAGCTACACGCGTCGGTTGAATCACAAGATTTAAACTCAAGTAATTTAAATTCTGTACGGTATGTAAACATTTAAGCAACTTAGTAATATTCAGGATACTTCATTTGCATTGTGTGCAAAGCAGAAGCCTTGTACAGTTTTTATAAATACCTAATATTTAGTATTAAAACTTTCTTAATAAAAAATTATTAATTTTTTTTAGATTTTTTTTTCTATCATATTTAAAAAATTCAAAACATTCTTTACAAAACTATATCTATTACGTTTGTTTACCTACAATGATATTCATGGGAGAAATAATTTCCCTGGTGGCTGCAAAACTATGGATCTTAGCCTTAACAGCAACAGGAAGAGTTTATACAATGACAAAGACGGAGACAGAAAATACAAACAAAAGGCTTTTGGCAGTTATGTGCAGCTCTGAGAAGTCTTTAAGTACAGTAAGTGACAAGTGTTATTTGAAAATATTTCTTTTTGTAACAACTTTGTCTTGTACTACATACACATACACAGTGTGTGTTTGTGTGTGATTTATGTAGGAAAATACCTGTTAATATATTACTCATTTATTAGATTTTAGTTTTGATATGATCCCAATGAGATCCCATTTTGAAAGTTTTAGCATTCATTGACAAACAATTGATATTTAAAATAAATATTTTCCGGATTAAAAAAAACTACTTTTTGAAAAAAAATTATATTAAAGCCTGTTTCATTACCTTTCAAATGAGATGGTACCCAGTCGTCTAGCTTAATTAGGAAAAACGTTATTAGAATTTAAAATTACACAACATGTACATTTTTGCAAATTTGACTTTTTATGACAGGTTGTAATGAGAGAAAACAAAATTTCAGAAAATTCTGAAAATCATTTTCTTTGCATGTATTATCAGAATATTCTGAGTTTGGATAAGATTGGTGAAGGTGAAATCGTGACCTTGGTTGATTTGACATGGAATGACTCAGCTACTGGTGAACAATGCCCAGGGTCTTGTTCCATACTGATTAGTTTTTTCCTTCACAATATTACTTTATAAATTACACTCGTAAAATTCGCGATTGAAAATTAGTTTTTATTGCTCGTATGAACTAGCACAGACGATATATAAGTCGCAGCCGGCCGCGGTCCCCAGTTAGTTCTCGGAAACGAGGCAGCTCCCTTCTTGACAATAGGGTCTTAATGGATGATGAGGGAGAGGGAGAAAAGTAGGGACCTCAGGTATACCAACTTGATGTTCAGACAACTTCGAGAACTTTTCGTTTTAAATAATGTACAAGAAGAAAAATTACAATGCGTAAAATTTCATACTCAAATAGCCCGCACTGTCGTAAATTATTATTTTTTGTGTATTTTGAATAAATAAGCATGAAATTTTCATATTATCGTTAAAAAAAATCGATCAAAAAAAGTGGTATTGAACTTGAGTCACCAGGGTGGTAGTAAGACGCTCTAAGCACTGGGCCACATTCAGAGACTTAACGGTTTCAAGTGCAAAGTTATGATTATATTGTGTCTCGTTTCTCGATCAGCTATTACTCGGAAACAGTTAAGATTTAGGTTCTCTCTTCACACGGTAGACTCCTATAGGGAAATATTTCACTCTCACAGAGGGACGTCAAAATCGGCGAACATAAGTTCAGGCCCTCTCGTTAGCTAAGGTCTCTGTCCCTTGCAGTGTTGCCAGGCGTAGGACACAAAATTCGGGTACACTTACCTCAAAATTCGAGTACTTACGGGTACGAGAATTTCTTATTTCGGGTATCATTTCGGTACACACACAAAAAAAAAAGATTAAAACATAAATGGCTATCTTCTTAAACAAAAAATGCCATATGACACACAATCACATAGCAAAAACTTTTATAGTTTCAAGGCCCGTGTGTAGAATATTAAAATGTGTTGTTTTGGCAGAAAGAGGTGGAAGGGGTAGATTAGGTCTCAAATAAAAAAAATTGGTTGTCTGTAATGTCAGTTTACGGACGATAGTTTAACGTGACGTCATAACAAAACATTGATGAAATGATTGCATATTTTATGAATAAATTTGAATCATTATTATTTTAATAATAAAATAATAAATACTTGAAATTATACTAGTAATCAGATTTTTAAATTGCAAGAATAATTAACCTTTATTGCCGAAATTCTTGTAGTAATAATCAATGAAAACCACATTTATTCACTTCACTTTATAAACAGTCGACGAAACAGTTCATGTGTAGATGACTTGTAATTAATTTTAAAAACTGGGGTTTAGCTATAAAGTTTAAATATAATTATGAACAAGTTTTCATAAACTATAATCAAATATCTAACATAACCTATTATTACTGCACTCGCCAACAGATGATTTTTTTTTAATAATAAAAGAATAAATACTTGAAATTATACTAGTAATATGACTTTTAAAATGCAAGAATAATTAACCTATTGCCAAAATTGTTGTAATAAGCAATGAAAACCACATTAACTTTTCACTTCACTTTATAAACAGTCGACGAAACACTTCACATCTAGATGATTTGTAATTAATTTTAAAAACTGGTGTTTAGCTATAAAGTTTAAATATAATTATGAACAAGTTTTTATATAAATAAACTGTAATCAAATATATATCATGAATTATATGAATCACCATAATTCTTTAGTCAATTGTAACATAACCTATTATAACTGCACTCGCCGTGCCTGATAGATATCGCGTTTCATTCGGTTCGCGTCCGTCGCCGTAGATTTAAGCACAGTGGGGGAATAATATTATTTCGTTTTTATAACACGATTTAATAACAAATACGCATCCCAATTACACCAAATTATTATAATTTGTTACAATATTTTTTTAAAACATTGTGCAAAAGATCCCAGGTGCAATTTTAATTATTATGTTTAACTGTAAAACACCATTGTTCGTTAAAAATATGTTTTTCTTTGAGGAAGTTTTTTTTTAATTTTTCTATCTTTTGTATGATAAAATCTACCTCTGCATACTTTTATGAATAAAATTGAATCATTTTTATTGAATTTTCACTATTTTGTATGTATACAAAGAAGGAGTGAAATGAAATCTACAATTTAATTGATAAATTTACTTTTATTTGCACTCATTAATTGAAATATGTTTATTACTTTGGTAGTATCGCGTGCGCCGTATATATTTTTACAAGTACAAAAATGAAAGTATAGCGGCGGCGGCGGGGATTCGATCTGTCAACCTTTGGATTGGTGGTCAGCGAATCTCACCGCATGGCCACGAAGCCATACTTGAAATAACAGTTTCAGATGTTATATATATATATATATATATATATATATATATACATTTATAGAAATTTTGTTCACTGTTAAGGGAATAATATTATTTCGTTTTTATAACACGATTTTATAACTTCGCATCCCAAATACACCAAACTTATTTATAATGTGTTACAATATTTTTTAAAACATTGTGCAAAGTATTCCGGGTGTAATTTGAATTATGTGTAACTGCAAAACACCATTGTTCGTTAAAAACGTATTTGAATATTCATAATTACTTTTAAATAACCGTACCGATAGTGCTGAAAATCTGTGGACGATCGTTAAATTACATAATCAGGGTGGCCACTCAATTCAGCTGAAAAAATTCCCTGACTTTTCCAGGTTTTTTTGACCAGTCAAAATCATCGGCAAAATTAAAATAAGGCCCGTTGTAAACAACACATACATTCAGACAAATCATGCTAAATATTTATTTCTAACAAAGAAAATTAAAAAGAGAAACAAATGCACAGTGCAGGCCTAGTTAAAATTCCAATATTAATTCAAATTTAAAGCAATAATTGAGATATATTCAGGCCTAGGTACATACCTATTCAAGCTGCTGGTACTTGCATTTATTGTAGCATCACACAATACAAACAAATTCTTCAACTTGACAATTTATTATTTAACACCCTCAAAATTTGGAAGTTCAAAAAATTAGGTATGTACATAAAAAAACACACACTAAGTTAAACTTTCAATTTTTTTTTATAAAGTCTATTTTTGTATTGATGGCATCAACTTCCTTCTTCATATCTTCTACCAGTTTCAATTTTTTTGTTTCCAACAATTCTAGTTCTTTTACTTGTCGCTTTTTGGTTTGGTGTTTATCATGTTCAATTTTGTCCAGCTCTTGCTGTGTCTGCAGAGCCTCAAGGTATTTTGCATGGGAATTCATAACAAACTGCATCATTGATTTTGTTATTTTTACATGCTCAACCCCACCTGCTAAGGTAACTGCATTGTGCACATGTCTTAACGCCACAAGGCTGTGTTCTTTTTGATATTCAATCAAACAGTCACCATTAACCGAAAATCCTCTCTCTAAACTAGCATTTCCATGAGAAATTATCAGTACAAATTTAACAAAATTAACTACTTGGCTTGAAACATTGTGTGAACTAAACAACTTCATCCAATGATGATCGAGGCGAGAATGTTTTTCAAATGCAGTCATGCATCCAATCACTTCTTCTGACTCTAGAAGATGTAATTCACGCTGAATGCTGTCGGCTTGCAAACCAGATAACCAATTATGTTTCACCAATATTTCCAAGCATGATGCCAAATTTTTCTTGAACAGAACAGATTTAGTAGCAACAGCAGGATCACGAAATGTCAGTGCCTGAGTTAGTCTGAATTTCAGAGGAGACTTGTCCAACAATTTTGTGGTACATTGAGTTAGAGCTTGGCGACAACATTGCTTGAATTCCAAAATCTGAAGTTCTTTCACTCCTTTGGCTTTTTGTAATGCATCTCTTACAGCAAAACCAACATCAACATTTTTTTGCATGTAGCAAGTTATCTGTGCTCAAAATAAGTTTGCCTGGTGAAAGAAAATTCTTCTTAATGACATCTTCCTTAACAAAACGTACCATCAATGTGTGTACCAATGAGAAGAGAGCAGAATGAAGAAATAGAGCCACTGGAGATTCTGTCTGAAACTGTCTCAAGAAAGGTTCTAACAAACCTGCAAGAGAATAAAAGAATGAAAGTTTTGCTCCAAACAGGTTGTCTTTGACACATCTTGAAACAACAGAAAAACATTCATTCTGTCTAGTATATGCTTTCTTATCCCGCACTGCACACTCCACAAATTTTGACAAACAAGGTAGAATTTCAATAGCTCGAAGTGCAACTTTGCTGTTCTCTACCCAACGAATAGAACAAAATTTCATAGGAAATATTCTTGTATCTGTGTATTGTATATAATCTGCTCTTCGTGCAGGTACATTTTTTTAATAAGTTGTAGACTGCTCTCAAAAAATTCAACTATCTCCCACTTAGTTTCACGTATAGCTGTTTTAAAAGCACAATGGACAGTGTGTAAACCACAAGATCCTATATCTAGTAAAGTCGGCTTACTAGGGTCGTAACCTTTTAAATCAAACAACAAATCTTTCAAAAATCTATGATTGACATTTGGGCCATCATTTGACACTTGTATAAGTTAACTTAAATTTATATCAGACAGAGAGCTTTTAAAGTGGATAAGCAAATCAGCAGCCGTTGTATGACCAAGAAATGCAGACGTAAATTACTGTGATGAAACTTCATTTTTTTCAGAGTCCCAAAATCTTACGAAAAGGTCCATCTGCCGCTTTGAGCCACCTTGTTTAGACACTCATCAAACCCTACAACCACATAGTTGCAATCTGAAATCATTTTCGCCAGCTGTGTTTTGAAATAAGGCCCTAACCCATGTACTATTGTATATGCAACTTTAGTCCTCTTAAGTTGAATTTTCTTGGCTATTTCACTGTCAGGGAAAAGTATTGGAAAAAGGTCAGCACTTCTTGCACCACTCCTAAATGAATTATGTTCTGTCACAGAATGCAAACACCAATATATTTCAGACTTGGTTATGCTATCATTTAATAGAAAAGCATGCAAAGTTTTCTTAGACATATCAGTCACTGGACTTGGACTAACAGGTTCAGTGGCATCCGTTGGGTAGTTACTAACCGAAGCTTCAGATGTGCTTTGTCCATGTTTTAATAGAACGTCTATTTCCACACACTTCTTACGGTTTGCAGCTGCTTCTTTGTGTTTTTTCCCATTAATATGGCTTATCATGGCTTGTTTTCCCATATTGCTTAGGTTGAACTTAGTCATGCAATAACAACACCAAGCTGAAAATTTATTCGACTCGTCTTCAAGTAACCATTGTGAAAAATCTTCACACGCAAGCCATTTATAATTAAAGCTATTTTTTTTTTGTTTGGAGCACGACATGACGAAAACTTGTCACTTTGTCTTTACAAATAAATATTTACGTACAACTAAAAAGTTTGTCAGCCTTAATCGACATATTTACGTACCAAAACTAAAAACACTTGCCAGCCTTCATCGACGTATCCCGCCATTTTTACACAAAAACAAATAATGAAACACAGTTCTTAAGGATTAATGTATACACATACATTAACTTGTTTTATTCACAATGTTAAAAAAAAAAACACGCCACAAGAAAGTTTTACAACAAAAACTATCCATTTAACTGTAACAAGCCATGCGCAGATGGTTATATGCAAGGCCTAATAATCATGCAAACAACAGAATGGAAGAACGGATTTACAAACCATAAAAAATAATAGCGAGACAGGTGCTCCAACTTAATGTATGAAAGCCGCAAAATGTTACGAGACAACACGAGGTCTCGAAAACACAAATTCAACATAAATCCTACCTTTAATTTTTCTACTTTACTAGTAATATTTTTAAAAAATCCTGTTTCAACGAAAAATTTCCAGATTTTTGATGAAATTCCCTGACTTTCCCTGATTTTCCTTGTAGCTACAAAATTCCCTGACACTTTCAGGTTTCCAGGTTTTCCAGGTCGAGTGGCCACCCTGATAATAGGTATTAATAATTCAAACGACGAAAGCATGATTGAAAAGTCAAATCGATGGTTGTTCCAATCGAGTGGAAGAGAGATGCGGCGCAAGCGTACAATGTGCGTAACGGGACACATCGTTGTGGGACAATGTGTGTTACGGGACACTTTTTCGTGCGTGCAGCCGGCGTTCATCGATTTATTAGACGTTGTCACGTCAAAAAAGTATAATTTAGAGGTCAGGAACAAATAACTTCGCTAATATTATAGTTTTTAGTTAACAGCTCTATTATATTATATGATTAAAAGTAAATTAAAATGAATATAAGATCTTCAAAAGCATTATATATAACTTTTCCTGGTACAGTGAAGAGTGTTTCACACCCAACTACCCCTCTTTTTTTTTAAAAAAAATACCAGACCCCCTTAATGCATGGCTATATTACTGCTTCTTTTTATGAGTATTGCTGGTGAACAAATGGGCATATTATAATTTAAGATTGGTTTGTAATATCAGTTGATATTATTTTTGAGAATACTGTATGTATCAAGCTTTACGAATGATTGAATGCTTTGTGAGGGAATAGTACAGTCCATTTTTGTAGTATTAAGACTGCTCTCTCTCACTTGCATTACCACTGTGTAGTTCTTGACCGTGTGTCTGCAATCCGTAATTTTGTTGCACACACAGGATAAAATTTTGTTTTTAAAGTGTGTGTGTTTTCTTGTAGTTGATGTCGCTCTGAACACCATTTTTTTTACTGGGGTTAAATTGTAATTACGTACATAACTGTTTCTATATATTGATATTTTTTCTTGGTAAGTGTTACACTCGTGAATCATGGTTTTAGAATTAAGTGCAACAGACTTTCGCAAAGTTAAAATTACACAAATTTTTATATGACACGTGTGTGTTCAACAATTTATAGAAAATTCAGGGAATATTTGTGGGACGTTCAGTCATCAAAAGAGAAATCGTCTTCAGCAGTGACATGTAGTTGGTTTGATGTCTGTGGTTGCAGGTCTGCATAAACATTTGCATTTGTCATTCGATTAACCATGTCTGGTGTTGGCCTAAAATTATGGCAACGCGATTCGGATTTTTTGACACACTCGCTAGCTAGCAGTACACCAGAAACAAAGTCGACGGTATCCAAGATGGCGGCCTCCAGTGGAACATAAAAAAATCTAGAGCGACGCTGGCGTTCACTAGGAACAAACAGCAAAAACAAAGTCGACTGTATCCTAGATGGCGGTCTCAAGCAGAACAGATTAAAAAATCGATATGGCGGCCATGACGAAAATTTCATCATGAGTGAGTGGGGCACTCGATTTAATGATGGCGGATCCAATATGGCCGCCCGGGTCAAGGTCAAAGGTCACGGTCATCCAAGGTGGCCGCCGTGACATCAGAATCAAAGATGGTGGTTCGGCACCAGCACCTCGCGCCTGCGCCTGCGCCAGCTCCTCCATTTACATACTACTAATTCAATTTCGGAGTATGCTCCTAGTTTTCTACATAACAAGGCATAAATAATATATTTCGAAACTTACCGACATTTGACCAAAGTATATACATTTTTATTTATAACAGTAGGAAGAAATTGTTTGTTGATGCAATCACAGATCTGCAAAAAATACTGCAACATGTTATAAAATGAATTAAGCAATGCCTTCATCTTTCAAGCTCCGAATTGATGAACAAAAATTGCTTCTATTTGTTACTAAAAAAAACCTCCAAAATGGTGGCGATCAATCGATCTAAAGTAAATATAATTTACAAGAATGTGACAATATTATAACTTGTTCCAAAACTCGTCCACATCTGATCATGATGAAATATCGTCGGGCAGTGAATGCAAAGTAAGGAGACGCCACTCATCATCCAGGTCTTGAAGTTTATCTGGAGCGATTCTTGGTAGTTTTAACGCCAGTAGTAGTAGGGCAGAGGTGTTCTCTCTTGCTTTTTGTGACAAAGAATTTTTTGGACTGAAAACCGATAAGAATGCCATTATTTCACTTAAAAAATCATATCTCTTTTTTATTTCTGAGCAGAGAGTTACTAGGAAAGTCCTACATTTGACCTTCAGGTCTTCTACAAGCTCTGGAAAACTTATGACGTCTTTCTTCTGTAACTGACTCATTACTCCAACTCCCAGGTAGAATTCATGCAAGGGTATAAAATTTCTGGAGTCATCTGGCTTTATGTCTTGCAGTGACTGTTTCATTACATATTCTCTCTTCATATATGTTGTTAGGTCTTGATATGTTATAGTCATCTGGTAGTGCAAAGATGTTATTAAAACTCTATGTGACTGAAAGTACTTATTCAAATTGACAATTTTTGGAAGTACCCAGCCAAGGAAGAGAGAGAACATTGGTTAATTTGTTCAGCACTCACAAGGTGTTCTCCTAACCACCTGTCGATGAAGAAAAGGCGAAGTGGTTCCCAGTTTTCTAAAAGTCTTTCTACAACCATTAACAATGATAACCAACGAGTCTGAGATGTATGAAGCATTTTATGTACATCCATGTTAAGAAATGTTTGAAATGTTGCCAATTGGCACAGTCGTTTACTGCTATTCTTTAAAAACCCATGTATGTTTCTTGTAAAATCTTCACATCTCCTGGGAAGAGCCTTGCATGCTGTACTAGCACACAAGTGTAGTGAATGACATATGCATTTCATTATGACAATCCCAGGGCAAGCTTAACTGAAACGACTAGCAACAGAGTTTTTTTCGCCCATCATTGTGTTGCAGCCATCCGACCCGAACCCAATGACATTAATTAGTGAAATTTTTGCCTTCTGAAAGCTTTCTACTATTTTTGCATGCAGATGCTGCGCAGTTTCTCCTTTTTCTACACTTTCAGCCTCACTGGGCTCGAACACTTGAATTAGTTCCCAAAATCTGCTGACTACTCTTCCTTCAATATCATCGAAACGGCGTACAATGATGCAAGACGTCTACACACAGCTGATATCTGTAGATTCATCTGTCAAAATTGAGAACTTTGAATCACGAAGGTGATCTGCCAAAATGTTTTTATGACTGTCTCCAATAACATTTTTTATAACAGCAGTGGTTTTAGTACGTTTCATTTGTATGGACTGTGCTATTGTGGAGTCGGGAAAACCTCCCTTTAGCACTTCTTGTAGGTGATCCATTACCAAAAAAGGCAAGTTGTGAGCTGCAAATGCAGCAGCGAGTTTTATTTCATCTTCTTTTACCTGCACATCGATTGTGGCATTACTTTCTTTCTGGAGATAAAAATTATGTCTTTTTTTACTTTTTTCTGTGGAGGCACTTGAGAGTTTTATATGTCGTGAACGTTTCCCGTGACACTTTATATTTGTAATGTCAGCTTTTATTTTACAATTGCAAACTTTGCATATTGCCTTGTAACAGTCTTTTTAAATCAGGTGCTAGCCATGTACTAACTTCTTTATCTGATTCCCACTATTTTCTGTAATTTTGCAATCTCGACTTCCCTTTAATTTTCGTGAATGTTGTTTTAGCTTTTTTTCTTTGGGGTGGATCGTCCACATTCTGTATCGTCCTCACTCGTGTCTGCCATTTTGTCTGCAGAAAAAAATATAATTTTAATTTATAAGCGCACAATTAGTTATTTTTAGCATAATAATTTTATAAAAAATGCTTACATCTGTCACATAGTCATGCACAGAAATGGTTAAGATGAACTGCAAGATTATGGTAGGCCAAATATATTCTATTGAACTATTTTCACTTCCATACAGCACCTTGAAAAAACTTGCTGTTGGGATTAGTCAGCTGCAGTATTTAGGTCACCTAATGCGCATTTGCTTTTAGGAGTCGTAAATTATAAATCATATCATGAACTAAGAACAATCACTGCTTTAGGCTTCTTACAGTGTCAATAATTTCGCATTATATAATAAAGCAACCAAAAGCTTATTTGGTACTTATAAATGCAATAAATAAAATTAAAATACATATATAGTAATTTTTCAGCAAGGATGAGAACATTTTTGTCATGAAATCATAGGATATGATATCCCATTTGCATAATAAAGCACGAATGACTGTCCCTATTCTTAACTTTGGCATGAATATCTGGTTATATATAAATATGTTCTTAATATTTTAAATTTAACGTATTTTGGTTTATAACTTATTTTTTGGTAAAGCTGCACTAAATGACAAAAAAGGACGGGTAAGTTTGACTATTGATCGTATAATAACAATGCATAAATTAAATATGCTTTAAGTCTTCAACAAAAAATTTACAAGAAAAATGTCAGCGAAAGATACAGTTGCAAGAGTTCGATGTAAACACACCACACATTTCATATTTGAGTAATCTCTTATTGGTATTACATAGCAATAAGTTTATTTGTGAGTTAAGTGATACAATTATTTTATTGCGAAAAAAAATAATGCAGAGAATTTTATAGCAATTAAAATCTCTTTCATGAGAACATGGTTTCATGAATTGTAAACTACTCAAAGAAACAATAGAATTGGCTTTTATATTGCATAATTATCCACAAACCAGAAAAATTGTAGCGACAGCAAAGACTGATTATAATGCGCCCTAAGTTGGCCGACTCTGAGCTATCAAATTAAAACATGCCACCTTAGTGCCATGAATATTAAGATATTTTAAGTGAAATAAATATAAATAGCCAAATAACTCTGACGTTACATACGTTTAGCCGGTCAGTTTACCAGGCAATTTCAATTGAAAAAAACTCATTGAATAATTTTATTCATGTAAACCATGCACAATTAAAAACGCAGGAGTAGTAATACATAAAAACAGGTAACTCAAGCAAGTGGTTCTACACACGAAAATATTTCTTATTTATTATTAGTTTACCTGTAAATCCCCTATATATTCCAAGTATGTTGGGTCAAACTTAACTCTAGAGTTATCTCACTACTTATATTCTGCCACTTAAGGTGGGACATCCGTACGGATTTTATATGGAGAAATCTTACGACTTTCGTGACATATAGCTCAAAGCTGGATTATCCTATTAAACCGGAACTTTTTCCTATCAAAGACAACGGTGGGGAAAATAAAGCTATTGTCGAATTTTTAATGTTACACAATTAGAGAAATAATAAAAAAATATCAAACTTGTTAAATTTTCAAGTAGCGAAAATTCGATTTTCGATACCATAGCTTCATTGGAATTCAAATAACTTTTTAAAATATATACGTGACTAGATAATGCCCGGCATGCGTTGCAATGCCTCAATCAATTTTTTTTGTAATTTTTTTATCGTATACTAAGCATCTCTCTTTATCTCTCTAATACTCTATCTCTCTATGTATATCTCTATAACTCTCTCTATCTTTCTATTTATATCTCTATCTCTCTATATATCTTTCTAGCGGACCCGACAGACATTGTCCTGCCCAAAAGTACTTTTTGTGAGATATGGATATGGCGGTAAGTATTTCTACGCTGGACATTTTGTATCTTCTCATTATACATACCCCTCCTCTTGGGCACGCCACTGCCGTTACCAAAAACCTTTCCCATGGTTACGCAGAAGGCAACAACAATGCAAAAGCCCGTTGCCATGGAGGCTAATTATCAACAATGCTTAGATTTTTGCTTTTAAAGCGTGTATTTTTAGTTTTTCTTAACTCAGAATCGAGATAAAATATCCAATTGTGAATCTAAACCATCCTCGAATCCCCGTGAACTCACACACAAAATTTCATCAAAATCGCGTACAAACAGACAGACAGAAAAAGTACTGTTTTATTATAGTAAGATAGATAGATTATTCTTACATGTTCGCATCCATGCAGTATATGAAAAATCAGCATGCATAGCCCCACACCTATAACTATACGTATCTACTGCCCACGACTTTTTCCGCATGGAATTTTGTACTATCTTGCACCATTTAGAAATTTAAACATTATAACATACCAGTTGATACAGTTGTAGTAGTTTTCTTATGTTCACAAATTATAATTTTTCTCACCTCTATTTCAGTCTTTGCAATAAAAATATGTTACTACCTAAATTTTGAGTAAATATGTTTCTACTTTCAAATGTAATGACGGGAAGACACTTCATAAAATGTCTTTGTAAACCACATTTACTGTTTTTTCCGTCTCGAGCTAGAATGTAAATATTGACTGCATTACTGACCCGCGAGCAAGCTACATACATTTCAGAGAGAGAGAGAGAGAGAGAGAGAGTGAGAGAAAGACACCTATTGAATGTCTATCTAACTAATTTTTTTATGAGAGCATATTTTCATTAAATAAATCATGAAATCATTCAACGATAAAAGCTGTTTATTTAATTAAGCGGACGTGTTCGCTCCAAGGAGAAATTTGACGCGGCGAGACCATGTGGACATAGAGAAATGACACACACTCACTATTTGTGTGGCTATGAAACATGATTTCTTTCTGCAATTTAAATTGTAATATACAAAAAGGGTATTGAAAATTGAAACAAATATGGCGACACTATAAACTGTCAGGATCTTTATTTTTTTCTTACTCTCTACTTAGTTCCTTACAATAGCAAAACTTAATGGCTTCTAATAATGCGTTGCAATTTTTGCTTTTAAAGCGTGTTTTTTTTAGTTTTTATTAACTCAGAATCGAGATAAAATATCCAATTGTGAATCTAAACCATCCTCACTATTTGTGTGGCTATGAAACATGATTTCTTTCTGCAATTTAAATTGTAATATACAAAAAGGGTATTGAAAATTGAAACAAATATGGCGACGCTTTAAACTGTCAGGATCTTCATTTTTTTCTTACTCTCTACTTAGTTCCTTACAATAGCAAAACTTAATGGCTTCTAATAATGCGTTGCGATTTTTGCTTTTAAAGCGTGTTTTTTTAGTTTTTATTAACTCAGAATCGAGATAAAATATCCAATTGTGAATCTAAACCATCCTCGAATCCCCGTGAACTCACACACAAAATTTCATCAAAATCGGTCCAGCCGTCTAGGAGGAGTTCAGTGACATACACACGCACACAAGAAATATATATATAAAGATTGCATGTGTTTAAGTAACTAGAGCTGTAGCAAACCGTATGTATTCGTTACTGAGTAACGGGTGCGGCATCTAGTAACGAGTAACGAAACGTTACACACGAATGCATTTCGTTACTCGCATCTTTCGTATGTTTCACGCATGCGCGCGCGTATTCGTTACAAAGAACGATGTTTGTTTATTAATAAAAGTATGATTTGGAAATTCGTCGTCCAAGTTTTTTACTGTTTATTAAAGGTATTGTGTGTGTAGACAAAGTTTTAGATTCGAACAGAAACAACGTAAGAAAGTATTTTTTACAAATTATAAATATGTATGTTTTTGTTTTTTATAATCGCGTATTTTCACGTTTTATGTTCTTATCTTAAAAGATATATTATAATAAAGCCGCTCTAATGAGAGTTAATTGTTTCTTGGTTAACAAAAGCTGTTAATTATCAAAAATTTTTAATTGTTTATATTCGATTTATTTTTATTTACGCGACGTCATACTGTACGCGTACGAAATACGACTCGATTCGATGCTGTTACATAACATAGCATGTGCCATGTCATGCGGTATCAGAAGTAACGAGAAACGATACGAAAGTAACGAGTACTAATTGTTATAGTAACGAATACATACGGGTACACATTTTTTCGTAACTTTTACACCTCTATAAGTAACCGTTTTGATACAAACAGGCACGTAAAATTTTACTTTTAGTTCCAGGTTTTATCGGAAGAGAGCGCATTCTAAAGATGCTTCCCCCACCACCGGCGAGCTCATTCTCCTCCTGCGCTCTGTGAGGGTAATAAATTGGCCGGTATGTTAAGTTCGCGTTCCTTCCGTTCCTGGAACCGCTCGAAGGGAAACTATACCTTCACCTTGTCACACCTTTACCTAGATTCGTGATTCACAAAGCGCCCGTTTCATTTTGATCATACAGAGTTTTCGTCAGCTATCCTATTCTGTGCTTTGTTTTTCACTACTGAGTGTGCGGGTAATGAGAATAGACGGAAAACAAATACGGTTACGTAAAATAAACGTGCAAGTATCAAGTTTTGTGCCTTTTTACTAGAAAAAAAATATTAATTCAATTATTTATCTCTCGGTGAATTTCAGTTACAATGGTTTGCACTGCATGTACAATTCTTTTGTTGCAATTGAAATTGAACTATCACTGGCTTAGGTTTCGTACTAGTTAACATAATACATGTAAAATAATTGAGTGCTCTATTAAATGTAAATAAATGCGGAATAAAACAAATAATAAATATTTAGATATGTACGTATACAGTTTGTGGTGTATTTGATTGGAGAGAGCCTTTAATTTCTAATACTGTACCTTACGGTATTACTTTCCATAGTGTAATTTGTAACATTTTTAAAATTTCAAAATTTTAAATGGTAATGTTTGATTATAAGAAAAAAATTACAATGTTACAAAATAAGGCCCTTCTTCGTTCAAATACACCATAAATAGCACACATTTGGTTATATTTAAATATTCCTGGCTGTAGTACAGTAGTCTATCTAAAACAAACCCATATTTAATACATCCGATAATGATTTAAGGTTTTTTGGTACATAATATGTAATACTAGGTTTTTAGGATTAGGTCCAGTTGTATTCTTGTAAATATTTATAAATAATTTGTCGTAGTGTAAGTTTTAAAATGGGTTTTGGAATATTGACTTCAACAGAGCGTATAATATATTTAATGGTGTTTGTCACATTACAAACGCTTGTCTGCTGCTATTGTTACGGCGTTCGAGACTCGCGAATTAATAGTAATCTAATTCAAACTGTTCTGCATGGTATAAAAACACAAATATCCCATCAATGCCAATTTTATTCAAATCACGTCTTCATTCCTTATGCCATGTTTTAGCTAAGAAGTTTTGCAATGAAAGTAATATTCATTAAACGGCAGGAAAACTGACACATCCAAGAGTAGTATATGAATGTTCCTCCGACGGCAGGCTTCAGGCTGTGGATTGATGATTGTCGTCCGCCATCTTGGATTGTGACGTCACAGCGGCCATCTTGGATGACCTTGACCTTTGACCTTGACCTGGAATTTGATCCTCAAAAATCGCCAAAAATGACCAAAATTGGGCAAAAATTGCCCAAAATTCCTCAAAAATCGCCAAAATTTCAATTTTTTTGAAAAAAATTTCCGCCAAAAAATCTCAAATAATTCCACAGTTCAAAAATTAGGATTTCGAAAATCCTCAAAAGTCGCTTTGCCCTAGAAAAAACGAAAACTCCTAAAAGCGGCTTAAAACTCCTAAGAGCTAGCCGCTTATAAGCCGCCGACCTTGAAAATAAGGATGTCATGGCAGCCATATTGGATGATGATGTCACCGTTGCAAATTTTGTTACGGCCGCCATCTTTAACTTTTTTATTTATTATCCGATTTTAATGAAAAAAAATTTAAAAATTATAAAAAATCCATTTAATAAAAATTTAATAAAATATTTATAATAAATGTACTTTACGACACGGAGCTCAGAGTCCTCGGTTCGAACCCGGTGAGGGCAAAAAAAAACTAAAAATGACATCCGATCCTTCCCTCGTGGAGGGCGCTGGCATACTGACTCCCACCACTTTTTTCAAAACATATATATTCACCTAGTATGACGTCATGTCCGCCATCTTGTCTTCGATGCTGGAAGCCATCATCATTGTATCGTCGGCTAGAGTGCGCTGACGCCATGTTAGTTTAACTCTTACCCGCTAGAGTGCAGTAATCATTTATTACTAAGGTGCCCGCCATCTTGAAATTTGGCCGCCATCTTGAAAATCCGTAATTATTTAGCTAGAAATTCGGGAAAAGTTCCAAAATTTATTAAATAAATTTGCAATCAATATACTGATTGACCCGGTCAGTTCCTATCCTTGGTTCGACCCCTGGCCGATACAAAAAAAATTAAATATAACATCAATTTAACATAATAGTAACAGGTTCGAGGAATTAAACACCGCAAGTTCTTTTACAAACAGAATATTTATTACATAATTTCTATTCTACTACAGGATCACTTACGAAAGCTAGCAAATTTATAATCAATCATTTAGTTCCGCATCGGTGTGAAATGACTTATTCTTAGCTCCAATCGGTTTATACTAGACAGAGTCCAACCAGATCCTTTACTGACATAGTTCTCCTCTTCTTGACAGAGTTTCTGGATACCGTGTTTAACAGTTTGCTTCACATCGTTAGAACTGTAAATTACTGTAGCCGATGTCTTGAATGCACACTTTTTCACTTTGTCATCTAACGGATATGGCTTTCCATATAGACAGTCCAACCACAAGTTATATTTTAATGGTCCGTTTGTTGCTACGTCATCAGTAAGCTGATTGATTATGTCCTGTCTGATATCATCAAGAAAAGTACAAATATCCTTCGACTCACCGAACGTATTTAGATAATAGTAGTCTTTCAACGTTCCACGAAATGCAGTCTGCGCCAAGTAGAAGCCATTATCGTTCACTTGTAATGCTCCGAACACAGTCTTAGGTTTAGGTCCATGTTCAGTCGTCATAGCAATCGGTTGCTGCGCATCTGTTTTTTTGATTGTACGCTCACGAGCCTTCAATCTAAAGCGAGGAGTCGAAATGTCTGCAGGTAGTTCAGCAGTAGGCACACGGACTTCACCTTTACATATTTTCGCATGTCGTCGCAAACTATCAATTCGAGTAAACCATTCATGACAATCATCACATCGAAACTTTATACGAGAAGGATTCTTTTTGCATTTGCTCCGCTCATGTATTCGTGCATCATGGGAAAATGTGAACGACATATCACAGTAGCTGCAAGGATACCGTGCCGATGTAGACGAACCTTTCAGACCCGAGCCAGATATGGACGTTGCAACAGTAGTACCATTTCCAGGCATACTCTTATAAACATCGACGCATCGCTGTTGCACCGAAACCTTTACTTTCTGCCGCACAGCAGGACCTTTACATGTCTTCATGTGCGTTTTCATATTATCTTTTCTGGCAAACTGCTTATGACATTTCTCACAAACAAACATTTTACGATGTAGGTTCTTGGCACATTCTCTCTTCTCATGCCGTCGAGCATTGCTGCTGTTTGAGAAAATCTTGTCACAGTAACAGCACCGATGTTCGTTAGTTGTTGTCGATTCGGCATCCATTGAAGTCTCCATCGAGGGCGAAACGAAGTTCGTCGAGTTTTCCTGCACAGCCAGCACTACCGGGATTAAAGTCTCTTCTGCTGGTGGTATCGCGTCTGTTGAAATCTCCTACAGTGTTGTCGACGTGGTTGTCAACGGAATCTGCTCCTTCTCCGTCGTAGCTGTCGTAAAGGTTCCCGTAGACGATGGTACAACCTCCATCGAGTTCGACGTTAAAGTCGGTAAAGATGCCATCGAGTTCGCAAGAACAGGTAATTACGTGATTAATGCACCAGAAGAAATAAACTAGGTGATCCTTACACCGCCGACGTCAGTAACAAACTGAGCGCCCTGCTGTCTAGGACTCGCTTATATACATGCACCGTATGGAATAATACGCTAGTCAAATCAAGAAACATCTACAATAATACTAGAGTCAAAACAACATTAAAAATAGAAGGACCATCAACAAAAAGGAAGCACATTCTGGAAGCACAATAAAAAAAAAGGCAGCACATTTGGAAGCACCGCCATCGAAAAGGCAGCACATTTTGGAAGCACCGACAACGAAAAGGCAGCACCGTCATCGTAAAGGCACGGACCGCAAGTCCGGGTCATGTCAATATCAGACATATAGACCATGAACACAGTACACACAGGAAACGGATCGTACACACAGTACACACAGGAAACGAAACGTACACACAGTACACACAGGAAACGGAACGTACACACAGTACACACAGGTAACGGAACGTACACACAGTACACACAGGAAACGGAACGTACACACAGTACACACAGGAAACGGAACGTACACACAGTACACACAGGTAACGGAACGTACACACAGTACACACAGGAAACGGAACGTACACACAGTACACACAGAAAACGAAACGTACACACAGTACACACAGGTAACGGAACGTACACACAGTACACACAGGAAACGGAACGTACACACAGTACACACAGAAAACGGAACGTACACACAGTACACACAGGAAACGGAACGTACACACAGAAATCGGAACGTACACACAGTACACACAGAAAACGGAATGTACACACGGTACACACAGGAAACTGAACGTACACACAGTACACACACAGGAAACGGAACGTACACACAGTACACACAGAAAACGGAACGTACACACAGTACACACAGGAAACGGAACGTACACACAGTACACACAGAAATCGGAACGTACACACAGTACACACAGAAAACGGAACGTACACACAGTACACACAGAAAACGGAATGTACACACGGTACACACAGGAAACTGAACGTACACACAGTACACACACAGGAAACGGAACGTTCACACAGTACACACAGGAAACGGAACGTACACACAGTACACACAGGAAACGGAACGTACACACAGTACACACAGGAAACAAAACGTACACACAGTACACACAGAAAACGGAACGTACACACAGTACACACAGGAAACGGAACGTACACACAGTACACACAGGAAACGGAATGATCACACATACATTAGCGGAAACACACAGGCTTAGTTGGAAATCAGAATACAAGAAATAAAAACATTAAATTTTTACTTTCAATATTTAATTACTTCTCAACATTACACAAATACAAGTAAAGGAAGCCATTATTGTATGTAGCCAGCTTTCCTCAGTTCCTTGAGTATGAAGGATATTTCTTTTATGCACGAATAGTTTCCTGCACAAAGCGAGCCATGTAGAAGTCTTAGCCGGTCAACCAATATGTTTGGATCTTTCCATGATGTGTAATCAATCTCTTCTACCACCATCTTACTTGCTTGTTTATTATAAATACTGTTAATATCACAATCGTCCCAGTGATCATAATAAGCATTATCAGATTTATTTATTATAACACGACGTTTCCATCGTTTCGGTCTCAGGACATCGCCACATTCTTCGATCTTGTCAGCTCTAGGTGCTTCATCACAGTCTATGCCTTTGTCAACAGCCTCAGAGTCACTGTAACAATCACTGTAGAAGACATCCTCTTCACCAAGATTACCGTATGAATTCGCTATCGATGATGTCGAAGTGTCTTCATCGTCTTCATGCTTCCTTTTTAGGAGTCCATCATTTTTACAAAGAATGGAGGATCTACTGAATATAGGCTTGAATGTATTCTCACTTTTCACGGTGTTGATACTTCCATTAGTTTCAGTCTTCCCGAAGCCATTAGCATCCTTCAATTTATGTTCTTCCTCACGATCGGGTGAGCTAATACCATCACGCTCAGGACAAGGAAAATTATTGTCGTAATGCAGTTTACTCTTCTTTAGTCTAGTGGATCCATCGGTGTCCTCTATGCCGTAAGTAGTCTTGACTTTACATGTTCTACCATGTCTTTTTAAGCTGTCAATTCGTGTTAACAACCTGCTACAACGATTACAGCTTAACATGTTGCGTAGTGGGTTTCTAGCACAATCATTCTTCTCATGACGTCTAGCATTCCTTCTCATGGCAAAATCCTTGCCACAGTATCTACAGCGGCTTCCTTCCGATTCAGCTGCAGATAACAAACCACGATCCATGGTACCTTCTGTGACTAATGTTAGATACAAACTGTCAGTTTTCTCCAATTGGAACCATTTCTTAAATAGAGTTTTTGAAATATTTCATCAGCGAGAGTTAAGTTATCTAATGTAAAGCAAATTGATGCAAGTAGTTCAGGGTGTCGTCAACAGATGGCGCCACGTGTTGCTTGCAGGTAAATAATATATATTTCATTAATGCGGGATGCGGAACGCTCACTATCGATCGCAAAGGGAGGTTGGCTTCGATAGTATCCAAGGAGAAAAAAGTTCGTCCTTCCTGCTAGTGCTTCTCAGATTTCTCACGGTCCGCCATCTTGGATTACGACGTCACGGCGGCCATCTTGGATGGGTGTGACCATGACCTTTGACCGAAACCGCAGGAATGATCGCAAGCACACGGATTAACCATCAAAATATTGATAAGAATAATCAGGAGCACACGGAGAAAACCATCATAAAATTGGCAAGAATAATCAGGAGCACACGGAGAAAACCACCACAAGTTTTCTTTGATATCATTTAAATACAAAAAAAAAAAAAACGAAAAAAAAATTAAAACATTCTGGCTTGTACTAGAACTCTATCTTTGCTCAACAATGAGAAGTTCACAAGCTAGCAGAATGTTTGAATTTTTTTTTCGTTTTTTTTTTTTTTTTGTATTTAAATGATATCAAAGAAAACATGTGGTGGTTTTCTCCGTGTGCTCCTGATTATTCTTGCCAATTTTATGATGGTTTTCTCCGTGTGCTCCTGATTATTCTTATCAATATTTTGATGGTTAATCCGTGTGCTTGCGATCATTCCTGCGGTTTCGGTCAAAGGTCATGGTCACACCCATCCAAGATGGCCGCCGTGACGTCGTAATCCAAGATGGCGGACCGTGAGAAATCTGAGAAGCACTAGCAGGAAGGACGAACTTTTTTCTCCTTGGATACTATCGAAGCCAACCTCCCTTTGCGATCGATAGTGAGCGTTCCGCATCCCGCATTAATGAAATATATATTATTTACCTGCAAGCAACACGTGGCGCCATCTGTTGACGACACCCTGAACTACTTGCATCAATTTGCTTTACATTAGATAACTTAACTCTCGCTGATGAAATATTTCAAAAACTCTATTTAAGAAATGGTTCCAATTGGAGAAAACTGACAGTTTGTATCTAACATTAGTCACAGAAGCTACCATGGATCGTGGTTTGATATCTGCAGCTGAATCGGAAGGAAGCCGCTGTAGATACTGTGGCAAGGATTTTGCCATGAGAAGGAATGCTAGACGTCATGAGAAGAATGATTGTGCTAGAAACCCACTACGCAACATGTTAAGCTGTAATCGTTGTAGCAGGTTGTTAACACGAATTGACAGCTTAAAAAGACATGGTAGAACATGTAAAGTCAAGACTACTTACGGCATAGAGGACACCGATGGATCCACTAGACTAAAGAAGAGTAAACTGCATTACGACAATAATTTTCCTTGTCCTGAGCGTGATGGTATTAGCTCACCCGATCGTGAGGAAGAACATAAATTGAAGGATGCTAATGGCTTCGGGAAGACTGAAACTAATGGAAGTATCAACACCGTGAAAAGTGAGAATACATTCAAGCCTATATTCAGTAGATCCTCCATTCTTTGTAAAAATGATGGACTCCTAAAAAGGAAGCATGAAGACGATGAAGACACTTCGACATCATCGATAGCGAATTCATACGGTAATCTGGGTGAAGAGGATGTCTTCTACAGTGATTGTTACAGTGACTCTGAGGCTGTTGACAAAGGCATAGACTGTGATGAAGCACCTAGAGCTGACAAGATCGAAGAATGTGGCGAAGTCCTGAGACCGAAACGATGGAAACGTCGTGTTATAATAAATAAATCTGATAATGCTTATTATGATCACTGGGACGATTGTGATATTAACAGTATTTATAATAAACAAGCAAGTAAGATGGTGGTAGAAGAGATTGATTACACATCATGGAAAGATCCAAACATATTGGTTGACCGGCTAAGACTTCTACATGGCTCGCTTTGTGCAGGAAACTATTCGTGCATAAAAGAAATATCCTTCATACTCAAGGAACTGAGGAAAGCTGGCTACATACAATAATGGCTTCCTTTACTTGTATTTGTGTAATGTTGAGAAGTAATTACATATTGAAAGTAAAAATTTAATGTTTTTATTTCTTGTATTCTGATTTCCAACTAAGCCTGTGTGTTTCCGCTAATGTATGTGTGATCATTCCGTTTCCTGTGTGTACTGTGTGTACGTTCCGTTTCCTGTGTGTACTGTGTGTACGTTCCGTTTTCTGTGTGTACTGTGTGTACGTTTTGTTTCCTGTGTGTACTGTGTGTACGTTCCGTTTCCTGTGTGTACTGTGTGTACGTTCCGTTTCCTGTGTGTACTGTGTGAACGTTCCGTTTCCTGTGTGTGTACTGTGTGTACGTTCAGTTTCCTGTGTGTACCGTGTGTACATTCCGTTTTCTGTGTGTACCGTGTGTACGTTCCGTTTTCTGTGTGTACTGTGTGTACGTTCCGATTTCTGTGTGTACTGTGTGTACGTTCCGTTTCCTGTGTGTACTGTGTGTACGTTCCGTTTTCTGTGTGTACTGTGTGTACGTTCCGTTTCCTGTGTGTGTACTGTGTGTACGTTCAGTTTCCTGTGTGTACCGTGTGTACATTCCGTTTTCTGTGTGTACTGTGTGTACGTTCCGATTTCTGTGTGTACGTTCCGTTTCCTGTGTGTACTGTGTGTACGTTCCGTTTTCTGTGTGTACTGTGTGTACGTTCCGTTTCCTGTGTGTACTGTGTGTACGTTCCGTTACCTGTGTGTACGTTTCGTTTTCTGTGTGTACTGTGTGTACGTTCCGTTTCCTGTGTGTACTGTGTGTACGTTCCGTTACCTGTGTGTACTGTGTGTACGTTCCGTTTCCTGTGTGTACTGTGTGTACGTTCCGTTTCCTGTGTGTACTGTGTGTACGTTCCGTTACCTGTGTGTACTGTGTGTACGTTCCGTTTCCTGTGTGTACTGTGTGTACGTTTCGTTTCCTGTGTGTACTGTGTGTACGATCCGTTTCCTGTGTGTACTGTGTTCATGGTCTATATGTCTGATATTGACATGACCCGGACTTGCGGTCCGTGCCTTTACGATGACGGTGCTGCCTTTTCGTTGTCGGTGCTTCCAAAATGTGCTGCCTTTTCGATGGCGGTGCTTCCAAATGTGCTGCCTTTTTTTTTATTGTGCTTCCAGAATGTGCTTCCTTTTTGTTGATGGTCCTTCTATTTTTAATGTTGTTTTGACTCTAGTATTATTGTAGATGTTTCTTGATTTGACTAGCGTATTATTCCATACGGTGCATGTATATAAGCGAGTCCTAGACAGCAGGGCGCTCAGTTTGTTACTGACGTCGGCGGTGTAAGGATCACCTAGTTTATTTCTTCTGGTGCATTAATCACGTAATTACCTGTTCTTGCGAACTCGATGGCATCTTTACCGACTTTAACGTCGAACTCGATGGAGGTTGTACCATCGTCTACGGGAACCTTTACGACAGCTACGACGGAGAAGGAGCAGATTCCGTTGACAACCACGTCGACAACACTGTAGGAGATTTCAACAGACGCGATACCACCAGCAGAAGAGACTTTAATCCCGGTAGTGCTGGCTGTGCAGGAAAACTCGACGATCTTCGTTTCGCCCTCGATGGAGACTTCAATGGATGCCGAATCGACAACAACTAACGAACATCGGTGCTGTTACTGTGACAAGATTTTCTCAAACAGCAGCAATGCTCGACGGCATGAGAAGAGAGAATGTGCCAAGAACCTACATCGTAAAATGTTTGTTTGTGAGAAATGTCATAAGCAGTTTGCCAGAAAAGATAATATGAAAACGCACATGAAGACATGTAAAGGTCCTGCTGTGCGGCAGAAAGTAAAGGTTTCGGTGCAACAGCGATGCGTCGATGTTTATAAGAGTATGCCTGGAAATGGTACTACTGTTGCAACGTCCATATCTGGCTCGGGTCTGAAAGGTTCGTCTACATCGGCACGGTATCCTTGCAGCTACTGTGATATGTCGTTCACATTTTCCCATGATGCACGAAGACATGAGCGGAGCAAATGCAAAAAGAATCCTTCTCGTATAAAGTTTCGATGTGATGATTGTCATGAATGGTTTACTCGAATTGATAGTTTGCGACGACATGCGAAAATATGTAAAGGTGAAGTCCGTGTGCCTACTGCTGAACTACCTGCAGACATTTCGACTCCTCGCTTTAGATTGAAGGCTCGTGAGCGTACAATCAAAAAAACAGATGCGCAGCAACCGATTGCTATGACGACTGAACATGGACCTAAACCTAAGACTGTGTTCGGAGCATTACAAGTGAACGATAATGGCTTCTACTTGGCGCAGACTGCATTTCGTGGAACGTTGAAAGACTACTATTATCTAAATACGTTCGGTGAGTCGAAGGATATTTGTACTTTTCTTGATGATATCAGACAGGACATAATCAATCAGCTTACTGATGACGTAGCAACAAACGGACCATTAAAATATAACTTGTGGTTGGACTGTCTATATGGAAAGCCATATCCGTTAGATGACAAAGTGAAAAAGTGTGCATTCAAGACATCGGCTACAGTAATTTACAGTTCTAACGATGTGAAGCAAACTGTTAAACACGGTATCCAGAAACTCTGTCAAGAAGAGGAGAACTATGTCAGTAAAGGATCTGGTTGGACTCTGTCTAGTATAAACCGATTGGAGCTAAGAATAAGTCATTTCACACCGATGCGGAACTAAATGATTGATTATAAATTTGCTAGCTTTCGTAAGTGATCCTGTAGTAGAATAGAAATTATGTAATAAATATTCTGTTTGTAAAAGAACTTGCGGTGTTTAATTCCTCGAACCTGTTACTATTATGTTAAATTGATGTTATATTTAATTTTTTTTGTATCGGCCAGGGGTCGAACCAAGGATAGGAACTGACCGGGTCAATCAGTATATTGATTGCAAATTTATTTAATAAATTTTGGAACTTTTCCCGAATTTCTAGCTAAATAATTACGGATTTTCAAGATGCCGGCCAAATTTCAAGATGGCGGGCACCTTAGTAATAAATGATTACTGCACTCTAGCGGGTAAGAGTTAAACTAACATGGCGTCAGCGCACTCTAGCCGACGATACAATGATGATGGCTTCCAGCATCGAAGACAAGATGGCGGACATGACGTCATACTAGGTGAATATATATGTTTTGAAAAAAGTGGTGGGAGTCAGTATGCCAGCGCCCTCCACGAGGGAAGGATCGGATGTCATTTTTAGTTTTTTTTTGCCCTCACCGGGTTCGAACCGAGGACTCTGAGCTCCGTGTCGTAAAGTACATTTATTATAAATATTTTATTAAATTTTTATTAAATGGATTTTTTATAATTTTTAAATTTTTTTTCATTAAAATCGGATAATAAATAAAAAAGTTAAAGATGGCGGCCGTAACAAAATTTGCAACGGTGACATCATCATCCAATATGGCTGCCATGACATCCTTATTTTCAAGGTCGGCGGCTTATAAGCGGCTAGCTCTTAGGAGTTTTAAGCCGCTTTTAGGAGTTTTCGTTTTTTCTAGGGCAAAGCGACTTTTGAGGATTTTCGAAATCCTAATTTTTGAACTGTGGAATTATTTGAGATTTTTTGGCGGAAATTTTTTTCAAAAAAATTGAAATTTTGGCGATTTTTGAGGAATTTTGGGCAATTTTTGCCCAATTTTGGTCATTTTTGGCGATTTTTGAGGATCAAATTCCAGGTCAAGGTCAAAGGTCAAGGTCAAGGTCAAGGTCATCCAATATGGCCGCTGTGACGTCACAATCCAAGATGGCGGACGACAATCATCAATCCACAGCCTGAAGCCTGCCGTCGGAGGAACATTCATATACTACTTCCAAGGCATAGGCGTGCTCAGACATTTCCATTGAGGGGGGGGGGGGGGGGGGGCTGCTAAGTTTTTAAATCAGAAGCTGAATTTAGAATGTTAAATAGCCTAAATACATTCACTCATTGCCGTGTTTATATTTGTGTGCAGTATCAACGAGATATGTTTACTAGTTAATATTTATATCCGTATAATTTTAACTATCTTGAAAATATGTTTTTTTTCCATAGAAAATGTTTAAAGGGTACTTACACATTCCCCCCCCCCCCCTCAAATTTTCCAATAGCTTGGTCCAGATCTACCTTGAAATGAACTTCTTTTTAGTGAATGCAAACACAGCAATCCAAGACACCAGAACTTTAACAAACCTCTTAAAATATTGTTTTGTTTTTTTGGCCATTTTAAGGGACCTCGTGTTTTAAATAAACTAAGGCGGCTGTATTTCCAGAACGATAAAATGTTTAAAAATATTGTTAATCAGCACGCTGCAACACTGAAACACAGTTTGAGTGTCACAGTTCCAGGAATATACTAATATTAACGAACACATTAGAGAAAATGCCGATCTGAGTGATTACATTTAGGGGGGGGGGGGGGGCATGGCCCACCTGCCCCACCCCCTTCCCTTGTAGGCACGCCTATGATCCAAGGTACGTTTCAACTTCAACTTCAGATTGCTTAAATTTTTTCTGTAGTCGCATAACATGTAATGCTAATAAATTGTTATTGTGTGCTGTTCACAGAAAAGCATCGTGTTCTTATGAGAAGAAATATAATGCCATTATATCAAACTAATTTTCTAAAAACATTACAGACAGACAAGAAAGCGAACCTAGTAAAGTTGAGTCCGATTTCATGCTTCAGGGAAGGAGAATTGTTGATATCAACTCATTTCTTAAGCAAATTCAAGCGATTGATGACCATGAACCTTTCCATTGTTCATTCAAAGACATGGTTCTTGTCCGTGAAGTGAGAAAAGGGTTGAATTCGAAAATAATTTTCAAGTGCATGATGTGCAGCTTGGAATCTTTCGTGTGGTTGGACCCTATTGGTAAACTTAATTATATGGACGCTAATGTAACAGCAGTGTCTGGTACTTTGAGCACAGTTGGAGGACATGCACAACTGGAAGAAATCACGTCCACTCTTGACATCCCGGCTATGTCTGGCAATACATTTAAAAGGTACAACGATAGACTCGGTAAGGACTGGGAAAAAACTGAAAGCACTGAAATGGAAAAGGCAGCGCTTCTTGAAGCTGAAGAGGTAATAAAAAGAGACCATGTAGCAGCTGACGGAACTCCATTACTTACTGTTACAGCCGATGGCAGCTGGGCTAAATTATTGTCTTCAACAATATAGAATCTAGGCCCACTTAGGCAGGAGGTGCGACCACTGGTCAGGTACTCCATATCAAACTGCAAAGGTCTCACGGGAGCCACTCAATAAATGGGTGGTTCTCTGAAGGCTCAGGCAAAAAAAAAAAAAAAAAAAAAAAAAAAGCTAAACGGACGGAAAAAAAACATCAGTAGAACTCATTGTCTGGTGTGGTAAGTTTATTAAACTAAGTTATACTAACTTTTCATTACCTCAAATTTTTTTTACAAACTCCTTCCTTGGCTTCAGTACTATTGCAGATTGCTTTCAACTTCCATGGAGGATTGCACGATATCCTAATTTTTTGCACGAGTATTTATTGTAACAAATTTCAGATTTTCACAATAATTGTGAAATAAGTTTTAGTCCTTCACACTTCAATGCCTTCATGTGTGTTATGGCACAGTAAAACTTGAGAATAACGACTGTTTGGGCTGCATTGTGAACCACTTTGCCAGTAATTAGACTACGGTTTTATTTCTTCAGTGGGAAAGTATTTAACATTAAAACTACAGTTGCAAGGGTTATTTAAGTTTTTCATAACGATTGCAATTATGGTTAAGTGGTTTTTATACACGTGTCCACACTTAGAATTATTTTTTTTGCTACGTTTGCTTGTAAATAAAACCTTGAGCCTACTCCAGCTAATTCTTCTCATTTGTGTTACTATTGAAGGCAGCTTTTTAAAGTTAACATAAGTTGCCATATTCTATTCCCATCATTACTTTTTGATCGTTAACAAAACTTGGGCACTTAGTAATAAATGAAAAAATTAACAATTAGAACGAAACATTTTATGAAAAGTGAAAAATGCAAGATATGTTTTCGTCTTATTTTTTTTTCGTAAGGAACACGCATGCAGACTATATATATGCTTATATATGTGCTTATATATATTTATGCTTATACATGTCTCTTGGTGCAGTTAATTTACTACACATCAGCTATTTCATTACTTCCTGTGTACCTCTCGTTGATTTACATGACATTAGCATTGCATTATTATATCGCTGACTGTATACAAATTTTTTCAAATTAGGAACTGAAAGTTTACAATGTGCCATTGTTTTATTTTTTATTTAACTGTTTTCTGTACAAATACTATTGAAATGTTAATTTGCAACGTACAAACTTTTTCTTTATATATATATTTTTTTGTCGTTTGTTCTTGTTATATTGATCGACAACTAAGTATAACTTTTTTTGTAGGGTGCTATTGTTGGATACTACACGAAGAAGGTGCTCTTCATTGGGGTGAAAAACAAGTAGGCCTACTGCACGATTTGCGATCGTGCAGAGAAGAAAGGTGCAACTGCTGCCGATCATGCTTGTAGTAAGAACTGGGGTGTTCACCAAACATCAACAAGCATGGAATCGGCTATCATTCTTGAAGGTTTTCTTGCAAGTGAGGCAATGTATTCGGTGAGATACGCTAAAATTGTTGCTGATGGAGACAGCAGTGTATATAAAAATATTCTAGATGCAAGACCAAACAAATCATTGACTGTAGAAAAAATTGAGTGCTCGAACCACTTTTAAGGAATTATTGTAAAAAATTAAGAGCCATTGCAGCAACAAGTGATGGAGGCCGTTATCCTATTTGTCTTAGGAAGAAAATTGGAAATTCTATTTTGCGACTTCGAATGGCAGTGAAGAAGGCTGCAGAATACAGGAATAAGACCATGACAGATGATATTGAGCTAAGCATTTCCGAGCTAAGAAAGGATATATTGAATGGGCCAAATTATGTATTTGGGAGCAATAGTAACTGTGCAGAACGGGGGTATTTCTGTGATGCTGCAAAAACAGAAGAAAGCTCCATTATCAATGATTTGATAAGCCCTGGACTGTTTGAAAAAGTTATGTTGGCAGCAAAACACATTGCCAGGAATACTCGTAGTTTTCTATACTGTATGGACAACAATGCTGCTGAACAGTACAATTCTTCCATTTCCAAATACACTGGAGGGAAAAGAATCAACTTTTGTACAGGAAATAGTTACCAAACAAGATGTGCTGGAGCAGTAGTACAGCATAACACAGGAACAGCTCACTACACGATACACAAGCAAATGTATGGCAGAAGTCCTGATTTTTCTGTAAAAACGTCCAACTTAAAAGGAAACGAAGGAAAGATTTGAAGAGACATTGAAGAAACGTGCAGAAGAACTATCCAAAGCAGTCCAAGAAATGCTCGAAGAAGTTGTTTTCGGGTTTTTGTGACAAAGATAGTTTTTATGGACCAAATGCACAACGACCAGACATGGATGATCAAGAGTTTGAGAAAGAACGCTCTTTCTTTCTTGATTCACTGAGAAGAAGTGATGAACAAAGAAAAAAAACTTAGAAAAAATTACAGTACTTCAAAGTGGGAGTGGAGTGTGGTTGCAAGAACGAAGAAAACTACTCACTGCTTCACATTTTGGGTCAGTTTGTAAACACCACAAAACAACGAAATGTGACTCGCTTGTGAAAAGTATTTTGTACGGAACATCTCTACGGAATGAAGCAATCATGCATAGTCGAGAAAAAGAGAAAGTAGCACTAGAAGATTTGCATAATTCTTTAGGAATATATATTCGTCCATGTGGTCTGTTTGTGGACGAGCAACTGGAATTTTTGGGAGCCACTCCAGATGGTATCATAGATGATGATGGTATAGTGGAAGTTAAATGCGCATTTTCTTCAGCAGACTTACATTTAAAAGATGCGATAGCTCAGGGAAAGATGAAATCATTTAAGTGCCAAGATGGAAAAATTGTACTCAACAAAAACCATGATCATTTTTTTTCAAGTACAGGGACAACTACACATTACAAAAATAAATTATTGCACATACATTGTCTGGACTAGGAAGGGTATGTATTATCAAAGGATAAAGGATAAAGGGACGACAATTACTGGCAGAAAGAAATGAAGGATAAACTTGCTAATTTTTACATGGATTGTCTATTACCAGAGATAATTGACCCTAGTTACACACGTTCTATGCCAATAAGAAATCCTGATTACATACTGAATGCGGGGAAGCAGTGCCCAGCAATTTCAAGATCATCACAGGATCAGCAGTGAGTTCAGTAAAACAAAACACAACAAAAAACTATATTTTTGATTATGGTGAGATATATTTCATAGTGACAGGTTTTCATAAATAAAGGTAATAATTTAAAAGTTTTATTTTTAGGTGTGCATACTTTCTTACTGTTATATGTTTATATAGGTACACTGTGCAAACTGAATTACTTTATACAGTACTCCAGTGTTTGCCAGAGTTTGTATTATTTTTTGTAAATATGTATTGAAACGATGACTAAATACAAATTTAATTTATGCTCCAACAAATTACGGTTTATGTAGATTATTTTTCTAATGTTTCGGAAAGGATGTGTTATACTAAAAAAAAAATAGTATAAACGAAAAATCATTAATTATTTAAAATTACAGAATTTTGTAACTACGAGTTGCAAGATTTTTTTAAGGCAATGATCTTCAAATATCAAAATTTTTTGGGGTATTTCATAGCAGACGGTATTGAAAATTTATTTTTGGTCATGTTGTTCTCAATTAGTTTTACTAAATTGTCCTATTCTTTCATGATATTAAACCATGATTTTAACTGATTATTGAATGAAAAATGTTTGACGAATTCAAAATTTGTTAATTTACAAATTAGCCTATATTAATTAGGCCAAACCTACATCATTTAGGCCTAACCCTACATTGACATAAGTTATCGACATTTAAAAATTTGCTACTATGGAAAATCCGATTTGAAAGAAAACAGTAAAATGAAATTTACAATATAGGCTACTGTTTGCGTTTTAAAGTTTTCTCGAAAACTGTACAAGTGTAATATCTTCGCCTTGAATGTATTTGTATTGAGTTTATTACAGTGTTCCTTTACTTTCTTTGAGAAATGAACACAATGAAGCGTTTCAGTCGAATTTTTTTAGGTTCATTGTCATTAAAAGTATAAGTTAAATTATTTTCGGTTTTGACACGACACCAACGAATCTTAAAATACAGAGTAGGAACTGAGATATGCTGTGAGAATTAATGTTAACAATGATTTCGTTTCTGTCAACAAAATTGCAGGCAGGTGAGTTTTAATATGTACAATACCAAATAAAATATTTAGTTGCTACATTGATATAGTTTTTTGTTACTTTTATTTGTTTGTATGAAAAATGTTTTATAGAGGTGTAAAGGTTTGCCAGACTGCAAACAATTCCCATGATTAAATATTATAATTAGCTGAAACGAGCACTAATCATAACAATTAACAGCGTATAATTACCCTGTTATTGTTATGTAAAGTACTGTTTCGTATTATGAATGAAACAGTATTTTACCTATCTCAAACAGCTCGCTAAACCTCTGAAGAACTTGCCAAGCATCATATCTACGATCCTATGCTTGAGATACACTGCATTTGCAATCATGTTTACAATATGAGTGAACATTATTACTAACTTATTTATCGAATGGTTTGCAGTTGGTGATTCTTCGTATTCCATGTTTACATCAAATGTTTTGCTACCTACTGAAACGAATTAATTTGATATGTTTTGTCATGAAATACAATGTCGAACACTAAAATATTCTTACCGCACCAGAACTTAACTAACTTTTGAGAAGTAGATTCCTGTCAAGGTACACACAATAGCCTATACATTTCCAACCAAATTGATAGGATATCTATGTGAGTTTATTAGGAAAATAAATATGAAAATAGGTAGTTCGGTTAATTACATTTAATTGTATCTAATGGTCAAACTCGTCTTTAAATTTGTATTCAGTTTCAGGGCGAGTACAGATCAAAGCCTGACTACAACCTACCGCTTATAGTACAACAGACGTGGCCGACAAGTACTCTTACGATACAGTACAAAAATGCCAGTTTACTACTCTGCCTACCACAGAAAGCTGCAGATAAAAATGAATGCACGTAAAAACAACTGGTTTTGTTGCTGATACAAATGATTAAGTAATTATTGTTTCAGGTATTCACACGATTATTTCCTACAAGTTAAACATTAACTTCAGTTTACACTTTCATTTTATCAATTTTATTTTATGTATATGAAATACCTAGCGATGATATCGGAGCAACTAAATGGTTAGGATGAGAGAGTTTTACGGCTCCTCAATAGTGAGGTCTCGACAGTCGATTAAGGCAGAGATTCGGTTATTAACTTACCTAATATTTTGCGCGTTGCATTCAAAATCATACTATTTACTTATCACCCTAAACAAATAACTTTTGTCCGCACGAATATGAGCTGCAAAGCATGTTTTCAAGATAATTAATTAAATAAATAATTTTTTTATCGATGTTAATTAAACATTTATTTCAAAACTGGTACATATTTTGTGTACGATAAATGCTCACTGACAGTTGACCAGTAGTTTGCAAGTAAACGCTTCACGGTCAAGTTATTGACGTAGCGCTTTCAAGGTCACTGGCCTATGAACAAGGGATGACTCCGCGTCTCCTCCAGGTTAGGGGACAGAGGAAGAGCGAGTCCACGCCAAATACCACACGGCCTCCTTCGCAACCCCCCTTCCCCCTCCCCCTAACACCTAAAGAATAACCGGTTTGGGGTGGCAATCAGCGACTCCATCCACCACCCCCGGCGGCTAGTAGTGGGGGTAGCTAAGAGTTCGGGTTTTCCACTTCCCCTCGCAACACGTTCCTCAGACACTGCGACAGCTTGCTAAAGTGTGCCCGGATGTCCCACCTTAAGGCTGTTCAAGTGGTCGAAAAATCGTCCCCACTTCGGAATGACTTTAAACTGATACATCACTCACAATAGCATAAAAACTGATCACTGAACCCCTTAAGAGCGCTGTATAAGACTCAGGGTCGCGCCGCTGGGTATTCAGTCGAGATGAAGGCTTCAAAGGGGAAGGTTATGTCGCTCGGCTCCGTACAGCGGGTAGGGCGACGCGCGAAAGAAAATCGCCCCTAGCTCTCCTAGCGGAGGAATGGCTAACTGTTTGCAGCAGGTAGTCGCGCCGGCTTGTGGGCCATCCCAGGGGGCTGGGGGAGGAAGTGGCAGACAGCTCAGATCTCATTCCTAGCCGGGCGCGTTGTATGGGGTGGGGGGAGGAAGTGGCAGACAGCTCAGATCTCACTCCTCGCCGGGTGCAGGTTGTCCGCTGTCGGGTTCGGCGCGTGACGTCAGCAAGGACCGCAGATTTATATTTGCCAGTTGCAAGGCTCGCAGATAATGCCTTACTTTCACAGCGAATTATCTGTAGATTCTCTGACGCTTCATCTACATGTATAAAAATAACTTGAAAACATTATTTGGCTAAATTTTTGTCTCTTCGCCAGATTTTTGAAGCAATGAATATCTTTATTAATTATATTACTGATAAAGTTTTACATTTTGTAGTGGTTACCATGTTGGGAATTCCGGAAAATTGTTACGTTATTTTTTTTATGACCCTGACATCTCTTAAGCTTTGTCAACTCAAAAGTGTAAACATAAATTTTATTTTTTTTCGTATGTAACTTTATAATGGGCATAATACTGCGTAATATTGTATTAATTACTTCCAGTCTGATACATAGAATCTAGTGAAGAAAAATCTCGATCAAATTCGTTAATAGGAGAATCGTACCAAGGGGTTAGAATTTATTGTACATCCTAAGAGTAGTACTTTTGTCTGCAAGGTTTTTTTTTTATAACAACCACTGTCAGCGCAAGAGGTTGGAACAAATATGGTTTGAAAATCAAAAATATTCATTACTATAACAAAACAATTTAAAAGATTTTTAAACCTAAATATTATCTAAAAATTATGTCTGAAAATATTTGTATATGTTGTAGCTTGCTGCTAAACATGATCCAAATTATTAAAACTGATGTTATCTCTTTGTTTGTTTTAACATCAATAGATATAAAATTATATATATTTCACTTGTGGATGCGCAATATGTGAGAATTATCTCCATACTTATAATTTCTGTTGGTCTAAGAGATATTCCGTTAACGTATGAAAAGAAAATCAAACGATTTGGAATGATATGTGTGTGAATTATATGGCAAATGTATGAGGTAAAGAAGACCTCACTAAAACTTCATACATAATTATTAAATTGCACAGACAGCGATAGCGATTGTTTCCTTGTAATTGGCAACCGTTTGCAAGATAATATATTGCAATTTGATTTAAACATTCTAAAATATGCTAACACACTTAATGTAGCCTTTTTTTATCTTCTACAAATGACTGCTCTTATGAAGAAATTAATAGTGGGTAAAATTTTGTACTGTTGGATATTTAAGAGCACACTTTGTTTAGAGCATTGCCCGTATGATATAGTCTTATAACGTTAGAAAGCAAGTTGAAGAATTTTATTTAAAGTGATTACATTAACTTTTAACATTTAAAATGAAACAAATTCTTCCAAGTAAGAGGATTGATACACGCACAGTATGTATGAGGTAAAGAAGACCTCACTAAAACTTCGTACCTAATTATTATATTGCACATTAGACAGCGATAAGTAATGTCTGCGCTAGCAATTGTTTCCTTGTAATTGCACAATGAAAGTCCCCCAGAATAAACCCTTCGCATATCAAATCTTTCTCCATGGCTGTGGAAGGACCGGTATGGTTTTTATAGCATACATGATCTGGGATAGTTTTCTGCCTTGATTTGGCCATCGAACATATACTACAGTATTTATTTCTGATGCCCAGGTAAAGTATCTTCTGCGTTTCCAGTCCGATAAGAATAGCCTGCAAAGTAATACAAATGTACTGAAATGGTCTAATTAGTGTTATAAAAAAATTACATTCAAAGAACTATTACAATGTGAGATGATTTGTGTTTTCTTTGGATAACTAAAAACCACATGTTTTTAAAAGAAGGTTATTGTTTTAAGAAGCAGGTCATGGCAGAAACTATCAACAATATCAATGTATTTCACTTGATAATATGTCATTCTAGGTAAATTGTGATGTCTTTGGCGTTAATATTTTTAAAAAAATCAAATCTAATGAAACATTTTTATAAAAGTTACTTATTTGTTAATAATAATAAAAATTAAAAAGCATTATTTTTCCTTTTAAATTCAATGTAAAACTAGTCTTACAATTTGAGTATTACCGAGGCTAACGGAGCTTCTCATCTCATGACGTAGGCGAGACATCAAATAATCAAGGGATGAAACATTTTTTTTTGTATTCGCGTCAAATGACGGCTTTGGTCTACAAAGCCAATTGGTGTAAGTAAACTCGGATGGCACCAGACTCTAACCGACAATAAGAACTACAGTGGATTGATTAGTATAGGTTTGTAAACAGCTCTGCATCCCGTGAACGTGTCTACATACACTGGGGTCATTTCTGGAGTGGCATGACCTACGTAGTGCACGGCTCTGACACCTTTGCAATCTAAGCTCCAAGGTTTTAGTAAAGATTCTGTATTTGTTTATGAGAATTACTTTTGACTGTAAAATTTTCTTCTGGAGTCCTTAAGGGCTCGGTTCACTCCCATGCTAGCCGAATGGCGGGATAGGGATTTACAGGTTAAACTTAAATGCACGCGATTCCGTCAGTTATTGTAATAGAAAACTAAAACAAACACCAAATTGTAGATATTATAAGCATACAGGTTTCTACGAAAACAATTTTAATTTAATTTAAGTTTTTAAGTTTGATATTGTAAAATTAAGTTTTAATTTTGTCACAATTATCAGTCAATATGTTCTACCCCCTTAATCATCTCGTAACAACGTTGGTCATATCTCAATCTCACGAAAAGTCCTTGGCTTTGGCAATGTATCTGGTTAAATATACAAGCAACACTAATTTTTTAAAATTAATATTGTGGAAGTGCCTGATGTATAGGCTGCAATGCACGCTGGTAATATGACGTGCCCCGCCGGCGGCGGACAAGAGATAAGGGCCGCGTGGAATGAGAGAAGGAACGGCCTGGTTGCCACTTCGCGTATCTCCCCCTCACCCTCCCCTTATCATCAGCTGCCACGCGACAGTAAACCCACACTTCAAGTGATTTTGTTCCTCGGTTCAATTCTCCAGCCATGGGAAGAAATTGGCGTAAGTGTTCCAAGATCTCGCGACCTTTATCTCAACGTAGAAAGTCCATGAAAAATCGAATGAAGCTTCTTCTAGCATCTAAACGTCAAAGTAAATGGTATATATTTATATGATGCAACAATTATTTTAAGAAAATTTATTTGTAACCTTTTTACAGCTGGTAAAGTAAGATGAGGCGATGTTGTAATCAGCATAACAAAAGCGTAACGCTTACAGGGTAACTAACTATCAACAGTGTCGTATTCGAAGGAGGATAGGGGAACGGGGCTCAGGAGTGAGGTGCTCAATGAAATTTTTGCATTATAGCACACTCGCTTAGTTGAATACTTGCGCATTTGTCTACTTGCTCACTTGCATACTTGCAGACAATCCACACATTCGTAGACATTATTATTCCCCTATCACTTACATATATTGATACATCACTTCTAACGCGCATAGCGGCCACTCGTCCATATGATTTTTATGGGTTTCACGGCTAGAGTATGCTTTTTAAAGCAACACATCAGTACAGTATATAATTCTGTAGTGTACAACCGGCTTAGGGCTAAAGATTTCCAGCGGGAAATCAATATATTATTCATTTGTAAAATGTTTTTATTGGCTTTATAGGTTGTGTATGGTACATGCTGCCTTACAAGAAATACAATACACATTTTAAAGTTTTATTATTTTGCCTGCCTATAAATTCAGCAAGCCTTTTTAAAAGATTGCAAGCAATACCGTTTAAATGTGCAACATGAAATGACCACTCTATGCGATATTCAACAGTATTTTTTCAGGTGACAGTAGCTGAAGTCGCTATGTACCTTTGGAAGGAATTTGGATCAGAATTCCGGGTGTGTCATGAATATTTGTAAAACTTTATAATTTTTTTATATAATTTCTTTGTCCATCCGCCCCGGACTGGCAGACGTAAAGAGCGAGCGTTGAAAAGCAACAATTTCACAAGAAACTATCTAAGCTCAATTACTGCATAAAAATGCGATGAAACTATTTAAACTATCAAAAAACCTATGGACGTCTAAATCTGGATCAGAGATTTTGAAATAAATTTTAGGCATTAGTAATAAAGATTCCGCCGGCTTTCGCGGCCATTGTCTTGCATTTATTGGCCCATAAATTTAGGCATTAGTGTTCCTAAGATTAGGTAGTTGATACGCCGAGCCCTAACAAACCCGCCGGCACACGGGAACTTGTAAAATAAAATAAGGTATCAAAGTTTTTAAAACTAGTCGGTGCTGAAATTAATGGAGTTGAAATATTGGATGTTTTAAAATGAATATTACTAAGTAGGATATTAATACATTGTTATCAGTTAAACAATTTCTTACTTACAAGAGAATGTAATACTATCATCATGCCAATGACTACAATTATAATACGCACAATGTTATTATGTTGCTCTTTTTATAACATGGTTGTATTTGATTCGAACAACAGGAAAAAATATTTTTTCTTTACAAACTATATTTACGAAATTGTAGTAATTCGACAGGCCCTTGAAAATAATTTTGATATGGTAGCCATTGATTATGCCTATGTTAAACAAAGTTAATTGTAAGTTAATTTAGATGGTTCATGAGGCTGGAACATATATATATATATATCAATTACATTTAGGTTTATGTAGTAAAGTGGTCACTTAGTAACTGCAATTACGTTTATTTTCTCCTATAATCTTCAGTATAATTTGCGCCAAACTTCTTAGCGGGCGAATTTTCGCGAAGTTGTGCATTACCACATCAAAGAACTTCTGACTCAATGTCCAGTCGTTATCTTGGTAATAGTCTGCTTACAGCCGAGCTGTTAGCAATTTTAGCTACGGTGAACAGTGCTTTTCTGAGGACCATTGAGTGAGCAACTAGATGGATGAGTCGTTGTGACATTGCTTGGACAGTTATTGTAGCAGCGATTTTTTTTACCTCTTAATTTATGAATATATATATATATTCAAAATACTGAACATTTAAATGACATGTAAAGCAAGTTAAATAGAACAACTCATTTAATATTGTAAATAGATAGGTAAACTGAATATTTCCATCATTGATTTCAGACTGTTAAATAAAATAATAAATGTTGTTTATTACATCCACAACGCACGCTGTTCACCATGTATTTGAAAAAGATAAATATGAACGAACTATTTAACTGATAGAATTAGTTTATGAACATTTTATAATGTGCCTGAGCATTTAAAATCTACATGTATTCTAAATTTTATTCTTCAGGTCAGATCAGTGCAAATAACTATTTACCCCAATAAAGAACATATATTCAAGCCAGCGCATACAAAATACAACTGCAATACATATTACAGCTGAAAGAGTTGAGGAAATTAGCTAAAAAGATAAAATAGAATTAAATAGAGCTGGAAAAACGTGTGAATTAAGAATTCGTGTGAAGCTATTTCATTATTATCTGGGAACCACAACTTCTTAATTATTTTTTTATACACAGGAAAAAAAACACTACAAAATAGTTACTTTTATTTTTAAGAAGTAGAGAAATGTTCGTTATAGCTGTAGGTTTTCACTGTGATTTTTAAGGTCTTGTGTGTTTCGGCATAGTAGTGGGAAAACCTCGACAGAAAAGTAATAATATAAAGATACGCGAGGACTGATAGCCACAGCATTATTATCGTTCCACTATTCGTCTTGCTATTTTTAATACATGAAATAATTAAACAATTATAAATATTTAACTAAGGCTATTTAGATGTACATCTCAGTAAGTTTTTTAAAGGAAACCTGCTACGGAAAATTTTAACATAATAGGACTAGTTTACATCTTACATTATTACGATGCGGAAATTAAGATTTACTTTAAATGCACTTAGATGAATCATTCTTGTCTCCAGTGATAATTACGATGTGAACAAACATTTTATGAATAATTTTAGTTTTCATACAGAATATTCTCCATTGTCATTCTCAACATAAGAACAAAATATTGCATGTTATCCTGAGCATTCATTAATAATAAATTCTTTAAGTAAAATCAGAACTAATAATCATTTTTAAAAAAGTTTGTTTTTTTAAGCCCTAAAAACGTTTAATAAGATGATAGGATTATACAATATCGAGGTTTTGTAGCGATACATTTCATTAACATATGACCATTTTGCATCATTACACGTCTTTGTCTGAAAACAATATTTCCGAATAAAATGCCAAATCATAACTGTGTAATAAGCATGCTTTCTTAACAATTGTCATGCATTTAACATTAAGTTAAAATATGTATTTGTACTAATTTCTTATTTTGTTATTGTTAAGCACATTTTATTCTTATTTTTATTTTACAGTTCGGCTGTTTGTGAAGATTTTAATGAGCATTTACCAAACCTCATTGTTGAAAACAGCCAAATTGAGAGTTCTTCATGGATAAATTTACAAGGAAACAGGATATTCAGACCCTCATATGTAATACCATATTTATTAAACCTACAAGAAAAGCACACAAGACAGTGCACTGCAGGAACCATTCAATTCAAAAAATTAATTCGTCATGGTCTTTAGAATATTTATTTCCTATTACTTTTAACTAATAATAATGCATTCTTTATGGGACTTACTCAAGTAAAACATGGATATTGATTATTTACTACGTAGCTTCACAAAATTAGTGGGTAACGTTTATTAATTGAGTTGCTACCATATAGTACGATTTTGAAATGGACTCAAAACTAGAGAGTAAAGTAAGGAAGACTGCAGTACTTGTGCAATTAATTAATTACAGTTGTGGCCTTATTTGTATCACTGTGCATTGTGTTCACGAATTTTCCAGTATTTCTTATACTGACCCCACTTCCAGCCTCCTGATCCCGAAGTAACTACAGCGACACAGGTAGAAGATTTATCTTGACTCTGAAGTGCAGACCGATTCAGGCCTCTTACAATTCCTAGAAAACAACTTAAAACTATTACCACAATTATTCTATTTTGACGTTACAACGTCTAATAAATCGATGAACGCCGGCTGCACGCACGAAAAAGTGTCCCACTACGGATGTGTCCTGTTTGCTCATTGTACGCATGCGTAGCATCTCTTTCTTCATGCTCATTGTACGCATGCATGGCATCTCTCTTCCACTCGATTGGAACAACCATCGATTTGACTTTTCAATCATATTTTCGTAGTTTGAATTATTAATATTATGTAATTTAACGATCGTCCACCGATTTTCAGCACAATCGGTACGGTTATTTAAAAGTAATGTTGAATATTCAAATACGTTTTGAACCAAAAATGGTGTTTTACAGTTACACATAATAATTCAAATTACACCCGGGATCTTTTGCACAATGTTTTAAAAAATATTGTAATACATTATAAATAAGTTTGGTGTGTTTGGAATGCGTATTTGTTATAAAATCGTGTTATAAAAACGAAATTATATTATTCCCCTACCGTGAACAAAATTTTTATAAATATGTATATAACAACTGAAACTATCGTTATGAAGTATGGCCTCGTGACCGTGCGGTCAGCAAGGCTAACTTCCCATCCATAGGAAGTCGGTTCGAACTCGGCAGCTGCGAATTTTTTTTGTACTTGTAAAAATAAATACGGCGCACGCAACATTTCAAAAGTAATAAATATATTTGAATTAATGAATGCAAATTAAAGTAAATTTATTAATTAAATTTTACTTTTCATTTCACTCCTTTGTATCCATACAAAATAGTGATAATTCAATAAAAATGATTCAATTTTATTCATAAATGTATGCAGAGGTAGATTTTATTATACAAAAGACAGAAAAATAAAAATAAAAATCTTCCTCAAAGAATATAATATTTTTAATGCCTAAATGGTTTGGTTGCAAAAACCTATTACGGCTCAGTCTCAGGCCGAATATGATATTTACTTTTCTTCTGGATCAATAATTTCATCAATGTTTTGTTATGACGTTGTCACGTTAAACTATCGTCCGTAAACCGACTTTACAGACAACCAATTTTTCGTTCTGCTTTTTTTAAGGAAGCTGTAACTGGATTTATTGTAATATCAGACTAAATAAAATTCTGTGATTGAATTTAGGTTTTGTAATGAGTGAAATGTATGATGTTTGAAAAATTTAAATATTTATCACGGTAAATCTTTATATTTACTTACCTAAATTTGTGTAACATTACAACACTGACGAGAGTTTATATGTTTGGAATGCCAATTTTTTACTTAGCATAAAGCTAAGTGTAATTAATACATCATATTTGATATAAATAGTAGACAAATCAATTGTGATACTTCAAATAATCACAAACCAAAATCGCACCATGGAGAAATATTTTTTTCTTTTTTACGATCTACATTGTAACTCTACAAGTTTACCTGGGAAACTAAATATTGCTTGAGTTTCATAGAATACCTATAACAAAATCATTATACAGTCGTACATAGACCTTTCAGGGGTTTCCCCCCTTTTCTTTGTTGACCCGGCGCTCTTAGCCATAAGGCCCTGCCGCCCCGGGCCCCCACGGGCGTGGATACGCAATCGGAAAAGCCGCTAGAGCTCCGGCTATGCACAGAGGCTGAGGCATGTCCACCACCTCGGCCCCCTGCTCGCTCAGCTCACCTCAGCCCCTGGAGCAGCACTGCTGGCGCCCACATCACACTGGGACCCCTCAGTCACCCAGTGGAGGCCGTCCCGGTGTTGTCGTACAGTAGTGTCTCGCTTATCCGACATAAACGGGTCAGCAGAAAGTCGGATAGTTAAAATGTCGGATTAATAGGGAATTGCTAATAAAAACATTATAAAAGTAAAAATTTGCTAATGTTTTAAACATTTCAAACCTAATAAACATTTTTACAACCAAAAAATAACAAAAATATCTGGCTGAATAATAAGTTGCATTACCTAGAGTCGGGATCAACAAAAATTATTATGACACAAATTGTCGTTTATGTTTCCGATAGAATAGTTTTTATTTTTGAGATGTCGGATAATACGAAATGTTGGATAAGAAAAGGTCGGATGAACGTGACATTTCGGTTTTTGATTATTTGTGCTTAATTCAGTCATATTCATTTAGTAAGAAAATTAAAGTAGGTAATGAAAATAAATCATAACATTGCGTGGTTAAGTTTATATCAATAATTTATTGGAATTAAATAAAACCTACATGTGTAGTTCCGATGCGAGTGGTAAAGACTCTGTTTTCAATGAGTAGAATTCGTGATTTTCCGGAGGTTCAAAGTACAGGAGGTGCGTTTGGGCGTTATTTATTTAATGCCTAAATTATTTCTATAAATACTAAATTGTTTACATGGAATTATGTTAATATAAAGCAGTGTTTACGTTAACAGTAGTCAAATGTCAAGTTTCCTTTCGAATGACTGTGAAAAACGGGGAGGTTCATCGCAGCAATGAAGGAAATATTTTTGTGTCCAATATAAGTTATAAGCGAGGCTCCAGATTGTAAGGATCACAAGGCAATCGCGGGCTACATGTATATTGGGTGAAAAATATTGGGTCAAGTGAAGTATTGCATTAAATGTTCTGGACATTTATAACCCGGAACCACGAGATGAAAATAAACTGTAGAAAAAATGCTAAAATGTCGTTTATTTATTATTAATTCTGCTTGCGTTTTGTAACATATTGTCCCAGCCTAATCAAAACGCGAGTCAATAGGCCTCAAATATATAAAAAAAAAAATTATTGGTAAAAAAGTATTAGCCTGCATTAGTATATATTGCACTGAATAATTTCTGTTTGTCACACAGCATATTCTTTTCAATCCAGTGTTAGTTTAATACGGTACAATTTAAAATTTATATAAATATAGTAACATTTGAAACAAACAAACGGTACGTATTTTGCTGAATGTATCAAATATTTATTGAACTTAAAACCGATTGGATGATGATATCAGGAAACTAAAAAAAGTTACGTTAACTTATTAAAATGTTGTTTGCCAAAATCGAAACCATTGAAATAAATATATATGTCCTTTATGGAAATAACTTTAAACTGAGAATACACAGAAATATAATTCTGTTTTAATTCTTGAATCACTATATTAGGATTTTGCCCTTAGTTCTGTGTTGTTTTTTTTTAATTTTAATATAATTTTGTAGGTAATATTCTATTTAACTTTTCCTTAATCGTACCAGACTGCCTTTCCCACCAGCCGGCCAAATGGTCCACGGACTGTTATTCAATATATCCATGGTTAAACCAGCAAGCAAATAGCACACGCAGAAGCAGAAGGCACTGCCTAGCTGCCCTCGGATAGCTAGCAGAGCGACCGCGGAACCGCCTGTCTTCGGTAGCCCATAGCCCTTGGTGCGAGCGTCACGTGTCAGATAACGCTTGGCAACACCGCGTTGTAATTATCGTGTCCCCCCCGCTTCTACCCGGATGACAGCGGCGCCCGGGAAGAATATATGTCTGTGATAACGAGTGTTCAACTGATCGCGACTACTAGCGCTCTCCAGCGGGACAGAATCACAACCGTGACCTTGAACCGAGCCCTTAAAAAGATGGTGGAAAATAGCCGAATTAAATTCACCGCCGCGCCCAACTTCTCTTTTATACATTCTGGCCTATTGTAATTTTCTCTTAATTTTTATAAAAATCTGTATTTCCTTACGCCAAACTTAATGTTATTGAATATCAAATAAGTGTTGTGATCGGGTAATCCAGGGAGAAATTTTGGCATCGTGTAGAGTCAATACAGCCACTGTGCGCCGGCCAAAATAATTTAGTTGGCTGAATTTTGCTACTCCCAATTTGGTTGTCTGTAACTAAGCAATTTTGACGTAACCTACGGGACTCTCGTATCAGTCCTTTCTAGTGTAGTATTATACCGCCACTGGCAGGCGCATATAGGGAACAAGGTTTAAATTTGGCGCCAATTGTAGCGACAATTTACATGCTCGGAACACTAACAAGATACTGATTTAGGTTCGTCGTCACACATGAAAGACTGGTGCAACATTTCAGAGAACTTACAAGCGAATTCTTACACCGGTTTGGTATGCATCCCAATGGTATTATTGGCGCTCATAATCAAAAAATTAATAGGTACTTTCAACGAAGTTAACAGGCCAAGGGAGAAATTTATCATTCAATCACACGTTTTCCATCTCCTCCTCTTACGGTGCATAACTCCCTCATAAGTCACGATAGGCCCATGTGTTAATGTTTCCCTATTCTTTTGACTTTAAGATTTCTCTCTGCATAGTTAGCATATAAATAACGTCTCATCCTGTACGGCGCCTGAAAACTTTTCCCTCACTTTTTTCAGTATCCCAATGCTTTATAATTTCTTTTACCTCGTTCACTTACCTGTCAGTACATGGCAATATAAACCATTTTTATTATGTACTGTCATACCAGGTGTGTTATCATGATTGCATTGTCATTAAGAAGTCTGTGTTCATAGGAGCCATAACAAAATCTTAATTAAGAGAATTGGGATTCCCGCAACTCCCAAACTCCTTGGGAGCAATCGCATTCGATATTTTCTATCCCAGATCTATAGCGGCTGCTACTGTGCCTAAATAGTCATATCTCGGATTTCATTGGTACAATTTCGTGTACACTTTCAGAACTGCAATTATGATCATAATCAATTACATGATAGTCACAGTTAAGCCGGTCACAATGATATTCATGGAATCAGAAACCACCACGAATGACGTACATAAACCACGTTTCACTAGTTGTCTGCCTGTTGAATTCTTACAATTTGATTACTGTTTTACTGTTTTTATAGGTAACATTGAGATTTTCTACCAATCTGGACATTTGATTAACTATATAAAATTGTTATTTACAGTTTCATTAATTTTACTTTACTCACAACACCTGTTGATGAATTATAGCCATGCCCATAGGTTCTTTTCCCCCATACACCGTCACCTTCTACTGCTATGCAGGGAATGCCATTCAGAAAATGTTCTTTCTGTTCTGCTATTTTCTTTTCTTCGTCTCCTGCTTTTTTTAAATTTAGAAGTCACATGTTTTTCCCACGCCTGAAACATAGTGGAGATTGGTAACATTTAATATACTAAAAAGAAAACAGACTTAATTTACTCTAGTATCGGATTACTTAAAATAAATATAAGTAGTCCTGCAAAAGTTATACCTGCCCGATTTTCTCTTTCTGCATTACAAAATTTTCACACTACATGCATGGAATATCCATAACTGATAGTAATTCTTCCACTTGACTGTGACCTATACCAATCGACAAGGCACCCCACACTACGGCATCATTTATTTCTTCAGCCTGAATCTCGTCATGTGAAGTGACAGTTTTGGTTTCATTGCATGTATCACATGCGAATGTCCAGGTTGAATACAGTCCACATCTTTCTGATTTTACAACAAATTTCCCCATGGTGCACTTATTTCTGTGTATTTCTATTAAAACTATTTGTTTCATAAAATGCGCAATGTTTAAGCATCTATTTCCTGGAATGTCCCAAGGGACATAATCATTATCCTTCTCGATGATAAGATCGGGGAGGTCGCTCTCTGATTCCTCGGAACAGAAATGAATGTTGCCATTGCTGTTGTCATCAGGAGAGGTTAAATTTTATTTCGTAGCAGGATTACTTTGAGTTAATGATGGTGCAACCTCTGGTAGCAATGTATCTTCACGCAGGGATGGAATATTTGCCGGCAGTAAAGTGACATCATCCGGCAACAAAGACACATCCGACAATAATAGGACATCTTCTGTCTGTAATTTTGTAATTTTCATCTGTACTTGTACTCCATTCGACCTGTATGAAAAGAAACGGTAACAAATAAATTATCTGAATAGCACTAAACGACATTAATACATTACTTGTCAGTAGTATATAAATGGGGTTCCGAGATCTGGCTTCTGGCTGTGGAGCCGAGAGCCGATCCACATCTCTGACGTCTCGTCCATCTCTGACGTCACGGCGGCCAACTTGGATAAGCGTAACGTGACACTTTTTCGTGCATGCAGCCGGCGTAACGGGACAAAGCGTAACGGGACATAACGTAACGGGACAAGTAGATCACGGCGGCCATTTTGGATCCGTCATCTTGGATCCGTCATTTTGGATGACGTCATTGTGTGTTCTCGAAAATTCCGGTGGTGATGTGTTTTCCGCCATATTGGATGATGACGTCCCCGTTGCAATTTTCGTTACGGTCGCCATCTTGAAAATCCGTAATTATTATCTGATTTTAATGAAAAAAATTCCAAAATTCATCAAAAAATTAACTTATTCGAATTCTGATTGATTATATCGATTCCCGTCCTTGGTTCGATTCCCGGTGAGTGCAAACATCAGATCCTTCCTCCATGAAAGCTACCTAGACTGATCTACCACCACCAGTACCAAGGTATATATCATCAACTGGTATGACATCATGTCCGCCATCTTGTCTTCATCCGCTGGAGACCACCATCTTGTTTTCGTCAGCTAGAGTGTGCCGATACCATGTAGTATAATTATCTGGTCACTAAACTTGTGTCCTCAACTGTTGACATTGAACATTGACCTTGAAATTTGACCTTGACCTTGAACTTTGACCTTGACCTTGAAATTTAACCTTGACCTTGAAAATTGACCCTGACCTTGAAATTTGACCTTGACCTTAGCCTTTGGCCTTGACCTTGAAATTTGACCTTGACCTTGAAATTTGACCTTGACCTTGAAATTTGACCTTGACCTTGAAATTTGACCTTGACCTTGAAATTTGACCTTGACCTTGAAATTTGACCTTGACCTTGAAATTTGACCTTGACCTTGAAATTTGACCTTGACCTTGAAATTTGACCTTGACCTTTACATTTGACTTTGACCTTGAAATTTTACTTTGTCCTTGTCGACCATCATGGATCCGACATTTTATGTTCAGTACATGCTACCAGAGGATACCACCTGCCGGAGTACGCCATCTTGTGTGTGTACTTGTATTATAGAGTACATTTCCATCTGGATTATTTTATTCTAACCCGCTACAGTGCAGTAATCATTTATTACGGAGGTGCCCCCCGCCATCTTGAAATTCGACCGCCATCTTGAAATCATGTAATAATGTAGCTAGAAAAGCGGGAAAAAATCCAAAATTCATCAAAAAAATCACTCATTAACTTACATATCGATTCGATCCGCTCCAGTCCTTGGTTCGATCCCTGAATGATGCAAAACATTTAATTTTATGAAAAAATAATAACTTCAATAAGCCACGTTCAACATTCTTAAAGAGACTTTAAAACCTCTACTACCATCATCCTATAAGCCATCAAGACCACCATATTGAAAATTCGTAATAATTAAACTAAAAATTCAGGAAAAAGTTAAAAATTCATTAAATAAATTTGCAAACAATATACTGATTAATTAGGTCGTCTAAGGTCCTTGGAACGATCCTGGACGAAGCTAAAATAAATTTAATTTAAATACCAGAAAAGCGTAAGGTTCGAGAAATAAAACACCACAAAGTCGTTTACAAACATAATATTTATTACACAATTTCTATCCTACTACAGAATCACTTGCGAAAGCCAGCAAACTTATAAACATTTAGCTTTGCATAGACGTGCAACGACTACTTCTTAGCTCCAAATGGCTCCAAATGCTCCAAACGGCCTCCAAATGGCTCCAAAAGCTCCAACAGCCTCCAAATGCTTAACACAGTTCCAAATGGCTCCAAATGCTCCAAACGGCCTCCAAATGCTTGACAGCACCAAATGTTTCCAGCAGCTCCAAATGCTCCAAATGCTTGACAGCTCCAAATGCTTCAAAAGGCTCCAAATGCTCCAAATGCTCCAAACGGCCTCCAAATGGCTCCAACAGCTCCAACAGCCTCCAAATGCTTGACAGCTCCAAATGTTTCCAGCAGCTCCAAATGCTCCAAATGGCTCCAACAGCCTCCAAATGCTTAACACAGCTCTAAATGGCTACAAATGCTCCAAACGGCCTCCAAATGCTTGACAGCTCCAAATGTCTCCAGCAGCTCCAAATGCTCCAAATGCTTGTCAGCTCCAAATGCTCCAACAGCCTCCAAATGCTTAACACAGCTCTAAATGGCTCCAAATGCTCCAAACGGCCTCCAAATGCTTGACAGCTCCAAATGTCTCCAGCAGCTCCAATTGCTCCAACAGCTCCAAAAAAAGGCTCCAAAATGCTCCAACAGCCTCCAAATGCTTAACACAGCTCCAAATGGCTCCAAATGCTTGACAGCTCCAAATGCATAACACAGCTCCAAATGGCTCCAAATGCTCCAAACGGCCTCCAAATGCTTGACAGCTCCAAATGTCTCCAGCAGCTCCAAATGCTCCAACAGCTCCAAAAAAAGGCTCCAAAATGCTCCAACAGCCTCCAAATGCTTAACACAGCTCCAAATGGCTCCAAATGCTTGGCAGCTCCAAATGCTTCAAAAGGCTCCAAATGCTCCAAATGGCTCCAACAGCTCCAAAAGACTCCAAATGCTTCAAAAGGCTCTAATTGCTCCAAGAGCTCCATCTTCAATTGGTTTCAACTGATTCCAATACTTTTATCGAACTTGGCATGATTACTAACATGTCTTTATCAGTATACATTTTGACTGGCAGTGGTAACGTTTTTTACACCTTTAAGTTATAAGTTTTATTTAGAAATCAGATTTCGATAAATGATAGCTTCCATCTGGAAAGAAAATATATTAATTTATCTTCAAGTTTATACACATACATTTAATTTAATCCATTATTGTATGTAGCCAGCTTCCCTCAGTTCTTTGAGTATGAAGGATATTTCTTTAATGTTCGAATAGTTTCCTGCACAAAGCGATCCATGTAGTAGTCGTAGCCAATTAACCAATATGTTAGGATCTTCCCATGAGGTATAATCAATCTCATCTGCTGCCTTCTTCATCCTTGCATGTTTATAATAAATATTATCTCTGGTGTCTATCGTTTTAACACCAACCACAAGGTCACTTTCGTCATCTTGCCAGTGATTATCACAAGCTTGATCAGGATAATTTATTTTATTACGTCGTTTCCATCGTTTTGGTCTCAAACCACCATCACAGTCTTCGCTCTTGCATGCTTTTGGTGCTTCAGTACAGTACTCAATCATGTCAGCCTCAGATGTGTCACCACAGTCTTCGATTACGCCAGCTTCTGATGTGTCACCACAGTCTTCAATCATGTCAGCACCACAAACTTGATCAGGATAATTTATTTTATTACGTCGTTTCCATCGTTTTGGTCTCAGACTGCCATCACAGTCTTCGATCTTGCCTGCTTTAGGTGTTTCAGTACAGTACTCAATCATGTCAGCCTCAGATGTGTCACCACAATCTTCAATCATGCCAGCCTCAGATGATTCATCAAAGTCTTCGACCTTGTAAGCTTCAGGTGGTTCTCCATCTTTCACATTTTCATGGAGACGACTAGATATTGGAGTAAATATATTTTCATTTCTAATGTGGTTACAACTTCCTTCGTTCGTTTTAAATTTTAAATTATTATCTTGATCTAGATCAGTAATTTTAGCATTAGCTTTTTCGCCTTCGTTCCTCTTCCGCGATGTTGTAGCCCAGTCTTCGTTATCTTTATTCATCTTAATTGTACAGGTCTTGTAATGTCTATCCAAGTAATATCTTCTACCAAAGGATTTCTGACACTGACTGCAATGAAATGGTTTTTGACAAGGACCCAAATTACACTCGCTTCTCTCATGTCGTTTAGCATTCTTTCTCAAGGTAAACACCTTGCTACAGTATCTACAGTGATGACGTTTTGATACAGCAACAAATCCCGTTTCAGGATTCATATTAGTTATTGAGACGAATGCCAGATGCAAACTAAGAGTTTTAAATTAGATATATTACTTAAATAGAATTTTTTAATTATTTCATCAGCGAGAATTAATTTATCTCATTCAAAGGTACTTGTTGCAAGTAGTTCTGCTTTTCAACAACAGATGTCGCCACATGTTACTTGCAGGTAAATAATATTTAGTTCTTTTATGCGGGATGCGGGATGCTCACTAACGATCGCAAAAGAAGGATGGCTTCGCTAGACTCCAAGGAGAAGGAAGTTCGTCCATCCTGTTAGTGCTTCTTAGATTTCTCAGAGATTATTTGACTGAGTAATGATATTTTTTTTTTAATTTCCACCTGATAAAAATATTACAAGTGCTGATTTATTGGCAGAATTTCAATAATTAAATGCAACCTTGAATAAAAAATGACATGACGCATTAAGTAAAAAATTCTTCATGCAGAGATCAATTCCTCATCAGTAACCAGAAGCACTCGGAGAAAACCATCAGATGTCTAGTCAGGAATAATCAGAAGCACCCAGAGAAAACCATCAAAATATTGTCAAGAATAATCAGGAGCACACGGAGAAAACTACCATAATATTGCCAAGAATAAACGGGGAGCACACGGAGAAATCCACCATAATATTGACAAGAATAATCAGGAGCACACGGAGAAAACCACCGCAAGTTTTCTTTGATATCATAAAATTTTAGGAAAAAAATAATAAAAAATAAAAATAAATTAATAAAAAATCAAAAAAATAAAATAAAAAAATACATAAATATATTCTGCTAGCTTGTGAACTTCTCATTGTTGAACAAAGATAGAGTTCTAGTACAAGCCAGAATTTTATGTATTTTTTTATTTTATTTTTTTGATTTTTTATTAATTTATTTTTATTTTTTATTATTTTTTTCCTAAAATTTTATGATATCAAAGAAAACTTGCGGTGGTTTTCTCCGTGTGCTCCTGATTATTCTTGTCAATATTATGGTGGATTTCTCCGTGTGCTCCCGTTTATTCTTGGCAATATTATGGTAGTTTTCTCCGTGTGCTCCTGATTATTCTTGACAATATTTTGATGGTTTTCTCTGGGTGCTTCTGATTATTCCTGACTAGACATCTGATGGTTTTCTCCGAGTGCTTCTGGTTACTGATGAGGAATTGATCTCTGCATGAAGAATTTTTTACTTAATGCGTCATGTCATTTTTTTATTCAAGGTTGCATTTAATTATTGAAATTCTGCCAATAAATCAGCACTTGTAATATTTTTATCAGGTGGAAATTAAAAAAAAAATATCATTACTCAGTCAAATAATCTCTGAGAAATCTAAGAAGCACTAACAGGATGGACGAACTTCCTTCTCCTTGGAGTCTAGCGAAGCCATCCTTCTTTTGCGATCGTTAGTGAGCATCCCGCATCCCGCATAAAAGAACTAAATATTATTTACCTGCAAGTAACATGTGGCGACATCTGTTGTTGAAAAGCAGAACTACTTGCAACAAGTACCTTTGAATGAGATAAATTAATTCTCGCTGATGAAATAATTAAAAAATTCTATTTAAGTAATATATCTAATTTAAAACTCTTAGTTTGCATCTGGCATTCGTCTCAATAACTAATATGAATCCTGAAACGGGATTTGTTGCTGTATCAAAACGTCATCACTGTAGATACTGTAGCAAGGTGTTTACCTTGAGAAAGAATGCTAAACGACATGAGAGAAGCGAGTGTAATTTGGGTCCTTGTCAAAAACCATTTCATTGCAGTCAGTGTCAGAAATCCTTTGGTAGAAGATATTACTTGGATAGACATTACAAGACCTGTACAATTAAGATGAATAAAGATAACGAAGACTGGGCTACAACATCGCGGAAGAGGAACGAAGGCGAAAAAGCTAATGCTAAAATTACTGATCTAGATCAAGATAATAATTTAAAATTTAAAACGAACGAAGGAAGTTGTAACCACATTAGAAATGAAAATATATTTACTCCAATATCTAGTCGTCTCCATGAAAATGTGAAAGATGGAGAACCACCTGAAGCTTACAAGGTCGAAGACTTTGATGAATCATCTGAGGCTGGCATGATTGAAGATTGTGGTGACACATCTGAGGCTGACATGATTGAGTACTGTACTGAAACACCTAAAGCAGGCAAGATCGAAGACTGTGATGGCAGTCTGAGACCAAAACGATGGAAACGACGTAATAAAATAAATTATCCTGATCAAGTTTGTGGTGCTGACATGATTGAAGACTGTGGTGACACATCAGAAGCTGGCGTGATCGAAGACTGTGGTGACACATCTGAGGCTGACATGATTGAGTACTGTACTGAAGCACCAAAAGCATGCAAGAGCGAAGACTGTGATGGTGGTTTGAGACCAAAACGATGGAAACGACGTAATAAAATAAATTATCCTGATCAAGCTTGTGATAATCACTGGCAAGATGACGAAAGTGACCTTGTGGTTGGTGTTAAAACGATAGACACCAGAGATAATATTTATTATAAACATGCAAGGATGAAGAAGGCAGCAGATGAGATTGATTATACCTCATGGGAAGATCCTAACATATTGGTTAATTGGCTACGACTACTACATGGATCGCTTTGTGCAGGAAACTATTCGAACATTAAAGAAATATCCTTCATACTCAAAGAACTGAGGGAAGCTGGCTACATACAATAATGGATTAAGTTAAATGCATGTGTATAAACTTGAAGATAAATTAATATATTTTCTTTCCAGATGGAAGCTATCATTTATCGAAATCTGATTTCTAAATAAAACTTATAACTTAAAGGTGTAAAAAACGTTACCACTGCCAGTCAAAATGTATACTGATAAAGACATGTTAGTAATCATGCCAAGTTCGATAAAAGTATTGGAATCAGTTGAAACCAATTGAAGATGGAGCAATTGGAGCAATTGGAGCCTTTTGAAGCATTTGGAGTCTTTTGGAGCTGTTGGAGCCATTTGGAGCATTTGGAGCCTTTTGAAGCATTTGGAGCTGCCAAGCATTTGGAGCCATTTGGAGCTGTGTTAAGCATTTGGAGGCTGTTGGAGCATTTTGGAGCCTTTTTTTGGAGCTGTTGGAGCATTTGGAGCTGCTGGAGACATTTGGAGCTGTCAAGCATTTGGAGGCCGTTTGGAGCATTTGGAGCCATTTGGAGCTGTGTTATGCATTTGGAGCTGTCAAGCATTTGGAGCCATTTGGAGCTGTGTTAAGCATTTGGAGGCTGTTGGAGCATTTTGGAGCCTTTTTTTGGAGCTGTTGGAGCAATTGGAGCTGCTGGAGACATTTGGAGCTGTCAAGCATTTGGAGGCCGTTTGGAGCATTTGGAGCCATTTAGAGCTGTGTTAAGCATTTGGAGGCTGTTGGAGCATTTGGAGCTGACAAGCATTTGGAGCATTTGGAGCTGCTGGAGACATTTGGAGCTGTCAAGCATTTGGAGGCCGTTTGGAGCATTTGTAGCCATTTAGAGCTGTGTTAAGCATTTGGAGGCTGTTGGAGCCATTTGGAGCATTTGGAGCTGCTGGAAACATTTGGAGCTGTCAAGCATTTGGAGGCTGTTGGAGCTGTTGGAGCCATTTGGAGGCCGTTTGGAGCATTTGGAGCATTTGGAGCCTTTTGAAGCATTTGGAGCTGTCAAGCATTTGGAGCATTTGGAGCTGCTGGAAACATTTGGTGCTGTCAAGCATTTGGAGGCCGTTTGGAGCATTTGGAGCCATTTGGAACTGTGTTAAGCATTTGGAGGCTGTTGGAGCTTTTGGAGCCATTTGGAGGCCGTTTGGAGCATTTGGAGCCATTTGGAGCTAAGAAGTAGTCGTTGCACGTCTATGCAAAGCTAAATGTTTATAAGTTTGCTGGCTTTCGCAAGTGATTCTGTAGTAGGATAGAAATTGTGTAATAAATATTATGTTTGTAAACGACTTTGTGGTGTTTTATTTCTCGAACCTTACGCTTTTCTGGTATTTAAATTAAATTTATTTTAGCTTCGTCCAGGATCGTTCCAAGGACCTTAGACGACCTAATTAATCAGTATATTGTTTGCAAATTTATTTAATGAATTTTTAACTTTTTCCTGAATTTTTAGTTTAATTATTACGAATTTTCAATATGGTGGTCTTGATGGCTTATAGGATGATGGTAGTAGAGGTTTTAAAGTCTCTTTAAGAATGTTGAACGTGGCTTATTGAAGTTATTATTTTTTCATAAAATTAAATGTTTTGCATCATTCAGGGATCGAACCAAGGACTGGAGCGGATCGAATCGATATGTAAGTTAATGAGTGATTTTTTTGATGAATTTTGGATTTTTTCCCGCTTTTCTAGCTACATTATTACATGATTTCAAGATGGCGGTCGAATTTCAAGATGGCGGGGGGCACCTCCGTAATAAATGATTACTGCACTGTAGCGGGTTAGAATAAAATAATCCAGATGGAAATGTACTCTATAATACAAGTACACACACAAGATGGCGTACTCCGGCAGGTGGTATCCTCTGGTAGCATGTACTGAACATAAAATGTCGGATCCATGATGGTCGACAAGGACAAAGTAAAATTTCAAGGTCAAAGTCAAATGTAAAGGTCAAGGTCAAATTTCAAGGTCAAGGTCAAATTTCAAGGTCAAGGTCAAATTTCAAGGTCAAGGTCAAATTTCAAGGTCAAGGTCAAATTTCAAGGTCAAGGTCAAATTTCAAGGTCAAGGTCAAATTTCAAGGTCAAGGTCAAATTTCAAGGTCAAGGTCAAATTTCAAGGTCAAGGCCAAAGGCTAAGGTCAAGGTCAAATTTCAAGGTCAGGGTCAATTTCCAAGGTCAAGGTTAAATTTCAAGGTCAAGGTCAAAGTTCAAGGTCAAGGTCAAATTTCAAGGTCAATGTTCAATGTCAACAGTTGAGGACACAAGTTTAGTGACCAGATAATTATACTACATGGTATCGGCACACTCTAGCTGACGAAAACAAGATGGTGGTCTCCAGCGGATGAAGACAAGATGGCGGACATGATGTCATACCAGTTGATGATATATACCTTGGTACTGGTGGTGGTAGATCAGTCTAGGTAGCTTTCATGGAGGAAGGATCTGATGTTTGCACTCACCGGGAATCGAACCAAGGACGGGAATCGATATAATCAATCAGAATTCGAATAAGTTAATTTTTTGATGAATTTTGGAATTTTTTTCATTAAAATCAGATAATAATTACGGATTTTCAAGATGGCGACCGTAACGAAAATTGCAACGGTGACGTCATCATCCAATATGGCGGAAAACACATCACCACCGGAATTTTCGAGAACACACAATGACGTCATCCAAAATGACGGATCCAAGATGACGGATCCAAAATGGCCGCCGTGATCTACTTGTCCCGTTACGTTATGTCCCGTTACGCTGTGTCCCGTTACGCCGGCTGCATGCACGAAAAAGTGTCACGTTACGCTTATCCAAGATGGCCGCCGTGACGTCAGAGATGGACGAGACGTCAGAGATGTGGATCGGCTCTCGGCTCCACAGCCAGAAGCCAGATCTCGGAACCCCATTTATATACTACTCTTGTCAACAAGTGGGAAAATATAAGAGGTCCACGTTGTTATTTGCACAAAGCGCCAATCTCCTTACGCTGGAAAGTGATTTTGACTACCGGCGAAGTCAAATAAGATGTATTCGCATTTTAAACGTTGCGAACCTTGTTGGTGGGTTTTCTCAGGAACTCCGATTTTACCCTTGCATTCATTCCTCCACACCTATCTAATTCATCTTGTCCATTGTTCTGGACAGCTGGAATAACACGGATGACTTTTGGGTACAGCAGCCAGCTTCACGCAGTACTAGCTCGTAGTCATTCACGTAAGCAGTGCTTGATGTAGGAAACAGCTTCCATACATTTGCTTGGAGAAACTACACTTCACATTAACAGCTCGTCTGTGATTATGATTTATTTAAGTCATTTGTTAAGGATCTGATAGTTGTGCGATAGAATTACAAATTATTAATTTGACAATTGTGGGGAACTACAAAACAAAAATTGACATAAACAGCAAGACATATGCGACATGGACAGGTATGAAATGACAACGTATCTTTATTTGTGAATTTTCTGTACATTTATTTAGTTGTAAAACTTTGCATGTTGAAGTAAATTTATTTGCAATATTTTTTTGTCGAGGCACATTTTGTTGGGCACTGTATCTATTCAGTAAATTGCTTAGATTGAATTGGGGTTTGGTGTTGGCGAATGTCCAACTGTGACTTAAACATGCAATTATGGCACCAAAAGACTAGTTGACCATACAGACAATCAGGATTTAAGTATTCTGGTATTTAAAAATAAACTTATAATTAAAAAAACTAAAAAAAAAGCTTTTATCATTGAATAAACTAAATATTAAAAAAAAATCAATTGTTTTTTGTCCAACAGTCATATAATACCCACATCTCTGTGTAACAATTAGAAGTAGGTTAAAATAAATTTTTGAAATTTAAAATTTTTTGGGGTTTTGAACCCCCTTCCAATTGAGGGGAGCAATCGACTTCGGGCAAATTTCCCACCATGCCCGGACTCATGGACATACAAAAAATTATAGTTATTGCCCATAGCAAACAATCTCTTGTAGTGTGATGTGATGTGACAAATTCCACAGATAGATTAGTAACTAGAGTATCCTGAGTTAGGTTAAAAAAACACAAATAATTTTAAATTCAGAAATGTGTATTAAATACGTTGAAGTTGTGTACTGTAACGTTTTCATTGTGTCATGCCAATTTTAGTTTGTCGTTTATGGTACAAATTAGGTGGTCCGTATTTATTTGAATAATAAAACTGTATTATTTGAATAAGACAACTAATCTTGCAAAATATCGTCAGAGTTGATAAGTCATGAACGTATATATTTCTATAATGAATTTTATGTATATATCAAAACAAAAATGGCGATGAACACTAGTTGTTGTAGAACACATAGGCGCAGTAGAGGAAGCGAGTTTCTCACCATTTATTTGCGCATGCGAAAAGGATGCATCTACATCTTCAGAGAATTTCGGAACGTATCAGAGATGGCAGAAACCTCCTTTTCAGAGATCTCGAGGGGTAAAGGATCTCTGCGAGCACTATTCGGAAGTACCTACTCTTTGGACGCCGATTCTCATCAGAGACAAGACAATATTATTTGGTAAGAAAGGCAAGTTTTATGATATCCTGGTTCAACTGAAAAATACACGAAAATATTTCAAAGAGACACATGTGGAGAAGAGAATAGGTGCCGTGAACGATAATAATTTTGTAAATAATTTAGGAAAAATAATAAGCACCGAAGGAAAAATGTTATTTAAAATACTAGTATTCTATTTTCTTGTGCGTTACGTGTTACTATAATTTTCATAATATGTATTACAGTGTGTATTTGACATAGCATAGATAAGTAATGTATGTTCATAGGTACTGAAGTTACGTACATGCATGTGCTTCAAATGTTAACAGGCTAGCTAATACTAAAATTCTAGGTTCAACTACCAACGAAAGAAATACCGACAATTGCTCCTCTTGTGATATCCGTTGCTGTTTTAACAACAAACATCTGTAAATACGAGATAAAATTCAGGCCATGACTTTCTGGGGACGCGCTGTGCTTGTAATGCAAGTCACGTGCATAGCCTATAACTATCATTGCTGGGGCAAGCTCTTAGCACCATAAACATAATATATATATTTTTTAACTTCATGACAGAAAATATCAAGTTGGCGCAGCGAATAAATTCAGTAAGCCAACATTAAAAAAACTAGCTCGCAGATGTTCATTACAACTTTTTTTTCCGTCGTTTTATGATTTGTGTAATTATTGAGCAAAGAGTAACCTACCGAAAAATTTTCTGAGTCATATATATATATATACATGTAAACATCGTTAGACGTAGGTACATAAATGCAGTCACAGTGGAACTACGAACTAGGAAGTTTCATGTCTCATACAACCGTTTGCATTACCATATAACGATTTTTTTCTTCTTTGAATACCATTCTAAATCGTAGCACGAAATCGACGAACATTAAATTTAAAAACTTAACTCATACTTAAACTACGAACAAGCTTACAATACTCATAGTTTTAAACTGAAAACAACTATAATTCACTAGTTCTACAAGTGCTGCGGTTTCTCAGTGAGCTAGTTTGTTGTGCCCCGCTGCTACCGGCCCTGCGAGAGATGTAGCTGTGACATTGCGACCCCTTTGATAGGGGCAACGGTGAAAGCCTAGGCGCACTTCTGCCTTCGGAGCAAGAGGATTGAGAAGCAAGTACGTTGGCAACACTGCAGCGCTATCAGCTGTCTCTGGAGTCGCCTTACCACCGAGCCGCTCTCGTAAATAAATAATAGTTTAAAAAACTAAAAAAAAACACGCTTTATATAGAAAACCAAACTAAAAAATAGAAAATAAATTTTAATAAATTTGAATTAAGAATAGTGTACATTTTTTTAATAAATATAAATTAATAATAGTGTATGTAAGAAAAAAATGTATTTTATTTAAAAAAAAAAGCGTGGGGTGCATGGTGTCAATAGTTATAAATATTTTATTGACATTTATGAGTAGGATTATTATTTCGATAATATCTCAAAAAGCACCCCACGGTTTTTTTTAAATAAAATACATTTTTTCTTACATACACTATTATTATTTTATATTTATTAATTTTTTTTACACTATTCTTAATTCAAATTTATTAACATTTATTTTCTACTTTTTAGTTTGGTTTTCTATATAAAGCGTGTTTTTTAGTTTTTTAAACTATTATTTATTTACGAGAGCGGCTCGGTGGTGGTTTAGACTTCGGCATGAAGCTCGGAAGTTACACGAATAACAAATTCACTTACGAAAGTAATCAGTAACACAAAATGCGCGCGAAAATGTTTCTTTGCCGTACGCGGCGAGACTGGTTAGAGCTCCTCGACGTAGTTACAAAAAATGACGCCTTGAGCGCCAGCGAACGGTCACGCGGAGACGAGGGTCGCGCTGGAAAGAAAGACGAAGTCGGTATCTCCCGCGGGAGCGACGCGCGTCTACAGTTATTCATACCCCATTGCTGTATTTTTCATCGTAAATATATAAACCACATATCAGAATAAAGTAAACAGTCTAGGCTATAGCCTCTGAAAGTATGAATCCATAATATCACTAAACTAATTTTATTTTGTTTGTAGACTACAACCCTACTTTTTTTCTGTTCAAATGTTAATAATGCTTAATATTGTAGAAATAAATCTCCTTGCTCTAACCAATTGAAAATTTCTGAGAATGATATTGAAAACATTTCAAAACAACTTATCCTTAGTCATTACTAAAAAAAAAAAGAAAATTAACTCTAACTGTATGAAATCATTTACGATATAAAATTTGCAATAAAAATTATAAATACAGCAATTTTGGTTCCGAAATGTTACTATACATACCGCAAATGCATACTTGTTGCATATGTATGACAAATGCTTACATAACATTGCCTTTAACAACTTGACCGAGTCCCTTGAACGGCCTTAACACACTACAACCACACACTGCGCACAGAAATAGAAACAGTACTTTACCCTTTACCTCACTGACCTGCTTCAGACTAACGCGAGGGAATCACAGGATTCCTGGGTGATTTTATCTTGTAGAAATGTATGTTTCAGTAATGCCTAAAACAATGTCATATATTAAAATAATAGCTAATAAAGTTACTTTTATAAAACCTAAATATTTTATTAAAATAAAAAAGTTGAGAATTTTTTACTATTGATTTTTTCGTTTTCTAAAGTTCGGGTACATTTACGTACCCGAGCAAGTCTTCTCGGGTACCAGGTACAGACACAGTAATTCGGGTATGCGTACCCGAATTCAGGTACGTCTGGCAACACTGGCTCCCTTGGTTCGGCCCTGAGCCACCGCAGGATTTTTGTACAAAATAAATACCACTTGCGACACCTAGCTCCATATTTGGAAACAATTTCTTCATCCAAGATCGCCACAGACAGCTGACGGCAAAATTGCCTCCGAACACCTCGAGAATAACACCATCGTCATACCTGCATATGTACGACTTGCTTGAATAGCCACATAACATGTTTATCAACACTCTGCTGCTCTGCTGCTACCACTTATAAGACCTAATATTTAAATTATACCTGAACAAATTAGACGTGTTTTTCAGTATTTATGATTTTACAGACGAGAACTTGAGTGAATAATGTTTATTAAGCGATGTCTTAATGAGTAAAATAAAGTCTACAAGTTTCATAAGGCTGTAAAAATAGAACATACACTAGAAGACCTCAAGATTTATTGATTTACCCCAAGAGGGTTCAGTTTCAGGAGGCGTTGCAAGATTGCCAAAATACAGTTGGAATTATCTTTTTATAACAACATACTGCATTTAGTCAACTAAACAAAATTGCAATTTCAAATATAAAGATATTTCTGGTTCCATACGAGAAGGTTGCTAAGGTTGCTCGTTAAGACTGTTTTAAGAACTCTTGTAAGGAAAACACAAGTCATTCTCAGGCTCAAGGATGAGCGATTCATAAAGATTACGGCGCCATAAGAGCCCCATCTGCCGGTGCCATTAGGAATCAATTTCGCCGCACATTGCGAGAACAGCCATAGCGACAGTAAAACGCACATTCCCGCCCGCCTGGAATTTCCTAATAAAAGCCAGCCGGCAGGCAGGCAGGCAGACAGGGGTGGGGTGACGTCATTGATCGGCAGCGGCCCGGGGCAGCGAGAAACAAAGAGACGCCTGGCCGCGCCGAGGCGCCAGCTCGCCTCCACAGATGCCACACGCCTCAAACTCAGCCTTCAACACGTTGTTTGTATCAACTCGCGTAACGCATCACACGAGGACGATATTCCCATTATTGCTTACAATGTTTAACCACGAAGCAACTTCTTAAGCAATTTGATCCAACAAGGCATGACAACTTGTGAACAGCACACCCCTAGAGATGCCGCTTTTGTTACACTCACATGGTGGACATGGACTCGCACAAGTGCCCAGCCTACATGGTTAAGGGTCACAACCGCAATATTACTGCCAGTGCAGTATCAGTATCCCGGTGAGTTCGCGCGACACGCGCCTAGTGAATACCTTCACATGCATCGGAGAATACTTCTGACGTCACGGCCGCGCTGGACAGATTCGCATAACGCACTATAAAAACTAGGTATTTACGCTCGCCGTTTTTTGGTCTCGCGCGAGAAAGGACGCCGACTCCCAGCCAGCGCAGCGGTAAAATAAACTCATTGAAACAAAACTAACCAATAAAAATGTAATTTATATATATATATATATATATATAAATATATAAGGTTCAGTTTCTTAAGGTACATAGCAACCAATGGTTAAGTTTATAATGCTACATTCACTAATACAGCAGCGAAAAAATAATACATAGCAAAGTGATTTAAAAGTGTGGCATTTGTGAATTACAATAATCTTCGCTAAAGAAAAATATTTGTTTTTAAAGAATCTACGTAGGTAATGTAAGTACATGAAACGTGATTTAAAGACCAAGAATCAAATTAACTGATAAGCCATTTGCTCCGAATAATCTACATGATTTCAGGTCCGCGCTCTCACTATGACAACTGCTGTCTCGAAAAATGCTCTTTAGTTTCCATTGTAATAAACCTTAACATTCTCGGGTGAGTCGCAGTGCCAAATAACATTTATTTTCAAGCAAAAAAATTTTAATTGTGCTCACGAACATTTGTATACATTTTAACATAGCAGGTCTGTTAGTATCAATGTTAGAATGAATTTGTAAATATGAGTTCGCGATCAAAGAAAACTTTATTTTTATAAAATATATGAAATAAGTTGGAAAAACGTAATGTATGTTTGTAAAAAAAAACACAAATTTAAAAATCTTTTTAACTCAATAATTTCATCACATTACATTTTTTAGGTTTTGTTTCTTAACATAAATAGCATGTCATATTGTGAATGTTTTACCATTACAGTCGACATAAGCCAGTGGTAATATTTAGAAATCATAAAGCTTCGAGTTTTATCAGTTATTTCGAGTAGTGCTTGGTAGAAGGAGCTGGGACAGGATTCGGAAGGAGTGTGGATGGTGGATGCGGTCAATGACTAACCACCATCTGACGTCACGGTGGCCATTTGGTTTTAAAATTGCCTCGAATTTCCCCAATTAAGAGGTAAATTCCCTTTTCGAGGAAATATTCGCCCTTTTTATGCTTAAAAATGCCGAAGGCTTGGAATGTCACCATAACTTACATTCCCCATTTAACAGCCTCCAGTAAGGCTTTGTAGGGGACATTTGACCTTAACCTTAACCCCAGTGGCTATTATGTCTTAAAGAATTTTTCGGCCATTTTGAATATATGTTACCACGAGTAGTGGGAGCGAGGAGTACTGGCTCAATGTAAACATTGCGCAATGTTGACGCCTTGGAAAGACGTCATTGTTATGTAAACACTGTGCCAGAACCCCCTGGGGGCCACCATCTTGCCGGTCCGTAACCCTAACAACCACACAGCGTCTGCTGGAGGCCGCCATATTAGTTCTACCTTCAGTTACCAGAGTGCACCACCGTCGCTTCGAAGGCAGTTGTATACAAAAAAAGCTGGGCGGCTGGGATTCGATCCGTGGGACGCAACAACGTCTAGGTTAGAAAGTAGACGAGTACACTCCACTTGCCCTAAAGTCATTCGACCTAAAATGAATTTCGGCTGAATGCCTGTTAGGTCGAATGACTTTTAGGGCAACTGACTTTTAGGCCAAGTGAATTTTAGGTCAAGTGACGTTTAGGAGATATGACTTTTAGGGCAAATGACTTTTAGGCTAAATGACTTTTAGGGCAACTGACTTTTAGGGCAACTGACTTTTAGGGCAACTGACTTTTAGGGCAACTGACTTTTAGGCCAAGTGACGCTTAGGAGATATGACTTTTGGGGCAAATGACTTTTAGGCGAAATAACTTTTAGGGCAAGTGACGTTTAGGAGATATGACTTTAAGGGCAAATTACATTTTAGGGCAAGTGACTGTAAATAGAATATTTTTATTTGTCGAACATTATATTCTTGCGTAAGTTTCCGTATAGTTTCCAATTGGTTTTGAGTTTTGCCACTAGATAGCAGTTTACTCTACTTTAAAAGTCTTCTAGTTGCTTGTATTACCTGTTCAGAAAACATTACTTTATTTTGTCGTTGATAGTATGGAAGGGACATTTTCTTCGTACTAGTCAAGTTTGATAAAACTTTGAATTATAGATTGAAATATTGTAAATTTTGTATGATTTCTAGTTATTTATCTATTTTAAAGTTGATGTGGTTTATGGCGTAATATACTGGCATGTCTAAAACACAATGTGAACTATTAACCCGAAACAGTTGTTAATTTTTACGAACAACATTCATCCTTCAAAATATGTATGTAAGAATACTTTTAAATTATGTTTTATCTGTCTTCATTCTAAATGATTTCTCAATATGTTATAATATAAAACTTTTAGAAAATAAAGTGTTATTTTTTGTGATGTGAATATTGCAGTTCTTATAGCTAAACTATCTCGCAATAAATGTTATCAATTTAAAAATATTACTTGTATTTATATCATTTACACTATTTGTATTGTAAAGTTATGTAACATATTTACACAATTATCTGGCATCGTGGCAATTCGTTGCTACATTGATTTCATGTCTACTGAATTATAAAAATAATCATATTAACTGTAGTATGTTTTTATAATGATATATATGTACTAAAATATATACATATTATTAACACGACTTTTTTTAAAACAATGCTTGTCTGGCACGCTTGCATTCAGAAGTTTGAGTCCGAAAATTGCAAATTTGAATTGGAAAGGAGCTGCAAAACCAGAGGACAAAACACACAGGCTAATTAATTCAGCATTGTTAGCTATTGAAGCACGTAATCTGACAGCCTTACTATGTGACTACAACTCTACAGGTCTTGATTATGATATGTATTATGTACGTTCTAAATAAATGCAAACATTAGACGATTGTTATTATTTTCATGCAAAACAGCCATTTTAGTGTTATTAATGAGAAAAACGTACAAAGGAATGCTCTGAAAAAAAAAATATTGGTTGTCTGTAAAGTCGGTTTACTGACGATAGTTGAACGTGGCGTCATAACAAAACATTGATGAAATGATTGCATACTTTTATAAATACAATTGAATATTTTTTATTGAATTATCACTATTTTGTATGGATACAAAGAAGGAGTGAAACGAAATCTACAATTTAATTGATAAATTTACTTTTATTTGCACTCATTAATTCAAATATGTTTATTACTTTAACGAAGAGATTATTTTAACTAGCCTATAATTTTTATACATGTTTGCTATTTAACTTCTTCCAATCTGTGTTATTCTGTTAAGGATAGGACGATGATAGGAAAAGTAGTAGACGAATGGGAGTGTTTCAAGTTTAATGTACCTCGAAAAAGTCAAATCGATGGTTGTTCCAATCGAGTGGGAGAGAGATAGATGCGGCGCAAGATTACAATGAGCGTAACGGGACACAGTGTAACGGGACACTTTTTCGTGCGTGCAGCCGGCGTTCATCGATGTATTAGACGTTGTCACGTCAAAAATTAGAAAACAAATCTTGGTATTATCAGGAGACAGTTAACTGCTTATATGTTACGCAATTGGAAAAAAAATGTAATAGAAAAAAACAGCAGTTGTTTTATATACTAAAACTAATGAGAACAAAGAAAATCCGCATATTTTATAAAATAATATAACTTGCATCATTTTACTTGCCAAATTCAATTTTCTTTAAAAAATAAGATAATAAATTTTACTTCGCTTTGCGAAAATAAAAACTTCCGTTACATTTTACGAAAATGTAGCCGTAATACCTTTAAAAACAACATGTTGCGCAACCAACTGTTGTGCACTAAGTAGCTGTAGTAGGAAGGAATATTTAGATTTACTTACAATGTATAAGAGAGTGGATAACCATTGAATAATTCCCAGCACGGCACATACAGCACTCAAGTAGTAAACACAGTAGGAATTTAGTTGTTGCAAATGCAGACCTATTTCTCGAAGAATGCAAATCATAGTGCTGTTATACCCCCCCCCCCTCCTATTTTTAGAGGAAATCTGATTGTTAAAAGGCGCTTCGTTGTTCAAGTAGCTAGAGGACCCACCTTCCGTCATGGCGATAGGGGTAGGAATTTCCTAAGGCATATTCGGGTTTTTCGCATTTAAGGATCATGCTTGGACCATACCGAAGAACGTTCTGCTTTCTCAGGTCCAGATAATGAGACGTTTATTGCCAACCTGTATTATTTATTAATAATAATTTTCCAAGAAAAAAATGTGTAGCAATGACATAAAATAAGTTTATCCGCGAAAAACTGGCAGTTAAAGTATTTTTTTATGAATGGATACTTTATAAAAACTGGAAACAAATAATGAAAGTGTAACAATGTATTATTAGAAGGCACGTGGAGGTGTTACTATGCTGAACATTGTTAAAACTAAGGGAGCAAGTTGACGTAAACGTAAATATTATTTCAGTAAAAACTGTTTTCTGAACTGGTGTTTTTTAATATTTTTTTATGTTTTGTGAAATTGACGTTGCACGATTTTGCACGGAAAGGCTTAAGGCGATGGAATATTTTGATTGTAGTGGGTTCCGAATCTCTTCTACACCTCAGTGATCAAATATAAATGCGAGCCATGCCAGGGAGTGGAATTAAATACTCGACCCTCCCCACACATGAACATGAGGCTTCAAACTTAAACATTTTACTGATATTTGCATTACTTAAAAATGAGTTTTAATAATATGATCATTATTATGCAATACTTTTGGCAAAAAAAACCTTTATACACACATAAATATTGTATACTTTCTAAAACTTACTACAGTACCTATTGCGGCAAGAATAAGATCTTACACGTCCGTGAATTTATGTAGTTAAGAGCTTAATAGGAATATAGGCTGTTACTTGAAACATGCAAGTCACGTTAAATACTTTTTTTCTTTATCGATGAATTGTTGCGACCTATTATTTTTAATTCTGATTTGGTTTATGCTAATACTAAATAATTACTAATTATTTTGAAGCGAGAGCTGCGGGGTTTTAATATAACATTCTACATGGTTTGTGATGCTAAACATAACGAAACACTACCAGCCGTACGTACTTTGTAACACTTTTTATTTAGAAAAATCTAATAACTACATATTTTGCTATCAAAAGGAATCCACAAACGTTTCACCCTAAAACGGCTTCACGTGAGTGCTTGGTGCTTGCTTACAAAATAGCATTTAAGAAACAATCCCCATGGCTATTACTATTTGGCGAATACTGTATTCCATTTTAAAGTGGATTTTTGATAGTTAAAATAAGAATTTTGAACACCATTTAATAGTTTTAATATTACGATTCTGAGCGTTCAAAGCTGTATAAGCACTTACAACGTACATTTATCTCTATCTTTAAGCAATAAATTAACAGAGTCCCGCTGAAAGTCTAAAGATGTGTTTCACTGACAAACTGCCTGCAATTTAATGGAACGCCTTACGCTTGCAGGCTATAAGATCCTTAATGCGCGTTTTGTGTTACTGAGGATTGGAATAGACTGCATGCTTGGTCGACGACCCGAGCTCAACGATATAATACGTTACAATTTCTATTTGCGAATATCTTGGTGATACCAAGCGAGAATAGAACCCGGTTCATCTATGGTTGTGTGTGTATATGTACTGTAAGATGATTGGTTCATGATAGAAAATGTAATGCTTATGCTGTAAAATGTTCTCGGCGCATTACTTAATATGTTTACATACCCGAAGATACAAAATTAGACCGCGGATTTTGACCGTAGTAATATATGTGATGAAATTTTACTTCAGTCAATCAGTAGTACCTTTGAATATATATACTGTATAGAAGTCGCCAGCCCAGGTTAAAACTTCTAATACGGTTTTGAGGTAGTTGGTTAATTCACCGCCGCAATCGCCACCATCTCTAGGGCATCGACTTGTGGTGGTCCCTAGCGGACAAGTGCCGAACTCTTCAAACACCCCTTCCCCCTCCCGTTGAACGAACTTGAGCTGCAGTGAATGATTAATGGGGGGTGTGGGGAATGACAGCGGGCGACAGGGCTGCTCTCTAACGTGTAAATAACAACTAAGACGATACAGGGCGTTACGGTAGCGCACTGCAGCGGTGAAGTTCCCAAGCTGCTCATCTTACGCTTTTGAAAAACGTAGAGTAAATCCTATCCACTCGCGACTTCTATACAGTATATATATTCAAAGGTAGTACGTTGCCTATATTCTATAAACATGATTTAAATTAAATATTTATAAAATTTCTTAACCTTTATCCCATAATTAATTTTCTCGTTCCCGTATGTATTTTCTTCCCTGACAAAAGGCTCCTACGTAAACCTAGTAGTTGCAATCCACTCGGTTGTATTGATAACGAAACGAAGTTTACTCTGTCGTTGGATGTTCACCAGGTTGTTTTCGAACGTCACGATTGTTTGTTGGCAGGTTATTTAAACAAGTAAGGAGTTTAAAAAAATAAAATTTAAATGTCCCACAGTATACTACACTTCCCGATATTTTCAGATAATTAGTGCAAAAACATGTAATTTATTGCCAAGGGTGAGTCTGTGTTTGTTTACTTTGATGTAACACACTATTTTGTCTGTTTCGTACGTTGTAAGCTAGCAATTTAGCTCCTGATCAGGGTACACTTGAGTAGATCTGGCAGAGAGTTTCAGCTGAATAATGAGGGCTTACAAATGACAGAAGAGAAATTGCAACCGTATTGAGTTGATTGAAGTGAGTATACTTACGTAACATCTTGATAAATTATGGTCTGCCATAAAAGCAAAATCCCATTATAGACATAAAATTCGCGCAACATATGTAAATCATACATTTATATGGTCATAGACACGGAAATCTTATTTTTATTAACTATAAATTTAAATTAGTTGATTACAAAAAATTGTTGATACCTACCTGTTTCTACTGTTATGTAGTAGCCACAAAATTGCCTTACTTATTTTTAAAGTAGCCAAGTATTTTTTTGTCTCGCCCGAAACATAAAAAGTCCCCTGTTTGGCGACTAACAGCCATGTCTGGAAATCCTAGTTGGAAGAATTCTGGAAATTTCCTCTATTTTCAGCGGTCGCGTCGGGGACGGTTGGGGGAAAGAAGAGGCTTCATTGTAAATTATGAACATACATTTTATGGTGAAGGTAAGTGGACACTATCACTCTGAAATATCTTAGAGGGTAGTTTTCCTAATCTTATTTCTTTATTGGCGTTTTTGGTCTTGTTCGCTAACATATTACGTGTTCAAATACTTGATGCGCATATACGTTCTTGTCCTGACAAAACAGTTTATAACTTCCTCTTGATATTTGTTTTCAATAGTTCCGCAAATAATTTTAAGTCAGTGATTCAAAAATCCTCTCGTCTTTACACAAATTGTTGCCATGAACATCATCAAAAATTTCAGCGAGCTTAATAAATTCAAAAATAAAATAAATAAAATGAATAATCATAACTTATTTACGATATTTTTTAACTACTGTATTTAACAAAAGCATTTGTTGTTAATATCGCAGTAAATATGTAGGGTTTAAAGTATTTCTTGTATTCGTAATATTGTGTATGTAATTTTTATTGCCTTTAATTAAAATAACATACATGTCAACAATGTAACAAAATTGCGAAATGTTTGTATTGCTATTGCATTTACTTTTCTTGTAAAAATTTATGTATACTTTTTCATATTGAAATGAAATTTGCTTTAGAGTTGTTTGTATTTTTATTTTACAGTAATAAGATGATGTTTTTATATTTTGTTTACTATTTTAAAAATATTTCCTTAACCATATTTCCATAGCAAGAGCCTTGTTAGCTTTTCGGAATGTTCTACATCTATACTAATATTATAAAGCTGAAGAGTTTGTTTGTTTGAACGCGCTAATCTCAGGAACCACTGGTCCGATTTGAAACATTCTTTCAGTGTTGGATAGTACATTTATCGAGGAAGGCTGTAGGCTATAATATATTATCAATAACATTAGGGATCCTTACTAAAAGTCCAATTTAGAATCAAATGCGTTGGAGGGGGTTAGATACAACATGCAGTACACGTACGAAGTGTGTGTTGACGATGCCGCAGGCGCTAGAAGTTAACGACTATTTCATTGTTAGTGCAGACCTCATCACCGTTGAAATTTTGTGGGTACTTTAAATATCAAAAATTGCCCTTTTTTTCAAGTATATATATTTTACAGACTTGAAACTTCACAGTAATGTTCCTTATGTTACACAGGATGACATTTTCAGAAAATAGATCCCATGGGTGGTTAAAACCAGGCAACAGTGGGTACTTTGTCTGCATGAGAACAGGATTTTGCATTGTTCATGCCTTCTGCGTCTCCATGGCAACGGGCAGTGGCGTACCCACAAGGAGGGGCATGTATAATGATCGGCGCAAGAGTGATCTGCCTGTAGACTGCCGTAGCGAAGTACGGGTACATTAGTTGTATGTTGCGTGCACGAGTCGGGAAACCATCGGTGCTATTCATTTTCTCTCCGGTACATTATACAGCATTGTAATAAATTCTCACAGAATTTTTTTTATTTAGCATTACTGTAAATGGGAGATGTGGCTTAATTTTTTTCCATTAGTATAGCCGTGCGAAGCCGGGTCGGGCAGCTAGTGGATGATAAGACGGTGCGACATCTAAAAGATTTCACACTACCTTTACATGACTATTGAACTAAGATGTGATTTTTTTGAAGAATATTAAAATATGTTTATTTGTGACATAGATGCATTATATTTCCACTTATCTAGAAACACGTGCTTTCAGAACGTTTTTTAAGGTTCGGTTCATGTCCAGGCCAGCCAAATAGCGGGATAGGGATTTACATGTTAACTTAAAATGCACGCGATTCCGTCAGTTCTTGTTATATAACTATCAAACAAACGCCAAACTGTCGATATTGTAACCACGCAGGTCACTTCATAAACTTTTATTATTTTTTTATTTATTTGATGTTTCGTAATGCGGAGTTTAGTTTTCATTTTGTCATAATTTTCAGGCAGTATGTTCTACCACCTAAAAGTTCTATAGCGACCTTGGTCATATAAATAATCTTCAGAAACGCCCTCGGCTACGTCATTGTATATCTTTAAACATTCAAGAAAAACCTAATTTTTAACAAATATATTTTGGCAATGCCTGATGTATAGGCTACACTGCACACTGGATATTTTATGCGCTCCGGTCACTGATAGCAGTCGAGTCCGTGTGAGGGCGGCGGGCGGTGGGAGCGACCTCGTTGCCACTTTGCCCGTCCCTCCTCTCCCGGTCTTTACAACTGTCACATGATAACAGTAAACCCTTCACTGCATTCGATTTCGATCGCTCATTGGGGCGGATTTTGCCCATTAACGAAGTCGACCGAGATTTTCCGTTACTTGATTTTATGCATCAGTTTGGAAGTAATTTGTGCAAAATTACGGCAGTTAAGGTGTCAATAAAATTTTAAAAGTTATATATATATATATATAAACTTTTGAGTTGACTATGGTTTTGAGGTCTATGGACCATGAAACGAAAAACTATATAAAATTTTTCCGGAAGTCGCACAGTGAGAACGGCTACAATAGGTAGTCTTTCTTCGAAATCTACCGTTGTTAACCTAAACTTAAAATATAAAACTTTAAAATTAGTTAATACAAATATGTGTTACTATGAATTTATAAAATAATGAATTGCAATGACTTGTTTCAGCTACATGTGTCTGTAGAGGCTCATAAAAAAATTTGCACATCACAGTCTGCCAAATGATTTTTTAATACTTTTTCCATCTCAGAAAGTCTTCTTGGGACCAGGGCCGGCGCGTCCATATAGGCGAACTAGGCAATCGCCTAGGGCGCCAAGTAGCTGGGGGCGGCGCAGCACGAAACATAACCGCTGATATAATATGTTTAACGATTATTGAAAATAGATATAAATGGATTTTTGTTACAGTTTGGAATGTCTATATTGATATGTCATTATTTAAAGTCCACGGTGACCTGTTTATGATTTGTAATAAGTAAAAAAGTAAAAAAAAAAAACACAAGCCTGCTTACATTTGATTGTTGACAAAATCTTAGGCTTACGTGATGTATTTTGAGGCAAGGATAATTTTTTTGGGGTGTCCGGTGGATGGGGGGCGGGGGGGGGGGGAATTAAGGTTTTTCGCCTAGGGCGCCAATTTACCTTGCACCGGCCCTGCTTGGGACAAAGTATACCAATGTCTTACAGCGATGTTTAATTTTACTGCCATTTAATGCGCTTACACGATGTGATAGGGGAAAAACAATCATATTTGGAACGTTTTTTTATCAGTTAGAAATCCTGGGATCATGTTAAAACAATTGTGGCTCAATTGAAGACGTCGCACAAGTTTTTATAGTTAAACATGTTAAATGAATAAACTACATTTTGATATGAAGTAATGGGCAAAAGTTATACGAAAACTTGAACTAGGGTAAACCTTAACTATCTTATCTCTCAAAAAAATTGTCAATTTACAACACTTACTGACTACAGCAATGTTATTGCATTCACACAAAAATACGGTTATACTAAGTCCTTCAAATTTTAATACGACTATGAGTGCTATCGATTATTTTATTACCACTCATTTGACTAACGGGAAAAAAATTGTTACATTGAAGTATCAACTTTACTAGTACTTAGTTTAGATCATTAAAAAAGATCAATTTTTTTTGTATAAAACCAAATAAGTGTCATAATTATTTTTCATTTAGTGTGACACATGAAAAAATCATACAAACGCTTTTGGTCAGTTATATATAGGTACTGACACATACGAAAGTTCTTGGTTTATTATACTTATAATATAAAGATATGAGACGCCGTAATTATTTGATTACATGAGTTATCACTAAGGCATTTTCCTTGGTGGTTCTTGTGTTTGGATGCCACTGAAATAAATTATAGTATTCAGTGTCACGTATGGCAAAGGACCTAGATTTATTTGGGTCAAGTGTGCGCACTTTGGTGAATAAGGACTTACTACGCATAAAATAAAAATATTAGCTATATAAAAGCAAGGCTCTGAGATAAACAATTTAATGGCCTGTAAATGGAATTAAAAGCAATACCAGAAATCGGAAGTTTTTTTTTCTGTAAACATTTAATTACATAAAATCGGGATGAGCTCACTTGACCCACGTTACGGGTAACTATGCGCACCCGTAGGCCGCTTGCACAAGCACCGGCTTTTTCCCGGTGCCGTCTGCAGCACCGGCGCCGGCGCCGAGTCGCACCTCTTGAGTAGTGTGGCTACGGAAATCTTAGAAGGAAGATGTGTCCCGTATGGAACCGAAGGATGTTTTTATTTTATCTGCTCCATTTACACCGTAAATATCGTAGAAAATCATATCAACGAAACTATTGGCTGCATCCTATAGTAGAAGTGAGAACTTCAGAATGAAGTTTTTACTCTTTTTGAGAAGATCGAAAATGACGAAACAATATTTTTTTTAACTATTTTCGAATGAGTACAACATTCAACTACTTTGTTGCACATATTACTGGCTGCATACAAGGACCAGATACCGTGATGAGGCTCTGCATTCCTCCTAAGGAAATGCTAGCAGTTACAATTAGGTAAGATAAACATTGTTGTAATATTGACCGTTTTGTAGCAGTATGAGTACGTAGTGCTATAGACGTCTGAAAATTCGAAATTTCAGTAACCTGTAAACTAGATTAATCATTTTCCTAATTACTTGTCAGTTTAATTCTGAAGTTGTTTGTATCAAATGTTATTCTTTGTTTCATTATGAACCCATAACCAACAATTAAAATTGCATTTCAACCATAAATCACTTTGCAAATATTATTTATTTCCAAGTGCAGTAGATAGGAGTTGATTCACATATTAAGGATAACTCCAATAAATAATTTAACAAAGATGCTGTATTAAAACTTTAAAAAAATCAAACGCAAAATGTATTGTAATAAGTAATGTTTATTATAATTACTTCACAGTCTTGAATACAGTAAAACGTTGGAATTTCTTGAAAAAATAATTAAAAAACACATAAGTTAACAGAAAAAAATTTATGTGGCATGATTTGCGGACGTATCTTGCTGGCTATTTGCGTTGGGATAGAGTTGCAATTCATAAGAGTATGCAGCGAAATGGGATTGATTTGATGGAACACTATGCAAAGAATTATATAAAATAGCTCCTTGAGTGTGCGATGAGGATCTACTGGCAGAAGGTGATGAGGATGTGCTTGCAAAGGAGTGTGCCAAAGAATTTAACTCAAAGTTTGTGGATTTTCTGGTAATGTCTCTTATCAACCCCAGAACACCCAAACGAAATTCTAGTTTGTCATTTGCTGACATTTTTTTGCACGGCTGGCGTTATAGATAATATCTATAACGCCAGCCGTGCAAATTTAGAATTTCGTTTGGGTGTTCTGGGGTTGATAAGAGACATTACATATTATGAAGAAAGCTTCATCCTCATCAGGTCTGGTGTTTTGCAAAGATTTTAAAATTTCTCTGTCTATGTCTAGCTGTATAGTATTGCGTTCTTGCCCCGGCCTTCATTTGTATGTCTTGTGTGCACGACTTCAGTATCATCATCGAACCCTGTTTCTTCTACGTTGGACTCGGTGGCTTACTTGCGACTCCTCCACTTGTGTCTCTGGATCAGGAATACTGGATTCGGTGTCGTCTTTCTCGATTACTTTCAATAGAAAGTGAAGATAGGTGGCATATAAGTATTTCTTTGTTGCACCCTGACCTAATTTTTTTTAATATATATATTTACAAAGTAATCTCTGATGTTGTGCCACTTTCCTTGCAGTGGCGTAGCGTGCCATCTCGGCGCCTGGGGCGGTAGACCCATTTTGCCGCCCCCATTCTATAGGTGCTTAATTAAAATTAAATTTCACATGCAATGAGGTACCTTTTATTGAAGTTAAAATAGGATGAGCGGTTTTACAAGCGGATTCTACGGGCCTTATGAGCAGCGAAGTCAGAAATAACTTTGTCAAAATCAATATTAGCAGCCAATTCTTGTTCAATCGACAATATAGCCAAGTTTGATAGTCTAGCGGAGCTCATAGTAGATCTGAGGTAATTTTTTATTAGCTTCAACTTCGAAAAACTTCTCTCACAACTTGCAACACTAATCGCCAAAGTCAAATATATACGAATCAAGATGACTATATTTGGAACCGAAATTCCGAGATTCAGTTTTTGAATGAACTGGAGGAGCTCCAGTGGTCCTTTACCACTTATATCTTCCTCTGATTCAGAACAGGCAACAACAACAAACTGCTGAAGACGCTTCCGCTCCATCTGAAACTCGTCCTTGTCGATGTCTTCTAATACATGGGAAAGATCACACTCGAACTTGCTGCCCAAAAGTTTCGCTGGCATCAAAAATCCGAACTTGTCCGATATTTCTTGAATTTGCTGGAATCGAGTCGTCATTTCTTGAATGATCTTGTCGAATGATGCGATAATCTCTCGACGGATTTCCTGTTCGTGAGACAAAGCTGCATCTTCAGAAGATTCATCGCCATGCATGCGATTTTTCCTGCGAATTCTTCTCGTTTTGAGTTCGATTCCGAGTTTTTCGCAGAGAGTCTTAGCAAAGTCAATTGCTTCTTGCACGAAACGGTCTCTACTTTCCACTAAGAGGGTTTTCAAAGCACAGAGTTTCTGAGCACACTTATCCACACTTAGTCCTCGTTGCTGCAGGTAAATCTATGCGTCATCTACTTCAGGTAGCACTGCAGCCCAAAAGCCAAGAAAAGTTAGGAAGTTAAATGACTGCATGGCTGTCAGGAGAAGACTGGCTCCCGATCTTGTTTCGGAAGTTTGAGATGAATCTGTTAATTGTTCCAGTACCTCAAGAACTACCTCAAACTTATTTTTAAGCATCTTGACAGCTCCATGTCTAGCGCTCCAGCGCGTTTCAGTGACTCGTTTTACTGCTTGACCTGTGACGGCAACCAAAGCGTTCCATCGAACAGTTGATGCGGAAAAGAAGGCAAACAGCTTCTCCAGAGTTACAAAAAACGTCACGGAATCCACTGATTCAGAAGCAGCGTGTACCCCAGCCAAGTTTAGTGAGTGGTTTGTGCATGCAACGAATATAGCTTTCGGATTCAGTGCTTTAATCCGGGCTTGAACTCCATTGTGGATCCCTGACATTGTGGCAGCATTGTCATAAGCCTGTCCTCTCAGATTCTGTATGTCCAGTCCGTCTGATGTTATCTTCGCGATTATATCGTTGCTGAGATCTTCTGCATTTTTTCCTTTTGGTTCGAAGAAGTCAATGAAAGATTCTACCACGGCGACTTTTTCTCCTTCGATATGTACATATCGCAGAACTTGGCTCATTTGGTCATTGTGGGAGATGTCTGGTGTACTGTCAAAGATTACACAATAATATTTAGCTTCTTAAATACGATGTATGATGGTGGATCGAACTTGCTGTCCCAGTAAGTTTATAAATTCATTCTGGGTTTCTGGAGATAGATACGAAACTGAGACTCTTGCTCCCAGCTTTATCTTTGTCAGGTGTTCCATTAGAAGAGGGTCATATTTAGCTAGGAGGTGCACTAACTCCAAAATGTTCCCGCGATTGCCACTATCATCTCCTAGAATGTCTTCTCGATGTCCTCTGAAGGCCAGATTCTGTTTGGCTAAGAACTGGATAATATTCAGCATTCTGTACAGTACATCCCTACACTTCTTCTCCTCACTTTCGAAAACTTCTTGTTGTTTCTGATCGATGGTTGCTTTACAGTTCAGGCGAACTTCCAACTCCTTCCATTTCAAGAAGCTCTGTTCATGGCCCAGGCTATTTTCATGGTCTCCTATTCTTGGATTTAGCTTCCACCATTTGTTGAATCCTTCTTCAGATGCAAAGTTAGAGCAGGAATTGCCAAACAGCTTGCAAGTAAAACAATACAAGGATTGCTTCAAAGGCGAGTACACCATCCATGTTCGGAGATCCTTTTCGCCGTTAGATAATGGTTTTTAGAACCACTCTTTGGTTAGTTTTCGGGTACCGCCTTTCGTTGAAGTCCCTGAGCGAACAACATCAGCAAATTTGGAATCGATGTGCTGTACTGAGTCAGATCCGCGACGTACTAGAAGCGTTCTTACTTCGTCGGTCATAGGAGAAGGCCAGCAACCTACATCGTCGAGATTCACATCTCTGATTTCGGCAGGAGCAGAAGGCACGATTTCAATTATGTCTTCTTTGGCAACATTCACTTTTTCTGCAGGCTTATGACTAGATGCTTGAGGTACTTTTGATGAGTCGACTTCGTCTTGACCCTGCTCTGTGGTGGGACCAGAACTACTTCCAACTGCGACGGCAGGTACGTCTTCTTCTTGTACCTGTAAAATAAGTTATGTATTCCCATGAATATTGGCCGGAGGACACGTTCGAATTTCAAATAAGTATTTTATCTATCACAAAACAAAAGTGGTTTTGGTGATGGCGCGGTTTGCCGGGCTTATAGGAAAATTTACAAACAAAATTGATTTTGTTTGGCAGCTACCTTTTTTAGAGTTTCCCGGTAAAAACTGACTGAGTAAGCCATGTTATAGATGTTATTAAAAGATAAAATGACGAGAAATTGGAGAAAAATCGTTGTCGCCATTTTTGAGCTAAATGAAAAATTATGTTATCTTTGTATGACAGGTACCATAAATAATAAAGTTATCCAAAAACAAAAAAAATATATTCCTAGACTACTAGATTTACAAAACATCCCCTATTGAAGTTTTAAATTCAAGTAGCAGGACAAAATTCAGTCGTAAACTTAAAAAGATGTACCTTAACTCAATGTAATATATGTTAATATACTCCATACTTTTTAAACAATAATAAATGTTCAAACAGCTATTAGAGCAATTTTAAGTGTATTATAAAATAAGATTGAATGAACGAGTGTGACTCCGTACTCGCAGACAAACCTAGGTGAATAGGTTTTGCGAGACTAATGTAAGAAATATTGTAACTTTTGTAAACAATAAATAAATAAATAAATAAATAATAATAATAAATAACTGGAGTAATTCTAGGCCATGCATGATTCTAGATGGAGGAATCATATACCTACTTACACTGGAATCACTTCCGCTGCTGCAGGATGCCACCGAAGTCGTTAACGTGGCTTTCAAACCAGAACTAGAACTAAAATTTTTCAGTAATGCACCTTGAGACTTCTTCGCATCTGCTTCTTTCTTAGCCAATTTTTTGCGGAATTCCGCACTGCTTTCTTTGACTCTTTTCATTTTCAAAAAACTAGTTCAAAGATTGGGTAAAGTTCTAAATGTTTAGTTTTAGAAGATTCAACAGTATTTAAAAGATCGAAACACAATCAAAATGACTTTCGTTTCGTATCCGAAACTCTCGCGAAACAAACATACGAGTAAAGCGTGATTGCGTAACAGTACTTCACGATGCACTAAAACAAACAAAGATCAGTACTGTAGCATGTGTGCTACAGCTGCTACCTTTGATAATGTTTATTTTGGCAGAAACGGTTAACGTATTTTATTAATCTTTCGGATGCCCTGGTAATACGAGTTATTTTGGATTTAAGTTTGTTATATGTTGTTTTAAAAAATAAATTTGTAATTCTTGTTTAGTCTTATTATTTTTAAGTTTAAGATTTTAAGTTATTAAATTGGTCTGGAAAGTTCGAGGACACTACCGAATATGTTGGTAATCGCTGCGCTAGACGGCGCGCGAGCAGAACAGCTGATTGTGTGACGTCAGGTGAGACGGGCGAGCGGAGTCGCCTGGTAGGCCCAGGCGGGCGCGCACGTGAAGTAAAACGCGGGTTGGCCATGGTGATAGTTCCACATCGAAGTAACTGTATACGAGTGTTCCTTTTTGAATATGAACGGGGTTCATTTATATAATTTAGAATGCTTTGGTACGATGAACGCGTTGTTTGGTGAGGCGTGTGTGAATATCGCGAGGATTTTCCAAGGATGAATTATGTGCGCCGAAATAAACTCCAAGACGGTATTGCGAAGGATTCGTCATATCCATACAATTTCCTGCAGCTACGGTAACGTATAATGGCAAGGGTTTGCCATTAAAAACACTCGTGAGCAAACGAGTGTATTTGGTGACCGGACATCACGACGTCAAAAAGCAAGTAAGTGCCAGCCGTGCCACCGCCCCGTTCACCCCTTTGACCCCTGGTGCGAAACTATAATTTGTGGATTTTTGGGATTTAAATTAACGGACTAATAAAACTGAAACTGGGATTTTACGTTCGGCGTGTTTCACCCAATCCCTGCCAGACCTAGAAGAAAAAAGGCGTCGACCGTTAGAAAATGACTTAACTGAGAAGGGCTTGTAAACCCATAATTTGTAATTTGCTAAATTTTTGTTATATTTATTTGCATGTTAAGGTGTGTCAATTTTTTCCTAGATTTCGCCTATGTTAATAAGTATTTACAGCGGTGATACGCCCGGTGCGTATCTATATTTGTATTTGTATTTGTATTAATATGTTCTTATATATTTTTAATGCCTTTTTGGTAATTATATTTAATTTTCGGAGCTCCGAAGTATATGATCAAATTATAATTTTTTGGGGGAATTGTTAAAGTATTTTTTTAGTATTATTATATAGATATTTTTTTATAAGTAGTAATAGGGTATGTATTTTATGATGGATGCGCCGATTTGTGATGAAACGATTTTATGATATATATATATATATATATTTATTAAATGTTGTCATATAAATTTTGCGTCTTTTTAACTTGCTGCCTCCTCTCACTGTTCGCAACCTTATTAGTATTTTTTAAGCCTGCTATTAGTTTGGGTTTTAATATTTTTTTGGGTTTACCTGCGCTCGCGGTACGGGGCAATATAGGAGTTTTACTGTGTCCCGGTTTGCGGAAGTTGTTGGTTTTCCCTGGGTTAAGGTCAAACTTTACAGTACAATGCGTAGTACTAAATTCAATGAGTGCGAAAGAGAGGCATCGACACGGGCCGACGCGTGAAACAAAATATTTTGTATGAGTAATGAACATAATGAGTGCCGCTCAACTCGGCTCGCGCGCGCCGGGCGGCGCGGCGTGATGCGGTGTTGCCGTTCCTATGTAAACAAACAAACGTTATAAAGAGCTCTGTCAGTGATTTCGCAGTTTTTCTTTTAAATAAATTTTAAAAAATAGTTGGTGCGCAAAATTTTAGATAAAAATGGAACATTATAGTGTGTCTGACACATGTAATGAATGAATCATAGATCAGATCTCAACCCGCTTCACCGGCGACCCGCCCCCGCGGGCTGCCGCCCGGGGCGGGCCGCCCCCTCCGCCCCACCCACGCTACGCCACTGTTTCCTTGCACAAGTTGACCTGAAATGGAATACGCAAAAGAATAATTTCTCGTTTATCTGTAATTAATGAAAACAAAACAGTTCCTTTATTCGCTATAATACCCCATACATTTATTTCAACGTTTATAATTATTAATACTTTGTTGTTGCATGTTGTATGCACGTGTTTAAAAATTCGCATATACTTGCACAAATAAATAAATAAAATATTTCAAAATTGTAAAAAATATATTCTTTATATTTCAGATACCCCGCAAGTGGGGCAACTTTTACAGATCTGCACTACAGTTACAGACTCGGAACAAGTACAATAGTGAAAATAGTGAGAAAAGTATGTTGTGCGTTGTGGGACTGCCTCAAGGAAGAGCAGTTGCCGAAACCTACAGATGAGCTTTGGCGGGCTATAAGCAATGGCTTCAACAAATCAGCCCATTTTCCGCACTGTCTTTCTGCGGTTGACGGCAAACATGTGAGAATATTTAAATTCCCTGGGAGTGGGTCAATGAACATGAACTACAAACACTTCTTTTCTATAGTTTTGATGGCGGTGGTTGATTCAAATTATAGATTTGTGTATGTGGACATAGGTAGGCGCTTATGGAAAAGACTGACTCTTTTGTTTTCAAAAACACTGTATTTTATGAATTTAGATTTTCACAAGTTTGATTTTCACTTTCACTTTTTGGTGTATCAGTAGGAACAAGAAATTATATTTTCAGAGAAAACATAAAAACATTAAAAAGTGTACGTACAAATGTATCATGTATGTCATGAATCGAGCCGCTCCACTGTTGGAGAATTCCGCGTGTCTGCGCTAGTGGTATTGTTCAGGTAGCAAGGGTCGGTCTTATCTCCGTCTCTGTTCTGCGTGGGACCTCTCTTTCTATGAGGCTTGGGCATTCCAGTGTATAATAATCTCCGGAGTCCCGAAACAGGAAGGGGGCGGGATGCCATATTGCCAAACGTAAACCTAGCAGGTAAGGACATTCTTGGAAACGCGGTCACTCTTCCCCAAGGTTACTAGAGAGAGAGGGGGGCGAGGTAAAAGTACCATAATGGAAAACTACCATAATGGCAGTTTTCCCCTTGGCCTTTTCGAAACAGGGGGGAAAAGTACCATATTGGAAAACTACCATAAGTTAAAAGGACGAGGGGGAAAACTGCCATATTTTCGTATACACTCCATGGAATGAGTACCACGGCTTTGCTCTCAGAGTAGTGTATAGAATACGTCGCTAGGTAGCGCTGGCAACACCAGCAGTTTATTTGGTTCACTTAAAAGTCTACAGATAGCACTTCTGACGGCGAATTCAAGATATGGTAGTTTTCCATTATGGCATTCCCCCCCCCCCCCCCTGTTCATTGGAGGCCGAGGGGAATTCTGCCATTATGGTAGTTTTCCATTATGGCATTTTTCCCCCCTGTTCCTTGGAGGCCGAGGGGAATTCTGCAATTATGGTAGTTTTCCATCATGGCATTTTTCCCCCCTGTTCCGCGGAGGCCATGGGGAATTCTGCCATTATGGTAGTTTTCCATTATGAAATTTTTCCCCTTGCTTCAAAGGTTGCCAGGGGGAAAACTGCCATTATGGTAGTTTTCCATTATGGCATTTTTCCCCCTGTTTCCAGGGGACCAGATGGAATTCTGCCATTATGGTAGTTTTCCATTATGGTACTTTTCCCCCGCTCCTGTGGATGGCAAGGGGAAAACTACCATAAGGGAAAAGTACCATAAAGGAAAACTAAAAAATTTCTTATTAACTACAGTATTCATCTGTTAATTCAATATATATAATTTTTAATACAGTTATATGTACAATTCTATACATAAGTATCTATAATTATGTATATTTAAAATTATATGGTCAAATTTCTAATTTTCTAGCTAACTCGATTTTTTATTATAGTAAAACCAGAAATATTATTTTATTTGGAAGTGTTTAGTGTGAAATTTATACAGCAAGCTAAATGCTTAAACCAGAAGTGTACCTATGTAATTGGGTTCAATTTTTTTCTTTTTTTAATCTATTTGTTGGTAATTAATTATAATAAAATTAAACATATCGCTGTTGGCAATCAAAGTTTCGTTGTTTATGGGCTTACAACCCACCAAATTGTAACTATGACCGTAGGTAGGCTGTCTTTTAAGAAAAAATATTTGCAGGCAGAGTAAGATATAAAATTTAAGATTTTTATGGAAATGTTTCTGAGGGGAAGTGTGGTCGCACATGGAAAATTTTTTCTCACAAATATTGGGCCGAAACCATTTTTCTTATGTCTATTCGTGGACAGTTATTATTATGTTATTTTACGTGTTCTTAGGTTAATTTGACATGTATGAAAATTAACCCATTCTCTAACACGGCTTATAGTGGTCTTAATATGTGTTTAAAAAAGTAGCTACTCTATAATTATGCATATTATGTGGCCGTTTTTATTTATCTAATTAATAAGTTTAATATTTATTAAAAAATAAACAATGAAATAATTTATTTCTGTTAAAATATTTAAAATATATAGGAAACTGTAGATGTAAGACAATTCTGGGGGTATGGGGAATGACCCTTCTCCCTTCGACTAAACCCTACATTTCCTGTATGTGCACTTAATAATAAAAACTGCCTTTATATATTAGTGCTCTTCATTCATATGGCGAGGTTCATGATTTCTGTACGAGCCCCCGGCATGACTAAAATATATGAGCACAGAGTCGGTACCAAATAGTTTGGGACCTACTATCATTATGTCTTAAAAATCGGCGCACAATAGTGTGGTCTAAAATTTTTTCTTTACTTTCGCTTCCGAAAACCATGGGATGGTTAAAATTCAAGAGAATAGTTTACGTTAATGTTGCCCATTATCTTTCGGTAGGCTTTAAAAATCAAACTCAATACTTTAATAAAATTGTAATGCTACCGACTTGGTTTCACTTATGTGGTAAATGCAACGAATTTTAAATGGAGATGTCATGACACAAAGTTGAAGCACAACTTTGACTATAGAATTCGGCCTTTTGTGTTTTCAATGATAAGTGTTGGAAGTAATGTATTTCTGAGCACTAAAAGTATTATTTTTGTTAGTAGATATTAAATTACATAAAAAAATACCTATTGCAATACTTTCATTATAATACAATTTCCAAAATAATACAGTTTATTTACCCCTCGAACAAATGTGTTTGTAAATGTTTTCCATAAATTTTTGTTGTGAATTGTAACCTCAAACTAAACGAGGTATGGGTGAAATGTTAAATTATATCGTTCTTAGACACTGCAACGAATGTCTGTCTTTCAGCTAGTGTTTTTAAAGTTAGTATAACCTGGCCAGTAACCGTTGCTGCTAGGATACCTACAAGCCTTTAATTTGTGGATAAGTAGTGTATATTGGGGGCTCCGGGCCCAGGCGCCAGGCGCTGGTTTTGGTATTGGGGTCCGCCATCTTGGATTTTGACGTCACGACGGCAATATTGGATGAGCGTAACGGGACACAGCGTAACGGGACACAGCGTAACGGGACAAGTAGATATTGGCGGCCATCTTTAAATCGAGAGCCCTACTCATTATGATGAAATTTTCGTCCCTGTCGTCATATTGATTTTTTCTGTTCTGCTGGAAGCCGCCATCTTGGATACTGTCGACTTTGTTTCTGTTGTTTGTTCCTAGACAACGCCAGCGAAGCTCTTGATTTTTTTCTGTTCCACTGGAGGCCGCCATCTTGGATTCTGTCGACTTTGTTACTGTTGTTTGTTCCTAGATAGCGACAGCGTCGCTCTTGATTTTTTTTCTGTTCCACTGGAGGCCGCCATCTTGGATGGAGGCCACCATCTTGGATACCGTCGGCTTGGTTTCTGCTGTTTGTTCCTAGAGAGCGCCAACGACGCTCTGTCTCATCACATAAGGTTGATGTTCCATTACCTACCAGAGCTATTAGGGTCCTTATCGACATATTAATTTTAATTTTTTATTCAAAATACATTGGAAGCGCTTGATTCGAACCAGCTCAGCACTGATCTCTAGGTTGGAAAACATTCGCCTTTAACCGCTCGGCCATCGAGACATTTACCAGACTGAGAATTAAATAAGGTATATAAAAAAATAACATGCATATCGGGACTTGAATTTTTTTTTAATTTTAAGTAATAATAGCACTACCTGTTCGAGACAAAACCAACATCTTGTATTAACTCGTAACTGTTGCAATTATCGTCTCGGTCGCCATCTTTAAAATCCGCAATTTTTATTTTAGAAAATCGGGACAAATTTTAAAAATCATTAAAAAAATTATATAAACGAATTAAATAAAACACTTAAAACCCACTGTTGCACTTATCGTTACGGTCGCCATCTTGGATTATATAAATGTTGCATGTCTCGTTACGCCCGCCATCTTGGTTGAGTACTATGTCATCGTTACACTTTATGTTACGACTGTCATATTGGATCCTATTAATGTTGCAATTATCGTTATGGTCGCGATCTTGAAATTTAGATGCCATCTTGGAAATCAGTAATTTTTATGTTAGAAAATCGGGAAAAATTCCAAAATTCATTAAAAAATTAACTTATTAGAATTGTGATTGATTAGATCGATTCCCGTCTTTGGTTCGAAACCGCTAAGAGCAAAAAAAAACATCAGATCCTTCCTCCACAGAAGCCACATACAGACTGTCCTACCACCACCAATACCAAGGTATATATCATCAGCTGGTATGACGTCATGTCAGCCATCTTGTCTTCGTCCACTGGAGGCCGCCATCTTGTTTTCGTCTGCTAGAGTGTGCTGACGACCTGTTAGTATAATTTTCTGCTCACCATACCTTTAACCTCGACTGTTGGCATTGAACTTTGTCATTGACCTTGAGCTTTGACCTTGACCTTTGACCTTAACCTTGAACTTTGACCTTGAACTTTGACCTTAACCTTGAACTTTGAACTTGACCTTGAACTTTGACCTTGACCTTGAACTTTCACCTTGAACTTTGACCTTGATCTTTAACTTTGACCTTGACATTGAAATTTGACCTTGATCTTTGACTTTGACCTTGATGTCCATCATGGATCCGTCATTTTATGTTCAGACATGCTACCAGGAGCTATCACCTGCTAGTGGTCATTGCCACCATCATGTCTTCGTCTGCTGGAGGACACCACATTGTGTGTACTCGTCTTACCATCATGCTAGTTTTATTCTAACCTGTACAGTTAGTACAGTACCTAATTCTACAGTGCAGTAATTATTATTACTGAGGTGCCCACCATCTTGAAATTTGGGTGCCATCTTGAAATCATGTAATTATTTAGCTAGAAATGCGAGAAACATACCAAAAGTCTCCGAAAAAATCAATTTTTAATATACAAATTTAATCGATGTATTCCTGCCACGGTTCGATTCTTGACCAGTGACAGTTGTAACTAATTATTCAATAAATTTTAGGTTCTGTTTTCCAGTATCTTTCGCGGAGTTTATTAATCATTCACTCTACGAAAAACAACTCAAGACAAAATACCTGACCAACGAAATAAATACAGTGCCGATTAGCCTAACATGAAAGTCTAATTTTTCAATAATCTGAATAACATATAAGCCGTTCATGTACAAAACCACACATACAGGCCAATTGTCTTCAGACCATGAGATCGAGTCATGTCAATATCAGACGTATAGCTAGTCATTTCAGGACCGCATGACCTTCTTCGTCGTTAGCTAATTAAATTCAATTAGTCCATCGTGACATTTTTTAGACATACTAAAAGACCAAGTGACCTTGAAAAATATTTTAGTAACACCAAGAGGTTTTGAACTAGTAAATATTCAGTCACTACATTTTGTACTACGCACAATCAACAAAAAGGAAGCACCGTCAACGAAAAGGCAGCACATTTGGAAGCACCGCCAACAAAAAGGCAGCTCATTTGGAAGCACCGACAACGTAAAGGCAGCACATTTTGAGGCACCAACAACGAAAAGGCAGCACCGCCTACATGTCTTTGAAGCTACAAGAATACAAGTCTACTCGGCTCCAACTACTCCAGCATATGTTATTAGATTACATGACTACTTGTTTACGTAGCTACAAGAATAAGAGGCTACTTGGATACGTAGCTACAATTCTACGAGGTCCCAAGACATCATGACTACGCGACTACGAGCCATGATGTTAAGAGACTACGTGACTACGAATCTTCAAGTTTACGAGACTGCGAGGCTACAGAGCTACGAAGCATCTAGAACACGAGTTTATGCGACTGCATGATTAATTGGCCGCGTGGCTACGTAACTTCATGACTCTTACTGACTACTATATCACCATTCAGTGCAAGTCTGCATGAGTAGTTGACTACGAAGCTACTCGACTACAAGGCTCCAATTGCCGCATTTGTCTTCGTCGGAATTTTCTCTTTTGCTCCAACTGCACCATCAGCATTATGTTATAAGATTACAAGGCTACTTGCTTACGTAGCTTCAAGTCTACGAGGCTCCAATGCATCATGACTACGTGACTACGAGCCATGAGGTTACGAGACTATGCGATTGCGAGTCTTCAAGGTAACGTGATCGCGAGGCTATAGGACTGCGTAGCTTCCAGAACGCATGGTTACGAGACTGCATGATTAATTGGCCGCGTGTCTACGAAACTTCATGACTCTTACTGACTACTATAGCACCATTCAGTGGTGAGAGTTAATTTATCTCATGCAAAGGTACTTGTTGCAAGTAGTTCCGCTTTTCATCAACAGATGACGCCACGTGTTGCTTGCAGGTAAATTTTATTTATTTCTTTGCTGCATGACTAATTGGCCGCGTGACTACGAAACTTCATGTCTCTAACTGACTACAATAGCATCATTCAGTGGACTACGTGACTACGAAGCTTCTAGAACACGAGTTTACATGACTGCGAGGATAGAGAACTACAAGTCTGCATGAGTAGTTGACTACGAAGCTACTGGACTACAAGGCTCCAATTGCTGCTTCTGTCTTCGTCACAATTTTCTCTTTTGCTCCAACTGCTCCAACAGCATTATGTTATATGATTACAAGGCTACTTGCTTACGTAGCTTCAAGTCTACGAGGCTCCAATGCATCATGACTACGAGACTACGGACCATGAGGTTACGAGACTATGCGATTGCAAGTCTTCAAGGTTACGTGATCGCGAGGCTATAGGACTACGAAGCTTCCAGAACGCATGGTTACGAGACTGCATGACTAATTGGCCGCGTGGCTACGAAACTTCATGTCTCTAACTGACTACAATAGCACTATTCAGTGGTGAGAGTTAATTTATCTCATGCAAAGGTACATGTTGCAAGTAGTTCCGCTTTTCAACATCAGATGTCGCCAAGTGTTGCTTGCAGGTAAATCATATTTATTTCTTTTATGCATGATGCGGGATGATCACTATCGATCGCATAAGAAGGATGGCTTCGATAGTCCCAAGGAGAAGGAAGTTCGTCCTTCCCGTTAGTGCTTCACAGATTTCTCACGGTCCGCCATCTTGGATTGTGACGTCACGGCTGCCATCTTGGATGGGTGTGACCTTGACCTTTGACCAAAACCGCAGGAATGATCGCAAGCACACGGAAAAAACCATCAAACTATTGATAAGAATAATCTCGAGCACACGAAGAAAACCAGCATAATATTGGCAAGAATAATCAGGAGCACATGGAGAAAACCATTAGAATATTTACATGGATAATTGGGAGCACACGGAGAAAACCACCACACATTTTCTTTCATAACATAAAATTAAATAAAAAATTAATTGTCTGTAAAGTCTTATTACGGATGATAGTTTAACGTGAAAAAGTCATAAAAACATTGATAAAATTATTGCATAAATTTATGAATAAAATTGAATCATTTTTTTTAATTATCACTATTTTGTATGGATACAAAGAATGAATGAAATAAAATCTACAATTTAATTGATAAATTTACTTTTATTTGCCTTCATTAATTCAAATATGTTTATTACTATAACGGAGAGATTATTTTAACTATAACTTTTATACATGTTTGCTATTTAACTTCTTCCAATCTGTGTTATTCTGTTAAGGATAGGACGATGATAGGAAAAGTAGGAAACTAATGGGAGTGTTTCAAGTTTAATGTGCCTCGAAAAAAGTCAAATCGATGGTTGTTCAAATCGAGTGGAATAGAGTTAGTTGCGGCGCAAGCGTACAATGAGCGTGATGGGACACAGCGTAACGGGACAATGTGCGTAACGGGACACTTTTTCGTGCGTGCAGCCGGAGTTCATCGATTTATTAGACGTTGTCACGTCAAAATTTAAATAATTAAAAATAAAAAAATTACAAAAAATGCATAAAATTCTGGCTTGAACTAGAACTCTATCTCAGCGTTACGCTGTGTACCGTTACGCGGTGTACCGTTACGTTATGTCCCGTTACGCTGTGTCCCGTTACGCTCAACCAAGATGGCCATCGAGACGTCACAATCCAAGATGGCGGACCCCGATACCAAAACCAGCGCCTGGCGCCTGGGCCCGGAGCCCCCAATATACACTACTTGGATAGTTACATGTTTCTTCAGGCTTTTTTTTTATAGAAATATATGGTAGTTATTTACTACGGATATTACGTCAGTCAGTAAGAAAAAATGAACTGGCATCACAATTCTCAGAAATTCGCAAGATATTGGATGAGTTATTTTATCTCTAGTGTACTTAAGTATTAAAATTTGTATTATTACTTTTAAAAATAGTGAAATTGATATCTTTTTTATTGTGATAGTCGTATTTCGTTAAAAAGATTATAGATGGTGTGTGATTATTGAAGTCACTTACCTGTTACTGGTGTGAAATACTGTTGGTCCACACACATAAGACTGATATTAATACGCATCACATTTGTAGTCGTAGTTTAAAATATTGAGCAATAACTTATCTGTCTAAAACGGTTATATATTTAAAATGTAATGGAAGGCATTATTTGGTTTTATAATTATAATAATCGTTTTTTATTTGTTACATATAATGAAAATATCTCAAAATTTTATGTTACTTAAATAATTATTTTCAAGGGCTAGTATAAATTTTAATTACAAAAAGTAGGGATGAATCCTTCTAGGTTTAAATAAAGGAATGTGACCATATAGTCCTAAGTATTGAACGACATGAGTACACTATAACTATTTATGTCTAAGAGTAAAATATTTTATATTAGTTTTTATCATTTTAGTTCTAGATTTTTTACTCAATCTCCTAGTAAGACATGATTTGTCGTCACTGTGCGAAAGATTTTTATAAATGAAAGCGTAACTGTACTTGCAAAACCTTTCATCGCTCAGTTATCTTGAAAGTTAAAATGTTGGAGATATTTTTTGTGATTAGATCAATTGTATTAATTTTATGCTGAAACCACAAGCTAATTCATAGATTTTTGGTTACTGCATTTTTTTGTATTGAAAGTAAATCTATTAATTTTGTAAAACAATAATTTTAAAAAATAAAAATATACATTTTAAACAGAATTTAAGACTGTTTGCATGTGAACTTCTCATTTCTTTAGACATGATAGAGTTCCAGCACAAGCCAGATTTTGTTTTTGTAATGTTTAATTTTGTGTTTTTAATTTTTTTCTGATTTTTTTTTGGTGTTGTTTGAACAACACGTACATTTGTTTTCTCAGTGTGCTCCTGATTATTCTTGATAATTTTTTTATTGATTTTTTCCAAGTGCTTCAGGTTACTTCTGAGTATACAATCCACATATGATTATATTTCTAGATGAGAATTTGAATTTTATCTAGAGTGATGTTTAACTGATGAACTCCTGTTCACATGTGGAATATAGAATAAAGCAATCCGTACATAAATGATTAATTTATCTTAAAAACAACTGAGAACACTTACATACGAGATGAACTTCCGTCCTTTTCCTTGATGTCTAGCGAAGCCTACCTTCTCTTGCAAACGTGAGTGAGCATCCCGCATCCCACATAAAAAAAATACTGCTCAACAAGTTAGAACATCTGTTGATAAGAATGAGAACTGCTTGCAACATTTTATCTTGCATGAGATAATTTAATTTCCCGTGATAAAATATTGAAAATTCTATTTAAATAAATGTTACAATCATAAATAGCTTGCGTCTGGTACTCGTTTGAGAAGCTTACATGGATCCTGTTTCTATGTCTGGCGTTGAATTGGAAGGACATCGATGCAGATACTGCAGCAAGGAATTTGTCCTGATAAAGAATGCTAGATGACATGAGAAGAATGACTGTGTTAAAAATCCACTACGTATAATGATAAGTTATGCTCGGTGTAACAAGTCGTTTACACGTAAAGAAGGCTTAAAAAGGCACATAAGATCTTGTAAAGCCAAACTTCCTTACGAGGTAGAGGACAGTGCTGGAGCAACTACACTAAAGAATAGTGTGCAGCATAGTGTGAATAATTATCCTAGTCTTGAAAGTGATAATGTTCATAGCTCTCCGGATCTTGTCAAAGAACTTAAGTTGAAGGATGCTGATTGTTTAAGGAAGACTGAAGACTATGGAAGTAGCATGAGAACTGAGAATTCACTCAGGCCGAATTCAGGTAGATTGTCCGTCCGTACTTTGTTCACATGATGGACATTTAAAAGAAAGCTCGAAGACGATGAAAAAACTTCGAATTCTTACAGTAATACTGCTGAAGATGATTACTTCTACGATAATGATCTCAGTGGCTCTAAAGCTAGTGTCATGACCAAAAACTGCTATGGTTTACCTGATAGGGATGCTGTCATAACTTAGAAACACACAACTTAGAAACACACAACTTAGAAACACATAACTTAGAAACACACAAGATAGAATTTTCTAAGTTATGCCAGTTATAAGTTACGACTTTCTAAGTTATGACGTTTCTAAGTTGTGTGGTTCTACGTTGCGTGTTTCTTAGTTACGTGTTTCTAAGTTATGACAGTTCTAACTTATGACAGTTCTTAGTTACATGGAGTTTTTCGAGGTTTCTAAATTATGACGGTTCTAAGTTGTGTGTTTCTAAGTTATGTGTGGTTCCCTACCTGAAGCATGCAAGATTGAAGACGGTGATGAAGTCTTGAGACCGAAACGTAGAATCAGTACGATAAAAGAAATCATTCTGATCCAGCTTACGAAGATCGATGGGATGATGGTGACTTTGAGACTGATGTTGAAACTGGAGATTGCGGAGCTCTTAAAACTATGTCTAATAATCAAATGAGGAAGTTGACAGCAGTCGAAGAGATTGATTATACATCATGGGGAGATCCTAACATATTGGTCGACCGATTGAGACTGTTATTGCCTAAAGTTAGTGAAGGTAACTACTTGCACATCAACGAAGTAGCTACTATACTCAAAGAACTAAGAAAAGCAGGCTACATATTATAATGTTGTTTTAGCGGCTTGTATACTTATAACTTTGTAATAAAAAAAATTCTGCTTAAAAAAATGTTGCTTTTCACAACAAAAATTTATGGAAAACATTTACAAACACATTTGTTCGAGGGGTAAATAAACTGTATTATTTTGGAAATTGTATTATAATGAAAGTATTGCAATAGGTATTTTTTTATGTAATTTAATATCTACTAACAAAAATAATACTTTTAGTGCTCAGAAATACATTACTTCCAACACTTATCATTGAAAACACAAAAGGCCGAATTCTATAGTCAAAGTTGTGCTTCAACTTTGTGTCATGACATCACCATTTAAAATTCGTTGCATTTGCCACATAAGTGAAACCAAGTCGGTAGCATTACATTTTTATTAAAGTATTGAGTTTGATTCTTAAAGCCTACCGAAAGATAATGGGCAACATTAACGTAAACTATTGTCTTGAATTTTAACCTTCCCATTGTTTTCGGAAGCGAAAGAAAAGATAAAAATTTAGACCACACCATTGTGCGCCGATTTTTAAGACATAATGATAGTAGGTTCCAAACTATTTGGTACCGACTCTGTGCTCATATATTTTAGTCATGCCGGGGGCTCGTACAGAAATCATGAACCTCGCCATATGAATGAAGAGCACTAATATATAAAGGCAGTTTTTATTATTAAGTGCACATACAGGAAATGTAGGGTTTAGTCGAAGGGAGAAGGGTCATTCCCCATACCCCCAGAATTGTCTTACATCTACAGTTTCCTATATATTTTAAATATTTTAACAGAAATAAATTATTTCATTGTTTATTTTTTAATAAATATTAAACTTATTAATTAGATAAATAAAAACGGCCACATAATATGCATAATTATAGAGTAGCTACTTTTTTAAACACATATTAAGACCATTATAAGCCGTGTTAGAGAATGGGTTAATTTTCATACATGTCAAATTAACCTAAGAACACGTAAAATAACATAATAATAACTGTCCACGAATAGACGTAAGAAAAATAGTTTCGGCCCAATATTTGTGAGAAAACATTTTCCGTGTGCGACCACACTTCCCCTCAGAAACATTTCCATAAAAATCTTAAATTAAAAAAATTAAATGTAATTAAATTAAAAGACGGCCTACCTACGGTCATAGTTACAATTTGGTGGGTTGTAAGCCCATAAACAACGAAACTTTGATTGCCAACAGCGATATGTTTAATTTTATTATAATTAATTACCAACAAATAGATTAAAAAAAGAAAAAAATGGAACCCAATTACATAGGTACACTTCTGGTTTAAGCATTTAGCTTGCTGTATAAATTTCACACTAAACACTTCCAAATAAAATAATATTTCTGGTTTTACTATAATAAAAAATCGAGTTAGCTAGAAAATTAGAAATTTGACCATATAATTTTAAATATACATAATTATATATACTTATGTATAGAATTGTACATATAACTGTATTAAAAATTATATATATTGAATTAACAGATGAATACTGTAGTTAATAAGAAATTTTTTAGTTTTCCCTTATGGTACTTTTCTCTTATGGTAGTTTTCCCCTTGCCATCCACAGGAGCGGGGGAAAAGTACCATAATGGAAAACTACCATAATGGCAGTTTTCCCCCTGGCAACCTTTGAAGCAAGGGGAAAAATGCCATAATGGAAAACTACCATAATGACATAATTCCCCATGGCCTCCGCGGAACAGGGGGGAAAAATGCCATGATGGAAAACTACCATAATGGCAGAATTCCCCATGGCCTCCGCGGAACAGGGGGGAAAAATGCCATGATGGAAAACTACCATAATGGCAGAATTCGCCTCGGCCTCCAAGGAACAGGGGGGGAAAATGCCATAATGGAAAACTACCATATCTTGAATTCGCCGTCAGAAGTGCTATCTGTAGACTTTTAAGTGAACCAAATAAACTGCTGGTGTTGCCAGCGCTACCTAGCGACGTATTCTATACACTACTCTGAGAGCAAAGCCGTGGTACCCATTCCATGGAGTGTATACGAAAATATGGCAGTTTTCCCCCTCGTCCTTTTAACTTATGGTAGTTTTCCAATATGGTACTTTTCCCCCCTGTTTCGAAAAGGCCAAGGGGAAAACTGCCATTATGGTAGTTTTCCATTATGGTACTTTTCCGCGCCTCCGAGAGAGGGAGGTTGCGCCGATTTGAAGGGAGAAAGTGGAAGGGGGAGCGACCTGGCCCTGTGACGTAGCTGGGAGCAGAGTCCGGCTGTATGCTCGCGCTAGGTGTAGCTTCGCATGCACAATGCACTGCGAGCTAGTATCGCTGTTATGCGCTGTTGGCTCATTTTATAACAAAATACACACATTTCAATATTAATGTAGTATTATCGACATTTAAAGTAAAAACATATTTTTTTCTTCTATTGGCACGCATTTTTATACTGCAGTGCAGGGTTTTAAATCTTAAAGGCTTTTTAAGGCTATGAAATATATTTTTTTTACTTGAAAAGTAAAGTAAGTATTTATTGAAAATTTTATTTTATTTCTAACTCACAAAATAACTAGTAACGCATCAAAAATGACTGAAAAATACTTTTCATAGACTCGTATACAGCTGCTCTGATTGAAGAAGCGTAAATCTATCAAGTGAAAAAAAAATCGTTTTTGAGAGTGTTCCCATTATTTACAACCATAGTGCATAGTAGCATAATTTCACACCGAAGTTATTGGTACAAAATAAAGTAGTAAAAAAATAATAACTGGAGAAAAATGGGAGTATTTTCAAAAATAAAGAACAGAGAATAATAATTGTTTATTTTTATGGGAAAAGTATGAAAATCTGTGATCTATAAGAACGCAACATATTAAATTAGACGTATAGAAATTGATTAATTACGCGCATGATTAATAAAATAAATTATCTAACACTAACCAAAACAATTGTTAAACAGTGGTTTACATCGAACATACGTATAAGCAATATATATGTGTGTGTTGCTAAGCAATATATATGTGTGTGTTGGTGTGTGTGTGTGTGTGTGCATACACGTTTAGGAAGTCAATTATTCTTACTTACGTAAGTTATTGGGTGAACTGCTTCTTTTTTCTCTGCTCCCTTTTTGCATTGCTGTCTTGTTCTGCTCTTCTATTCAAATGCCTTAGTCGAAAAAATGTCCTAGTTCTTGCAAGCTTCATTAAAACGTTAGAATTTATTTCAGGAAACTTCGTCACCAAATTATTAAAAAATGCTCGTATAATTCTTGGCTGAGAGTTTATTCCTTTACCGTGAAGACTCGTAAACACTTCTTCCGCTGATTTCACTGCATTTACGAATGCCTGGGATGGAATCGTCAAACCGCCTCTGCTAATTTTTTCTATCCATCCATCTGCATAAACAAAGCACATTTATAAATTAACATAAATTTTATGTAGCAATATGGACAAGGCCGTGGTCTTTCATTTCTATAATTGTGAGGGAAATAATTGTTTTTAACATTAACAGTATCCAATATTGTAAATTGTTGTTTTGTCCATATTTCTTCAAACTGACTCTTTGATGCTGTCATAATATTTTGAGACATTATAAACAGTTTGATGTTAGCTAATTACCGTACTAACACAATTTAAAATAATTATTGTTTACACAATAACTATAAAAACAATTTTTTTGCTTCACAAAATAGTTGTATGTAAAAACCAATGAATCCATTTACAACAATATAACCAGAACCAATAATTTACAATATCAGCTACTGTTTGTGTATAACATTTATAACATTTGCATTAAGCCCTCTCTCGTGTTGAATAAAAGGACACTCACACCTTGATAATAAAACAGCAAGTACCGGTATTTTCAAAAGTTTGACATACCTTCGTTTACAGCCGAATCTGCGATAAGATTTCCGTCATTGGTGCCATGGGCCAAGTAGCCAGCAACGTATCGCAGTGCCTCACTTTCCTCTGTTGTCATATCAGAAAAGGACTTGTCGGAAGATGGAAGTGTTGGGGTCGGGATTTGGGCACTTTATTCTTTCGCAGTGTTTAATGAAATAAACATTTGGCTTGTCAAATACGGTTTGTCAGCCAAACTTTCATCAGTGACACAAGCACCAGCTGGCAGAGGTAGTTCACATCCTAAAAGCAGCAAACGTAGACGATACTTAAAGTCTGCAGGTGTCGGATTTTGATTTGCGTGACCAGCACTCCTAATCCGCGAAAAAAAACTTTCCAAAACATCTTGATTCAGACGAGACGTGAGAATTAATTTCAGTGAATACTTAGCATTCAAAAAATTGCGTAATTCACGAAGCGAATTTATTGTTACCAAAATTCCTTTCTGAAATGGCATGAGGCCTTTGTGTTGCAATATTCTTAAACTTGATATTTGATGTTCCATTTCTTGTAGTATGTTAAGCTGGTTGTCAATATTTAGACCAAATGCACTGTACCACGGTTTTTTCGAATCTCTGACAAATCTGGAGTTCAAAATATCAAAGAATTTGTCAATAGTTTCGAAAAAATTTCCTATTTCTGGGTGATCTTTGTAGTTTTCCAGAAGACGTCTAGCAGTATGGTGTGAAAAAAGTTGTACCGCATATTTAACTTTCTGCCTTGTACTTCCTTTGACAGTTAAAAGCAACTCTGTCAGTTTAGGACACAACTTCCATTCCTTATCTTCTATTATGTCATTTATGTGCTGTTTGAGGATTACTGTTCCATTACCTAGCCGCATTCCAAAATCAAGGAAGTTATTTCTCAGTAGCTTAATGAGATGAGGAATGTCGGCGAAAACCCATACGTTTCTTTTTCCGTCCGAAGGGTTTGGAAAGGAAACATTTTCCGGTGATATGTTTAAACTTTTCCAGAGGCCTAGGTTACTGCCTCCCATATCACTCACTATTGCAACCACAATAAAACCCCTTTCTTCCATTTTATTAATAACTTTAAAAAGCAAATCTTGAGTAATTTTGACATCAAAATCATAAAAAACTGGCTGCTTCCATTTAGAAGCCAGACCTCTGGCCATTATAACTTGTGCATTTTTGCTAGGACATAAAATTTGGTCTGCTGTTTGGTCATAACAGTATCTTCCATCTACTTTCATTTCATCAAAAGATAATACTGTAAGCCGTTCAGTAAGCATCATTGATCCTGATTTTGCATGCAAAACAGTCAAGACTTCTTCAAGAATACCTGGAGAGCATTTCACGTTCCTTGTCCATTTCCGGAGAGTTGATAAACCAGGTAAAGGAATACCGACTTTTTTCCTCAAGTAGAGGTAAGCTTTGCGGGAAATTGAACGTAAAGTTATTGCTGCAGCTATATCCCCATCTTCCCACCACACTTGTCTTTTACTTTTATTTAAAAGCCGTTCTATTTGCTTGGGAGTAAAAATTTTTTCTAAAATATTTTTTAGTTCATCCCTAACAGACCTCTTGCACTGCCTATGAACAATTTTCAGTGACAGTAACTGAGATTTCAGAAGCTCATTTTGCTTTTGTAATTTTTTCTCCCCTTCTTTTCTACTTTCAATTTGTTTTTCCAGAGAGAGAATCCGCAATTGTAGTAAATCTATTTGTTTTTGTAAATGTATATTTTGTGTAAAATCATGATGGCAAGTTGCCTCAGTGTTTGTATTGGAGCTTTCAATTTGAGAGTTTTCACAATGAGAACTGTTAAGTAGTATTTCCTGTGATACGGATACATCGACAATAGACCGCAGCTGTTTTGATTTTGATGTGTTCAACTCGTCAACAAGCTTTCGTTTAACGGTTCTAGACTGAAGTCTATCGCTCCTCGTGGAATCAACTGCTTTTTTGTTGTTTGGCAAATTAATGTTTGGGACTGCATTATGTTTAAGCAACCTCCGCCTTTTCTCGCCCATTAATTCGGCACGCAAGTCTCTTGGATAATCTTCATCGGTAAAGTGTTCGGAACAAAGTCGTGCTGTTTTGTGGTCAAATTTATCCTTCCTACCACACAAAAAAATCCACTTCTTTAATAAGTCATCGTGTTTTGGAAATCTAAAATAACTTATAGCTGCGCCTGTCTTGTCTTTATAGTTTCTACAATTTTGCACTGCACATCCGGGCATCTTAGAAAATTATAACTTGAAGAACAGATATTTACATACCATACTATGTCACAATTCAGTAAAAAAAAAAAAAAAAAGAGCTCAAAGTATTATCTGTAACTGAAGTATTTACACCGTAGTTTTGTTTTCACTTATTTACGTTTGATGGGTTTCGCAATAGGTTCTACATTATAAAGTAATTGTTATCATCAAACATTAGAGCCTACTTACAGTTTGCACAGAATACGTAGAAAGATTGTGGTAAACAACGCGCCTTTGCGATAGCGAGCTTACCGGGCAAGCGTAGGCCGCGTTCCTCGAGCATGGGCAAGAGACTGCTGCTCCGAGCTACGTCACAGGTCCGGGCGGCCAAGTACCGTTATTCCCAGCCCCTAAATCGGCTCCCCCCTGACTCTTCCCTGCCTTTGCGTTTGAAGACTTCAGCTGCCTGAGTTTCCTCTTTTGCTGCTGGACAAACCAGTGGCGTACAGTGTGAAGCGCAACAGCTCGTAGAAGAGTAATAAACATGTACCTAAACAATAAAACAATAGTTTTACTCTTTAGTAAAATTAAATATAATCATTTGGAAAAGCAGCAACATTTAAAGAATTGCCAAGATTCGTTAATTTAATAAAAGGCCTTCGGTGAGATATTTTACTGGCCAACGATTCAAAAGAATTTTTAAAGATAATGAATTAATGTTATCTAACAAAATACTTTAGCCACGCAATTAGTTTGTCAATGAAATACGTTTTTAAAATGTTTCTTTGGTGACATGGCTCTTGAAAAGGGTTTAAGTTAGAATAAAGGCATATAGCAGTATTTTTTAAATAAATTTATTTTAGAATTTTCTATACATAATTCTACAGCTGAAAGTGGTTATTTGATTTGATTAAAATACAGGCCTACCTATAAATCATGTGCATATGCCAAACTTATTGGTTTAAAATATATTTTAAGAAAAATAGTTACTGGTAAGTAATGTTTTTGTGATGGTAGACCATCGATTTACATTATCCACCCTTTTAAAAAATCCTGCTCATAAATGCAGATAATGTAAATTTATTTAGTAAATATCCAGTCAAGTTCGCAATGAGAGCGGAGAAGTACAGTTAAGTGCATTAACGTCTTATAAAAAGGATAATATTTAAATTGCTTGCTCCTGTAATTGGTTTATGTTTTGTTGAAGTTTGAAATATTTCCACATTTCTTCGCAATAGTTCTTGGACACGAGTCAGTACATCAAGTACGTAAGTTTCGCCGTTGAGCAGAGTGATGCAAAACAAGATAAAGATAAAGGGATTTCAAATATGTTCAGCTAAGCCATAACACAAAATTTTAAATTTATTTCTAAGTAACCACGCCAAAATACACAGAATGAGACTCAACACAAATATGTTGACGTTACAAAATAACTCCTGTTACATTGCGTGATTGAACCCAAACTTAGGTATGGATATTCTACATGTGTAGGCCTACTACTATTTTCCTATTTTGCAAGGAAAAAAGTTACAAATACTTTTACAAGTGTTAAAGTTTTGTCCAATCTGCACATTTATGTTACCAATACTGAGGGCCATATCCATTGTTAAAACACCCAAGACCAATAGCAAAATCAAAAGTTATGACACCTCACTGCATTTGCAGTTCGTAATGCTTAGTTGTAAGAACAAGTGATGCTTATCCTTTGAGGTGCCTCAAAAGAGGAACGCTTATTCTTAGATTTGACTACTAGGAATAAGTGAATACTCAATAATATAATTTTAGGGTAAAAGGCAGGTTTAATAGCGGATAGGTTACTTAGAGCGCAAAGAGGGTAAAATAATATCCTGAAAAAAGACAACATCTTGCATTTGTTTAAAATCTGTCGTGTAAAATTTCAAAAAATTAATTTCCTAAAACATGCTAGCCTCAGAGGCTTATTATATAATACGCTGTAATTTTATCGATAGCCCCAGATGTTACAATGCGCTTTCACGTAGACCAGACTTAATCTATAAAAACTTGATCTTTATGTGATTTATCCTATCCTTTTATTTATATTTTAATGTGGTTCACCACCACTTGCGTGTTGTGTGTCATTTATACTTCTAAGCTTCGGTTAGTGTCTAAAAATGTAATGTAAATGTAATGTAAGCAAATAGTCCCCCATATAATTGTTGACTACAATCTATGGTTATGTAAAGAACCGCCAGTTTCATTTTGAATAAATGAAGGGTCAGAAATGAAAAATGCCATGTTTTAGTAACTGACTAAAGGGTGAAACATGGCACGGAATATATATATATATATATATATATATATATATATATAATATGTTTTTATGCAAGTTTTTAAATCGCTTCGTGAAATAAGTTTTGTACTAAAATTAATCTTCTGCAATTTTTCCGCATCATTGTATGTACAAAAAAATCATATTAAACACTGTACACATATGATTGATTTGTTCAGTAAGTCTCCAGCATTGAAAAAACAAGTTTAGAAATAAATCTTCATGAAAATATTTTTTATACATTAGGAAGCAGATAATGTTGAATTGTTTTTTTAAAATTTTATTATCATATATAAGTTTTGCAAATTGTTTAACGGTCAGACGACCAGGTGCAACTAATTTTATAAATGAGGTTAAAATGCATTAACAATCAATATCAAGCTATAGTCAACAAGGCAGAAAGAAATGTTCATCTGAAATGAAAGAAACTTTCAAATTGTATGAAGCATTCAGATTCTAAAGATACATGGATAAATGAATTAGCGACTTGACAAATTGGTTCGCAACTAAATTAAATAATTATATATTTTCATAAATGATTTAATTATTCACTGCATCCCATAACAAGTAATAAAAGATATCAAACACCAAATAGTTCTATGGCACCATTTTTAATGATATTAAAATATTGCTCAGGTTATCTTTCGCTTCTGAATTCGTAAGGCATGCTAAAAGTAATAAAAGAGTTAATTAGTATACAATGCAGTGTTTTAGAGTCATATCCCATTCGAAGTTTATGGCTGTGTGCCAGTCAAATTAAACAACAACAAAATCATGGTTACAATGCAAGAATTCATGGAAACAAATTTATTTACATAGTATAATGAGGTAAAAATGCCCTTTAATTGTATAGTAAAACACCCCTTTTTATGGAATGTATAAAATTATTAAAACACGTGATTATCATAGAATTATTGATAATACCAAATTGTTAAATGTAAGTGCGCCTGAACTTATACGAGTACATGTACACACATTTATGTACATACATCCTTTTAGATAACATTTTATGAACACAGGAACAATTCAAAAGATACTATTCGATTGAATAATCAACAAGACACACTGATTCACGGTCATAATCATTTCTAATATCTCAAAATAAAAACTATTACTGACTGTAATTTTTCATATAATAGTAAGTCCTATGATGAAAAATCTATCAAATTATCTGCAGTAAATTGATCAAACGTTTACAGAAAATCAAGGATTTTTATAAATTTGGCATGCTGCAATTCACTATGTATTGAGTAGTACATATTATGTGTAGAAATACATTTAATTAAATTCAAATTATACAAAGTAATTTCGGTTGAAAATTTTTAACGGACGACACATATGCGTACAACTGATTCACAACATTTACAAATAACCAACATTGTGTGTAATTCCTATGGAAAGCATAACTTTGTAATGAATTAGGAGTAAAAATATAAGTTTGTAATGAATTAGGAGTAAAAATATAAGTTTGTAATGAATTAGGAGTAAAAATATAAGTTTGTAATGAATTATGAGTAAAAATATTTTTGCGAGTTCATTTCAGGACAAGCTACACTTGAACACGCCTACATTTTAGTTACTTTTGTTATTGTTTCGCTGTAATCTAGACAGACCCTGAACACCTCTAAGCTAATAACACATTTTGCACGGAATAACCGAGATAAACTATATGATTGTGTGAAAATGGAAAACGCTGAAGCAGTAAATGGAAACTGGCAGAAACTTCAGTATACTTACATATTCGTGTGGAGCATAGACCACCGGTCATTGGACCAGCGAATACTACCACTTAAAATGTCTTAAGCACACAACACTGTATATATGTTTTGTAAATACCTTCGTGATTAATATTTTCCGGGATTCATATATGAGGCACTCAGAATATAAGTGATTTAAGTCCATAAAAACTATATTGATGCAAAATGGTCAAAAAGTATTATGAACATAATAAATTGTGCTGAAATTTTGTGTAAAGTATTGTCATCTCGAGGCACAGTAAATCAAATATAGACTTGTTTCATAAGTCCTCTAAAAAAATAGCTTCCTAGCACCCATATTCAACAAAAATACAGATTTGTTATTTCTTTGAACTTACACCACTTTCTTGTATTCTGAGCGCCTCATATGTAGAAGTGATGATTTTTTATTCATGTTTACAAGAAACACTACAGGTCATTTGAGTGTGCTGTAAATCGATGCCAATGCAGCGGATTTCATTTAAAATATATAGGTTATCTAATTTTTGTTACAGTTTGTCCAAAATTTACTTAGTTTTAAAGGGAAAATCTATGTTATTTTAACGGTTGCTAAAATTCCCGGTTTCAGTCACTTGAACATTAGAATTTATATTCGTTTCCTGAGTTTAATATTAGTTCATAATCCTGTATGTGGTTTTAAATTATCAACTGACCAAATACGAAAGTTATAAAATTCTTAGAAGCGTAGCTGCCTTAAATGAGGGGGAGCGAGAGGGAGAGGTTGACATCGCACAGTTTTTCACAGAAAGGCTAAAAGCGGGGCGCGGTTAAACAGAATTTTCAATTTGGCACTATTTATAGCTGTAATTTCTGGCGTTCAAATATGATTACTGGAAAAGGTATTCATGTATATAGATTAAAAAAGGTTATTTTAAAACGTATAGGCTAATAAGAGTTCCAATGGTTAAAAATTTTTTCAATATGAAACAATTGCCATAATTTATAATGCAACATATGTGCTGTAATACATGAGAATTTCAAAGAAAACTTTTAAAATAACAAATGAAACTATAAAAAAAAATTATATTATAAGAATAATCACTTTTTCGTACGGAATTAGCTCCTAAACTTTGAATGGAATATTATGTTAAAGTTTTAAAATAATTTATTTCTCTGTAGTAGCATTTAATCAACATTTGAAAACTACATTTTTTGATCGAAAAACAAATTTAAAACACATTATAATTAACATCGTTGAAAGAGGAAATTCCGTAGATTTTGAATTGGTACTTGCGGTTTACGTAGCCCGTATAGATTTTGAATGGCATGTGAAATACTTGTGCACCGCGCGCGGCAGCGTTCCGGTGTACTTCGAAACGCGCTGAAAGAATGCGCCACGACTAGCAAACCGCGAAGGCCGTGCTCAGTGTTGCCAAGTCCAATTTAGTGTCTTCGCAGAGACAGAGACAGAGACAGAGACAGAGACAGAGACAGAGAGACAGAGAGAGACAGAGAGAGACAGAGAGAGACAGAGAGAGACAGAGAGAGACAGAGAGAGACAGAGAGAGAGACAGAGAGAGAGAGAGAGAGAGAGAGAGAGAGAGAGAGAGAGAGAGAGAGAGAGAGAGAGAGAGAGAGAGAGAGAGAGAGAAAGGAACGGGTTTTTTGAGCTCTGTTGCCGTATTGCTTTGCAGTAAATGTGATATTTAGCATAATTTTAATTCTGCAGTTATTATTATAACATATATATTTAAATAACGTATTTTGAATAGAGTTACCTTGTGAGGGAGACTAAACAAGCTTTGCAAATTTAGTCTCTGATTTAATTAATAATGTAAAAATTAGTTCATTTTCACGAGAACGGGCAAAGAGAAAAGCGCTTATCACCGGTTGAAGAAATCAAAGAAAGCTGTCGCAAGAGAATTGTACTTTCGGAATAAGAAAATTGAAAAATCAAATGACGAAAACACTCAAGATGTTGAGCAATCGCCGCTTGCATCACTGTTATATACAGTTTTGTTAGTTATGCTTATTGTTACGCTAACATAGAATTAGGTAACATAGTATTTGTTTTATGTTTTTCACGTAAGTTAATTGCAGTTGCTCGAAATATTCAAAATGTTTATTGTTTTCGCGATCAACACATTTTCTATATAAAAAAAAACAAGTGAAGGATATAATTGAGACCTTTGTTTCTTGTTTGTAAATTTTATTTAATCCAGAATTCTAACTTCACCATACTAATAATAGTTGCAGAACTGTATAAATGTGAACACTTGAATGGCAGCGGCCAGTGTGGGCTAGGCGCCGCGCCGGCCTGCGGTGCACGAGGACCCGGGCTCGGATCCCGGCTCGGGCAGAGCTGTTGTGGTGTTTGTTCTTCACGCCATACTGCGGAAGGCAATAGCGAAACCATCGCAGAAACATGTCACGTAGAGAACCTTGGAGGGCAGTGGTTCTCTCCCCGACGCCTCTCGGGTCGATACCTGCCTTCGTGGCGGATCACGCTTTCATTAAGTAATAGTATGGTAATATCATTTACCGAAGGGAGAAGGGTCAAGGCCATAACAGGGAGTTAATTTTAACTGGTGCAAAGTATTCAAATAATTCCTAACTGAAAACTTTGAAAAATTAATATGTACTGTCCTACCATACACAAATTTATGTAAACATTTTGCAAACTGATGTATCCTTTGACTACAAAAGCTTATTTTACTTATTTTTTGCTTATTTGAGCACCTAAAAGTTGCAAAATACGAAGAAACTGCGATAAGTTACTGACTGTTTAAAAAATTTTGAGTGCAATATTATATTGTTACGGTCGCGACGAGCTGCAGTTGTGCGAGTTTCTGTGCCGTTTCGGCCCGCCTGTTCCTTCCCTCGCCAAAGTCATTTTCTCCTGCGACATCCTACACTTTGGCGGTGTGCACTATCTTATGTCTGGCTCGCGTGATATCTCACCCTTTGTTATACTTAAGTATGATATATACATAATTCTATATTGTTTGGTTTGAATTTTATGAAACACTTCCGTGCTTCACCACATGTAGCACGTACATGGCATTTCAATTTCTCCCCTCACGATAACAGCAACAGTCAATCTTTTTATAATTGAGTGTGTGTGTGTATATATATATATATATACACACATAGTAATTTATTGATTGGAAGTCGGAAGGGACCAGCAGCTATATTTAAGATGTGTGATGAATGGGGCAAACATGGAATACTTGAACGACTATGGCGGGCAGCGGGTATACGTGTATAAGTTCGCTCCTGCTTTCTGTAGCTCCTGCAGGTGTAATTTTCGGTGTATATCTGTGTAACTTGCGTTAGCAATAGGGAAGCTGTCGTGGTGTTGAACTGCATAAAAAAGAATTGTCTAGTTCAAGCACAATAACCGTATTTTAAAATAATTTTCGTTTGTCTTTGTGCGTATCGTTTAGAACAGTGCCATGGCTGCCAAACAAGTTGAGATGCGCCAGCTTGAGCATTTAGTGCAAGAACGCGTCAAGGACCTACTTTGCTCGAAGGACATTGTGAGTGCTATTGTTGAGGCTGTAACCTCCGCTGTCTCTGAGGCTGTTATGCGTGAACTAAAGGACACGATATCCTTCAACGTAGAAGAAACAAGCAAACTGCGAGGCGAAATTCAGAAGATGGAAGGGTCGTTGAAGAATGCAAGGCGTGACCTGTTCCTGGCCCAGGACGAGCTGGAGCAGTACCAGCGGCGATCAAGTCTGCGAGTGTTTGGTGTGGCGGAGCACGACCGAGAGAACACTGACGCCCTGGTTCTGGACGTGCTTCACAACAGGCTGCAGCTCCCGCACATCACCGTCGATGACATCGACCGCAGCCATCGGGTCGGTGCAAAGAAGAATGGTAAACCTCGTCCTATAATTGTAAAATTCGTCTCATATCGACGGCGTAGTGAGGTGTTTCGCGCGAAGCGTCAGCTCGCGAAAACAGGAAACACCATACGCGAGGACCTGACCTCGGAGCGTCTCGCCCTGCTGAATGCTGCTGTTGCGAAGTACGGTCTGAAAAATGTGTGGACTGCCGACTGCAAAGTGGTTGTCAACACTGGAACACGCCGGCTTTACATTACAAAATCAGAGGAACTACAGATTGCGGAGTGAAATTCACTTCCCCACAACATTAAATAATATCTTTAACATACTTCATAAGTTTGTGTATCTTAGTTCTAATTTTTGTTATGTGGATCATGTATTTTCTCCTTTTGTTTTTTGCGTGTGCTTGTGTGTGTGACCTGTCGTGGAAGTCTATGCGTGGGGTGTTCATGGTGAGTAGTTGGTTTCATATTGAACTTCTAGTGTCATGTCAGCAGCATTAGATTCACCCGTAACCTTGTCCGCCTGGTCTCGTACCCTTGGTCGCATAGAGCCTCTTTCCCCGGAGACGTCTACCTTCCCTTGGCCGTCCCCTGCTGTGACCCCTGTCCCTACTACCCCTGTGCAGCCCACGCTTTCTACCAGCGGTCAACTCAGGCTCCAAGCGAACCGTTTCCCGCGCGCTTTACACGTTAGTCACGTTAACGCACAGTCCCTCCTTGGACACATCGACGAGTTCCGAGATATTTTCTGCTCTTTGTCATTCCACGCTATTCTAGTGTCTGAGACATGGCTAGTCCCATCCCTTGCAGATAGCCTTGTCTCTCTCCATGGATATGAGATAATTAGAAATGACAGAACTTACAAACGTGGTGGAGGAGTGGCCATATTTGTACGTAATGACATTAAAACTAAAATTGTCTCAACCTCCCTACCCGAGAGTCTGCCTGGGCCCAAGTACCTGTTCCTGGAGGCTATTGTCAACAGCCAGAGAGTGTTGTTAGGAGTAGTTTACAAGCCCCCTAAAATTAACTATGGCGATGAACTTGAAACAGCTATTGTCAGCTGTCTCGATGTATGAACATGTCATAATTTTGGGTGATTTTAACACTAATATTCTTAATGAAACGAGTCATACGCGCTATCTGAGAAATATGCTCGCTTCTTCTAACCTTAGCATCTGCCAACTTTTGCCTACTCATCATACTGAAAAAACTAGCACGTGGATTGATTTAATCATAGCATCTAACTTAGAAAGAGTTCTGAACCATGGACAACTTGCAGCCCCTGGTCTCTCCCACCATGACCTCATTTTTGTAACATATTCCTTAAAAGTCCCCAAGTTCTCCCTCAGGATCGTAACTTACAGGAGCTTAAGAAACATCAATACTGACAAAGTTATAGATGAGGCTGCAAACGCTCCGTGGCATAACATTCTGTTATGCAGTACTATTGACGGAAAAGTTAACACTTTTAATGAGATAGTTACCTATATTTTTGACCAACATGCTCCTGTCGTTCGTAAGCGTATAACGCGCCCCCCCCCCCCCCCTCTCCGTGGATGACACCTGTCATCCGTAAATTAATGGCAAAACGAGACCATGCGTTTCGAATTTTCAAAACAGAAAGAAAACACAACTCGTCTCTTAAAGGTGAAATGTTTGAAATTTACAGAAAACTCAGGAACCAGTGTACTCAAGCTGTCAGAACAGCCAAACGAAAACATTTGTACGGTCTCTACGAGTTTCGTTCTGAGCCTAAGAAATTGTGGGCTAGTCTTAGAACAGCGGGTATTAACTCATCACAGAAAGATTCTGATCTTAAAAATCATAATTTAACAGCAAACCAGTTAAATTCAATTTTCGTTAGCCAGCATACAGATACGTCAATCCCGTCCACAACCAAATCGTCTGACACATTCGTACCTAACAACTCTGAGTATTCTGAAGATAAGTTTTTCTTCTCTCCTGTGTCATGTCTAGATGTCGCGAAAGCCTTGCGTAGCATCAAAAGTAATGCAATTGGTAACGACCAAATATCAATTAAAATGCTGGAAATTATTTTACCTTTTGTAGTCCCTGCATTAGAACATATTTTTAACGTATCCCTTACAATAGGTAAATACCCGACGGAGTGGAAGTATTCACACATAAAGCCCATACCAAAAATTAAGTCTCCTGAGACAGCTAAAGATTTTCGCCCTATAAGCATCTTGCCAACTGTCTCCAAAGCCTTTGAACATCTGGTGCACAAACAAACCTATGCTTACCTGTTACAGAGAAATTTTTTAGATACCTTCCAATCAGGATTTAGACCCGGCCACAGTACCACTACTGCCCTCATTAATGTTACTGATAGCATACGTCATGCTATTGATAGGCGTGAAATAACGATCCTAACGTTGCTTGACTTTAGTAAAGCATTTGATTCAGTAGATCACAATCTTATTGTACGAAAAATGCCAATTCAATATAATTTTTCTCATAGTGTTTGTACATGGTTCAATTCCTACCTAGGTGGTCGTTACCAACGTGTCGTTCTCAATACCGAAGTATCCACGTGGCTCCCAATAGTAGCAGGTGTCCCTCAGGGTTCCATTCTTGGGCCACTTTTATTTACTATATTCATAAATGATCTACCTAAATGCTTAAAACATTGCCAATACCACATGTATGCCGATGATGTGCAAATATATATTCACGCAAAAGCAACCAATATCAATCAGTCAATTTGTTCTGTCAATGATGATCTCGATTCTGTCTCTAAGTGGGCAAAAGTTAATAAACTCAGGCTGAATGCAAATAAAACCCAAGCAATATTAATTGGTTCTCCTCAAAAGCTCACTGAATTAATTCCTAACAAATACTGTAACTTAATGCTCCAAGGAGTTGATATTCAGTTCTCTAACGTCGTAAGAAATCTGGGAGTCCTGATAAACACAACCTTAACCTGGAGGGAGCAGATAATGCAAATTTGTAAGAAGGTACATTTTTCCCTTCACTGCTTACGACGGTTAAAAAATTTGCTTCCACTTAGTATTAAAACCATGCTTGTTCAAACATTAATTATGCCCCACTTTGATTACTGCGATGTCCTCTTTCCTGATCTAACAGATAAACTAGCTAAGCGACTACAGAAGCTACAAAACTGCTGCGTAAGATACATTTTTAACCTTAAATTACGTGATCATCTAACCCAATACTACCAGCAGTTAAAATGGCTCACTCTCGCACAAAGACGCAAAATGCACATACTTATCCTTGCTTATAAGGTGCTGCAGCAGGTATCACCTCATTATATGTCAGCCGGTATTAATTACCTACATAGTTACCATAGCCATGACACGCGATCCACACGCAACCCAATGCTATCTATCCCAGTGCACTCATCCAAATGTCTGTCGGGATCTTTTGCAACCGTGAGTAGCAGGCTCTGGAATAAATTAGACCAAGCGACAAGGCAAACAAAAAATCTAGCATCCTTTAAGTACAGGCTGAAAAAACCTCTTTGTAACAACTGCTTACCATGACCACTTCACTGCTACCCTACTGCTTGATTCTGTGTGTGAATGTGCGAGTGACTGGTTTTAATGTAGTAGCACCTAATGTTTTTTTCTTTTTTTTTTCGTTTTTGATACTTTTTGCTGTATGTTTAATTACTTTCCTTTTTATGTATGTCTATGCTTAGTTTTTAATTACTTTATAATTAGTTATGGTTGAATCTTTTGTAATAGTTAATATTTGAACATTAAGTTAAAATTTTAATTTGTTCTCTTAATATTTAGTCTATATCATGCTTAGTTTTTAATATTCAAATCTTTGATGTAATTGCAGAAAAGTGGTTAAGTGTAAGAGAAGGCGTACCGCCTTAACTTCGCCACCAATAAAGACGATAAACAAACAAACAAACAAACAAAAAAATTGTGGTCCTTGAGAAAACCAGCCGACCAACAACTTTGTTAGGACAATTGAAAAAAAAAAAATAATTGTTTACCCGACCCGGAATCAAACCCGTATCACCTTCACAGCTATTATAGTAGTAGCTACTGTTTTAAATTATTCACGATTTTCGTTGAGGCAATTCTACAGGAAATGTTGTGCTTAAAATATAAAAATTAGTAATAACATGTTTTCCATGACTTAAAAGGAAAGTAATCACACTAATATACTACTGGCTTCAGTTTCTAAAATTAGTCTTAAACTACCACTTGCTAAGCGTCCGATTTTCGGATGAGACATAACGTGACGTTCAGTGTCGGGGATGTAAACCTCTTATTTTAACATGAAATCCCCACTTTTATAAATGGATTTCTGTCATATTTCCTGTAGTATTTACGATATTACACACTTGATTAGTAGCAGACTGTGCATACATTTTTTTGATCTCTACTGATATTTGTGAAATACTTGTTATTTCAGTCGTAATAAATTACCGTGATACCTTTGACACTGACTCATTACTGTCAAGATAATGGACATTTGACCATGCAGAACTTTTCCGTTTTACTTTTTATACCGATAATTAATGTTACCTTTCATATTTTCGGAATTCAAAGTTAAAAATTACGGCCTATGAAGTGAAATGCACTATCTGCCTACAATAGAAAAAGCCACCAAATTTGTTTCTGCAACACTGAAACGTTTGTTTTTTTGTAATTTATTTATTAGCCTTTATTTCAAGCAGTTAAAATAAACTCATTTCTTAAAACACACAAAAAAATACTGCATGAGCGAATGGCGCTAGTATTCGTACAACAAAGGTTGTCGCACAGTATCGCAGTAGCCTAACATGCGTCCCATTCGCGTTTTATGCAAGAATACATGCGCGGATGTACCACTTCGGACATACGTATCCCTCAATAATTTATAGCTGCAATACACAGAGTAAGGTCATAGTAGCCGAGGACTGTGACCCTCCGAGCCAAGTCCAGTGAACACGCAAGGCATCTAGACTGTTCGTTCAACGAGAACGTTTGGAACCATAATGCGGTCCGCAAACATGGCCAGTGACAACAACTATGTATTTGGAGGGTCAGTAGCACCAGCTGTAGCATGATCCCGGATTTAGGGGAGGGCAACCGGGGCGAAAGCCCCGGGGCCTCCACAAACGGAGGGCCCCCACAAACGGAAGGCCCCCACTCCACAAACGGAGGGCCCCCACAAACGGAAGGCCCCCACAATAGAGACTTCGAAAAAAAAAAATCTTTCAAATTCCGACAAGTAAACACTAGTATTTATGTATGTTTTTTTTAAAATACTAAGAAAATCTATTTGATTTCAAAATAAATTATTTATTGGAAAACTCGACTGAAAAAAATGTTCATTTTATTTGGAAAATAATTTGGGGCCAGGGGGCCTCCGCTTCTCTGTTGCCCCGAGGCCTCCAGACCTCTAAATCCGGCCCTGATGATCTTATTCAGAATATCGGACTTCTGTATGCTTCCATGTGAGATTGTAACACCATCTGTCTCCATGTTACTGGCTGGCCCATGCCTACTAAGACATTGCATCTTACAAATGTTGGTCCCCTGCAAAACATGATTTGCGTATTACAATAATTTGAAGTGCTGTGTATACATTATTCCAATGTCTGTTCCGCATGCGTGTTATGGTACTTTTAGAGAAAACAATTTTTTTGTTGTTGCAAATGTGAGTATTTTGATGTGGTTTGTTTTTGTAGATTAATTCATATGTTTCTAATTATTAGCATTTATTGTTCCAAAATTTGTAAATTAATATAGGGTAACTTGGTAACTACTACTGATTTCATCGGGCCTATGATTTGCGTCTATGCCTGGACATTAATTACTGCCTTGTATTATTGCCACCTCCATTCTCATGTCGATTTTAGCTCATATTACGTATTGAATTCCTGCACAATATTTACACAACAAGGCACTCTGGATTTTAAATGGATTGAATGTTTAAATATTGCGGTATTGCATTGAAAGTTAATGTGACCAACCAATTACATTAAACAGTGTGGGATTGGGATAATCAGGAAACTAAAACTAGATGTGTTATTTCTCAAAATTTATTTCTTGATATGTAATAAAATAAATGATAGAATAATGTTATATCTTGCTTATCCATTGTAATTTCTCTATTCCTGTGAATACTATTAACGTGGTTTAAATATAAAATATATTATTTGCGTACTGCCACTGAAGATGACAATGTGGGAAAAACGTACTTAAATAAAATGTAAATTTAAAAAAAAACGCTAATAACAGCCAGCAAAATCTAGATATTTTACAGTTATTAAACAAACTCTATGTACTGTATTTCTTTAATTATTTTTGTACTGCTTAACATTGTAATTAAATGCTTGTAACTTACATTCTTTTTACTAATAATTTTAATTATAACTGCTGTATTACTAGTGTTTTATATTTTAGTATGTAGTCACACTCAAGTTTTTGTATAATTAATTAGTGATATGTCATGTACTGCGAAGAGTTTTGTCACACCACCAAAATGTTACTTTGCAAAAATTGCAACTTTGATATGTTTGAATTGGATTGGCATAAAAGGAGACTTTTTAACAATGGTAACAGTTTCAATTTATATTCTTCTATAATTAATACTAAGTATGTTTTATACAGTAATTTTATCCCATCAAAATCGCCCTTCTTTTCACAGTGATCATTTCATGAATCATGTATGATAGTGTAAATATTATATTGTTACGATCGCGCTTGGCTGCAGTGCTTGGCGTCGCCGCGCTCGTTCGGCCTGTCTGCGCCCCCTTCCACCCGCATCCTCTCCCTGGTATCTCGTGTCATACTGTCTCGCAACATCCTGACCGTCGCAGCGCGCACCTGCCTCAGATAGAATTACTTAAAAGAGGCCGCACTGCGGAATAAAAGGACTTAGACATGTTTATCGGCGCGTTTTGTGGGAACCCAATGCGTGTTGCGTTTATCGGCGTTCTTTGAGCAGCCGCCGCGTCCTTCGAGGACTCACGACGCGTTTATGGGCATTTCGACGGCGAAGGTCGCGCGATATCTCGGAGACATGCCCGATTGTTCTGGACGGGAACCCAAGGGCTATATAAGGAGGTTGGGCCAACCTTCGAGATGAGTTCAGTGGGGAGTTCTCCCGCGGCGGAGTTTCCGGGCGATAGTGCCGCGGGTGCGGCAGAGTGGCGAAGTCCTTGGACGAAGGTTCCAGGGCAGAGAGTCTGAGTGGGGAGTTCTCCCACGGCGGAGTTTCCGGGCGATAGTGCCGCGGGTGCGGCAGAGTGGCGAAGTCCTTGGACGAAGGTTCCATGGCAGGGAGTGAGTGAGTTCAGTGAGTCGGGAGTTTCCGGGCGATAGAGTCGCGGGCGCGGCGGAGTCCCGAGTGAAGTTGCGAGCGAGTCGTCATGTGGGATCTCGGCGAAGGGTGTGACGGCGGCGGCGGAGTGCGGCGACGGAGTCCCGCGGCGGAGACCCACGAGGGGTGCTGCGGCGAGAGTTGCGCCGGAAGTGCGGCCCAGCGATGTGTGTGAAACAAGTGACAGGGGAATTGACATTTCTTTAAGTGTAATTAATTATTTGCTAATTTAGAAGATTATTTGTAAGTGTCAAGTAGTGGTAATAAATAAAACTGTGTGTGTGAAATAAAATCTATTAATTGGGCTATCCTTACGAACCCGCAGGTAAATCGTAACATTTTGGTGTCAGAAGTGGGATAGCCCTAATTAATAGATTTAGGATTCAGTTAAGAAATAGGATTTAGTTTTTCGAGAGTAAAGTTAGCATTTAGAAATTTAGTGAATTTGTAATTTTCTAGAGCTAGTTTGAGTTTACTGTAGTCAGTGATAGTTTTGAATGTAATAGAGTTATTGTTATTTTAATTAGAAGGTTCGTCTAAGTCATTTAAAATTAAGAACAGTATTCAAAAAATTATTATTATTTAGGTTGTTTAATTATTAGTAAATGATTTAAAGAGAGATGGCTACTGAAGAGCTTACTGACGAGCAATACAAGGAGATAATGGTTGCCCTAGAAGAAATAAGAGCCACTTGGGAGAACTATAACAAAGAAATGTTAGCCAGTATAAAGAACTATACGGAAGAAATGGTACCCAAAATCGGGAACTTTACAGAAGAAATGAAGAGTGGAAGGAAGGAGAGTAAGAACCACCATGAAGAAAAGAAGAGCAGGTCAAATAATAGCCTAGAGGAAATGAAGAAGGGTCAGGATGAACTGAAGCATGGCCAAGAAGGAATGAGGAATGAAATGAAGACCGAAGTGAAGATAAGCATAGAAGAGAAGAACAGCCAAGAGAAAAACCGCGAAGAGAAGAACGGCGAACAGAAGACCGGTCAGGAGAAGAACAGCGAAGAGAAGAACAGAGAAATGAAGACCAGCCAAGAGGAGACCAGCCAAGAAGAGACCAGCCAAGAAGAGACCAGCCAAGAAGAGACCAGCCAAGAAGAGAACAGCGAAGAGAAATACAGTGAAGAGAAGACTAGCGAAGAGAAGACCTGCCGAGAGGAGACTAGTCAAGAGAACAGTGAAAAGAACAGCGAAGAACACTGTGAAGAGGACATTAGCCAAGGAGAGGAGAACAGCCAGGACATGAAGATGAAAGAAGAGCTGAAGAATAGCATAGAAGTAGTGAAGATGAGTTACAAAGTAAGGAATATTGAACAAGAAGAAATGAAGATAAACCTAAGAGAGAGGGCTAAATGCACAGAAGAGCTGAAGAAAAGCCAAGAAGAGATGTACATGAGTCAAGAAGAGATAGAGAAGTGCAAAGAAGAAACGAAGGAAGACCAAGAAGAGACACAGGAAGACCAAGAAGAGGTGAAGAAGGACCAAGAACAGGGGAAGGAAGACCGAGAAGAGAAAATGAGAACACAAAGAGTGAAGAAGATGGTGCAAGGTGTAACTGAGTGCAGTCCAGACGATATTCATAAGAACAAAGAGGGAATGAGGAACCAAGAAGAGACGAAGAAGAGCTGGGAAGAAATGCTTTGTGAACGAGTAGCTACGAGAGAACAAACAGAGAGAAAAAGGGAAGAAACAAGCGAACCATTGGGAGGCAACGAGCAATGCTCTCAAGAGTATCGAGTCCGTCCAAGGCAATGGTCGGCCCGTCTCGGGCAGCTCGGGCAGCTGGCTGAACGACATGGGGCATCTGCGACGCAGAAGTGTCGCCGGGTGACAAGAGTAGCTACATCTAACGAGAGAGAGGGTTATCTGGTGAGACTGTACAGCCCGCGATGGAGGAAAGGCAGGAGGCCTAAACTTCGAGTAGCATGGGGACCTCCAGAAGGAGATGCATTACCTGTTCGGGACGAACAGGTTTAAGGAGGGGGCAATGTTACGATCGCGCTTGGCTGCAGTGCTTGGCGTCGCCGCGCTCGTTCGGCCTGTCTGCGCCCCCTTCCACCCGCATCCTCTCCCTGGTATCTCGTGTCATACTGTCTCGCAACATCCTGACCGTCGCAGCGCGCACCTGCCTCAGATAGAATTACTTAAAAGAGGCCGCACTGCGGAATAAAAGGACTTAGACATGTTTATCGGCGCGTTTTGTGGGAACCCAATGCGTGTTGCGTTTATCGGCGTTCTTTGAGCAGCCGCCGCGTCCTTCGAGGACTCACGACGCGTTTCTGGGCATTTCGACGGCGAAGGTCGCGCGATATCTCGGAGACATGCCCGATTGTTCTGGACGGGAACCCAAGGGCTATATAAGGAGGTTGGGCCGACCTTCGAGATGAGTTCAGTGGGGAGTTCTCCCGCGGCGGAGTTTCCGGGCGATAGTGCCGCGGGTGCGGCAGAGTGGCGAAGTCCTTGGACGAAGGTTCCAGGGCAGAGAGTCTGAGTGGGGAGTTCTCCCACGGCGGAGTTTCCGGGCGATAGTGCCGCGGGTGCGGCAGAGTGGCGAAGTCCTTGGACGAAGGTTCCATGGCAGGGAGTGAGTGAGTTCAGTGAGTCGGGAGTTTCCGGGCGATAGAGTCGCGGGCGCGGCGGAGTCCCGAGTGAAGTTGCGAGCGAGTCGTCATGTGGGATCTCGGCGAAGGGTGTGACGGCGGCGGCGGAGTGCGGCGACGGAGTCCCGCGGCGGAGACCCACGAGGGGTGCTGCGGCGAGAGTTGCGCCGGAAGTGCGGCCCAGCGAGGTGTGTGAAACAAGTGACAGGGGAATTGACATTTCTTTAAGTGTAATTAATTATTTGCTAATTTAGAAGATTATTTATTGGATCTTGACATACTGTTCTTGCGAAATTCTCATATGTGGCATACTACCTATTGAATGTGTACTTGCATAAGACTCAAGAGGCATTTCAAGTTAAAACATGTCTAATAGAATATTTATGTAGCCGCTAACTGTATCAGAAGGTATGTTTATGAGGCTGTTTAATTCGCTGTTTGGTTTCTACTCATTTTTATACTGTTTCATGACGTGACGCTAAATATAATGTGCTGCCAAATATATGTAAGACTAGCTGACCCGGCGAACTTCGTACCGCCTAACAGTCAATGAATGTCGTGTTAACTTTTAGCTGAACCTAATTTAGGATTTTATTAACATAATAAAATGAATACTCAAAATTCAATAAAAGTACAAAAATCAAGTATTTCAATGGCGTGTCAGCAAGATTGGAATCATCGGAATCTTCGGAATGAGAACTTCCTCACCTTTGAATTTTTCTTTGAGTATCATGGCGTGAATCAGATTGATCACCAGTTTTCTTATCACTAAACGCGTTCCATTGCATAGTTTTGGTTGGTTTAGATTTCGAAGCATGATGACTACCGATGACAGTTATTAATTGTGCGGTGGTAAGCCAGGCACATCCAAGCGGTTTAAAAATTCAGTTGGATAGTTGATGGCTTCGTTTTCGTTTGTTTCACAATCAATAGATTTGAATGAATGCAGAGTACCAACGATTTGATTCTGAATTACGAAGTTTAAGTCATCCACATATTTGTTCTTAGCCACCAAAATTGCTAGCTCACTCAACCATTTGTTATTTTTGTGTTTAGCAATAAAGTTCGAGAACACTTTGTTGTTGAGCTCGTCTATCGACGAGACAAAAACGCAAAAATTCGGAGGAAATGAAATCAATCCGCGTGATTCGTCGACAGGAACACGGTCATTACCGATAGTCAGCAATTGCTCAGAGAAATCTTCAGCAGATGTATCGTTCAGCAATGCACCTCTCATGTTTGTTGTCAGCTGAAGTTTCTTCACATAGCGCCATAGATTCGATGATTTGAGGCAAGCGTTTATTTCGTCGGCAGCAATTGATCTTTGAATTACTGGCAGTGTTTGACGGAAATAGCCAGACAGTAAAATCATTGCGCCTCAAAAACATCTCGAGTCATTGCGTAGAACTTTCAATGTTCGGTTAAGTGCTTCCTATGCACGTTTATGCGCCATTGTGCATTCGGCCCAGATGCTGTCAATTTGTTTTTTTTTTATGTGGTGTTGCTGTAGTGTTAATGCGATTGGGTGATTCATTTTAATTAATTTTAAAGATAAAAGTAAACAATAAATCACAAAATGGGTAAAAACAATTGTCCCAAACATGGCGACGACAAAAGGTTTAAAGCTTTAGTTTTTCTTACTCTCTCTACTTTATTCGTTTGAATAGCTTCGCGCTATTGCTTGGCGGACATAGAGAAATAACACTCACAGTTTGTACGTCTGTAACTTTGTATGTCTATGGCCAACCTGCGTGGCATGAGTTGTCAATTGCGGAATATGGCGGAGTTACAAACCTAATTTATTTAAAAATTATTATTTTTTTCTGTGAATTTTATCAACATTTTAATAGTTATTCTGCTATTCGGGGCCGAGACGAATCCAACAAATAAGAGATCATTAAAATCGGTCCAGCCGTTCTTGAGTTATAAATGGTGTAACTAACCCGACTTTGTTTTACATATATAGATTAAATTTGTAAAATAAGATTTTCGTCAATTTATAAAATTTCACAATATTAGTAGGAATTGTTTATATCGCGCCAAAGACAAACTGAAAGAAAAGAGTTCGCACATTGTAAAGAAAACCATTTCGCTCATGTGCGAACTCTTTTCTTTCAGTTTATCTTTGACGCGATATAAACAAAGTCTACTAAATATTGTGATATTTAATTTAATTAAAAGTGAAATTTAATTAAATAAAAAGTGATTATTGTGAACAATATACTTTTTTGATTTTCTATTTTTTAGTTTGGTTTTCTATATAAAGCGTGTTTTTTTTTAGTTTTTTTAAACTATTATTTATTTTTTCCCCCGGGAACAGGATAAAGTATCCTATGTCCGTCTCCTGGTTCTAAGCTACCTCCCTACCAATTTTCAGCCAAATCGGTTCAGCCGTTCTTGAGTTATAAAAAGTGTAACTAACATGACTTTCTTTTATATATATATATAGATTTTTGTAGGATAATTAAAGTAATTGTAACTTAACAACCTTCGTGAAGTTTATTTTTAAAGGTTATTTACCAACAGAATTACTAGCAGTGACAGCGGCAGGGAAATAATGGACGTCGCAACGAATATTTGGCTATGAAATAATGTCTACCGTCACTTGCAAATCAACATAAAAGGATAGTGAGAATATAATCGTAGTGTAAGATAATGTGTCTTTCATATAATGCTTTTGATATATTGTTTGTCCCGTCCACTCCCCTAACCAAACGCTGCTGCATCCTCGCCACACCATACGGATCGCGTTTAGCCGGCCGCCCGAGCGCCCGGGTCAGACCAACACGTCAGACAGCCGCGCGCCCCTGGGAGGGGAGGGAGCAGTCTGGCAACGCTGCGCGGAGGCGTTAGGCACTCATGGATGAGGGGAGAAGGGAGGTTTCCCAGATCTCGCGTGCTTCAGTTTCAAGGCCAAACAGAGCAGCGACACAACCTCCCTGCTCGACGACTCTCTCGCGACTGAACCGCGCTGGGACCGGCCCTAGACTAAATACAAGCACGCGGAGTAGTGGGGGACATCGCTTTGAGACCCCTAATGACATCACGACAGCAAAATAATGTTTCGGAACAGTGACGATTTTTTCGACTTGAACTGCGCCCTTAATTGCTGTAGGTTCTGATCTGCATGCGTCTCTACTCGGTGTTCATATTATACTTGAGCCATGCCATGGGCTGGGATCAAACTCACGTACCACGGCACCCCGCAACGTGGACATGACGCTGTAGCGATCACGGCCACCAAACACCTATGTCATTAAAGAAATCTACAAAGTTGACCGGTCTCTAGTTGTTTAGTTAGTAAACTTCCTTAAAGAGAGTATGTATTTTCGTTTCATCAAATCTTCAAGTTTATGTTCGAACAACTGATAAGCGTATACATATTAGGCATACTGATATATTTGTCAAGGCTTAATGTTACGGATTTTAAGTCGTTTGTTTGTTCTTATTCTTACTGTTCTGTGGTTGATTTATGAGAACAATTAATGGCATGTTGCAACTGAGAGAATATATTATAGGATTCACGGAAACACAGATTATATATACACACACATAAACAAAATATTAACATATCCTTACCATAAATTATTATAAAATATAATTTTATTTTACCTTTTCAATTCTCTTCACTTTTGACGTCATTATGGGTACATTCAGAACTACCATAAGCTCCTCTACTTGTGAGTGACCTATTCCAGTGGCCACAGCTACCCATACTAACGTATCATTAATTTCACAATTGAGTACAATTTTTTCATCTGTTGTGACATTTTCTTCAGCGCCACATTTTTCACATTCATACGCCCACATACAGAGAGGCCCTGTACGAATCTCATTCTGTATTTTCATTCGACCGGTTGTACATACTCTAAGGTGTTTCGATATGAACTCCACCTGCGGGAGCAAAAATGATGGATTCACAATGCGTCGTCCAGGGACCACTTCGCTGAGTTGCAATGGATATGGATGATATTCAACGGTGAGAGGTGGATTATCCAGTTCGTTTATCTCAAATCCACCCCATTCCCATTATTAAAATAGTCATCGTCGTCTTCATCTGTAGTGTGAATAGCACTGGTAGTAGGAGAAACTGGTATAAGAACAAATTCATCTGCATCACTGAAAATTAAATTGAAATAATATATTTTACGTTATTATTACTTTTCACAGTCGATACATAACAGAAAATATATACCTAACATGTACTGTATAGGGGTGGAAGACGTACGTGATATATACTATACCGACCAGATTATTTAATCCCAGACTAACTCATGTCACTTTACTCATGGAACAAAATACGGAAAATACAGGTGTCTGGTGACCTATAGAAAAAAGAATTTTTTTTATTAATACACAAGGTAAGGAACCTAATACTATAAAACACAAGAAATCAGTCACGTGCTTTATTTCTTAAATTGTTGTTACCTACAACGGGTAATACTTGGAGGATGAGTGATTTGTATTTAATCCAATTTTACTACATTTTCGATTCCATTACTAAATAATATGTAAATAAATATTTTTATTTTTCATTAATACAATATTAGATTTCAGAGGGACCGCACCCCAACACTAAAATACCATGACGCCGAACATTCTCGTTGCAGATATGACACACATACGGACCAAAAATTACTAAACCATTTTTTTCTGCCAAATTCCGAATGTATAACACGGAATCCTGAGCTGAACACAACACCGAATCTTTAATTGTGGTGAGTTAAAGTTTCAGCGTTGTAGTCAGTAAGCCTACTAGCTATTGAAAAATTTAAAGAACTATTGATAACTTGTGTCATCATTTTGTTTCCGAAATTATGTGTTAAGTTCAATTAACATTGTGTCTCGAAAATATTAATTTCAAAACTTTCAATGCCACTTTGATTAACAAACGTAGGTGGTCAAGTCACGTGGCGATTAGCAATTGTGCATATACCTTGAAAACATGGCAGCAGAACGAGAGAAACGCTTTTAACAACCCCAAAATAATTAGTTTGAAAATTGTTTGTAGAATTACAAAAATTGTTTCGTAAGAAATACAAAATTATTCTTTGTAAAATTAAAGTTTATTTTATAAATATGAAGATAGTTACTAAAAAAAGTTTTATTTATTACATGAGTGTACCTATATATCTAACTAGCTGCATTACCCGGCGTTGCACGGGCTGAACACAGGGTGAAGGGGACATTTTTCGAAATCAGATGTAGACAGTAATTGTATTCTTAATTTGAACGTAACGTGTGCAAAATAATTTATATCACTTTCAGATCCCGGCAGACGTTGTTCTGCCAGTGTATAATTATTTACCTCTGTGTGTACGTGCGTGCGTGTGTGTGTGTGTGTGTGTGTGTGTGTGCGTGTGTGCGTGTGTAGGTGTGTTATAAATTGGTGGTCTGTATGTAATCTAGACTCTATAAAGCAATATGGAAAAAAGCTGAAAAATAAAAGAGATTACTAATATTGAAAAGATTCCATTATCTAGCTAATACTCGGCATGCATTGCAATGCCTCAAAATCTCTTGCATTTTTCTGTGTATGTCATAAAAATTTAAGTCGTGTTCTTTTAGAAATTATTCGTCAAAAAGTAATATAAATAAGTAATGTCAGGGTTGTATTTAGAAATAAAGTAAGCTTTGCGAAACTTAATAGTGTTTTCTGGTGGGTATAATTTATTACTTTTATTTTAAAGATATATCATGTAACTTTACAAACTAACAATTTTAAAATGAATATAAGGTTACAGTTCTTTAGCACAAATTTTTAAAAGTACGAATTAACTCTAAGCTTTATGTTTAAAAAAAAATTATAATTTATTTTGTGATAAAATTACATTTACACACATGCAAAACTGATATCATTTTATAGATATTATTATTTTGAATGAGTGTAAGTCATGCGTGTTAATATCAGTCGCATGGATGGTTTGTAAAAAAATGATGTGATTTACTTTTCAATAATTTACAGGGCCTATATATAAAAATAAAACAAGACGGAATACACTGTGCTGAAGTTAGTTCCACCTGCTGGCTCTATCCGGCCGCCCGATTGCGTCATCGCGCAGGGTGCTTGGAACAACAAAGGCCTATGTCATTCCAAGCTAATACATCAAATTCCTTCTCGGTTTTTTATTTATTACACAAAAAAATACCGATGACTCTAGGATATGTGAATAATTTGCGTTTTTTTTAAAGTCCCGTCTACTATTGCAATGTCCGAAACCGTGTCCGACGGAAACTATTCGCTGATTGGTCCACGTGACCCTCTGACGTCATGCGTCGTGTGGGCGATGGTCAGAATCTCCCTTGTACGATCACATTGATCAACTTGAACGTTTTGTCCCAATCTGTGACTTTTGCACGTCCTTTGGTAGCATAGAACAACAAAACACTTTCGATATTTGAATTACCAGTTCCCGTTTGTAAAACGTGCTTTGTTTCAATTCAATAAATAATATTTAACTCCCAAAACTTTCGTAAGTTAAATATATATAAAACTTAGTTGCGTACTAATTTTCGATGCATGAAAACAATAACAAAAACAATAAAAAAAAAAACAATTATTTTGGCGCACAATATATATTCTGCGCTCTGGTGACTAGGCTACTCTAGAAATCAGTAGATTCGGACATCGGACCATGCATCTGACTTGGCAATTCTAGACTGGAAAGTTTTCCGTGTGCCAATGTGACGTCTTTCACATTAGGAAAAGGACAAGGACCGCCCACAGATTAGGACTATTGTAGACGGGCCTTTAAGAGGAAAAATTAACACCAAAATAAACCTTAGGTCCATCCGAATGCAAGTGGAGCGCATTACCATGGCACCGCGCCAGCTTTTTTCGGCAACTATAATCAAGTTGAAGAAATGTTAATAGCATAAAATAAATTATAGCCTGACTGTATAGTCTCAAACAATGTTGTATTGTTGAAATAACATGGGGCGTATTACGATTGAACGATGAGCTACAAGTTTATTTTATTTACTTTTTTTTTAAACTTCAAACAATGTTCTCAACTGGTCACGCATTTACAGTGAGTAGTTAAATTTTGTCATATTTTACAAATCCTTAAGTACGGATAAACCAGCAACATTATCAGATTTCCGTGAATATAATTTACGTCAAATATGTTCATGTTCGATTGTGATTCAGATTAACGTCACGTCTATAACTATATGAGAGGCAAAGGATTTATTAAAGTGTTTTTTTTTTGCACTTTTACGAATCAAAAACATGTTAGTTAATTATCTGGCATTTTACTAACAGTGTTGATGATTATAATCCTGACATTTTGGTAGAGCCTCAGTGCCGTGTAGCGAGACTGTGGTCTGTGAAGTGGCAATTTCAGCTCTGTATTTCTTCATTGCTTTGGAACGTTTAATCATTTTACTTTTGAGATAACGTCTGCCGTATTTAGTATTTACGGCGCCATCGCAACAGCAAAAATAACTATTGTATAGAAGTTAAATTCATATAATTACTCTAATCATGGTGGCCACTCACAGTCACCAAAAATATTCCCTGATTTTTCCCTGATTTCCCTGATTAAAAATTCAAAATTTCCCTGATATATTTACAATTACAAAAAAACATACTTTTGATGAAATAATATAATATTATATGAAGAGATTACTCACATTTTAGCACCCTGCTGTATTATCTTCATTATATACATACGGAAGTTCGTTAAATAACATAATACATTTTAAATATGTCACTTTACATTATAGCATCCCTTTCAATGACCTGCAGTCTGTGTTTTGTTTATGTCTCTTCACAAATAACAAATAAAAATTAATTAAAAACACAATAGCATATCTTGTTACAAATTGCAGCAATTTCAAATGCACACTACAGTTTTCATTTATGATAATGATAATGATAAAGCAAAGAAGCAAATTGTCAATAAACCAAAATGTTTTCTCCGCAATACATGTATCACAGGAGCATCCTGTTGGATAAATAAATTTACTTGGTTGAAAACAGGAAGTAAACTGCTAAGAAAATAACAGTAAGGTTTCGTAAGTGGATTCTGCATTAGAGATTTTACATTTTCATACTGTGAAGTTGAAGGCTCTTTCTTTTCAGGATCACTACAAAATAATAGCTTTAGTGCCTCCCATTGTTTCAGCACTCTGTCAACTGAATCTAGGAGAGAGAGCCAACGTGTGCTAACATTTTTCAAGATCTTGTGTGACTTTGCCCCACATAACTCTTGATACACTTTCAGATTATTCTGGCGTTTTGAACTTTTTTCCAAGTAATAGAAAATATTAACCAAAAATGTCTCAATGCTAATTGTTAGATGTGCACTGGCTTTTTTTAGCGGCTAGATAAATGAGGTGACATGAACAGCCTTGCACAACAATAGCGGGATGTTTTTCTTTAACAAATGCTACCACACCTTTGTTTGTGCCAATCATAGTATTGGCATTGTCACATGCAAACGCTACACAATTTTTCCAAGAAATTCCAAAACGTTCAAATTACTTATTCAGCACAGAGAAAATACCATATCATCATGTGTTGTCTGTACTCTCAACAAGGGATAACAGTACCGTGCAAATTTTACCTTGTGTTTGATTTAAAAATGAAACAACTAATGGATAAATCTTCATTGCATTACAATCAGTACTCCCATCGGTAGCTAAAGCAAATGGTCCACTTACTAAAGATTCAAAAATTTCACTTTTAGTTTCACCAGCCATATACTCCACTAAGGCAGATGTTTTTGTTCTCGCACAGCTGTATTTCTGTGCAATTTTTGAGTCCGGAAACATAGCTCTATACAAATTACCCGAATGATCGGCTACTGCTATCGGTAAATTGTGTTCTACCAGAAAACTTGTAAACAATAACTCTGCGTTTGTTACTTTCGTTTCTTCAGATGTAGCGAAAAACCACGATATAGATTTATTGCTCGTCACGGCTTTAAAATGTTCTGCATGTTTCTTTGATTAAATATGCCGTCTACAGTCATCCCTTCCACCATGTGCAATCGAAAAGTCACACGTGCATACATTACAAAACGCGTGGCGTTCCAAAACATTTGAAGATGAAAAGCATGGCCATTCTTTTGAATAGTTTGGTCGAACGTTCTGAAGAATAACGTTATTTTTTTTTGGCCCCAGATACACATTGTTCTGTCACACGCTTCATTTCTACAACCGGCACTGAAGAACACAATACTATCGAACAACATAAAATGGTTTCACGTCTGTAGACACAACAAAAACACTTTGATGAAAAAAATGGCTTTCAAGAATGTAATTAACACAACACAGGTTAGCCAAAATACCGTAAAAAAATTATCGTGATGTAAGTAGCTAACAAACGAAAAGTCCGAGAATATGTACTAGTTGTATCGTACAACGGACGTAATACCGTACCATTTCTATTACAAAACACAAGAATTAATCTACTTATTTCGACAGTACATGCGCACATTTATTAGTTCCGTTATCTGCGCAACCACGTGATGTATTCAAACTGCGTTCACGAAACACGCACACCAGAAACGGAATTTTTTTCCGTTACCTAGCAGCACAAAGCCTCGTTTCCGTAATAAACCAGCGATGTTCCGTAATTCCGTAATTCTGTGTTAAATCCGTAATAATTACAAAAAAACCGTAATGGTTAGCAGCTCTGCGGAAATATACATGACACAAAAAATTCCCGGTTATTAAAAAAATTCCCTGACATTTCCCTGATAATTCCCGATCAACGTGATTTCCCTGATAAATCCCGGTTTTCCCGGTTTTCCCGGTGAGTGGCTACCCTGTCTAATACATTCAACATATTAAACCGCAAGCATTAAACTACTGACCACGACACCTGACAACTTGTTTAAACTGCCGTGGGGAAAGGAAGAAAGCCCGCTGGTCTAGAAGCAGGTAGAGAGGATTGTTACAGACGGGTCAGGTACTCGGCAACGCCGGGCCAAGTCCGCGTGTTCTTTCCGGGAAGAGGAAAAGATGAGCCAGACAGAGCGGCACCACTAGAGTGGCGGGTTGCATTCAATATCTTTTGGAATTCCAGGGAATACATTTCTTCCGTAGAGGCTCACAACTGAAAGTCACATTTTTTTTTTGTTATTTTTAATGAAAGTATATTTAGATACGTATTTCGTGATTGTATTTTTATATGTTTTAAACAAATATTTTTTGTTCTAGAAAAAACTTGAATTTTTTCATCTTCTGGCTGAAGCACACGAATAACTTATTATTTTTCATTTTTTTTTAAAATAGATCACTCAATAGTATGCATAATGAACTCTTAATATACCAAAAAATAATAAATTACATCCACTGGCCACTGAAATAATGTCTACAAGACATGTCATATATTTTAACTTGATTGCCAGCTATGAGAAAACTATAAGTTATAGCGAAAATCGGTTTTGCACAGAAGCATGTATGTATGATGCCAACATAAAGACAAAATAATATGCTATAAATAATTTTGGGCCTAACACACTTAAGTACTGTAGGGACCAGGAATCTTGCGAGCTGTCTGCGCGGGGGTGTAGGGGAAAGAGAGGTTGAAGGACGACAAGGCTAGTACGGGCGGAAGGGGAAGGGAGCGTATTGAAGTGGGGAGTTCCTGCGTTATAATATTGGCAGGTAGTTTTTGACGAGTCATGCAGCCGAAGGAAAAGTGATTCACAGCAAAGAGATGAAATAATTACCAAAGTATTTTAATCTGTGGTCAAGAAGTTCGTGAAAAATACCTTTCGATTCCTATTCACAAAGCAACGGAACGTGTTGCAAATTATACAGATGTAAGTAAAGCAACAGTCATGCGCATATGGAATAAACAAATTACAATGCTTAATGAACCGCATACAACACTAGGGAAAATGAGGTAAGCCATGCTTTTCATACATGAATAGTATGCATCAGTGATGAAAAAAAAAAATGTATTAATTGTTGGTTATGTTAGTTGCACAAAATAGTGCAGACATGCGTATAATTATTTATTATTGTTGATTCTGTCTGCTACAACATATTTCTTTATGTGCAGGTCACGAAATAAAAGTAGAAAAAATGGGTTGGCATTGAAGCCTTTCATCGCTCTAGAAATTATTGAGTCTGGAAACGATTCGAAGACAGGCGGCGTTTGTTGATCGAAAGAGCTGATAATAGTGGCATGGCGTTCCAAGTACCTCGCACAAATTAGACAGTGTAGGTCTGAAGGTAACGAAGTGTTTTACATTGATGAGTCGTGGGTGGACGTTAATATCATATTCGTTATATCACGTAACCGGAATAACGAAAGGAAATGCAACCAAGAGACTAGGTCGGAGATTATCACGGGGAAATGAATGCTACTAATTTTGAAAAATGGCTGTCTGAACGTGTTAAACCAAACTTGCCGCCATATTCTGTCGTTGTGATGGAAAATGCGTCATACCACTCCAAAGAAGACGATAATTCCAACCAATTGCAAAGCATCAGCTTTTCTATTATCAGTGATCGCCTGCAGCATGACACAATCGCCGTGCATGTCTTTTTATGCAAGCTAATAGAGTATCTAAAGAACATTGTTGGTGAAATAGTGCACATATACTACTTCAGTGATAGCTCTGCTGCACAATACAAGAATTAAAAGAATTTTATGAATTTGTGCCATCATGAAAACGATTTTAATTGTACTGCCGAGTGGAACTTTTTTGGCACAAGCCATGGGAAGTCACCTTGTGATGGTGTAGCCAATTTCTGCAAGCCCCGGCGGCCCGCCAATACTTTCCCCGCCCTCCCCTTCTTAAACTTGTCCGCCCTACCTCTAGTCCAGCCATGCCGCCCCTCCTTCCCCTCTTTTTCTCCTCCTTTCCCCTGTGTACCGCGATTTTAGCGCCTCTATGGGCTTAGTTTTTGCTGGTATTTAAGCCCCTGGCCTGAGGCTATTCCTCGCAGTCCTCGCTCCCTCTGAGCAAGGCTGTCCTCCGACATGTGCACTACGAGCTCGTTCTGACACCGTTACTATGCCCGTCGGCTCCTTGATCGCCCTTATGGCAGTGGTTGTAGGCCGTTACTATGTTTGAACATAGAGCCGCGTCTTTATTAGCTGCGCTTTATAGTACCTCCTTACGTTCTTAAATTTGCTAGGGGCTGTTAGGCTCATCTAACTTTAGTAGGAGATGCATTCTGTTTTATTCGTGTTGTGTATTAAGAGTTCTTAATTAAAGATATTTATACGGGTATATTTATATTTGTTCATGATAATTTACTTAGCTACCAAACACTTGAATGGCGTACATAAGTATGCGTTTAAGGCATGTACTGTTTGTACAAGTGCGTTGATTTGTATATGCGCTCTAACTTATCATATTACTAACGTTATTAAGGCTACGGTCTAGAGGAAGTAAGTCAGATTTTGCAGCCATATATGTGTGTTGCAATTGTAATTCGTATGTGACTGTGCGCCCGTAATTGTAGCGCAATTCATATAGACATGGGCGTTAACATAAATTTGTTTTATATGAATGTATCTATTTCCACTATATAAATATCTTATACATTTGTTATTTGTGATGATATTGTTCTGAATTGTTATAAAATAAAATATATATTTTGGTACCTCTTGTATTAAGTCTGTTCGTTAGGGTCAGCCCCATTACGTCTTTAACTCACACTTACAGTGCTTGCCGAACTAGTGTTTCACTTGTGAAGTGTATAAGGGTGATATGTCCGCTTAGTGGTTGTAGCCAATCTGGTGTGTCCGGATCGGTTACAATTACTGCGCCACTCTGCTAGGGCAGCTCTTACTGTGTGTGTTCAGTTTTTTGTTCCATGGCAACTTCCGGGCGTGGCGAGGGTACTGGATGGGTCTATCGTTTGCATAAACCAGACCTAATCCAGTATCTAGAAGAAAATGGGCTGCCTACAGACCCCGCCGAAACCGTGGCCGACTTACGTTCACGTTTGATTACGTATATCCGAGATTCCCTGGCGGATACTCCTGGCATCCAAGTCGGAAATCCCAGACCTACTGATATTGAAGTAAGTGTCACTTCAGACCCTTTTTCACACAAGTTATTCCTGTCCGTTCTTAAGAATGTGCCCACATTAGAGTCCAGTGACCCTAAACAAGTTTTAGACTTTTTCTTACAAGCGGATAGGTTACATAAGTTACAGCTTATTCCGCATGACTCATTTCTTAAGGCCCTATTGTCGAAATGCACTGGTGTTTACGTCAGTGCGTTAACAGATACAATTGTTAAGAAGGAATCGTATGCAGCTTTTAAAGCCGCTGTTCTTCAGTTTGTGTGTCCACCCCTGGTAGTTGAACATTGTAAGCGAGATTATGTCTTGCGCCTTCAACTGTCCAACGAGACAGTTTCACAATACGTTGACAGTGTACTATCGTACGCACAGGTGTTAGATTTAAGATACGACGAAAAAGAACTCGTCGAACTTATCTTGGGGAATGTGTGGCCTGAAGCCATTAGCTTGGCAAGTATGTTACCTCTGCCGATTACGTATGAAACTTTACGTAAGTGGGCAAACGACGTGGACACACGGATTAATGCTCGGCAAAGGTTTTACCAGTCTGCCTCAATCGGCGGGAACGCCCAGCTTATCAATAGTGACCGTAAAGCCAAGGCTGCGGCTACGTCTATGTACCACGATAAAACCCTGCGGCATACTGTAACTCCGACCCCGGAGCGGTGTGTCATGAGCGATCATCGTGAGCCGCGCGCCGCGGCTAGGGTAAGGGCGCCCGAAGCTGACTCCGGCGCGCGCTGCGTCACTGCTGGGGTGGCGCGGCAGGACGGGCATCCCGACCTAGAGTTTGTACACCGTAGATGTGCCAATTGCACGCAGTTTGGTCATGCAGTTATTAACTGTTCGGCTCCCAGGGTAGAAGTAAACAACCGTATGTGTTTTAAATGTAAACAACCAGGACACTACAGGGCTTTGTGTCCGGAAAACCGGCCTTGACGGGGCGCAAAAGAGGTCGCCGCCGTCGTTTTCTCCGCAAAGCCTCTTTTCAAAATAAAAGCTATTTACATTTCCTTCAAGTCCAAATTCAGAATAAGTATTTTCCGGCCCTGGTTGACACTGGTGCCACGTGCTCCGCCATAAGTTTAAATTTTTTGAATAGTCTAAAGGCTTTATTTCCGAAATTAATAAACTCCACGTCATTTGTGCGACAACCTACAACCATATGCGTTGCTAATGGTAATTGTATATCCTCGGAAGAGTCCGTAATTTTGCACTTTAAAATCAAACACTTTTCGTGGTCGTGGTGTTTTGCTGTGGTCCCCGGAATAAATCCCGACTTCATTTTAGGCTTGGATTTCTTAAATCATACGAGAGCCGTATTGGATATAAACAAACATGAAATTTTTTTTTATTTTGCTCAAACTTGTAAAATTCCCTTACAATTTAAAGAGGATTGCGAAACTATATTTGTTTGCCCAGAGGTACACAATCTTGTACCCGCTTGTTCTCTCGAAGAAGTGGTTTCGCGTTATCCTGACGTCATTACTAAGAATATAGGCAAATGTGACGTGTTACCGTATCGATTCTACCTTATGGATGAAGTCCCGGTGCGCAGTAAGGCATACCAGGCCTCACCCCCAAAGCTCCAGGCTATGCGTGAGATTATTGAAAACCTCCTTAAGGCTAAAGTAATTACAGCATCAAATTCAGATTTCAGCTCGCCCACATTTTTAGTGCGTAAAAAAGACGGGATTAGTTGGCGTTTGGCTCACAATTATATCCCATTAAATAAAAAAATTATTTACAACGACGTATATCCCCTTCCGACAGTAGAATGTGCTCTGCAACATTTGGGTAAAGCCAAAATATTTTCCATCATTGACCTTAATAATAGTTTTCATCAGCTTCTGTTAGACCCGGCTTGTAGAAAGTATACAGCGTTCTCGACCCCCTTTGGACATTATGAGTTCAATAGGATACCCATGGGGGTAACATTTGGGTCTCAGGCCATGAGTAGAGTCTTAGATCATATATTAGCCGATATCAAGTATAAATTTGTGTTTAACTACATTGATGATATAATAATATATAGCAATTCGATGCAGGAACACATTGCTCACGTGACCGAGGTCCTAGATCGTTTGCGGAGAGCTAAGTTGACCATTAATCCCAAGAAGGTGGAGTGGGGTAAGACGTCAGTCACCTTTTTAGGGTACGTTATTCATCAAGGACAATTGCTTATGAACCCAGAAAAGATTGCCCCAATAACACAATTTCATAGGCCTATAAATGTTAAGGGGATTCAACGCTTCCTAGGCTTGATAGGATATTTCGCTCGGTTCATTCCTAACTATGCCACCATTTCCGCTCCCTTAAACGAGTTACGTAAGAAAAAGGTAATGTTTAAGTGGGAACAGGCACAAGACGAAGCCTTTAATAAACTAAAAAAGGCCATCAGCTCTCCTCCAGTCTTGATCCTTCCAGATTTTGACAAGAGATTTGCCGTACATGTGGATGCCTCAAGTATAGCTATGGGCGCTGTATTAGGACACTTGGAAGGGAATAAAATGCGACCTATTTGCTATGCGAGTAAGACCCTATCAGAATCAGAGCGCCGTTTAGGGGTATATGAGAAAGAAGCCTTAGCGTGCCTATTCGCCTTGGAAAAATTCGAGTCATACCTGGATAACCGGGAGTTCGATTTATTCACGGATAATCAGGCCCTAAGCTGGTTATTTAACCATCCGCAGCAGTTAGGCAAGTTAGGTAGATGGATTCTGAGGTTATCACGATTTAGGTTTGTAATACATCACCTGCCCGGTAATCAGAATATTGTTGCTGACAGCCTTTCTCGTATGTTCAACCCTGACGAGTTCAATATAAATACAATCTCAGAAACTGATAATGTGAATAGCATTAACGCTTTTAGACTTTTTCCAGAATCCTATATAAATATCCGCCAGTATCAACAAGATGACTTATTTTGTAAGGAATTAATACGTGATATTAAGGCTAAGAAAACTATTGAATTTATAGTTGAAAATGGATTGATATATCATACAGGTAAAAATGGTAGGGCACGAAGGGCGGTGGTACCTAAGGTCCTGCGCCCTATGATCCTGCAGTATTTTCACACTTCTCTTATAGGTTGTCACCTAGGGATTGATAAAACACTTCAACGTATTTCTTCTCATTTTTTTTGGCCCGAGATGCGCCAGGATACACGAGAGTTTGTGAAAACCTGTATCGATTGTCAACTCTCTAAGCCCCCCCACAATACTAAGAAGGGTTTGTATGCGGCTGACCCACCTAAGGCTCCATGGCATTGCATTCATGTCGATATCTTTGGGCCACTGACACGGTCAAAGAAGGGCAATGTGTGCCTTTTAGTAGTTATTGATATCTTTACCAAATTTGTTATCCTGCTACATATGCGTAACATGAAGGCTGAAACCATAGTAAGATCTTTAGCAGATTACATTTTTAAATTTTTTGGACCTCCAAACTTGATAGTTTCAGACAACGCGCCTTACTTTCAGTCCGCTATTTATAAAGACTTTGTTTTCCAGTGGGCCATTAAACCTATTTATAGCTCTCCATATTTCCCGCAAGGGAATATGGTTGAACGGGTAAACAAGGTGATCAAAAGTATTCTTATTTATTTTTATCGACATGATCAAACCTTGTGGGACACCGACATCCCATTCCTTAATATAGGGCTCAATTCCACTCCTCATTCTGCTACTGGGTTCCCTCCCTGCGTTCCATTCCTGGGCAGGGAGGTGTCCCACCCTCTCCTTAACCAATGGGGTCTTCCTCCCATAGATTCAAACTTGGATGCCAGGGAGCTGGAAGACATTTTAGATTCTGTTTCTTGCAACCTTACCAAGGCACGCCTAGATGTTGCCCAGGCTTATAATAAGAATAGGAGTGACCATGCTTATCAAGTAGGTGATCTTGTTTTAGTTAGGAGTTTCAAACTGCCTAGTTTAGCTTCGCAGCTCAATGTTAAGCTTATGCCCCCTTATGCAGGCCTTTTGTTATAGATCGTTTTCTTGGTAAGAACACTGTTCTGCTCAATGATTGTAAGAATACTAGAAAATCTCGCAAGGCCCATGTGGAGCAGATAAAGCCCTTCTATGGCAATAAAGCAGTTTAGGAGCCCCTTTTTTTGTTTATGTAGGTATAAGAGTGTTCTCTCCATGTTGTTCGGTGCTGTGCGGCTCCCCCCCCCCCACCTCTGTTACCTGTTTTAGCCTAGTCGCGACCGCCCTTGTTTTCTTCTCCGTCCTTTCCTGGCGCAGTCACGCCGGGGCTAATCTTCGGGGGATCGCCTCGTCGGGACAGTGACAGAGACGTCTGCTTGATCCCGTTCTTCTCCCTCCTGCTAGAGTGTACCTCGCCTGCGGGATGGACTTCTCGTCGAGATCAACACATCGGTCCACCCCGGAATGGGTGGCGTGAGTGGATGCAAGATTATCTAGATTCTGGCTTTCTGCGTTTCTCCGACTTCCCGAGTCTGGTGGATGTCTGGAGGCGTTTGATTCGGGTCAGCGATCGTTTTCTGTGCCCTTTCTTGCAGGCCTCAAGAGGGGTACCGGTGGGATGGTTAGCCGATCCTTGGCGCCCCCATGAGATGATTTTGGTACCTGTGCCTGATTTGTGTTATGACTGACCCTGCTACTGTGAACGTTTATCCATGCTGAAATGGGTCAAGCTCAATACAACTTCTAACCTAGATGATGTGAGAAAATTCGACTTAGTCTTGCCAGTCACGCTTCAAGATTAATGAATGCACAGAGACTTGACCTTGCCGAATCTGTTTGCACTGATGTTCCCCGCAGGCTTGAGGAGCTTAAGGAGGGGGGAGTTGTAGCCAATTTCTGCAAGCCCCGGCGGCCCGCCAATACTTTCCCCGCCCTCCCCTTCTTAAACTTGTCCGCCCCACCTCTAGTCCAGCCATGCCGCCCCTCCTTCCCCTCTTTTTCTCCTCCTTTCCCCTGTGTACCGCGATTTTAGCGCCTCTATCGGCTTAGTTTTTGCTGGTATTTAAGCCCCTGGCCTGAGGCTATTCCTCGCAGTCCTCGCTCCCTCTGAGCAAGGCTGTCCTCCGACATGTGCACTACGAGCTCGTTCTGACACCGTTACTATGCCCGTCGGCTCCTTGATCGCCCTTATGGCAGTGGTTGTAGGCCGTTACTATGTTTGAACATAGAGCCGCGTCTTTATTAGCTGCGCTTTATAGTACCTCCTTACGTTCTTAAATTTGCTAGGGGCTGTTAGGCTCATCTAACTTTAGTAGGAGATGCATTCTGTTTTATTCGTGTTGTGTATTAAGAGTTCTTAATTAAAGATATTTATACGGGTATATTTATATTTGTTCATGATAATTTACTTAGCTACCAAACACTTGAATGACGTACATAAGTATGCGTTTAAGGCATGTACTGTTTGTACAAGTGCGTTGATTTGTATATGCGCTCTAACTTATCATATTACTAACGTTATTAAGGCTACGGTCTAGAGGAAGTAAGTCAGATTTTGCAGCCATATATGTGTGTTGCAATTGTAATTCGTATGTGACTGTGCGCCCGTAATTGTAGCGCAATTCATATAGACATGGGCGTTAACATAAATTTGTTTTATATGAATGTATCTATTTCCACTATATAAATATCTTATACATTTGTTATTTGTGATGATATTGTTCTGAATTGTTATAAAATAAAATATATATTTTGGTACCTCTTGTATTAAGTCTGTTCGTTAGGGTCAGCCCCATTACGTCTTTAACTCACACTTACAGTGCTTGCCGAACTAGTGTTTCACTTGTGAAGTGTATAAGGGTGATATGTCCGCTTAGTGGTTGTAGCCAATCTGGTGTGTCCGGATCGGTTACAATGGCATTGGTGGAACTACTAAGCGATCAGCAGCACGTGCCAGCCTTCAACATCCTGTCAACAACCAAATTTTGACACAACAAGATCTGTTTAGCTATTGTGTGCAGCAGATCAAAAGGGATCATGTGCTTTTTTTATTTCCAAAGAAGAAATTGAAGCAGTTTCCTTACAACAAGAACAAAGGTTTAAAGATGGCCGTACAGTAGCAGGAACCAGGGAAAACCATCACTTTGTACCCATTAATGAAGCTACAATTCGTGTTAGCAGAGTTTAAAATGATCCCTCTTCATCATTTTTAGCCCATTTGAAACCATCTGCTGTAGTCAACCCACCAACCCTATCAATTGCAAGTCTTCAGCCTGGCCAATATGTTGCCTGTATTTATGAAAACAAATGGTGGATTGGTAACATATGTGAAATTTCACTTGAAGAGCATGATGTTCTTATCAACTTCATGCATCCTTATGGAATTGCAAGATCATTTTACTGGTCTCCTAGAAGAGACACCTGCTGGATACCAGAACAGCATATTATTGCCAATGCTACAGCAATGGGAAGGCAGTACACTTTAATAGAAATGATGCTGTCAAGCATTGAAGATAAATTCCAATCAATTGTAAAACAATAATTACGTCCACGTTTTCCCATTGGTCATTTCATTATTCTTTACTTGAACAGTGCATCACTCTGGCTTGGCAACCATTAAGCCACCACTGGCTTGGGATCCATGGCAAGAAACTCCTGGTGGGCTTGGGAACCCATGGTAAAGAGACCCACACGTGGCTGGCCTTGCCTGGCTATCGGGAGTCACCCCTAGGCGATGGGGATATCAATTCATGCTTTCATTGAGAGAAGCATATCTTTTAGAGCATGAACTGGTAGTGGCTCAGCCACCATGGACTAATGCAAGGATTTAATGTTTATAGTATAAACAATTTCCCTTCACGTCTAGTCAATTATTACATGATCAATAATAAAAAAAATAGTTTGCTTTATGCTTTTATATTAAAATTTGCTTGTATATTAATACCTCATCATTTTAAGGAGTACAAATAATTTAAGTGGTTGGAAATTCACTATCTTTGATGCTGATTTTGTCGCAGCGTTCTATGTCAAGGCAATTTTTAAAGTAAATTTTCTTACCTTAAACATTGAGACACAAAGATGAATCAAGATGATTCTTAAAGCAAAAAGGCTGCTCTTTCTAACCATGCCAGAAAGAACTCAATCAGAGAAGATAGTTTTGTGCTATGTCAGTTTAAAAAAGGGTAAAATTCAGTGGGTAAAACAAAAATCACTATTTTAGAGGCAAATATCTGCAAAATCTAATAAGCTTAGAAGCTGCTCTTTTGGCAAACAGACAGCAGCTATGGTCTTGATTAGCTAGCAGAAGCACAGACATTCAGGAAACACTGTTGTAAAGTTATGGACAGCAAAAGTCAGCTCTAAATTTAAGGTAATGAATATTTATGCCAACTTTGGGAGGTGCTAGCAATAAAGGTAAGCCTTTTGAATAAGTGATACTCTTATCATTGTGTGGAGCACAAAAAGTTCTCCTAGGTTACCAATTTTCAGGATGATAGCTGCTGTAGTTGTGCCACAATAGCATTTCAAACTTGCCATTTTATTCAGGCACACGCTGGTGTTGCAACGACCATCTTTGTGCAGGAGCCTCTATAACCCAGACTATACTGCCAATCAAACTGAAATTTTGTGTAAGATCCTCCTAAGTATTGGTATTGACTTACCCCAAATTTTATCAAGATTGAAGATGGTCACAAAAAAATGTTTAGACTACTTGACATGGAATGACCAAGTGCGTGTTTTCAATATTTTATTAATTAAATTTAAAAAGTTATAATTTTTCCTATTAAATTCTGTTAAAAATTATCTACTTTCAAGATGGCGACCGTGACGCCATAATGCATGATTAGGGAATGTTTTTAATTAAATTTTTATTATTTTTTGTAAATTTTAAAATTTCTCCCCATTAAAATCTGATAATTACTGATTTTCAAGATGGCAGGCATAATGAAATGTGTAATGATCTAGAATCCCAAATAGTGTCCGTAACAAAATGTGCAACATTTCTAGAATCCAAGATGGTGTCCGTAATAAAATGTTCAACTGTGTTTTGAAATAAAAATTTATTAAATTTAATAATTTTTTTATAAATTTTAAATATTTCACAATTTTCTAGCATAAAAATTATGGATTATCAAAATGGCAGGGCATAACGACATTTGTATCAGTTACATAACAATCCAAAATGTCAACAGAGGCTTATCGGAAGCTGTATATATTGATTCTGAAGCCTGAATATGGACATTTCAAGCCGTTGGTATTTTTAAGGACAAAAATAGGATTTTTTTTTTTTTAGGAATTTTGAGTCATTTCGAGTCATTTTTTTAAGGAATTCTGAGTCCAAGATGGCCGCCGTCACGGCAGATTGTTGTCAGAAAAGGGGGGGGGGGAATTTAAACAATCCCAATCCACACCCAGAACTAGCCAGTCCAAGTAGCCCCTTTTCTACACTACTATTATCCATTGATCTTTTGGAAGGGCGAGAACGGATACCATTTCAATATCAAAAAGGTTATTCAACTAACAGGTGCTGAAATCAATAAAGTAAGTGCTATGAATTTTAATTCATACAGAATTATGATCCGTGAAGGTGAAATAAACCACATTTTGAAGTGTCGCCGTCTTTTCCACCAGTTCGCAGTTGACATGTATGTCAAAATTGAGACTCGGCGATTGACATATATATTTGTATGAACTAAAAGCAGCTCCGATCTGAAGAATAAATTCATCTCCGCGATGCGATTAATGCCGACGGCGATGCAAACAACATGGGAAGAATGAGAATTTTGCCGGCCACTTATATTAGAAGCCCGCGCCACATATAAGAGTACGCACAAGATACTATGTCGTATGTTAGACAATATAGTCGCCCAGACCTATTCATAACCTTCACCTATAACCCTCAATGGATCGAAATCAAGAAGGAACTGTTACCCAGCCAAACACCAGTTCTCAGACATGACATCACTGCCAGAGTTTTTAAATAAAAAATAAAATCTCTGATGGATTTCATCATTAAGCCCCGTGTGTATGGCCAAGTTCTTTGTTGGATGTACTCCGTTGAATGGCAAAAGCGTGCTCTGCCTAATGCGCACATTTTGGTTTGGTTTGTTGACAAAATCAGGCTGGATGAAATCGATGCAGTCATTTCAGCCGAAATACTTGATGGAACTGTTGATCCGAAATTGCATGCAGTGGTGACTAAGAATATGATCCATGGATCTTGCGGGGTTTTTAACAATGGCTAGCCCTGTGTGATCGATGGTAAGTGTTCCAAGCGATACCCGAGACACCTGATTACTGACACCATCACAGGCAATGGTAGATACCTATTGTATCGTCGGCGATCAGTTGCGGACAACGGGCGATCTGCAGTTGTGAAGGTCAAAGGGCAAGATGTTAATGTGGACAATCGTTGGATTGTGCCATATTCGCCGATTTGTCAGAGGCTTTTGAGGCTCACATCAATGTGGAATACTGTAACTCCATCAAATCGATTAAGTACATATGCAAATATGCGAACAAAGGCAGCGATATGGCTCTTTTCACTGTGACAAATGCAAACGACGAAGTGTCTGAGTATCTGATAGGTCGCTATGTCAGCAGCAACGAGGCGATTTGGCGCACATTTAAATTAATTAAAGTTGAAAGGTTGATAAGGATTGATAATCTCTTATGAAGAGTTACAATCAAATTAATTCTAGGTGGTACGATGCTCGCTGGTTCATACGGTTAGTTATAAGCAAGGCTATTGAGTAGTACACAATTAAGATGTCTCAATTATTTATAATAAATACAAACAATTAAAATTTAAAAAAGTCCAAGTTAGAATATTATTTTCTTAAAAATCAAGGCATTAAATGACGATTTCAAAAAATGAGTTTGTACATATTAGAAAGGCTCGCAAACCAGTAATTTTAATCCCGAGATTTGACAAGGACATTCGCATACCCAACAGCAGTTTCCCCATACCCAAAGTTTTACATAAAACCATACCACAAAATGTACTAATTTACTGGTATACCGACAAGTCTAACTAATTCGTCAAGATGTGGCAGCATACACCCTATATACTCTCTTTCGTGAACATCGAGAAATGTATTTGAAGAAGACACCGCTTGCAAGATACGATCTCGGGCGCTAGCCGGCCTCCCCTCTTCTCCTTTTCCGCCCTTCCCCTACTTCTTCAAATGTCCTGACATATTTTTCTAGTGTGGCCAGCTGCCTTCCCTTGGAGCATTTCGTGGAACATTGAAAGACTAATATTGTCTAAATACGTTTAGTGAGTCGAAAAACATTTGTACTTTCCTTGACGATATCACACAGGACATTATCAATCAGCTTACTGATGATGTAGCAACAAACGGACCTTTAAAATATAACTTTTGGCTGAACTGTATATATGGAAACAATTCAAGGACAAAGTGAAGAAGTGTTCATTCAAGACAGTGAACACTACCATTTACAGTTCTGACAATGTGAAGCAGTCTGTTAAACACAGTGTCCAGAAACTCTGTCAAGAAGAGCAGTAGCGGATCCAGAGGGGGGGCTAAGGGGCTCAAGCCCCCTCCAAAAGCATCTGGGTCCACTATTGTTTTAGTGTTTGCCTTGATAAAGCCCTAGCCTCAGCTGGGTCAAGCCCCTCCCGAACCAAAATCCTGGATCCGCCACTGAAGAAGAGGAAGACTATGTCAGTAAGGATTTGGATGGTCTCTGTCTAGTATAAATCGATTGGAGCTCAGAATTAATCATGTCACGCCAATGCAGGTCTAAATGTTTATTAGATTGTTAACTTTCGCAAGTGTTTCTGTAGTAGAGTAAAAATTACATATTAAATATTTTATTTGTACCTTTGTGGTGTTTTATTTCTCGACCTGTAATTTTTTTATTTAAATTATTGACCAAGACACGACTACGGACAGGAATCCTTCGATTAAAGTATTATATTACTGAGTAATTTTTTTTTTTTTTTGGAATTTTTCCCAGAATTCTAAGTTAATTATTCAGGGTGTCCAGCAAATATCTGGTTTCAAATTCCAGTACATTTCCAGTACATTTCCCACATTCCCTAAAGTATTCAAGTACAGGCTTGCCTATCCTTCTAAACTTTATAAGTTAAATAAAAATACGTCTTGTAAATAAATGCATTGTCTTAAAAAAATTTTAATTGCCAAAAATCTTATGGTTAGAAAAAATTACTAACCTTAAATAATGGCACTTAAGCTTTAATAAATATTTCAGGTAATAAATATCTACTTACTAAAAAACTAAAACAAATTAATAGTTGACCAATAAAAAAATATGACCATGTACACCTAACTCAAGTGCTTTCAGAAAAGAAGTGTAGCCTAGGCCTACTACTAAAGTTTAGGTTGTTAGTATGTTAAATAAAATACAGTTTAAGAAAATGTAGAAGCAATTATGTATCTTAATTATATTTTATTATCTGTTTTCAGTAAGTCAAAATGTACTCAATGACATACTTCTGAACATAATAGTGCAAGTATGTCCGCAGTTAAAAAAACTTCCTACTATGTACCATTATATATATAGCGTATAGTTAAATCAACAGTATATCATTATATACATACTTATCGTAAAGTACATTTAATTTCACATTGAAACACAGCAATTTCATAAACATTTTTCCTCAGATGTAAACATGGCCATGTACACTGTAATTTTTCTTATCTTAAAACATTGATATTAAAATATAAAGAACTAAAATACAATCTCATGATTTCATAATCCTAATCTATATTTAATTCTACATTGAATAACACCAATAATTGTAAGTAATAAAGAAAATACATTTTTCAAGCGAACCTCTAAACTTCAAAATTACTGCAAAATATATTAAGTGGTAGATTACTATTATTGACAATCAGCCTGTTTAGTAAATTAAAGCATTCAGTTACTATATTTTATTACAACTTTGCACACAAGGAAGTACCTTAAATCACAAATGTTGCACTAAATAATATACAACACAAAAATTAAGAATTCATGAAATTCCTTACCTCACCAAGTTGACTAATGCAAAATTCGACAAGATAGGCCTACTCTTTTTCCTTCAGAATTGTCTGTATAAAACTGATGATACAGCATTTCTGTCCAAAGTTTAATATTAAATATGCAGACAAGAAAATAATATTTTAAAAATACACACACTTGATTAAAAAATATTTTTAAAGACTAAAATTACTTTTGTAGCTTATTTATTTGCTCTTCAATTTTTTGTATTTCCACCTGAGTGTCGGTTACTAACTTTCTTCTCTTTGATTCCAATTCTTGAATTTCTCTTGCCACCTTCACTTTTTTTTTCTTGACGCTCAATCTTTAAATTTTCTTCTTTCCGTTTTCTTTCAAGAGCTTGTTTGTACCTCATATGGGCTTGTCTGTAAGAGTTTATCATTGCTTTTGTAACTTCTACTCTCTCTACACCACCAGCTACAGAAACAGCATCAAAAACACAACGCTGGGCGATGAGTGATTCCTCATTCATATTTTCAATGAGGCATTCAGTATTCACCGAGAAACCTCTTTCAAGGTGTGAGTTTCCATGTGAAAGTATTAACAGTTGCTGCACAAAAGATTTCAATTTTTCCCACTTTGAACCTCTAAGAAGCATCATCCAGAAAGAATCTAAACGGGTATCTGACTTATTGTAAGATTTCATCTCTGTTTTGATGAGTACATCATTACAAAATTCTTTGTAGTCTCTGGCAATATCATCTGCTGTATTAATTCCTGCTATCAAATTGCCTTCAGTTAAAATTTCCAAAGCTGAAGAAAGATAGCAGTCACCATTTCCAGCAGCTATAACAGCAGGATTCAAACACTGCAAAGATTTTGTGAGTGGAAATTTAAGTGGCGACCGAAACATAATTTTTGCCACAAGAAGCTGAAAGCAAGTTCTGCAATCTTTGCGAAAAAGTAAGAGCTCTTTCTGGTTGGCTCCATCACATTTCCTAAGAGCCTGTCGTGTAGCATATCCTAAATCTACTTCTTCACATCTAATAAGATTTTCTTTTTTCATTACATTTATATCCTTGAGCTGACAACTTTCAATAATGTCCCTCTTCACAAACTTGAACATAATGTTTTTCATCAAACAAACAATTGCCTCGTAGAGGAAAGGTGCTACTGGGGCATCTGTTTGAAAGTCCCTCAAAAATGGTTCCATTTCTGTGGCCAGAGACTGGAAAAGTGTTAGCTTGGCTAGAAGCAACTTGTCTTTTACTGAAGCAGCAATTATTTGGAAGCTATGACACTTTGGTTCTTTCTTACTTCCTGCAACACATGTGACATACTTGCAAATTCCAGGTAAAATTGAAATTGCTCTAGCTGCTACATTAGCATTTTCCAGCCACCTAATGCCACAGAATTTCAATGGAAAATTTCTTTTGCCACAAACCTCTACAAAATCTGCACGGCGAGCTGGAACATCTTTAAAAAGATAGTATAGAGCACGCAGAAATTCAATTATATTCCAAGCAGTTCCTTTGATGCCAGCTTTGAAACTGTTGTGCATAACATGAAGGCCACATGAACCCATATCAAGAATTTTAGGATCTTCTCTGCCTGGTCTTAATTCTTTAGCCATGTCCCTTTGCAACTTTAAATTTACGTTGGGGCCATCCATTGACAACTGCAAGATACAATTTAGATCTAAACCTTCCAAGGCAGCCTTCAAGCCATTCAACAAGTCAGATGCTGCAGTGTGTTCTAAAAACACTGAATTCAAATATCTAGTGGTGACATGATTCTTGGAAGTGTCCCAATAGCGAAGAGATACATCCATCTGTTGTTTCTGGGCTACTTTATTCAGAGACTCGTCAAAACCCACCACAAAAAAATTAACATTTTTTACGTCATGCATTAATTCTTCATGGAAATAATATCCAAGCCCATACACTATTGCATAAGAAGTTTTCGACTTCTGCAATTGCATACCCTTAGAAATTTCGCTATCTGGGAACATAAGTGTAAACAAACTCACACTATTTGCTGCACTTCTCAGTGAAGCATGTGATACTACTGTTTGCAAACACCACAGAATTTCCGCTTTTGTACAGCTGTCCTTTGCTAGAAAATCTTTCATACTAACACTACTCACCTGTTGCTGCACATCTGAGTTTACATCTAATGCATTTAAATCTTGGATGCAAATATTCTTTGTAGAGTGAGACGTTTGAGGAGTGGAAGCACTGGAACACATTTCCTTACTTTGTGACTTATTAGCTAGAGTTGAAAATGAACGAATTGACACAGTTTTCAGTTTGTCATTCAATGCCCTCTTATGTTCCATGCCTTACTACAGCTTGCCTGCCCATACTATCGACTTTAAAAACGACACAACACAATGTACAGCGTGCAAGGTATATATCTGTAGGGCATGGCGAAACCCAGCTGAATTCTTCAGTCCATCTGTGTTTGAACTTAGTCTTTCCCCTTCCTGCGCGACCCATCTTACAAAAAGTGCAAAATTATTATTTTCACGTACTTGTTACTCCTCGCCAAGTTTTGCAGCACAGTTATTTTTAGACGTCTATGCACACACAGGTCACATATATTATAAACTGACACTACAAATGAACGAATTTACGCCAACATTTCATGCCATGGCCTCTCCATAACCTCTTTTAAGTATCATCACAATAATTCACTAGGCCTTCAACAAAACGGTACGTATTAGACAGTATAAGATACAAACGGTAAACAAATTCACAGACAACATTTAATTTAACGCAAAATGCCTACTGCAAACATCACTTTTCACAGTTTAGAAATGTAAAATTCAAACCAAACAAATATGGCGAACGAGTGAAAGTTCATTTCACAGAGTCAAGAACAATGCCTATGCAGGGCAGCCAACAGCACTTAACAGAACATCTCAATGTTTTACCCATGTTAGCTCCTGCCAGCACAAGCGCCATTTTCTGAATAGATTGGCTTGTTTGGAATTACACCGCTTTTGCGCATGCACGAAATGTATTTTATTTTTCGCGCTAGCCAAATTGTCTGGCTGGCACTACTTTTGCCACTCTATTCTATAACATTTGTATAGGGGCTGGCACTCGTGCGCTGTATACTTCTTGCTCGTGCTGCTCTGCAGCAATAGAACAGTCACGGGAAAGAAGTGATCATAGCACTGCTGCATTGTTTTTTTTGCCCTATATAGCGTCTATGCACGGTAGCCCATGGGCATAAGCGATCGTGCATTGCCATACACCAGTTTCCCGTTTTCCACGTAAATATTCCGTACATTCCTGCACAATCCCGAGCATTTACACAAACAAGTACATTTCCAGTACTTCCTGGAATTTCCCGATTGCTGGACACCCTGTTATTATGAATTTTCAAGATGGCAGTCATAATTGCTTTCTGGGGACCGGTTGGTAAGGAAACTAAACTGCTTTTAGGACTTTCCACCATATGTATTGAAATTTTTTAAATATATTTTTTTTATCACCCAGGGATTGAACCAAGTACAGGAACTGATCGAATCAATCAGTATATTAATTGCAAATGTTTTTAATGAATTTTGGAATGTTTCCCGAATTTCTAGCTGAATAATTACACATTTCCAAGATGGCAACAAAATTTTTAGACAGCACCTCAGTAATAATACATGAATACTGTACTCTAGTGGACAAAAATCAAACTAACATGGTGGTAGCACAATCTAGCAGACGAAAACAAAATGGCTGCTTCCAGAAGACTAAAACAAGATGGCGGATATTACGTCATACAATTTGACGATTAATACCTTGGCATTAGTGGTGGGAGGTCAGTCTGTCAGAGGCTTCCGTGGAGGAAGGACCGATCGTCATTTTTTTACCTCATCAGGCTCGAACCAAGGACGTAAGTGCGTGTTTTAGATAATTATTTAATAGATATTTGATTATTTTTTACAAAATGTATTTTTTTTTTCAAATTTTTAGCATATCATTCACAAATTGTCAAGATGGAGACTGTACAAGAAGATTGCAACAGTGACATCATAATTCAAAATGGCGGAAAGTTCTAGAAAACGAAATGGCGGATCCAATATGGCCGCCGGGGTCAAGGTCATCTAAGATGGCCGCCGTGGCATCACAACCCAAGATTGTGGTCGGCACCACACCATGAACCCTGGTGCAGGAGCCCCTTTTCTACATTACTCACCGTGTGTTTGTTTCGGGATTCTGTAATATCCAGTTACGACTAGTTGTATTATTTGTACTTATTCAAACTGTATATGATTATCCCCAATGTTAATGAATTGGCTTTATTTACCTAATACTCTATTTGTATGTATGCGTCGTAGCTACGTGCCGTAAATATTTTGAGACGCTTTTATTTGTTATTGACATGTGTTAGCTGTGCATGTAACATGGTACATGATGAGGTATTTAAGCGCTTCTCTTGATTGGCCGAGTAGAATTGTCTCTCTCGCTCTATGTGCACTTCTGAAATACGCGTCCCGGGAGACTGCAGTATTTTAACCATTGATGTGCCAAATTAAACTTTACATAAGCCAACTAACCTGAAATAGATATTGTAAAGTTAAGTAGTTACGGCATGGGCTCATCATGGCGCCTCTATTTTGCTGCGATCGCAGTGACACTTCCAAGCAGACAAATTACTTTTTTCCTTGCTTTCTCGCCCCTACGATTTTTGCTTCTACCCCTGTGTGCCCTCCTCTCTCTGACAGGCTCTTGGTTGTGTTGTGGGCGTGCGCGGGGTGGACTTAATGACAGTTGTATTCACCATGATCGCTTACCTCGCTTTCCGTATGTATGTTCTTACTAAGGTTGAATTAAAAATTTTATGAAGAACTATCTGCGTGTAATCGCGTTTTTTGACACGCTTTTGACTTTGTGTATTGCCAGTTTAACTTAACCTTGTGAGGGTCAAGACTAGTGTGCGTGAAGCACAATCTGTATGTACTGTCAAATTTTCGTTCTCTAATATTCGCCTTGTTAAGACTAATTATTGAACAAATCTTGTTGAAATTGTATTGTAACCCTTGACCGTGTTTAGTTTGAGTATTCTTGTAGGTATGTCATAAGGTGTTTGTGTGATGCAGTCAGTTGTACATCACTTCCTGTTACTGTGTTTACTTTTTTTATTTAATATTTGTATTATGCTGCCAATTTCAGTTTATATGTTTTTCCATTTATTTTAAGGTACTGGTTAAAAAAAGTGGTGATTTTATGTCACAGTTGGTACGGACTTGGAAAGAGGGTGTCGAAAGGTCTAGACTAGAGAAGACATAAATTAAACTGTCATTTTAATACTTTAATCTTGTATTTTTTTTAAGGTGAAATTTAGAGAATTTAAATATTCTTATATGATACAATTCTATATTTTCTTGACCGTAGATATATATTAGGTATTATTTAAGTGTGTAACTTTATGGTAGTATTTTGGATGACGGCTGGTGTGCGGTGCGGGCGTTGACCTTGGCAAGAAAATTAATATAGGATGTGACAAACGAAAGTTTACGTGTAACGTCTTAGTAATGTTACGAGTGCACTTCCATATAAATCGTGCTTTCAAGACATGGTGTACGAAGTGTGTTCAGCAACTACTGCAAGCCGGAGTTTGTTGCCCTGTTGGAGCCAGTTCACGTCCATGCCAGTGATAATTGATGGCCACTTTACCAGGTTTTATTTTGGGGTAGCATAGGACTGAACAGAGAAGAAAATGGGCATATGGCATTAATGGTGCTCACTCGACCATAGGTGGAGGTAACAGACGCATCAAACCAAGTAAGTGTTGCCTAGTCACATAATGAAACACTTTGTCTTCTACGCGCCTTATGAAGTCGTTTACCTTGGATGGGCTTATGATCGTTAAGGATAGAAAACCCAGCTCGTCATGTAATTTTTTCCCTTCTTAAAGAAACCTGTGTATGGAATATTTGTGATTAGAATTATAACCAGTGATTAGATGGAAAAATTGGTAGAAAACTGTGTAGCATCAATAATGTTTGGAATAATAAATTTAATGTAACGTAAATTTATACTGCCCAAGTAAATCTTGGATCTTTAGAAAAAAAGTTAAATGGATGCGCAACCTTGTGTAAAAAGGTATCAATACGGTAATTTTTGAAACAATTAGTGTTTAACATTTGGTTAGATTTTTGGTTGACAAAGAAGGTACCTACTTAATTATTATTTTTTTATTTCGATAAAGATGCTTATGGAGAGAGTAAGGTGCGGTTTATTTAAGTGCCTATGAACATAATTTGAGTAAGGTTATTATTATATTTAGTTTTAGAAAATTCTTTAAATAGTTTTCTTTTGGAGTTTGTTACAGATGTACAGTTCACTGTCACTGTACTGCCAGAATTTCATAATTTAGAATTTAACAGCGCTACAAAATACTTTTGAAATATATTTTAGCTTTTTTAATGATCAAGTCTGCAATCACTAACATGTTCCTTAAATTGTTAATAATTGCTTTGAATTTGAATGCACACACTCATATAGAGAAATAATGGCTATGGTTAGTAATGGACCCTTTTTATTTTTAGATTTTTGAATTATGGTCGTTACTTTTGAAAGACGCTGTCATAGTAAAGTGCAGGGACGTGTCTCGCTATCCGGTAGTGAGGATAGTGTAACATTTGTGTTACGTCTCCGCCATTTAAGAGCTAGTTTGAATTATTTTTAATTTTCTAATCACATTTTATTTTTATAATTTCAGTGTACGATGTTTAGATAATTATTTTTAATGTATTTAGGCCTAAATACAACGTATAAACTACATAAGACTGAACATATGGCCAGAAAATTTTTTGTGCCTCTAAAGTATGGGCGTGTGGTGTGACGTCAGTGAGAGAGGTGGTGTGACGTGTATACATTCCAGCTGTGATGGGCTGGGAGTAGTTCTGCGCGGCAACGGTGCACGTCGGCGGGAATGCCGCCCCTATTGCAACTATGTTTAGGTGACGGAGATTCTTGCATAGTGCGAAGATGTGTGAAACAACTATGCTAGTCACAAAGAATTTTGCTTCGATTAATATTTAAAAATTGTTTGTAGTGTACTTTTATTTCACGCAAGTTTAGTGCAGAAAATATATAACAAAACCAAGCGACGTATAATTACACCGTTTAGAGACCCAGTTGCTGATGTCGCCCCCGCGCTTGACTTTCAACTTGAGTATGTGGCGAAGACTGCCCGGGCTATGAACTTTTCTTAAAGGCCAATTTAATGTTATTTTTATTCTAATTTTTTTATTACAGTATTTAAGATTGTATATCAGATTTAGTCATTATTTTTAACGATAAATGTGTCAGCCTCTTTTAGTATAAAGCAAGCAAGAATATATGATTTCTGGAAGTTTTTTGAATAGTTTTATGCAAGTGTATTTTTGGGCTAATATTTGGTAAACGACGGAAACGAGAAATACGTACGGGACTATTTTGTGCGTAAAATCATGCATGCAGCCTTTTTGGGATAAATTATTTGTATATAGTTTTTAATGTATTTTTATTTGTATTTATTTTTAGATTAAATTCATGGCTACGCAAAAGTCAGTATGATTATGATTTGTCGTTTTTCAATTATTGTGCTTTTTGGAAATGCGTAAATAGTAAATGGAAGTTTAGAGATATATTATTTATTTTTATTTCGGTATTTTAATTAATTCATGCTGCTACTTCAGGACACTATCCTGATGGGTTTTACAGTGCTGTTTAACTTAATATTATGCATTTAACTGTCCCCTTCAGCATGGGTTGCATTTTACATGAATTTAGGGTTTTTGATGCAAATTTCCCGTTATGGTGTGCACTTTGAAGTGGCCCGTGGAGGAGGCGGGAATTGTTGCCTTTAGTAGGCCCAGTAGCCAAGGCTAAAGGTGACAATAAAGAGCCACATTGGTATCGTAACTGACCTAATTGGTTGCTAGTGAATAACATTAAATGTTTCCAGTATATATTTACATGAAATTTTCTAGGCACGTTGGTGTATTACCTGATATCATGTGGTAGTATTTCAAATGAGAAACTGTATTTTAAATCAGTGACTAGTGTCAAAGCTCCCACAAAGTACATTTTCTAATATTAAATATAAATTATATTGTTTAAATGTCCAAACAGCTCGATGGATTTGGGAAAACCTAATATTTAATGATTTATGGAATACTATACTTTATATATACATATCTACACACGAACGTTACACGCTAGGACTGACAAAAATTTGTCTTTAAGTTCATAAAACTGTTAATTAAGGTCTTGCATAACAGACAAAAAACTTATATAAACAATTAGTTAAGGTTATATTAAGAATCTATTTAAAATTATGAGCAAAAATACAACATAATAAAAGCAAAATTACTTAGAATAGTACCACCGTAATCTAGCATGCTGCCCTCTATGTATTATAATGTGAACAGATCCATCGGGCAAGTTTTTAATTGTGGCATGCTGCTACAACATATCAGACAAGACAAGACTGCGCTAGTGTTGCAGGGCCTTTAGTTATGATTACATAGTGTGGGGCAACCTAGGTATGCCGGGAAAAAATTTGTTTTTACAAATTGGTATGTTTTCACACGTGCAAGTTATTATTACAAAAAATTAAAAGTTAGGTAAGGTTTTATCAGTCACATTTAAAATATGGTAATCAAAGTAAATTTTTCAAAATAATTCCACAAGTAATGTTATAATGTTACGAAATCGTTTAGTTGTGTACCATAATTCAACACAAAAGAGAATAAAAATACAAAATAAATGGACAAGAATTAGGTGTATCATCCTGCATCTACGAAAAATAACTTACTATTATGAGTATATGCAAAAAAAAATATTTTGTTGGTTAATTTACGAAAAAAATTAAAGGCAGGACGTTCAATTTTGCTTAGTGTTAACTGAAGGGACATTGTTTGATTGGCAGGTAAGCTAAGAACTGGCAAGGAAAGTTGAAATGTAGGTTGCCTGTCACGAAATGTTAATTACTTAACACGAGAAAATATTTAAAGTGGAACGAAATAATTACATAAGGGCATGATAAAATGCCTCGTAGTAAAATTGTTGATTCATCCTCAGGGCTTGGTCTACACACGCCATGTTGATATTTCATTTTCTCATCATTACTATTAGTTATTCCTATAAATCAATACAACTCCTTTCTTGGATTCGTTGTCAAATATTTTTGACTGAAATTATGTTACAAATATTTTCAACGGATATTTGATATTATGTATAGTAATATCTATTAAAATTAACTGTAACAGAACAATTTCAAAGTAACAAAAATCGCCCTAAAAACTTAATGTTATAAAAATGACATCATCAACATGGAGTATGAGGCAAGTCTTCATGAAACAATGTTTACTTATCTTTTTTTTTTTGCAAAGAAAATTCCTATGCGTGACAGCACAATCCAATTTCTACTGCAAAGTAAGTAAATTAAAGGGTATTCTGTAATTTAATTTTGAGCTTACCAACATGTGCAGCATGCTTAAACTTAATCGACTTAATCGCTTGTGAGTTATCTGAAAGTATTAGACAACAGTATACAGACTGCTACAAAAATATTCACTGAAAGTGCCACAAAGGTTTTCTCCGGTGACACAGGATGTCTTACACACATTTCCATCCACATTTAAGTGTGGAACATAAAATTATATAAGAAACATTAGAGAATGTAGAAATAACTGTATGAGGAAAAGAAATTCATATATTTCCATTCCTGGTTTTGGCAATATTCTCGTTTAAAGAAGTTTGTATTTGGACACTGTTGGTTGAACAACAAGCAACACAAAGTTGCAGGGGGCAGCACTGACCTGGCATCCAGGAACCTCGACCGTAGAATCATGACGGCCTCGCACGTGCTCTGCTTCAGCTGCATCTGGATGGAGGAAAACTTCTTGTGGATGATCTGCACCATGCGCTCTATCTCCTTGGGTGTGATGGGTCTGGTACGCGACTGCTCCCTTAGCAGATTCATCACGTGTGTCGTGAACTCGTTACATGCCTGCAACATAAAAATACGCCTGAAGCAACTTACTAGCCAGTGTTGCTGTGCAAGATGATGCGCGACTGTTCCCTCAAAAGTATCATGTCTGTCATGAGTAGGAGGAGGATTGCACTTCTGGAACCAAATGTAAACAAAGTAATAAGTGGTTGTTCCAGATATACAGGTGGGCGTGGCAAGGAAGCGTGGCGGTGCAACTTGTGGTTGCTCCGCACGTGGTGGTTTTTCTTTAATTACCACATGGCGCAAAGTCATGTGGCGGAGAGATGTCTGCTGGTGACGTTGCAGTCGGCGGCGGCCATCATGATTTATATAAGTGTCATAGGATTTGTTACATTTAAATTTCAAAAATAGTTTGAAGCTGTCGCTTCGTTCATGGCTCCCGCGCGGCCTAGCACTCCCCACCCCCGTTCCCCTCCGCCGCTTCTTCCACAAGATTTCCCTCTCCATTTCCACCTCCCACCCCTTTTTAGTTCCCCTCCGCTGCACTAGCGCTGTCTGTCGGGTGCTGCTACTTAAGCGGCTGTATGAGCTTGTCTCGGGTCGTTCGGTTGCGGTCGGAGATGGAGGACGGGTCAGTATCTGCGGTTCCGTTGAAGCGAAATATGTAGATCGTAAGTGCATGCACAATATGGCCATGCCCTTGTTTGGCAAATTTACAGTGCCCATAGTTGTCTTAACGTCTCCCCCCATAGCGGCTTGTTGCTATTGCGCCCCGCCGATCTGCCTGCTCTTTTGTGGTGTGGCTTGCATTGCCACTTGTTCGTCTTCCCTATAGGGCATTTCATGCTTTTAGCATCATGCGTCCGCTGTTGCATAGGACGTCTAGTTTTTTCAGTTGGGCAGTATAGTTAATGTTGTTTCTTAGTTTTTTCTGCCCTGTATAGTTTTCGTGGCTGTGCAGCGGGCCCTATACCACAGGCTAGTTTAAGACTACCTCCGGCCGCACCGTACCGCCATCCTAATTGTCGACGCATAGTCAAAAACCTTGTAACTTGTATTTCGATCTGGGCATTAGGCCGGCATTCATGCTACCATAATTCGACCCTGTTTTAGGGCATGCGTGTGTTCTTATTGCTATTCACTCACTATGTACATTGCCTATTTACTCATGTTTGTGGTCAATACTCGTGAACGTTTTCGCGTCAAAAAATAGGCCACTATATTTAATTGTACGCCCGCAATTGTGCAGGTCCTAGCCGTCCTTGTTGTCGGAACGTCGTTTGTGTAATTGTAAATGTGTAACCGGAGAATTGTGTCATCATGTTGTCTGTTAATAAATAATAAATATTTGATTAGATATTTTGTTGATAATCATTAGGCACAGTTTCAACATACTCTAGGTCACACTCTGTTGATCCCTAATGGAAGGGATTGCCTCTTATTGTTTTCCTCTCACGCGTGGAAGATTGTAGAGTGTTCGAACCTTGATTCAAGCACATTGCAAGTTTATCAGAGGGCTCCATAAATGAAACACGTAAAAAGTTCAACATTTAATCTTAAAATTAGTAAAATGTGCCATATTTATAATTAAAAATAATATGAGGTGCCCAATTTAAATAAAAGTACATTAATAAAACGCATCACATTAATTTTAAAAACACATAACTGGTAAAATAAATTTAAATTTTAAAAAGTAAAAGGCACAAAAGACCTTGTCGTCTGCTAGGGGTAAATCCGTGCATAAAGTGTAAACTTTAACACCTTGGATGGATTGTTATAGTATCATGTATGCTTATACTCTTTTAGTGATAAATAGTGATACCTCGATTATTATATAAAAACTTGGTAGTACAAACATAAGCTTATTTAAGGCTTACTATGTTTATTAAATACAAATAACTTTCCAATCATTTATTTTAATATATGAAAGGACAGGGAGTAAAAAGGAATATCATACTTATGAATCGCTGTCCATTAAATTACTAAATTATTTATTAAAAATGATCCAATTAACTTATATAAGTATCCTTATTGGAATTTTGTTACATTGTTAGCTTCATGGCATATGTTTTATGATCATTATATTAATAAAATAAGTGATAGATCTACAAGTATAGCTCTCCTCTATTTTTAGATACATTAAATAGGAATTTATATTCAAGGGTTATTCTAAATTAATATTAATAGATTACCTTATATTTAATACATGTGTTTAGTATTTGCAGTAAATTAAATTTTTTTTATTTAACTGTTTAGTATAAAAAGTTTATTATTAGAAATAAGTACAAAATGTTTAACTAAATACTAATATCAACATTGTGGTAAGTATTAAAGCAATAATATCATAGTCAAGTCATCTAAAATAAAGTGAGTTATTAAACAGGTAATATTAATCTCATAAAAAATCAACACAAATCAATGCTACAGTCATACATATTTTACCATTATTAAAGAGACACGGTCTGCACCCTGCGGGGCGGGGTGAAGGCACAGACGGTCAGCACCCGCGGGGCGGGGTGGAGGACCGTTCGGCACCAAGCGGGGCGGGGTAGATGCCCTGACTGCACCCTGCGGGGCGGGGTGGAGACATGGTCTGCACCCTGCGGGGCAGGGTGGAGGACCATCCGGCACCCTGCGGGGCGGGGTAGAAAACCATTCTGCACACTGCGGGGCGGAGTGGAGGACCGGTCGGTATCCTGCGGGCAGGGTAGAGGCCCGGTCTGCACCCTGTGGGGCGGGGTAGAGGCACCATCTGCACTTAACAGGGCGGGGTGGAAGCACGGTAAGCACCCTGCAAGGCGAGGTGGATGACCGGTCGGCACCCTGCGGGGCGGATGTGGAGGACCGTTCGGCACCTTGTGGGGCGAGGTGGAGGCCCGGGCTGCACCCTGTGGGGCGGGGTGGAGGCCCGGGCTGCACCATGCGGGGCGGGGTGGAAGCACGGTATGCACCCTGTGGGGCGAGGTGGAAGCACGGTATGCACCCTGTGGGGCGGGGTGGAGGCACCGTCTGCACCCAACGGGGCGGGGTGGAAGCACAGTATGCACCCTGCAAGGCGGGGTGGATGACCGGTTGGCACCCTGCGGGGCGGATGTGGAGGACCGGTCGGCACCCTGCGGGGCGGGGTGGAAGCCCGGTCTGCACCCTGCGGGGCAGGGTGGAGGCACGATCTGCACCCTGCGGGGTGGGATGAAGGCCTGGGCTGCACCCTGCAGGGCGGGATGGAGGCCCAGGCTGCACCCTGCGGGGCGGGGTTATTATCATTGTCTTGTCGAAGCTACCCAGATAAGATCGAATGAAAATTATCAATTATACAAATTGGGTAAATTATGCATGTGTAAATCTCTAAGCAACACCTGCAACACATTCTATGCTTAACTCTTTTTGGCATGCATAGAATAATTATAATGTTAGATTAAATGTTTAGGCTTAAAAAGTACATTTGTTGGTAAATTCCTAAATAAAAGTTATATATTTGTATCACATTTAATCAAATATATATTTTAATATTTTTAATTGTCTAAGAACTCTATTTGAATTATTAATGATTTCTACATGGACATAATGTTAACATAAATATTTACTGTTTACATTTGACACAAAAGATGAAATTGAATTAATAGGAAATTGCTCGACCCAAGATGTGTGTTGGATGCAACTATATACCTACAACTAAAAATGCTGTACTATTCCAAAAAGAATAGCTACATGCCGGCCGCGTGAATCTAGCAAAATAACTGTCATATATTATTAATGGAAATAAAATTCTCCTAATGACATAAAAAAAAACTTCCCTGTCCGAAAAAAAAATCATTAATAAATTTCCCCAAATGTAAGAAAGTGCGCGATTCTCATATCAAACTCTTCAATAAACTAAAAAAAAAAGTATTGTAATTTTTTCTTTTAAATAAACGCAAGTTATCGGGGGAGGGGGTTTACATGATAATATATTACAAAATTATGTCATAAATAAAAAATTGTTTATAAAATAATTTTATTTTTACTTTAATCAAGGTATAAAGTTAAATGCGATTTTTTAAAACAGTAATCAAAATTGAAGTAGTTTCATAGTTAGTTTAATCGATACATACCTGAAATATAATCATAAATGAACCAACCTTATAATGAAGCAAATGTAGAATGTTTTGCCAAACGAAATAAATCTCTACTTACACTATAGCCAAACCAGAATAACGAAAACCTAAACAAAAAATTAATTAAAAAAAACTTTAATAATATTTATTTAATAGGTACTAAAATTGGGCGTTGGACATACATAGTACGTTTTTGAGAGAGAAACGTAACTTTGAAGAATCCACCTTTTAGAGATTAAATTATTTAAAATACATTTGCTTTTAGTATAAGAATCTTTAAAACCAATATGCATACTGTCGGCACAGAAAATCTAATATTTAATAAAACGCAAAATAAATAGAATGATACGGGAAAAAATAATTTCATAAATATTTTAAATAGAAAAAAATAAGTATTTTATCCTATGTAATGTCAAATTTTCTACGATATGTTTAAAATTTCAAGGTTTAATGTTTTTAAGTATAAACACATATTAAAAAAAATATCCAAAGTATAACCTGAAACCAGCAGAGAATACTATCCTTATTTTAAGCACATACTAGTCACAACTCGTTCAATAAATCGATGAGAGGAGAAGCGAAGCGCCGCGACAGGGTTATCCACTCACTGCCGCTAAGTGAAAAGGCACGAGGCGGTCAGCAATACAGCAGGGATCTCGTTTCGCACTACTGCGTAGGGGAAACCGAGGGAACAGGGAGCAACTTAAAATAAAAGCCTACAATTTGGTTGAATAACGACATATTGAACTGTAATTGCAGTTGTACACACTGCACTTTATTAATATTACTCATGTATGTAAAACTTGAACGGATTTTACGATTAGTACTGGCAGTGGATGTATAAAAGCTCGACTAAATCGCAATGAGTCTTTTTACCCGCAACTCCTGGTAAAAAAAACACACATTTCGGGCAATACAACGCCCTACAAACAATTGTGAGAAAGCCTTTAAATAAAATTAATGAAACATTTTTTAACATGATTAAATAATACTTAATGGACATAAGTAATATGTAAGAGTAGTAGTATATAAATTCCGATCCGGTCACAGGAGTAAGAGTGAGGGTGGAGATTATCGGCCGCCATCTTGGATTCTGACATCATGGCGGGCATCATGAATGAACTTGAACTTGACCCCAGCGGCCATATTGGACACAGCAATTTTGTTTTCTAGTACAACACGCTATTTTAAATTATATCACCATTGCAATTTCGTTACGGTCGACATACTGAAAATCTGTAACTATCAGAAAAATTAGAATAAGTAAAAAAAATTATAAGAAAATTTAATTAATCAAATTTTTATAGCTTCAAATTAAAAAGGCACTCATGTCACGCAGCTCGAGTCCTCGGTTCGAAAACATAAGGGCAGAAATAAAAATAGCGAAGGATCCTTCCTCCAAGGAAGCCACCGACAGACTGACCTCCCACCACTAATGGCAAGGTGTGTACATCTTCCGCTAGTATGTCGTCATGTACATCTATTTTTTGTCTGCTAGAGGCCACCAATTTGATTTCTGCACATACTGCCACATGTTAGTTTAATCTTTATCCACTAGGGTGCAGTAATCATTAACTGCTATGGCGCCCGCCATCTTAAAAATGGTCGCCATCTTAGAAATTCGTAATTATTTATGCATAAATTCGGGAAAAATTACAAAATTAATTTTAAAATCAAAAATTAATTTACTGTTTAATTAGTTCGATTCATGTCCTTGGTTATATACTTGATCGGTAGAGAGAGAAGGAAAAAAAATTATAAAAAAATATTACCTCAATAAATACAGTAAAAATTTCATGAAGTTTAAATTCTTCATCTAGCAACTTCTAGTATGCTAATGATGAAATACTGACCACCATCTTAGAAATTTTGAATTATTTAGCTGGAAAACTGGAAAAAACCTAAAATCACAAAAAATCATTCATTAATAAATTATGATTCGATCATTCAACAATGAAAAAGAGATAATTTGATTAAAAATAGCATAAAGTGACAGGTTCAATAAAAAAACACACCCACTTTAACAAAAAAAATCTATTACATAAATTCTACACTACTGCAAAAAAGCATGCAAATGACTTAAATCTTTGCCATTTCTCGATTTCTGCATTGGCTACTCATAAATAAGAGCTAGTCCTTTATATGTCTTGACATGTCTTTTCAGATTATTAGGTTGACTAATTGGTACACCACATTTTTTCACACAGAGAAGAATTATTGAATTCATTAAAATGACAGTGGTATATTTCATGACGTTCTGCACTCTGCACATCTGCTAATGTTTTGCCACAGAATATACAGTTTAATTCTGATGAATATTTAACCAGTACTTTGCAAAACCATATGTGCCTTTTAAATTTTCCATTGTGTATAAAATGGCTACAACACATGTTGCATTGATATTTAATGCATACAGAGTAATTATTACAATTATGTATTACATAATCACAAATTTTCAAGTTTTTGATGTTCCAGTACGTTCAGTTGGGTGAAGGAACACCTTCAGTTGCTGCTTCCTTTGTCGATGTAACGAACACTGTTGGCAACAATTGTAACACCGGTAAAATATAAACCTCTTAAGTCTTCAAAGTCGGCTCTGCGGAAGATATAGCACACGTTGAAATCTCCGGCAGTGCTGGGAGAGTAGGTGTAACTGTTGACGCCATTGTCATCGGGTTCTGCGCTGATAATGGTAGGCCTTCCATCCAGATCAACATTAATAGTGGTAATTATACCATCTAGTTCTCAAGAATAGTCAGACAATGGACTATTATTTTAGACAAGTATAACTATCCGATCCACACTGCACCGCAGCCAGAAATGGACTGTGGGTCTCATCGTCTGAGCCTCACTTATATATTCCCAGTGGCTGGTACAATACATGAGTCAAAACAATAACCATTTTCATTTTGCTTGCAGTTAACTTTCCCAGAGTAGATTTCATAATGTCAATTTAGGTTATAAGACATGAAATATGTTTATTACATTTTATACACTGAAACAGTATTCTTTAACCATTATTCGGGCATCCACTTCATTTATACCGACGAACATTTGAAGTTGTGGTGAATAATGCATTACAGTTTTTTCACTGGTGCGATGAACGTTCGTCGTTCGTTGAAATCTCTAATGTTGATGGCAAAACTTCAGCCGATGGAACAGCACCTTTAGTTGCCCCATCTGCAGTAGGTATCAGGATCTTTAACTCCATCAACGTTGGTAACATCATGGTCTCCGCTGCTGATAGTAAAATACCATCAAGGTCGAAAGTTAAAACAGCAACTAAATATCACGAAACTTACTGAAGAGAGCCAATCCGCACTGCACCAAGGTCAGAGGTAGACTGACAGTCCTGTCATCTGGAACTTGCTTCGCTGGTATACTACACGAGTCAAAACGATTACTTTTTAAAATTAAATTTTACCAGGTTAAAATTCAGATACCTTAAAACTCTATAAATAAAAACACATTTAGTTAAAGTTTCACAAATTTATTTTTAAAAAATGCACAAATACATATTAGGTTAAGGCGCATTTTCATAAGCAAAGTTTTTAACACTGCACAGACTGTCATGTGGGTGCTGTCTCTTCGATTCCGGTTCCAACTGGTTGGCCGGTCACAGGCCCAGGTACACAGGCTTCCGACTGGACATCTTCGGCAAAGACTGCTTCGGTGAGACATGAATGAAGATGTCTGTTACCACGGCTGCCAAATGGCTTTACCTCGGTGCTTATTGAGACAGGATCACTCACTGAACTAAGACAAGACACATGTTGTTTGGACATCTGCGTAGATGCATCGCAAGTCGCAATAGGTTGAAACACATCCAAGTTTGGTATTGCACATGCAGACGAGGTGACTACCTTGTCGATGCTGGCTGGAAGGATTGTGTGCTATCTCATGTGATATAAGGCACAGTTTCCAAGTTCGCAGCAAACTAACAGCTGCTGAGTCGGTTCGTATGACACAGGAAAGAGCGAAAACCGCCAATGCTGAACTCTATCACTGGTTTCCATAGATATGTGTGTGCAGATATCGGCATCCCAGTAGCTGTACTCGACACTGCTTGAACTAGGTATTATGCTCACGTACACATTGGCAGGATAAACAAAAAAAATCTTTTTTTTAAGTCGCTTACAACTGTAGTCACGATCTGTTGCACGCCTTTTATATATCCAGGCTCCTACTCATACTGCAAGTGCCATTTCTACATTAGCTGCGAGTTTGTACAGGCGCACACACCATACATTGCACTAAGCTTGCACAGGGAACGACAGCTGTAGTCGGCCTACAGATCGACAATTTTAATTGTTGTTTCACAAAATTTGCTTAGCCATTTCTTCTGCTCAGGACAACCAAAATAAATTATTTTTTAGAATATTAAATCTTTGAATGTTTCTCATTTAGTGGTACGAAATTTTCCCTTCGTCCCACTCCAGACCATGGTAGTATTTGCTTAACTATTCGTTTGATCGTTTACTTTTTCATCCAATAATTTCGAGGGATACGGAGGCCAGAAGGTGCAGGTTCCATTTTTCAATCGTCCTCATAGGTAACGGGAATCCCTTCTAGTACGAAACCATTTTGTCTCTGGAAACCATGCAGGTTGCAGTACATATTGACTCTAGCAATGCTCGGTCGTAACTAAATTAATATAGCAAACGAAACAGTATTTATGACAGAATTTTCACAAGCTTGTCTCGGAAATTGTACAATGTAGGCCGATCGTGAAGTATCAGAGAAAAAGCATAGGTGTTTGTTGCAATACTTCCGCTCGTCGATATCTCGATCCTACAGTCAATGATGCTTGATTTTATTCGATCATTGTGTTTGGAAACATCAAAATCATTAACTAAGCCTCGCAATTGAAACTTTCGGGACCAAAAATTACTTTTTCGCATTGCTAGAGAAGGGCTGAAATAAATTGAATGAATCATTACTAGAGATGGTGATTTATAGCATTTAAAATAATAACATTTAGCATTTTGAATTTGAAATTTAGCATTTTGTAGCATTTTTAAAAACAAGATTTAGCGAATTCTCTCATTTAACATTACTGAAGAAAAGTATATTTTTAAAAAGCATTAAATAATACACATATTAATTATTCACAACCACAGAAATAAAGATCAAGCACAACTATAAAGATAGCCTATCTTGGCAGGTTTCCAAACAACATTTAGCACTTATGAGTGCAATAAATTGAATACTTAAAATTACAATAAATATTTTTTAGCCGTGTTCATGGCCATAGTTGATGTAGAGTGCACAAATAATGTTATTGAAACGCGTTTTTTCAATTTTCGCCTTCTTTTATTTTCGATCATGCCAGAAACCGTTGCTTGCCGTTTTACCGACTTTTTTCTTCATCCGATGGTAAATATGTATTGTACGGATTAGCGCCAAAAAAAAATCGTACAAATATGAAATAACTTTCATTATATGCTATCTTACGTCCTCTTTTCAGAACCGCCTGCGGAGATAAAAAATTCCAAATACTTTTGGAGATATGGCCGTTCTTATTTTGCTATACCAGACGTGTGTAATAATTTGACCGTCGCCATTTTATATTTTGCTGTGTGCGCGTGAATGTCTAAATAACAGAAATTTTCCATTAGGTAAGGTTAGTTACATTATAAATACTTCAAAATAAACGGAAATTAAAAATATCAATTTATTTTACATGTTGTATAGTTTTAAGTATTTATAATGTAACTGACCTGACCTAACAAAATGGGACAAAGGTAGATTAGGTCAGGTCAGCTACATTATAAATACTTTGAAACTGAACGGACATTAAAAATAATAAAATTAATTTTATTGGTTGTTTAGTTTTAAAGTATTTATAATGTAGCTGACCTGACCTAACAAACCGGGACAAAGGATGAACAGAATAAACTCACGTAAGTTTCTTTTTACATGATGTATTCGTTCACGTGAGAGTCCTAAGATCCACATAAAGTTCTGCCATTCCCGATTACACCCGAATATTCACCTTCGGCCAACCTCAGGATTTATTTATTTTTGCGCAGGAAAAATGAATTGAAATATTAAAAGTGGTCGGATAGGTTAGCTACATTAAAACACTTTAAAACCCTTTGGATGGTTAGTTAGGTTAGTATAGCTACATTAAAATAAACAGAGAAATATAAATATTAATAAATAAACCCGAGGTTGGCCGAAGGTGAATTGTTCGGGTGTAATCGGGAATGGCAGAACTTTATGTGCATCTTAGGTTTCCCCGTTCGGGAACATCGCAAAAAAAAAAAATCATACTTGTAAACATCGCCGCATGAGTGCACAGGATGAAAATTAAAAAATTCGATATCTCCTAAAGTGATTGGAATTTTTTTTCTCCGCAGGCGGTTCTGAAAAGAGAACGTAAGATAGCATATAATGAAAGTTATTTCATATTTGTACGATTTTTTTTGGCGCTAATCCGTACAATACATATTTACCCATCCGATTTCTCGGTGAATATTTTTTTTTGCAGCCTGATGTCCCTCAGATTTAATGTGCTTTTCAAGTACATCTTTTTTTTTTTCCACTCCAGTCAGCGATTACATAAATTGCACATTAAATTATTCGTATCACTTTCGTAGAACTGTTCACTTTTGTATTCATTTATGCGATCGGGAATGGAAATTACGTTTTGTCCCATTTTTACCACGAGAAATAACAGTATACAACACATTCACGAGTATGCGCGTATTTGTAAACACACCACCTTCCACAGACTTTACAAGAACGCGGCTTTCACGTGAAACACAGCCAGAAAATGGGACTTACAATTGTTAGCGCGGCGAAGCAGAGATGTCGCAATATGGCGGCCTAAAAACTTGTACTCTGCAAGATGACGGACACTCTTCCAGCTAATTGTTCTTTGCTTTGTTTACAATCGCGAGGCACGGATGGCCGTTCTTCATTCAATATTTACGAACAATTGTTGTTGTGAATGACGTGACAATAAAATACTTGTGCTGAATACGCCATAAAATGATGGTTTCTTTTGATACTGAACTAAAACAAAATACAATCTGTAAATGAATTGTGTAGAGTGTAGACGAATCTACGTTTTTTACCTTGATTTGGCATTTATCTCGGAATAGTCTAGATTTCGCATTTTATAGCGGAAATATATAATTTAGCATATTTTCGCATCTATTTCGCGAAAACGAAAAATCACCATCCCTAATCATTACATTATGGGTGATTTTTTTATGATCTATAAATTTATTCAGAATTAATAGCTTATCAATTACAAATTTTCAAGATGGCTGCTACTATGGCATCATCAGTTTACTGGAGGCTGGTAGGTGGGAATTTGAGCATATTTTAGGACTTTCACTGTATTATATTAAATAAGTATTTTTCACATAAATATACTTCTTTTCGAACCAAGGGCAGGAATCGATCAAATCAATAAGTAAATAAATAGGTGATTTTTTCATGATTTTTATAATTTTTTCAAGAATTTATAGGTAAATAATTAAGGATTTTCAATATGGCGGCCAAGACAGCATCATCATTGGAGGTTGGTGGCTTATGAATTAAAGTCTCTTTTAGTATATTTCACTTTTATTTAAATAAGAAATTTTTAACCAAAATTAGCTTGTATGCATCAATCAAGTATTGAACCAAGGATATAAATAAATCAAATCAATAATTAAATAATATGTGATTTTTTAAAACGATTTCTGGAAAATTTTCCGAATTTTTTGCTTAATAATTTCTGAATAAAAAAATGTCGGTGCAGATTAGTTCTTGCCCAACGCGAAACTAGTCTAATTACATTCCTGGCAATCTCCTTGAGCACAAAACCATTTTGGCTCTGGTAGCAATGCACAATTAAAACTAAATTTAAGTTTGACACACATCAGTATTTATGAGAGAATTTTTACAAGCTTGTGTGAACAGCTATACGATGCAAGTCCAACAATTAAAATCAGACACAAAACTAAGTATGGGTGGAATATTTACGCTTGTCGATATCTCGATTCAACCATCAATTTTGGTTAAATTATTCTATCATATTTGGAAACGTTTAAAAAAATTTTTTTTCTTGAAACTAGTTGAATTTTGTATTTACGGCTGTCTGTGATCATAGTACACTTGCTTGAACTTGGCATGCAAGAGGAAAAATTCTATTTTAAAAGTCCATGTTCAAGTCCAGGTACGAGCAGCTTTTACTGTTTAAAAATATTTTAACAAACCTTACTTGACTGTTATCGACCACCGAACATCTAATCCCTGCATTTACTTGTCTTCCAGTCTGAAGCCCGACGAAGTTGCATCTTGATTTCTCAATAGCGAAGCTGCCATTTGTTGATACGCTGGCTGATGCAAGCCAGGATACGTATTGAGGCTCCAAGATCGGAATGTCACGTCAATGATCTTGCCATTTTCTATGTTCATCAGCATCTTGATACATTTGCCCGGGCTCACTTGTAGGTGAAGCAACATCCACTCGATAGACTGTAGAATTAGTGCAATGTACAGCGCATTACCTACAGCAGCAATAATCGTATTATGTGCTTGTTGGCTAGAAGTAATATGAGCTCTTATTTGGAATTAATGATTATATGCTAGTGGTCTTCGGTAAATCCGAGACACATAGACAAGGGACATTGAACTTTTCTTCGGCATAAACATAAGTTTGCAATCATCCACAAGGCCCCAGCCGGTCATCTTTATAGCAGTTATTTCATTCGACGTAAGATACAGGTAGTTTTTTTTATCGCTGATGACATGCCCACATATGTTGTGTGGTCTAACTCTACACCATTTGGGTTCATATGTAATGCGGTGATTAGGGTGAAGAATACCATTGCAGAAAGTTTACGTCGTGGTCGGTAACCTCCATCTGCCTTTGTTAAAATGTCTTTTATAAATAAAAACGACTCTGGAAGCAATGTATAGATATCTTGGTGCTGTACCGCGATATATACTTCTGATGGCAAAGCATACTGTCTGACCAGGAAAGACTGGTACTAAAGCAGTTCCCTTTTTGTGATTGTGACATTAAAAATTACCAGGTATTCCACGTTAAAGATTCTGTCTACCACATCTATTTAGCACATGACCCATATTGAGAAGAAAATTTACTCTGCACCAGCTTCTGATAACGAAGTGTTTTTTTGCAAAGCAATGGGATTTATTTTATAACAGCTGGGTCACACAAACTTTATGCTGATCGCTTCAAAAGCAGAAACTATAATTTGATTTTAATATTCACCAAAAGTCCTCGATATCCCATGATTCTGACAACTACGAGTGCGCTCTTCACGATGACCAGAACGTATATGAAACTTTGCGGTAATTCAACTAGTTTATATCCTGACGGGGCCATTGGCGACAACTCGTATAGCATGTTGTTCAGTCTTCCTTTCAGATATATTCCACTTGCCAAATTAGTTTATTCGTATGTTTTTTTTTTTTGCAATGTAGATCTTCGGTTCGAATTCTAGCACCATGCCTCTATAGTCCCTGGTTTAGTAAAGTCCAAATTTTCACAGCTGTGAAGAAACCACCATAGAAACCAGTCTCCACTTTTATAATTATTTATATTTCATTTCTTGTCATGTTTTGTATATGCTATCATACCATATCGCAGAAAGACAAATCTAGATTGTTTGCTACTCTATGCCCACCAATATGCAGCGAGATAGCAATTCCTAGTACCAATGAGTTTTTTTTTTGTTGTTTTTGTTTGGAGAACTTTATTTTAAAAACATCATTAAAAATAAGGTTTTTACTTCAGTAAAATCAAATGTGAAAGATATAATATGTAATGAATCTGACAGCAATGAAATTATGTTTTTTAGTTGATTCAGATAGTATCCAATATGCAGAGAACTTAGTGTTTTTGATGTATATACAAATTCGCAGTAAGTATTTAACTTCATTCAGCTTAGTAATTTCTTAAAATTCATGCCTGTTTGGTTAAAAGGACACTGATTTAAAAACTAACTTCAGCATTATGTATTATTTACGTATATATTGTTTATAAGACAACATACTAATATTCTAATCATTCTTGAATTCTATGTGCTGCAGAGACTATTACGTTTCGCCACATATGTTGTTTATCAGTTTCATTTTCCTATTTCTCCGCGTGGTCTCTGGGAATTAATCTTCGTGTTCTACCTTCAGACATCATCTGTAGTGATGGAATCGAGTAACACTGCTAACTTATCTAGTTAAAAAGTTTCTGAATTTTTTAATACTATTTAATTTTAAACATAACTTTTGTATACCTTAATATGTCCCCGAAATAACTTCTTGACTATAAGTGAGTTAAACCAATACAATTATTATTGGTCGACATAATGGGGTTATTATAATATATTGAACTGCACTCATTAAGGGTTATTACTTGTTGTCTAAGTATATATGTATTTTACTATAGCTTATATATGTATCGAGATCGTATGTTTATAACAACTAATCCTTTTAAAGTTTGGAACCACTATTTTAACCAATGATAGTCACTATTGATCTATTACCCTAAATAGTATCCTGTTAAGGAATTATTATATTAATTAGTTATTATTGAACGTAAGATTTGTTTTATTTACCACAATCTAGTACAATTTAAGCTAGAGTAACTAATTGATTATTCATTCTCACACTGTCGCTCTATCTTCTTATATTCAATAAATAACAGAGAAATTAATACATCATTTATACGATTTCGGGTTTATTTCCAACTCTGTAATCGTGCAGAAAATTTGGCAACCGAAACATGTAGCCCAAGCATAAGAAAAGTGATTTTATTATTTTGTGTATAATTGCATGGTATTCGTCTGTAGTATTAAGAAAACATATCACGACACACAACTGCAGCTTATAGTCTATGTAATCGCATAAAGGTTGCTGCAGAGGAACAGGGGAATTCCTTATTACCATCCCCAGTATCAATTCTTTTTTGTCCAAAGGGCCACATTTTGGCACACATGGTCCTAAGGTGGCCAAAATTCATCTTTTTTATGGCTTAAAATAATAAAGTTTAATTTTTCATGGTATTAAACTTGGAATACATTGTACTTACATCATAGTATGTATATGTGAATATATTTTTCATATTTTTATTATCAATAAAATGTTTTTTTTCTGCTGTTAAAGTTTAAGTGGGCTACCTTTGGCTCACCTAACTTACATAAAATGTAGTTTGATGTGTGTTTTTTTAATCTTAATTCAAACCATGTCAATGACAAGAAGAAATGGGTTTATATTATAAAAATAACAAATATAATTTAAGAAGTGAGAATTAAAAACCTAGGTTAATCTTATTTACCTCACTATATGTCCATTTAAATAAGGCAATGCAAGGAGTTGGGAGAATTGAAGTGGTTCTTGAAACCGCACATGCCACCTGTTAGTGGTTGGTGTGTTTTCAAGAACAGCAACAGCACTGTTTAAAAACATCTGGGACTAGATGAGTATGTTATAAAATATAGCTTCGCTTAGGATAAGGGCTACAATAACATGGCCCAGTTCTTGTCGAGCACTTTAATAGCCTTTACACACAGCACCTGCTGACATATAACTAATCGGTGAACCCTAGAAATGTTTACACAAAACTGGTTTCATAAAATTGAGAGGACTGCATCTAAGGGCCCGTGCTACCTGCTCATATTTCTCCAGCTCCTGGTGGTAGATCTGGCGGATCTGCGCGAGCTTGGCACGGTAGTCGGAGTGCTCGATGGCATTGTCCGGCTGGCCAGGGCCCCCAGAGGCGGCCGCCGAGGCGCTAGCCGCCGCCCCCGCGCCGCCGCCCTTCTCTGGACCAGCCACGCCTTCAGCTATCAGCATGTTGTCCAGCCGCATGAGCTGTGGGTCAGGTGGCTCCTCCTCCTGCGTGTTGCGCAGGCTCAGCACTGCAACACAAGCCCGCCAAACTCCACACGTGCCCTCTCGTCCACACACCATCACACTCAGCAACACTCTTGCATAGCTTACACAGCTCAGGTATTGCTTAAAAAGGAACCACTCTATACAACACACTTTTACATGACATCGTAGAAGCGAGTTGAAGATGCTCTTTCTTTCGAGTAAGGCTGGATGGTGGTGTTCAAAATCAATATTCAGTTGAGAATATCTCTCTTCCAGTAGAATTAGTCTCATGTATAATTTGTACAAGACCCTAAATGTATAAAGTATTACCATCGTCAATCACTTACTCCATAAAGTCTACAGGATAAACATATTTCGATAACATTTCAATGACACTGTAGAGTCTGAACAGCACAAGAATGGCAGCTGAAGTAGTGTGAAGGAACTGTTCATGCTAAGCTTTGCATGCCTCAGTTAACACATCATGGGCAAATTAACTGGCACACCTGAGCAAAGTTGTTGAATTTGGACTTCGGTTTACGTTATTTGCGATATGCGGTATATACGCACAGAAATAACCGAAAATAAAGCGTAACTAAGAACACTAATTTTGCTTAAAATGTAATAAACCAGAACTGCCAACAATCTTTAAACTGAGACATGATTGATGTTATGCTATGCGATTTAAGTATGGTCACGCCATATAATTATGGGAGCTATGTTTACATTTAGCATTGCCTTAATATAAATATTTTATACATAATTTTAACATCCCATGAGACATCTTTTCAAATGTATGTTTGTACTAACTCTATTTGTCTAACAATTTTTTTATTTCCTATTGTTTAAATTAATTTTTATAATGACATCACAGTGTATTATTCATTGTTAACGACAAGCTGATTTAACAATGACTTAAAAAAACTTCCAAAAAGGGCTACGTCCATATTGGATCTTAAAAGTGACGCTGTGCTTAATCTAACCTAATTAGGTAGATAGTTAAGCATCAATTTATATGAAACTATGTTTTAGCGGCCTAAAAAGTGTAAGTAATATAATTTTGAGGCAGATATCTTATGATATCTCAGTAGTGAAAAAAAAAACTGCGAATTCATTTATAGGTTCCTAAGGTAAGCCAGTTATTGCATAGTGACACCACGGCGTTTGGGCGCAAACTTTAAGTACGATTGTTTTTCGTGTTCAGCGTGCAATTTTTGGTTAAAACAACTTGCAAATTCTAACGAATACACAAAATTACAACTTTCATAAATAAATACTAGTCGACCCGTGCGGAATTCCGCACTGCGCACCAAATCGTTTTGTGTGGCATTCTATTCTTTCAAAATTTGGAAGAAATGACATTTTAAAGAAAAATTGAAAAAAGTAAACGGGTGTTGGTACAGAAGAAGACATGTAATTGAACACATCAGTACAAAAAGCTGTTACACAAGTTTTTTTAAAGAAGTATTATATTCAAACATAACAAAAATATACGCGTTTGCAAAACCTCTTTAATACAGTGTTGGAAGGGATGATGATGTGATCATCGTTCACTTTTTGGTTGTACGTATCTTCAATACTAACCGATGTTATTAGAAGTAAAGGTAAGAGGTTATGTTCGTAGGTAATGCTTGTGATACAAAATATCAACAGCAATCGCAAAAGTACTTACTTATAAGAAATGTCTGATGTGCCAGAAATTTCGGTTAAGTGGTTAGTAGTGTGTAACAGTTCCACCGGCGCCAGGCTTCTGGCTGTGGTGCCTAGTGCCGGTCCGACATCTTGGATTGTGACATCACGGCGGCCATCATGGACTCAAAAATTCCTAAAAATTCCTCCAAAATGACTCAAAAATTCCCATTTTGAGGAAAAATTTCCCGTTTTAGTCCATAAAAATACCAGAGGCTAAAAATGTTCATATAGAGACTTAAGCATCCATTTCTACAGCCTCCGATAAGCCTCTGATGTCATCATGGAATATGTCATCTTGGATTATAAAGTCACCGTTGCAATTTCCGTTACGTCCGGCATATTGAAAATCTTTATTATTCGATTTTAAAGAAAAAAAATTTAAATTTATAAAAAAATTCAATTAATAAAAAAAATAATAAAAATATTTAAAAAACATACATTTACGAAATGGAGCTCGGAGTCCTCGGTTCGAACCCAGAGAGGGAAAAAAAAAATTAAATAGGCGGTCAATCCTTCCCTCACTGTGGCTGCTGGCAGACTGACCCCGCCACTTGTTTCATAGCATATCTAGTTTCATAGCATATCTCAGGTAGTATGACGTCATGTCCGCCATCTTGAAATTGAGACGCCATCTTGGAAATCCGTAATTTTTATGTTAGAAAATCGGGAAAAATTAAAAAATTCATCATAAAATTTACTTATAAGAATACTGACTGATTATATCGATTCCCGTCCTTAGTTCGAAACCGTTAAGAGCAAAAAACATCAGATCCTTCCTCCACAGGAGTCACCTACAGACTGACCTACCACCACCAATACCAAGGTATATATCGTCAGCTGGTATGACCTCATGTCCGTCATCTTGTCTTCGTCCGCTGGAGACTGTCATCTTGTTTTCATCTGCTAGTGTGTTAGCGTCATTAATATAATTTTCTGTTCACCATACCTTTAACCTCGACTGTTAGCATTAAACTTTGACCTTGACCTTGAAATTTGACCTTGACCTTGAAATTTGACATTGACCTTGAAATTTGACATTGACCTTGATCTTTGTCTTTGACCTTGACGACCATCATGGTTCTGACATTTTATGTTCAGTACATGCTACCAGGAGCTACCGCCTGCTAGTGGTCATTGCAACCATCTTGTTTTCGTCTGCTGGAAGCCACCATCTTGTGTGTGTACTTGTCTTACCATCATGCTAGTTTTATTCTAACCTGCTACAGTGCAGTAATCATTTATTATTACTGTGACACCCACCATCTTGTCATTCGGACGCCATCTTGGATTTGTGTATTTATTTAGCTAGAAATTCGGGAAAAATAACAAAATTCATCAAAAAAATTAGCAATCAAATTACTTTTGATTCAATCAGTTCCTGGCCTTCGTTCGATAATTGATCGATACAATATTTATTTTATGTAAAAAAATAATTTCAATAAACCATGTTCATAATTCTTAAAGAGACTTTAAATCCTCTACTACCATCATCCTATAAACCATCAATACCACCAAATTGGAAACTCGTAATAATGAACCTATAAATTCAAGAAAAAATTCAAAAGTCATTAAATAAATTTGCAATCAATATACTGATTAATAAGATGGACTAAGGGCCTTGGTACGTTCCTGGATGATGCAAAAAAAAATAAATATAACATCAATTTCACATAATAGTGACATATTCGAAAATAAATCACCACAAGTACTTTCAAAAACATATTTATTACAAATTCTATATTTTACTACAGGATCACTTGCGAAAGCCAGCAATCTTATAAACATTTAGCCCAGCATAGGCGTGAAATGACTAATTCTTGGCTCCAATCTGATCATACTAGACAGAGACCAACCCGAACCTTTACAGACATAATCCTCCTCTTCTTGACAGTTTCTGGATACTGTTTTTAACAGTTTGCTTCACATCGTCAGAACTGTAAATTACTGCAGCCGTTGTCTTGAATGCACACTTCTACACTTTGTCATCGAACGGATATGGCTTCCCATATAAACATTCCAACCACAATTTATACTTCAAAGGTCCGTTTGTTGCTACATCATCAGTAAGCTGATTATGTTCTGTCTGATATCGTTAAGAAAATTAAAATTGTCTTTCGAATCACTACAAGTATTTAGAAAAAAATAGTAGTCTTTCAATGTTCCACGAAATGCAGACTGCGCCAAGGAGAAGCCATTATCGTTTACTTGTAATGCACCGAACAGTCTTAGGTTTATTTTCATGTTCAGACGTCATAGTAATCGGTTGCTGCACACCGGTTTTTTTTGGTTGTACACTTCCGTGTCTCCAATCTAAAGCGAGGAGTCGAAATGTCTGCAGGTAGTTCAGCAGTAGGCGCATGGACTTCACCTTTACAGTTTTTCACATGCCAGTGCAAATTATCAATTCGAGAAAACCATTTAAGGCACTCATTACAGCGAGACTTCATGCGAGAAGGATTCTTCTTGCATTTGCTCCGCTCATGTCTTCATGCATCATGGGTAAATGCGAACGACCTATCACAGTAGCTGCAAGGACACCGTGGTGATGAAGACGAGCCTTTCAGACCTGATTCAGATACTAGTGTTGCAACAGTAGTACAATTTCCAGGGATACTCTTATGCACATCAATCATTCGCTGTTGCACCGAAACCTTTACTTTCTGCCGCACTGCATGGCCTTTTCATGTCTCCAAGTGATGCTTGAAATTAGCTTTTTTGTAAATTGCTTGCTACACTTAATACAAATAAACATTTTACGATATAGGTTCTTGGCACATTCTCTCTTCTCGTGACGTCGTGCATTGCTGATGTTTGAGAAAATCTTGTCGCAGTAACAGCACCGATGATCGTTAGTTGTTGACGATTCTCCATTCATCGAAGTCTCCATCGAGGTCGAATCGTCGTTCTTAAGTGTTTTCCTGCACAGCTTGCACTACTGACATTAAAGTCTCTTCTGCTGGTGGTACCACGACTGATGAAGTCTCCTCCAATGTTGACGTCGTTGCCAACGGGATCTGCACCTTCTTCGTCATGGCTGACGTCAAGGTCCCCGTAGACGATGATACAACGTCCATGAAGTTCGTTGTTAAAGTCGGTGAAGATGCCATCGAGTTCGCAAGAACAAGTAATTACGCGACTTATGAACCAGATGAAACAAATTAGGTGATCCTTACACCGACGAAGAAAGATGCGGCAATTGGAGCCTTGTAGATGAGTAGCTTCGTAGTCAAGTACTCATGCAGACTTGTATTCCTGTATCCACGCAGTCACGTAGCTCTGTAGCCTCGCAGTCTCGTAAACTTGAAGATTCGTAGTCGCGTAATCTCGTAACCTCATGGCTCGAAGTCGCGTAGTCATAAAGTCTTGGGAACTCGTAGAATTGTAGCTACGTATCCAAGTAGCCTCGTAGACTCGAAGCTACGTAAGCAAGTAGCCATGTAATCTTATAACATAATGCTGGTGGTGCAATTGGAGCAAAAGAGAAAATTCCGACGAAGACAGATGCGGCAATTGGAGCCTTGTAGACAAGTAGCTTCGTAGTAAAGTACTCATGCAGACTTGTAGACCTCTATCCTCGCAGTCACGTAAACTCGTTTTCTAGAGGCTTCATAGCTCTGTAGCCTCGCAGTCACGAAAACTTGAAGATCCGTAGTCACGTAGTCTCGTAACCTCATGGCTCGTAGTCGCGTAGACATGATGTCTTGGGACCTCGTAGAATTGTAGCCTCGCAGTCTCGTAACCATGCGTTCTGAAAGCTTCGTAGTCCTATAGCGTCACGATCACGTAACCTTGAAGATTCGCAATCGCATAGACTCGTAACCTCATGGCTCGTAGTCTCGTAGTCATGATGTATTGGAGCCTCGTAGACTTGAAGCTACGTAAGCAAGCAGCCTTGTAATCTTATAACATAATGCTGATGGAGCAGTTGGAGCAAAAGAGAAAATTCCGTCGAAGACAGATGCGGCAACTGGAGCCTTGCAGACGAGTAGCTTCGTAGTCAAGTACTCATGCAGACTTGTAGTCCTGTATCCTCGCAGTCACGTAAACTTGTGTACTAGAAGCTACGTAGCTCTGTAGCCTCGCAAGCCATGTATAACTCGTAACCAGCTAGATCATTTTAGACTCGTAGCCATGTGGCCTCATAGTCTCTTAGACTCGAAGAATTCTAGCCAAATATATTTGGAGCCAAAAGACTTTTGGAACCAAAAGACTGTTGGTGTCAATGACTGATGGAGCCAATGAATATTGTAGCAAATGAATATTGTAGCAAATGAATATTGGAGCCAATGACTATTGGAGCCAAAAGACTGTTGGAGCCAAAAGACTGATGGAGCCTTTTGGAGCCTGTTGGAGCATTTGGTGCAATTGAAGCCAATTGATATTAGAGTCCATGAATATTGGAGCCAATGAATATTGGAGCCAATGTATTGTAACCAATGACTATTAGAGCCAATCATTATAGGAGCCAAAAGACTGTTGGAGCCAAAATACTGATGGAGCCTTTTGGAGCCTGTTGGAGTACTTGGAGCAATTGATATTAGAACCCATGAATATTGGAGCCAATGAATATTGGAGCCAATGTATTGTAGCCAATGACTATTGGAGCCAATTACTAGGAGCCAAAAGACTGTTGGAGCCAAAAGACTGGTGAAGCCTTTTGGAGACTGTTGGGAGTATTTGGAGAAATTGATATTGGAGCCAATGAATATTGGATCCAATGAATATTGGAGTCAATGACAAATGTGCTCCCTTTTCGTTGATGGTGCTGCCTTTTCGTTGAAGGAGCCTCCTTTTCGTTGTCGGTGCTGCCTTTTCGTTGTCGGTGCTTCCTTTTTGTTGATTGCGCGTAGTACAAAATGTAGTGATTGAATATTTACTAGTATAAAACCTCTTGGTGTTACTAAAATATTTTTCAAGGTCACTTGGTCCTTTACAATGTATAAAAAATGTCACGATGGATTAATTGAATATAATTAGCTAACGACGAAGGTCATGCGGTCCTGAAATGACTAGCCTATAAGTCTGGTAATGGCATGACTCGGTCTCATGGACTGAAGACAATTGTTCTATATGTGTGGCTTTGTACATGAACGGCTTATAGGTTATTCCGATTATTGACAAATTAGACTTCCATAATAGGCTAATCGGCACTGTATTAATTCGTTGGTCAGGTATATTGACTTGAGTTGATTTTCGTAGAGTGAATGATTAATAAACTCCGCGAAAGGTAATGGAAAACAGAATCTAAAATTTATTTAATAATTAGTTACAACTGTCACTGGTCAAGAATCGAACCGTGGACAGGAATCCATCGATTCAATTTGTAAATTAATAATTGATTTTTACAGAGACTTTTGGAATTTTTCCCGCATTTCTAGCTAAATAATTACATGATTTCAAGATGGCGGCCAAATTTCAAGATGGCGGGCACCTCAGTAATAATAAATGATTACTGCACTGTAGCAGGTTATAATAAAACTATCATGATGGTAACACGAGTACACACAAGATGGTGTCCTCCAGCAGACGAAAACATGATGGTAGCAATGACCACTAGCATGTGGTAGCTCCTGGTAGCATGTACTGAACATAAAATGACGGATCCATGAGGGGCGTCAAGGTCAAATTCCAAGGTCAAGGTCAAAGTTCAATGTCAATGACAAAGTTCAATGCCAACAGACGAGGTTAAAGGTATGGTGAACAGAAAATTATATCAACATGTCGCCAGCACACTCTAGCAGACGAAAACAAGATGACAGTCTCCAGTGGACGAAGACAAGATGGCGGACATGATGTCATACCAGCTGACGATGTATACCTTGGTATTGGTGGTAACGATATATACCTTCATATTGGTGGTAGGTCAGTCTGTAGGTGGCTTCTGCGGAGGAAGGATATGATGTTTTTATATTTTTTGCCCTCACCGGTTTCTAACCAAGGACGGGAATCGATATAATCAATCAGAATTTTATAAAGTTAATTTTTTGATGAATTTTGGAATTTTTCCCGATTTTCTAACATAAAAATTACGGATTTCCAAGATGGCATCTAAATTTCAAGATGGCGACCATAACGATAATTGCAACATTAATAGGATCCAATATGGTGGTCGTAACCTAAAGTGTAACGATGGATTGTACTCAACCGAGATGGCTGGATGAAACGAAACATGCAACATTTATATAATCCAAGATGGCGACGGTAACGATAACTGCAACAGTGGTTTTTAAGATTTTTATTATTTAATTCGATTATTTAAGTTTATGATTATTAAATTTTTTCCCGATTTTCTAACATAAAAATTGTGGATTTTAATGATTGCGGGCGTAACGATAATTGCACCGGTGACCTCATAATCCAAGATGGCGGTTCTGTCTCGAACAGGAAGTGCTATTGATACTTAAAATTAAAACAAAATTTCAAGTCCGAATATACATGTTATTTTTTTATATACCTTATTTAATTCTCAGTCTGGTAAATGTCTCGATAGCCGAGTGGTTAAAGGCGTATGTTTTCCAACCTAGAGATCAGAGCTGAGCTGGTTCGAATCAGAGCGCTTCCAATGTATTATGCATAAAAAATAAATTTAATATGTCGATAAGGACCATAATACCTATGGCAGGTAATGGAACATCGACCTTATGTGATGAGACAGAGCGACGCTGGCGCTATCTAGGAACAAACAGCAGAAACATATTCAACGGTATCCAAGATGGCGGCCTCCAGTGGAACAGAAAAAAATCAAGAGCGTCGCTGGCGCTATCTAGGAACAACAACAGAAACAATGTCGACGGTATCCAAGATGGCGGCCTCCAGCGGAACAGAAAAAATCAATATGGCGACAGAGACGAAAATTTCATCATAATGAGTGGGGCGTTCGATTTATTTATGGCGGATCAAAGATGGCCATCGTGATCTACTTGTCCCATTACGCTGTGTCCCGTTACGCTCATCCAAGATGGTCGCCGTGACGTCACAATCAGAGATGTGGCTCGGCTCCGGCTCCACCGCCTGACGCCTGTGCCAGGAGGAACATTTACATACTACTATTAATATTAAAAAACATCACTTGGTATTAATCTTATTATTACAAATAATTGATTTTTTTTTAAATATTGTAAAGAGTCTGTATAATCTCAATTCACGTGTTCAATAAAGTGGCATTAAAAATAAATTATTTCAATAGTATTATGGTTGGTAAGGAAGTAAGTGATCATTCACCAAATATATCACTCAGGATCATCCTCTTCAAGATGCCCAAGTTCAACTTCATTGTGTTCTTCAGGATTCTCCTTTAAGCTTCGGAAGAACTCGTGGTGAATAGGTGGTACGAACCGCAGAAGATCTAGTATATATTTTTTCTTGCTGTGACTGATGGTTCTGACTCCATCGTAAAACTTTTCTTGCATAATGTTGGCAAAACCCTGATGCACAGGTCGTCCTACTCTCTTTCCTTGTGCAAGTTTATGCTACAAAAGTCGATGTCCTTGTTCAAGGTCTCCTTGTAATAAATTGTTAGGAGGTTTGATCGCCTGTACTGAAGCCACTGTTTTTTTAACCACGAAACTTGTTCGTTCAAGTCATTTTTCTTTCTCTTAGTTACCACTTTTTCTAGAGATGATGTTGAGAAGAAAATCTCTGTAGACATCTTGACTACCATGAATGGTCTTTTCCTCCTTGATTTTGTGATAATGTCCATCAAATCTTCAGGAGTGTAGATTAACTTTCCTTTATAAAACTATTATATCGAAACAAAATCGGAATCGTTGGGGAGAAATGAATGTCCTGAAACCATAAATTTGTGATCAATGACTTCTATTTCAAGTGATGAATCTTGAACCAATTTCATACATGACAGAGTAGTTTTGATGTTTCTATTTTGGCTAGTACAAGCATCACTATACATGATTACATGTTTTTTTTTGTACCAGCACAATCCCTGACATGTTTTACAATACACGATGACACTTCCCGGGAGCCTCTAGATGCCACTGTCTCATCCCATTCATACATAACAGCACAATCTGAAGCTAGGTTATAGCAGCCCAAGTTATAACAGAATAAGTTACGTTTGTAATACGCCAAAGAACACGAAAGTTAGGATATGGCAAAGCTTTTTCAAGATTGAAAGTGAATGCATAGGTGTCTTCTGAAGTTTGAGATAGTATTCTGTCTTCTTGGAGACACGACCTAGCCTTTTCGGCTTTACATAGGTGAAGTTCATGTTCTACTTCCATTTTTCTGAGTTCATCTGCACTTATTGTTGAAGACTTCAAAATTTGGTACTGGTCACACCTTGTGCAAGTATCAGTCCTAGGTGGGTCAAATGCTAAATTAAATTCTGTGTTAAAGATTCTTGTGTACACTGGTTGTTCAACTGGAATAAAACCAGGCTCCTCGGCATAATGCTTCTCATAGAGGTCGTGCATCAGTCTGATGTTCATATCAGGTGCTAGGTAACGCCTGTTTGGGTTGTGAGAACGGCTGTAATGTGATTGGTAGCTAGGAAAGGACTGAATGTGAACATGCACCTTCTCTAAACGATCCTCAGGTGTTTTATTGCCTGGTGGATGATTTCCTCTTCCATCACTGCCGGCTTCTTATCCTTCTTTGATTTTACTTACAGCCCTTCTTATCCTGCCATCAGATATCTGAAATGTTCGTAAGAAATATTTTCTTCATACTCATGTGGACTCTCCGTTAAAAGGCAGATAAAATAAATGAACACTTTGGCGGGGAGGCTTTGTAGAATTTCTTGGTCGCCGTGAAATTGGTTTGCAGACTTTAACCAACCCACCTACATAAGCATTTTGCGATCGAAAGTCACCCATTTTCCAAAAGTTCTGAAATACTTGTTTTCTACTTTTTTAATCAATTTTGCTATGATACTTTATTCTACTCACAGTCTGAGTTAGCAAATATTTTACCTTGCACTATGCTGTCATCTCTTGATGTATAACTCCTCCCAGAGTTTTCATAGCATCTCTGTTACTAATACTCTTCAATCCTTTCCTAGATCTCCTTTTTACTTATCTCTCTTCTAGGGAGCTAGATTCTGTTGACGATGGTTGATATTCTAAACTACTATTTTCTAAAATCCTTTCAATATCTTGCTCATCATCTTCTACTGCTTCAATAAACTCCATTGTTAAAGGACACAAACAGACTGAAAGACATTCACAATACAATGTAAACAAATGGCTATTAATGGCTTCATCAAGTTAACGATACAGCCATAAGAATATGTAATAAAGATATTGGAAAGATGCATAGTGGTGTAAGTCTTCTTACACCAGTTTGGCTATTAACAGAACATTATTTGTATTTATTACATATATTTTGTGCTGCTGTCTTGTGATCATAGAAAGAACTATGACTTAAATCACTGTGCCATTTAAAAGAAAATACTTTTAACTGTCCTTTACTGTGTATAACTCAATTTGTAGCAAACGTTGACTTACACCACTTGGACTTTCAGTACCTCAAGTTTCACTAACCGTTAACAGCCTTTATCTAGTATTTTCTCTACATATTAGGTATCGTAACAGAACCGCAAATGTAGTGCTTTTCCGTGTAACACAAAAGTGGCCCCATTTCACTGTTAGGCTAAAGCGTTGTCGGTTAGGCGCCGGTCTGCGGTGTTCAAGCGGTCATAGGTTCGAATCCTGGCACAGGCATGGATGTTTGTACCCTCATCGGTGGTAGAGACCTTGATTTACAGGGCCATAAATCCCTGTCCCTCACTCTACTAGGGGACATAATAATATCCGACCTATTTCAGTTATTCCTTTGTTGCAGTTTCCTTCGACTCCCGAAGAGTGGAAAGCAGTAAGTGAAGAATACGATAAGCGATGGAATTATGTTCATTGTGTGGGTGCTGCAGATGGAAAGCACATTGTCATTCAACGACCAGAGAACACAAGTCAGTAAATTTTATAATTATAAAGGAACAGATAGCATAGTTTTGATGGCAGTTGTTGATGCCAACTATTGCTTTATTTATGTAAACGTTGGCTGCAGAGGCCGCATATCGGACGGTGGTGTATTTAAGAGTGCGTGGGAGATAATATTTTCTCGCGCGCGGTCAGTTGAAGTGGTTCATTCTTTCCTCGTAGGATAGCGTCTCGTTCGGCCGCCACGAGCGTACGTAGCGTATTCATGCGGACATCCCGAGAACTAGTAGAAAAACGGAATGTCACCAGGGGGATGATGGGGGGGGGGGGTGGAGTGGAGAAATAGAAAGAAGAATGAAAGATGGCTGATAGGGGTGGAATGAGTCACCTGAAGCAGCGGCTTTGTGATGTGCTAAAGCACAAGAGAAGACACGACACTGGACTATCACGCCCGTTTTACACGTAACCATACAGAGCGGATAGAACATTTTTTTTTTCGTTTAAAGGAACACCGATTTTATGCTTAACTCTTTCGGCGTCCATTTTATAACCTTCTTTACGCTTCGTGGATGTTACTGTGTGATACACCACTACGTTTAAATAAAAACCGTACAACAGTTCTGGTACATAAAATATTACAAAGTAAATTTATCGTTTATTTCACATATTACTGCAAGTGAAACAAAAAAAAAACAGAACTTTAGATACAAGTCTACCCTACATACCTAATAGTTTAGTATTGTCATCTGCCTGACAACTGCAGAACGAAACTTCTTATTTATACCTTTTTTAATACACTTGACGTTTCTGACTCGTGTTTTGTAACAAATGTACCGTTGATTTGTAGAGAATATAAAACAAAATAATTTGTTAATAGTTCGAGAAAATAACAGCATATTAAACTCTGAAAAATCGGCGATCTCTGCACTTTCCGCATTACAAAATATCGGCTTGACCTCAACTTTTTCGGCTCTTATCGCGCGAGGGGGCATACCAATGGCGCGTCCTGATAGGCTGGAACAGTTTTCCGCTGTCTGGTAGGCGTTGTATGGCTGACCCGAATTACTAGGCACTGGCTCAGGCAACTGAAGCTGAACTACTCCAGGAAATATTATCCTAATCAGTTTGCTAGTGTACTATTTTCTACATTGTTTCTCCAAATTTCGTTTCGAAGTTTAAAAAAAAAAAAACATTAAGTCCGTGTAGTCTACGTTTTTGATTGAAAAGTCAAACAAAAAATTTTTTTTTCCGCAATGGACCTAGATACTATTTTCTATAATTTATTTGGACCTAGATACTATTTTCTATATTTTCTTTAAGTCCAAATGTCCATACTTTAATTTTACTTTAATTTAACTTTTATAAATGTATGTTGTGTATAAATAAGTATACCTTTTTTTATCGATCAACATAATATTTGCACCGTAACCAATTAAGTAAACTTAAAAGTGAATGTTACTGGCATTACAGTATATTACACATAAATTATTATTGCATTCACAACTGGTAATCATAATTTAAACAGAACTACTATAATCTATTTCACTGTCCGAATTTTGACGTTTAGCTTGTAAGAAAGGTCTCTGTAAACAGGATTGCAAAGATCTTATTTTACCAGAAAACTATTGGACTGCCAGAAACTTTTTAAAAAGTGAACGTCAAAATTCGGACAACATGGACAGTAATATAGAAATGTATTTCCGGAAAAAGGCTTCAGGCTGTGGATTGAAGATTGTCGACCGCCATCTTGGATTGTGTCGTCACGGCGGCCATCTTGGATAAGCGTAACGGGACACAGCATAACGGGACACAACGTAACGGGACAAGTATATCACTGCGGCCATCTTGGATCCGCCATCTTTAAATCGAGCACCCCACTCATTATGATGAAATATTCGTCTCTGTCGCCATATTGATTTTTTTATGATCCACTGGAGCCCGCCATTTTGGATACCGTCGACTATGTTTCAGCTGTTTGTTCCTAGATAGCGCCAGCGTCGCTCTTGACTTTTTTCTGTTCCACTGGAGGCTGCCATCTTGGATACCGTCGACTTTGTTTCAGCTGTTTGTTCCTAGATAGCGCCAGCGGCGCTCTTGATTTTTTCTGTTCCACTGAAGGCCGCCATCTTGGATACCGTTGAATATGTTTCTGCTGTTTGTTCCTAGAGAGCGCCAGAGTCGCTCTGCCTCGTCACATAAGGTCGATGTTCAATTACCTACCATAGCTATTATGGTCCTTATCGACATATTAAATTTTTTTATTTATGAAAAATATATTGGAAATGCTGTGATTCGAACCAGCGCAGCTCTGATCGCTAGGTTGGAAAACATACGCCTTTAACCGCTCGGCTATCGAGACATTTACCAGACTGAGAATTAAATAAGGTATATAAAAAAATAACATGCATATACGGACTTGTAATTTTTTTTAATTTTAAGTAATAATAGCACTGCCTGTTCGAGACAGAACCGCCATCTTGTTTTAAGATGTAACTGTTGCAATTATCGTTATGGTCGCCATCTTGAAAATCCGTAATTCTTATGCTAGAGATGCGAGAAAAAGTTCAAAATTCATTAAATAAATTGACAATAAATATAATGATTGATTATATCGATTCCCGTCCTTGGTTCGAAACCGGTGAGGACAAAAAAAAACATCAGATCCTTCCTCCACAGAAGCCACCTACAGACCGATCTACCGTCACCAATACCAAGGTTCATAAATCGACAGCTGATATGACGTCATGTCCGCCATCTTGTCTTCATACGCTGGAGACCACCATCTTGTTTTCGTCTGCTAGAGTGTACTGATACCATATTAGTATAATTATCTGGTTACCCCACCTTTGACCTTGACCTTGAACTTTGACCTTGAAATTTGACTTTGACCTTGAAATTTGACTAGACCTTGAAATTTGACCTTGAAATTCGATCTTGACCTTGAAATTCGATCTTGACCTTGAAATTTGATCTTGACCTTGAACTTTGACCTTGACATTTTACTGTCCTTGAAATTTGACTTTGTCCTTGTCGACCATCATGGATCCGACATTTTATGTTCAGTACATGCTACCAGGAGCTACCACCTGCTGGAGTACACCATCTTGTGTGTGTACTCGTATTATAGAGTACATTTCCATCTGGATAATTTTATTCTAACCCACTACAGTGCAGTAATAATTTATTACCGAGGAGCCCCCCGCCATCTTGAAATTCGGAAGCCATCTTGGAAATCCGTAATTATTTAGCTAGGAATTCGGGAAAAGTTCCAAAATTCATGAAATAAATCACTCATTAATTTACATATCGATTCGATCCGCTACAGTCCTTGGTTCGATTCTAGATCGATGCAATAATGTTTACTTTTATGAAAAAAAAAATAATTTCAATAAACCATGTTCAACATTCTTAAAGAGACTTTAAATCCTCTACTACCATCACCCTACCAGACATCAAGACCACCATATTGGAAATTCGTAATTGTAATGCTAGAGATTCGGGAAAAAGTTCAAAATTCATTAAATTTGTAATCTATATACCGATTATTAGATCGACTAAGGTCCTTGGTTCGATCCCTGGTCGATACAATACAACTTTAATTTTAAAAAAGTACCAGAAAAGTGTAAGGTTCGAGAAATAAAACACCACGAAGTCTTTTACAAACATAATATTTATTACACAATTTCTATCCTACTACAGAATCACTTGAGATAAGCCAGCAATTTCATAAACATTTAGCCCTGCATAGACGTGCAACGACTACTTCTTAGCTCCAACAGCTCAAAATGCTCCAAATGGCTCCAACAGCTCCAAATGGCCCCAAAAGCGGCAACTGCCTTTTCTTTCAACAGCTCCAATGATATTGGGCTGCATTGCTACGAGTCTAAGAGACTACGTGGCTACAAGGCTACGAGTCTAAAAGGATCTAGCTGGTTACGAGTTATACATGGCTGCGAGACTGCATGACTAAAAGACTGCATGGCTATGAAACTACATGGCTATGAAGTTACATGGATACAAGTCTACTCGGCTCCAACACGCAATGTACGTGCAATACATACAATTTACACACAATAAATGTAATGATTACACAGTACACACAGGAAACGGAACGTACACACAGGAAATGGAACGTACACACAGTACACACAGGAAACGGAACGTACACACAGTACACACAGGAAACGGAACGTACACACAGTACACACAGGAAACGGAACGTACACACAGGAAACGGAACGTACACACAGTAGACACAGGAAACGGAACGTACACACAGTACACACAGGAAACGGAACGTACACACAGTACACACAGGAAACGGAACGTACACACAGGAAACGGAACATACAAACAGTACACACAGGAAACGGAATGTACACAAGTAGGTGTATTTGGTTCATATGGGGACAGGGGAGGGGGGAGGGGGATTCGGGGATTCGAGGCGGCCATCTTGGATGACGTCACTTCCAGCGGCCATCTTGGATGACGTCACTTCTGGCGGCCATCTTAGATTGAGTCACTTCCGGCGGCCATCTTAGATTGCGTCCCTTCCTGCGACCATCTTGGATTACGTCACTTCCGGCGACCATCTTGGATTACATCAAGTCCGGTGGCCATTTTGTTTTCTACAACATTCCTCTATTTTGAGTTTCGTCCGCCATCTTGAAAATCTTTATTTATTATCCGATTTTAATGAAAACAAATTTAAATTTAAAAAAATTAAATAATCAAAATTTTAAAATAAAATTAAAAAAAATATTATTTAATAAAATTTTAATTAAAAACCTACGTATCGAACACCCCACTCCTCTAAATTACAAGTACATCATCTAGCACCCCCACCCCTCTGTTACAATGGCATCGTCATCGAACACCCCACTCATTCATGTTACAATTTTTCGTTACATCCACCATCTTGGAAAATCATAATTATTAACTTAGAAAATCAGGGGAAAAAATATATACCATCGTTGTCTGCTGGAGGGACCATCTTATTTAGTGGAGACTGCCATCTTGATTTCATCTGATGGATGTCGTCATCGGCTGTAGGTTTATAAAGTATGTTAGTGTATGTAAGGTCGAGTTACAATTCTCTACCAACATTGTTATGAACCTTATAGACCAAAATCCACAGAATCCACAAAATCCACAAAATCCACAGTCATTTTGTTGTTGTAACCGACAGTTTTTTCTTAAAGTCTTATCACTTATAGGTTTTAACTAAAATATATGTTATCAATACTATCGTTGTGGATGCGTTAGTTAAAGTAATGATAATTTAAAAAAACATTTATTACTCCATCTTAGCTGTACAAAAAATTTTCAGAGTCCTAACTCACAAGTAATAATCTCTTCTCATGTTTGCGTACACGTGTTTTAAAGCTGCATGGAAGCAGATATTTTTAATGTCTGCGTTCAATTTCACTTTTATAAACAAGTTCATGTTTGCGTACATGTGTTTAAAAGCTGCATGGAAGCAGATATTTTTAATGTCTGCGTTCAATTTCACTTTTATAAACAAGTTCATGTTTGCGTACTCGTGTTTTAAAGCTGCACGGAAGCAGATATTTGTAATGTCTGCGTTCAATTTCACTTTTATAAACAAGTTCATGTTTGCGTACTCGTGTTTTAAAAGCTGCATGGAAGCAGATATTTTAATGTTTGTGTATAATTACATTTCACCATTCTGTAAGACATTTATAAGTATCAGTACCTCGTGGGATATAGGTTCTATATTAAAAATAATAAACAATATGTAGGTAAAATTGTATTTATTAAATTAAGAACATATTTTACACAACAAAAATGGAGCAAAAACAAAAACTACACATAAAAAAACTGAAACTTTACAACAAAAATGGAAACTATAAATCAAAAACATAAACTGTACAGCAAAAACAGAAAAACTATACAACAAATGGAAACAACTACCAAACTGCCAAACTATTTAAATCAAAAACTATTTACAGAAAAAAAATTATTCGCCGCCTCCAACATATCCGTGGGGTACTGTGTGGATACCATCTTCGCAGATCAGCCGTTTGTCGTCCTCCCACGTTATGGCCAGCTTATTGCTGTACTCAGTATAGAGTATGTGCTGATGGGAGCGAATTGCTCTAACGCCTGCCCTCATTGTGCGGTGGTCTTGCAGGGCTTCCAGGTAGTCATCGAATGTTATGTGGTTTTTGACCACACATCGCTGGATGCCCTTGGCCTTTTTCTCGCTCTTACCACCACACCTGTAGGCGTAGAGTTTGGCCCGTAGGCTTACAAACTCCTCCATCACTTCTCCCCCACATTCATCTTTGAATTTACCGACAACTTTCTTGTTGATGGGGGAGAAGCATGGGTGGTCGGAAGGGTAGCAGCTGGTGTCGAATTTAGCCATCAGTGTAGGGTCGGCTTTGAGGTCTGAGTAAAAGTCTGTTGTCTGGATCTCATACACAAAACTGTCTGTATCCATATACATCAGGTGAATATTGTCATGGTAACGGGGTTTCATGGTATTGTAGTGGAAGTCGTACATGAGAGTCTTTGAAAGATCTAGTACGGCCAGTCCGGCATAGATCGGCTTGTCGAAAATGATGGTCTCGTGATTAAGGTGGACTAGAGACAAATTCGGTTCGTACATTGTACGGTCCTTGAAGGACGGACGACACACCAACTTCTTGAACCTCTTCTCAGAGCACACCAACTCCATTTTGAGCCTCCGCCTTTTATTTTCCATCAGTTTACCAAATGTCGAGTTCACAGCGAGCTTAAAGAACTCCTTCTCGAACTCGTTGGCTGCTGCTTTCCGCTTGTTGGTATTCAGCCGAATATAGGGCTCCAACCATGCCGACTGCTCAAACTGCAGGACTCGATGTATCTTAGTCACTCTCAGCCCATGAGATACCGCTTGCTGGAGGTTTTTGTAGTGGACAATGTAGTGCTCTTTATTTTCAAGTGTTGTCATCAACTTTGATTGATTTGAGCCGGGCGGACATTGATTTATGGGGAGAAATGGCAGGTCTTTATGACTTTCATGGAGCTCGGGAGGGTACTCCACATCACACTCAATAATGTAGCCTGTAGGAGAATCATCTGGGACAGACACGACATCAATTGATGTGTCTGCCCATTGGAAATGCCGAATTGGAAGCGGCAGAGACATCGCCCACCCGTACAAATTATTTGCATCAATGTACTCCAGGAATGTGGATGGCTTGGATGCATCATATGTCTCAGGTATGTAGGAGTTATTGGCTACGCAATGATGTTTAATGCTTTGCGCTACTCCCCCCCTAATACCAGCCTCCACAAACATGTACATATCATAATCGGTAAGAAGCTCTAGCTGTACGCCTGTGGTTCGAAGCATCGCATCGAAAGCGAACCCTGGACAAGAAACATAGTGAGACGGATCTAGGCTGTATGTCTCCAAACATATGGAACGGAAATTCTCGAATACATCCGCCAAAATCAGGACATCTGTCTTTAGATACAAGTCAGCGTACTCCCCCAAAGTAGCACACTGAAACTTGTCCCAGACTTTCACTGCATGAGCGTACTCCATCTCTGAAATCATGGAATCAGTCAGACTATTGTAGAAATCATCGATGGATGGAAGACGAGTATCATCTAGTCGAGCAAAAGAATCCACAAAATCATACGGGAAGACACCCTTGCGGGTAACCAACTCCAACTCATCAGGCGCGAAAAACTCAGTAGTACTTATAAACTTGTCTGCAGGCAAGAACTCAGCGAGCGAAGCAAGACCCCGACTCATAAAACGGAACGTATCGACAAACTGAATGCTGAACTTATCATGTAACTTCTTGGAAAAAGTTATCAGCTTCTCCTCTGAATTCGGAATGATGAAGATGTCTTTACTATCATACCCCAACTTCCTGATAATGAAGTTCTGATCGTATGCCAGGTTGTGGAAGAACACAATCAACTTTTTCGGTCTGCGCCTGAGAAGGTTGCAGTCATTACATGCAGGCCCAATAAATTCGCCGGTGAAGTGATTGTGGTCACGAACTTTCTTTACAGTTCCTCCGAACTTTCCTCCACAGTAGCAACAACACCTTGCTTGCAGAAAAGCAGTGTTTTGTGCATGTGTGAGCGGAGTCATAGGAACAGACGTAGAAAATATTTTCTGTACGTCATGTCCAATCTCCACAATGCGGGATATGAACTTATCCTCTGCGTCACAACCGCGATACAATTCAGGCTCTGATGGAAGTGCTGAAGTGAGGTGTGCAGGAATGATGGTATTATCAGCTTTCACGTAAATACAGTAGCTGTATGCTTTATGCTTTTGGTACTGCAGCGTGTATGACTCATCAGTATTCGGGTGACATGTATGGATTTTCTCTAGAATAGCTTCAAAGTCGCAATATACCACGATGGGCATCTTATCACTGTGATGGAAGTTTTTGAACTTCAGAACAGGTGGCTGGCCGTTTTGATCGGGCGATGGCATCTCCATCCTAACAGCAGCATGCTGTTTGCAGAGCTCACGGTGTTTTTCCAAACACTGAAGACCAGTGAGCCCGCTAACCCTACCCCGATCATCGTAATGCTTGAAGCATCTTTTACAAACATGAATAGCATCATGATGTGTAGTGATTTGGGACCGAACCAGAGCAGAAAAATTAGTGATGTAGGTGAAATGGGATGAATCGTCATTGACCAAGAGCAGAAGATCGAAATGATGTTCTTTTTCTTCAGGAGCGACTCGTGCAGGAACAACATTCAGATTCTCGTCGATACTGTAGATGTTGATGGAGACTCCGGGGTTCTGTTTTTCAAACAGTGGTATTTGCTTGATTGGAGTAGGGAAGTCAGTGTTGTTGAAGTTGAACTTCCCCTCCAAGTCATGGTAGCGCTGGTTGACATGTTCAGGATGCTCACCTTCCACGTACTTCACAAGAATCGACCACTTAAAGCACATGTGGTCTTCGAGGTTTTGCGGATTTATCACTGCGTATTTGTCTTTGATGGAAGTAGGTAATTCGATGTAGGAGCTGGCACGGAGTGGATCGAGCTTGTTGATTCTCAACTGTAGTCGCTTAACGGCCGACAAAGTCCATCCGGACCCCTTACCCATGTAGTCTTCCTCCTCCTTGCAGATCTTAGAGATGGACTCGGTAACTGCCTCCTCCACCTCATGAACTGCGTAGAGGGGGACATTCATGGTTTTGAAGGCCCTCTTGTCTTCACAGGCATCTACGGATTTTTTGTAGGCGCACTCGAGCACGATATTGAATTTGAGAGGTCCGTTCTCTTCAATCTCCTCCACAAGTTGGTTGATTATTTTGTTCTTGATGGAGTCCAGGTACGTACAAATATCCTTGGCAGAACTTGATGTATTTTCTGCCACGTACGTCTTCAAGTTACCCTTGAAACCCACTTCGGCGGTGATGAAGCCGTGGGTATTGGCCAAACCAGTCCCGGTCACCACCTTTGTTCGGCTGGTCGAAGGCTTGAGCGTAACTGCAGGCTTAACTGCTACCATCCTCTGCTTCTTTGTTGGAGGCGGAGCAGGCCCCTTGCATACCTTGATGTGGGCTTTTAACTTATCAGCCCTGGCGAACTCCTTAGCACAGTTGTCGCAGGTATGTGATATGCGGTTTGGGTTAAGACCGCAAGCCGACTTCTCATGGCGTCTTGCAAAATCAGCACGGGCGAAGGCCTTGTAGCAGAAGCTACACCGCATGCCTGATGTCGTAGCGACAGCTCCAGCACATGATGCAAGGTGCTGCTGCATCTTATCGCTGCGTGCGACCATCTTTGTGGCACTGTTGGTGGTCACGATGCTGGTTCTCAGCACACTGACGCTCGTGCCGGTAGCGGTTGTGGCCTGCCGTGAATGTAGCAGAGCAGAAACGGCATTTCTGAACGGTAGACGCCATCATCACGACACTCGGTAGACTGGTCTCAACGTACGGAACACACAACGGTAGCTCGACGCACGGAGAACTATAACAAAAGAATTAAGAATACAATGTAGCTAGATGTTAACACGAAAAAGTTGCAAACATAACCTCAAAACTCTATCCCTCAAGCTTATTAACCTAAACTGATAGCAATGTAACTAAATCAAAAAGTTACAAACATAACCTTAAAGCTCTAGCACTCAAGCTTACTAACCTAAACTACTAGTAATGTTACTAAATAAAAAAAAGTTGCAAACATAACCTCAAAGCTATTCCTTCATGTACAATCCTAAAAATGGTAGAATATTTAAAGTACCTACTCATAAAAGTTAAAGCTGAAAAAGTATTCAATGTTAACTCAAAATGATTGATTACATAACCTCAAAACTACACTAATGCACAACTCAAAAATGCTAGAATATTTAAAGTACTGTTAAAAGTTTAAGCTAAACAATTCCTGGTTACCCATACATAAGTGTACAGAGAAAAAACTAGCTATCAGATAACCTACGAAAAAGCTGAGAAACATAAAAATATTAACGAAACATGTAGCATACCTCAGAAAACGATGAAGTGGAGCTGCAGAAGATGATGTATCGGTGGCGGTAGGAATCGTGGTAGCAGCGAAACTCACACACGAACTAGCTCACTCAAACTCCAAGAACACAATGAAGCTCCGACAGTTAATCCTGGCCTTTTATAGCCTCGGACCTGCCTGTTCTTGGAAAAACATTAGGAACAGAGTATTTCTGTTGTATCCGCCAATAGGAATGTAGTACATGGAAGTACCATTGTCTTCGGAAAAACCCAGCATGACTCATGTGCATGTCGTAGCAGGTCTGTGAGTGGTGGTGGTAGAAATGTAACCTGACAGCCAAACATGGGAAACCACACTCGGGTAAAACCACGAATGACCTAGGTGATTAGAGATTATGGCGCGAGGCACTGCCTGCATCGTGACTCATCACTCAGGAATGTCATCTCACAGTGTCCAGGGGACCCAAACAATAGACTTGACCGTGCATGTCACAACTGGTACATTAGTCCGCGACTTTGTGGCGCCATGAGGCGCTCATGAATGTCTGAGCCTGCCACCAACTGCTCGTCAAAGTGTCATCACGAAGCACTCGAGCTGCAGTCATGACGCGCATGCTACAACAGGCCCGTTAGTCACCGACTTCGTGGCGCCAATCTGACACTCGGGTAGACAGGTAGCTAAATGGTAATACTAGTAATGCAAGGAAATAAAAAAAATCGGGTATGTTTAATACATTTATTAAAAGTAAGAACACATTACAAAACTAAAACATTAACAATTTATTCTACATTTATTATGACCAACATTCGTTTATAAATTTTTAGCATTTCATTGCGAACAATCAGTTGAACATCCACAGAATGACACATTTTGCTGATGTTCCAGGAACAAACCTTTTTCACAAACATTTAAGGAGACTTACCTTAAGCTTTCTTTTCATTGGTCAAATAAAACATCTCCCTCTCTTCCCCTTTTACAATGATGCTGCTTCACCATTACGCTAAAATTCTGTAAGACCAAAAAAAAATATACTTCCCTTAAACCTTACGGTAGAAATTTCATCCTAGGATGCTGTTACTGCATCTAGAAATTAAAAATTATATTATCTCATACAGGTTTTATTTACATGTTAGGCTTAACCATCCTACCACACACACACACACACACATGCGTGCGCATGCGTGCACTGAGATGAAATACATACTTGCCCAAATAATGTACTTTTATTTACAAAGGCAACATATTAAAACACATAATATTTAAATTTTGTGTAGATTGGATGGTACCAGAAACCATACTACAAAACGAGCGGACAACACTTGATTCTTTACTATGATTGGGCTGACGGATTGCCTCTGGAATGCCCTTGTTACCTTCAACGACTCAGAATTAATACTTTTATCCATCAAAAAACAGCAACAGTTTAACTAAGCAAACATACACCCCACACCCCTCAAAAAATTGTTATTACACAAGGCATTATTTACATGGTAGGAGACCGCACATACGAAGTGCGAAGCTTCAGGTTAGAAATATTGATTAAAATAACTACTAAAGATGCTAATTTGTTTATGAAAAAATTGCACATGAAATACAGACACTTGCTTATTTACACACACATACATACATACATACATACATACACCCTGCATGGCTTCAGAAGTAAGTACGATATTTTGAAAACCACTCAAGACTTACATCTGTTTATGAAAAGGAGCTAAATATTAAAAAAAATTCAAAGTTAATTTTAGAGATGAAATATCATGTGCAAGTCCTTGCATGCGAGAAGATTTTATTACGCAATTATCTTCATTTTCCCCAAACCATAGGTCTGATGTCTGGATACCACACAAATCCCACACCTAACATATGCAATACGAGATGACTGCACGCCAGTCCAAGCCCCTGCGCTTAGAGACGAATCTGCACTAGAAGCGTTAGCAAGCATTGCAATTATCTCGCTTCACTAATGCAGATTCACCTCTGACTAGGTAGACCTCCTGAAACAGTAAACATAGGACGGTGAAACACATTAAAATAATGCATTTCAAAATAATTGAATAATATAAAACACTGCATATTTCACGAAAATCACCACGCAATTGACAGCCCTTTCAGTCACAATTCTGCGAATGCTATCACAGAATGCTAGATTTAGAAAGAAAGGATCATTCATTCCTTCATTATGGAACAAAGTAATACATCACATGAAGAGAAACAAAAAAGGCACACACTTCGTTCTTAGACTCGTGCCGCCTCCTTGACAGAGAGAAAAGATTGTACACATAAAATAGTATATATTTCATTTCCAGCGATGAAGCTGTACTAATATCACATTGACAAGCTTAGATGATCTAGGGAGAGATAAAGTAAATATATTAACAAAAAAAGTCGACTAAAATTCATTTACAAACAAAATACTTAACATTCCTTCGATTACATATTTTTCTCAATTTAATAAATGAGAGAACACAAACATTTGCTTAAATCACTATTTATCAATTTTAAACTCTCTTGTACATCAGGAAAAAATATATTGTATCATTCATTATTAGTTGTAATGTAAAAAATGCAAAACAGTTTCTTTGTGGGATGTGGAATTCTCACTCACGATCGAAAAAAGAGGGGCTTCGCTGTAACTCAAGTGGAGGGGGGGGGGGGGAAACCATCTTGAAAGTTGAAGTTTCTCATATATTTGGATGTATAGTAATCAAGTAAGTAATAACATTTGGTGGTATAATATCCGTCTGATTAAAGTTTATTTGCTAACATGAATTCACAAATTAAACGAATCTCTGAGTACATTTGCTTATCTTTTTTAAAAAAAAAATGCACAGATTGATTGTTTTATCATGAATAACCAGGAGCACACTAAAAAAACAAACGAAATTCTCGCCAATAATAACCAACAGCACACAAACAATAAAAAAAAAACCATGTGTCAGTAATAACATGCAGCATGCGGAGAAAATCACCAAGATATTGTCAAGAATAACCATCAGTACATGTAGAATACCAATAAAGTCTTGACATGAAAAAGGCTGAAGTGCACGGAGAAAATCATCAAATTCTCGTCAGGTAAAAAAAGCAGAAGCACATGAAAAAAAACCAACAATATTATAACACAGTAATGTTGAAGCACACGTAGAAATCTATCGAAATTTCATGTGAAAAAATAGGAGCACTCAGAGAAAACTATCAGGGAGAAGATTAAAAACTCATAAATTATCAATTTTTTTAAAAAAGTTCAATTTAAATCCTGCTAGAACTCTCATGTTGCTTAAGCAAAGAGTAAACAAGTCAGCTTGTGAACTCTTTGCTTAAGCAACATGAGAGTTCTAGCACAAGTCAACTTGTGAACTCTTTGCTTAAGCAACATGAGAGTTCTGGCACAATTCGGCTTGTGAACTCTTTGCTTAAGCAACATGAGAGTTCTAGCAGGATTTAAATTGAACTTTTTTAAAAAAATTGATAATTTATGAGTTTTTAATCTTCTCCCTGATAGTTTTCTCTGAGTGCTCCTATTTTTTCACATGAAATTTCGATAGATTTCTACGTGTGCTTCAACATTACTGTGTTATAATATTGTTGGGTTTTTTTCATGTGCTTCTGCTTTTTTTACCTGACGAGAATTTGATGATTTTCTCCGTGCACTTCAGCCTTTTTCATGTCAAGACTTTATTGGTATTCTACATGTACTGATGGTTATTCTTGACAATATCTTGGTGATTTTCTCCGCATGCTGCATGTTATTACTGACACATGGTTTTTTTTTTATTGTTTGTGTGCTGTTGGTTATTATTGGCGAGAATTTCGTTTGTTTTTTTAGTGTGCTCCTGGTTATTCATGATAAAACAATCAATCTGTGCATTTTTTTTTAAAAAAAGATAAGCAAATGTACTCAGAGATTCGTTTAATTTGTGAATTCATGTTAGCAAATAAACTTTAATCAGACGGATATTATACCACCAAATGTTATTACTTACTTGATTACTATACATCCAAATATATGAGAAACTTCAACTTTCAAGATGGTTCCCCCCCCCCCCCCCCCACCCTTGAGTTACAGCGAAGCCTCTCTTTTTTCGATCGTGAGTGAGAATTCCACATCCCACAAAGAAACTGTTTTGCATTTTTTACATTACAACTAATAATGAATGATACAATATATTTTTTCCTGATGTACAAGAGAGTTTAAAATTGATAAATAGTGATTTAAGCAAATGTTTGTGTTCTCTCATTTATTAAATTGAGAAAAATATGTAATCGAAGGAATGTTAAGTATTTTGTTTGTAAATGAATTTTAGTCGAATTTTTTTGTTAATATATTTACTTTATCTCTCCCTAGATCATCTAAGCTTGTCAATGTGATATTAGTACAGCTTCATCGCTGGAAATGAAATATATACTATTTTATGTGTACAATCTTTTCTCTCTGTCAAGGAGGCGGCACGAGTCTAAGAACGAAGTGTGTGCCTTTTTTGTTTCTCTTCATGTGATGTATTACTTTGTTCCATAATGAAGGAATGAATGATCCTTTCTTTCTAAATCTAGCATTCTGTGATAGCATTCGCAGAATTGTGACTGAAAGGGCTGTCAATTGCGTGGTGATTTTCGTGAAATATGCAGTGTTTTATATTATTCAATTATTTTGAAATGCATTATTTTAATGTGTTTCACCGTCCTATGTTTACTGTTTCAGGAGGTCTACCTAGTCAGAGGTGAATCTGCATTAGTGAAGCGAGATAATTGCAATGCTTGCTAACGCTTCTAGTGCAGATTCGTCTCTAAGCGCAGGGGCTTGGACTGGCGTGCAGTCATCTCGTATTGCATATGTTAGGTGTGGGATTTGTGTGGTATCCAGACATCAGACCTATGGTTTGGGGAAAATGAAGATAATTGCGTAATAAAATCTTCTCGCATGCAAGGACTTGCACATGATATTTCATCTCTAAAATTAACTTTGAATTTTTTTTAATATTTAGCTCCTTTTCATAAACAGATGTAAGTCTTGAGTGGTTTTCAAAATATCGTACTTACTTCTGAAGCCATGCAGGGTGTATGTATGTATGTATGTATGTATGTGTGTGTAAATAAGCAAGTGTCTGTATTTCATGTGCAATTTTTTCATAAACAAATTAGCATCTTTAGTAGTTATTTTAATCAATATTTCTAACCTGAAGCTTCGCACTTCGTATGTGCGGTCTCCTACCATGTAAATAATGCCTTGTGTAATAACAATTTTTTGAGGGGTGTGGGGTGTATGTTTGCTTAGTTAAACTGTTGCTGTTTTTTGATGGATAAAAGTATTAATTCTGAGTCGTTGAAGGTAACAAGGGCATTCCAGAGGCAATCCGTCAGCCCAATCATAGTAAAGAATCAAGTGTTGTCCGCTCGTTTTGTAGTATGGTTTCTGGTACCATCCAATCTACACAAAATTTAAATATTATGTGTTTTAATATGTTGCCTTTGTAAATAAAAGTACATTATTTGGGCAAGTATGTATTTCATCTCAGTGCACGCATGCGCACGCATGTGTGTGTGTGTGTGTGTGTGGTAGGATGGTTAAGCCTAACATGTAAATAAAACCTGTATGAGATAATATAATTTTTAATTTCTAGATGCAGTAACAGCATCCTAGGATGAAATTTCTACCGTAAGGTTTAAGGGAAGTATATTTTTTTTTGGTCTTACAGAATTTTAGCGTAATGGTGAAGCAGCATCATTGTAAAAGGGGAAGAGAGGGAGATGTTTTATTTGACCAATGAAAAGAAAGCTTAAGGTAAGTCTCCTTAAATGTTTGTGAAAATGTTTGTTCCTGGAACATCAGCAAAATGTGTCATTCTGTGGATGTTCAACTGATTGTTCGCAATGAAATGCTAAAAATTTATAAACGAATGTTGGTCATAATAAATGTAGAATAAATTGTTAATGTTTTAGTTTTGTAATGTGTTCTTACTTTTAATAAATGTATTAAACATACCCGATTTTTTTTATTTCCTTGCATTACTAGTATTACCATTTAGCTACCTGTCTACCCGAGTGTCAGATTGGCGCCACGAAGTCGGTGACTAACGGGCCTGTTGTAGCATGCGCGTCATGACTGCAGCTCGAGTGCTTCGTGATGACACTTTGACGAGCAGTTGGTGGCAGGCTCAGACATTCATGAGCGCCTCATGGCGCCACAAAGTCGCGGACTAATGTACCAGTTGTGACATGCACGGTCAAGTCTATTGTTTGGGTCCCCTGGACACTGTGAGATGACATTCCTGAGTGATGAGTCACGATGCAGGCAGTGCCTCGCGCCATAATCTCTAATCACCTAGGTCATTCGTGGTTTTACCCGAGTGTGGTTTCCCATGTTTGGCTGTCAGGTTACATTTCTACCACCACCACTCACAGACCTGCTACGACATGCACATGAGTCATGCTGGGTTTTTCCGAAGACAATGGTACTTCCATGTACTACATTCCTATTGGCGGATACAACAGAAATACTCTGTTCCTAATGTTTTTCCAAGAACAGGCAGGTCCGAGGCTATAAAAGGCCAGGATTAACTGTCGGAGCTTCATTGTGTTCTTGGAGTTTGAGTGAGCTAGTTCGTGTGTGAGTTTCGCTGCTACCACGATTCCTACCGCCACCGATACATCATCTTCTGCAGCTCCACTTCATCGTTTTCTGAGGTATGCTACATGTTTCGTTAATATTTTTATGTTTCTCAGCTTTTTCGTAGGTTATCTGATAGCTAGTTTTTTCTCTGTACACTTATGTATGGGTAACCAGGAATTGTTTAGCTTAAACTTTTAACAGTACTTTAAATATTCTAGCATTTTTGAGTTGTGCATTAGTGTAGTTTTGAGGTTATGTAATCAATCATTTTGAGTTAACATTGAATACTTTTTCAGCTTTAACTTTTATGAGTAGGTACTTTAAATATTCTACCATTTTTAGGATTGTACATGAAGGAATAGCTTTGAGGTTATGTTTGCAACTTTTTTTTATTTAGTAACATTACTAGTAGTTTAGGTTAGTAAGCTTGAGTGCTAGAGCTTTAAGGTTATGTTTGTAACTTTTTGATTTAGTTACATTGCTATCAGTTTAGGTTAATAAGCTTGAGGGATAGAGTTTTGAGGTTATGTTTGCAACTTTTTCGTGTTAACATCTAGCTACATTGTATTCTTAATTCTTTTGTTATAGTTCTCCGTGCGTCGAGCTACCGTTGTGTGTTCCGTACGTTGAGACCAGTCTACCGAGTGTCGTGATGATGGCGTCTACCGTTCAGAAATGCCGTTTCTGCTCTGCTACATTCACGGCAGGCCACAACCGCTACCGGCACGAGCGTCAGTGTGCTGAGAACCAGCATCGTGACCACCAACAGTGCCACAAAGATGGTCGCACGCAGCGATAAGATGCAGCAGCACCTTGCATCATGTGCTGGAGCTGTCGCTACGACATCAGGCATGCGGTGTAGCTTCTGCTACAAGGCCTTCGCCCGTGCTGATTTTGCAAGACGCCATGAGAAGTCGGCTTGCGGTCTTAACCCAAACCGCATATCACATACCTGCGACAACTGTGCTAAGGAGTTCGCCAGGGCTGATAAGTTAAAAGCCCACATCAAGGTATGCAAGGGGCCTGCTCCGCCTCCAACAAAGAAGCAGAGGATGGTAGCAGTTAAGCCTGCAGTTACGCTCAAGCCTTCGACCAGCCGAACAAAGGTGGTGACCGGGACTGGTTTGGCCAATACCCACGGCTTCATCACCGCCGAAGTGGGTTTCAAGGGTAACTTGAAGACGTACGTGGCAGAAAATACATCAAGTTCTGCCAAGGATATTTGTACGTACCTGGACTCCATCAAGAACAAAATAATCAACCAACTTGTGGAGGAGATTGAAGAGAACGGACCTCTCAAATTCAATATCGTGCTCGAGTGCGCCTACAAAAAATCCGTAGATGCCTGTGAAGACAAGAGGGCCTTCAAAACCATGAATGTCCCCCTCTACGCAGTTCATGAGGTGGAGGAGGCAGTTACCGAGTCCATCTCTAAGATCTGCAAGGAGGAGGAAGACTACATGGGTAAGGGGTCCGGATGGACTTTGTCGGCCGTTAAGCGACTACAGTTGAGAATCAACAAGCTCGATCCACTCCGTGCCAGCTCCTACATCGAATTACCTACTTCCATCAAAGACAAATACGCAGTGATAAATCCGCAAAACCTCGAAGACCACATGTGCTTTAAGTGGTCGATTCTTGTGAAGTACGTGGAAGGTGAGCATCCTGAACGTGTCAACCAGCGCTACCATGACTTGGAGGGGAAGTTCAACTTCAACAACACTGACTTCCCTACTCCAATCAAGCAAATACCACTGTTTGAAAAACAGAACCCCGGAGTCTCCATCAACATCTACAGTATCGACGAGAATCTGAATGTTGTTCCTGCACGAGTCGCTCCTGAAGAAAAAGAACATCATTTCGATCTTCTGCTCTTGGTCAATGACGATTCATCCCATTTCACCTACATCACTAATTTTTCTGCTCTGGTTCGGTCCCAAATCACTACACATCATGATGCTATTCATGTTTGTAAAAGATGCTTCAAGCATTACGATGATCGGGGTAGGGTTAGCGGGCTCACTGGTCTTCAGTGTTTGGAAAAACACCGTGAGCTCTGCAAACAGCATGCTGCTGTTAGGATGGAGATGCCATCGCCCGATCAAAACGGCCAGCCACCTGTTCTGAAGTTCAAAAACTTCCATCACAGTGATAAGATGCCCATCGTGGTATATTGCGACTTTGAAGCTATTCTAGAGAAAATCCATACATGTCACCCGAATACTGATGAGTCATACACGCTGCAGTACCAAAAGCATAAAGCATACAGCTACTGTATTTACGTGAAAGCTGATAATACCATCATTCCTGCACACCTCACTTCAGCACTTCCATCAGAGCCTGAATTGTATCGCGGTTGTGACGCAGAGGATAAGTTCATATCCCGCATTGTGGAGATTGGACATGACGTACAGAAAATATTTTCTACGTCTGTTCCTATGACTCCGCTCACACATGCACAAAACACTGCTTTTCTGCAAGCAAGGTGTTGTTGCTACTGTGGAGGAAAGTTCGGAGGAACTGTAAAGAAAGTTCGTGACCACAATCACTTCACCGGCGAATTTATTGGGCCTGCATGTAATGACTGCAACCTTCTCAGGCGCAGACCGAAAAAGTTGATTGTGTTCTTCCACAACCTGGCATACGATCAGAACTTCATTATCAGGAAGTTGGGGTATGATAGTAAAGACATCTTCATCATTCCGAATTCAGAGGAGAAGCTGATAACTTTTTCCAAGAAGTTACATGATAAGTTCAGCATTCAGTTTGTCGATACGTTCCGTTTTATGAGTCGGGGTCTTGCTTCGCTCGCTGAGTTCTTGCCTGCAGACAAGTTTATAAGTACTACTGAGTTTTTCGCGCCTGATGAGTTGGAGTTGGTTACCCGCAAGGGTGTCTTCCCATATGATTTTGTGGATTCTTTTGCTCGACTAGATGATACTCGTCTTCCATCCATCGATGATTTCTACAATAGTCTGACTGATTCCATGATTTCAGAGATGGAGTACGCTCATGCAGTGAAAGTCTGGGACAAGTTTCAGTGTGCTACTTTGGGGGAGTACGCTGACTTGTATCTAAAGACAGATGTCCTGATTTTGGCGGATGTATTCGAGAATTTCCGTTCCATATGTTTGGAGACATACAGCCTAGATCCGTCTCACTATGTTTCTTGTCCAGGGTTCGCTTTCGATGCGATGCTTCGAACCACAGGCGTACAGCTAGAGCTTCTTACCGATTATGATATGTACATGTTTGTGGAGGCTGGTATTAGGGGGGGAGTAGCGCAAAGCATTAAACATCATTGCGTAGCCAATAACTCCTACATACCTGAGACATATGATGCATCCAAGCCATCCACATTCCTGGAGTACATTGATGCAAATAATTTGTACGGGTGGGCGATGTCTCTGCCGCTTCCAATTCGGCATTTCCAATGGGCAGACACATCAATTGATGTCGTGTCTGTCCCAGATGATTCTCCTACAGGCTACATTATTGAGTGTGATGTGGAGTACCCTCCCGAGCTCCATGAAAGTCATAAAGACCTGCCATTTCTCCCCATAAATCAGTGTCCGCCCGGCTCAAATCAATCAAAGTTGATGACAACACTTGAAAATAAAGAGCACTACATTGTCCACTACAAAAACCTCCAGCAAGCGGTATCTCATGGGCTGAGAGTGACTAAGATACATCGAGTCCTGCAGTTTGAGCAGTCGGCATGGTTGGAGCCCTATATTCGGCTGAATACCAACAAGCGGAAAGCAGCAGCCAACGAGTTCGAGAAGGAGTTCTTTAAGCTCGCTGTGAACTCGACATTTGGTAAACTGATGGAAAATAAAAGGCGGAGGCTCAAAATGGAGTTGGTGTGCTCTGAGAAGAGGTTCAAGAAGTTGGTGTGTCGTCCGTCCTTCAAGGACCGTACAATGTACGAACCGAATTTGTCTCTAGTCCACCTTAATCACGAGACCATCATTTTCGACAAGCCGATCTATGCCGGACTGGCCGTACTAGATCTTTCAAAGACTCTCATGTACGACTTCCACTACAATACCATGAAACCCCGTTACCATGACAATATTCACCTGATGTATATGGATACAGACAGTTTTGTGTATGAGATCCAGACAACAGACTTTTACTCAGACCTCAAAGCCGACCCTACACTGATGGCTAAATTCGACACCAGCTGCTACCCTTCCGACCACCCATGCTTCTCCCCCATCAACAAGAAAGTTGTCGGTAAATTCAAAGATGAATGTGGGGGAGAAGTGATGGAGGAGTTTGTAAGCCTACGGGCCAAACTCTACGCCTACAGGTGTGGTGGTAAGAGCGAGAAAAAGGCCAAGGGCATCCAGCGATGTGTGGTCAAAAACCACATAACATTCGATGACTACCTGGAAGCCCTGCAAGACCACCGCACAATGAGGGCAGGCGTTAGAGCAATTCGCTCCCATCAGCACATACTCTATACTGAGTACAGCAATAAGCTGGCCATAACGTGGGAGGACGACAAACGGCTGATCTGCGAAGATGGTATCCACACAGTACCCCACGGATATGTTGGAGGCGGCGAATAATTTTTTTTCTGTAAATAGTTTTTGATTTAAATAGTTTGGCAGTTTGGTAGTTGTTTCCATTTGTTGTATAGTTTTTCTGTTTTTGCTGTACAGTTTATGTTTTTGATTTATAGTTTCCATTTTTGTTGTAAAGTTTCAGTTTTTTTATGTGTAGTTTTTGTTTTTGCTCCATTTTTGTTGTGTAAAATATGTTCTTAATTTAATAAATACAATTTTACCTACATATTGTTTATTATTTTTAATATAGAACCTATATCCCACGAGGTACTGATACTTATAAATGTCTTACAGAATGGTGAAATGTAATTATACACAAACATTAAAATATCTGCTTCCATGCAGCTTTTAAAACACGAGTACGCAAACATGAACTTGTTTATAAAAGTGAAATTGAACGCAGACATTACAAATATCTGCTTCCGTGCAGCTTTAAAACACGAGTACGCAAACATGAACTTGTTTATAAAAGTGAAATTGAACGCAGACATTAAAAATATCTGCTTCCATGCAGCTTTTAAACACATGTACGCAAACATGAACTTGTTTATAAAAGTGAAATTGAACGCAGACATTAAAAATATCTGCTTCCATGCAGCTTTAAAACACGTGTACGCAAACATGAGAAGAGATTATTACTTGTGAGTTAGGACTCTGAAAATTTTTTGTACAGCTAAGATGGAGTAATAAATGTTTTTTTAAATTATCATTACTTTAACTAACGCATCCACAACGATAGTATTGATAACATATATTTTAGTTAAAACCTATAAGTGATAAGACTTTAAGAAAAAACTGTCGGTTACAACAACAAAATGACTGTGGATTTTGTGGATTTTGTGGATTCTGTGGATTTTGGTCTATAAGGTTCATAACAATGTTGGTAGAGAATTGTAACTCGACCTTACATACACTAACATACTTTATAAACCTACAGCCGATGACGACATCCATCAGATGAAATCAAGATGGCAGTCTCCACTAAATAAGATGGTCCCTCCAGCAGACAACGATGGTATATATTTTTTCCCCTGATTTTCTAAGTTAATAATTATGATTTTCCAAGATGGTGGATGTAACGAAAAATTGTAACATGAATGAGTGGGGTGTTCGATGACGATGCCATTGTAACAGAGGGGTGGGGGTGCTAGATGATGTACTTGTAATTTAGAGGAGTGGGGTGTTCGATACGTAGGTTTTTAATTAAAATTTTATTAAATAATATTTTTTTAATTTTATTTTAAAATTTTGATTATTTAATTTTTTTAAATTTAAATTTGTTTTCATTAAAATCGGATAATAAATAAAGATTTTCAAGATGGCGGACGAAACTCAAAATAGAGGAATGTTGTAGAAAACAAAATGGCCACCGGACTTGATGTAATCCAAGATGGTCGCAGGAAGTGACGTAATCCAAGATGGTCGCAGGAAGGGACGCAATCTAAGATGGCCGCCGGAAGTGACGCAATCTAAGATGGCCGCCGGAAGTGACGTCATCCAAGATGGCCGCTGGAAGTGACGTCATCCAAGATGGCCGCCTCGAATCCCCCTCCCCCCTCCCCTGACTCCATATGAACCAAATACACCTACTTACACACAGTACACACAGGAAACGGAACGTACACACAGTACACACAGGAAACGTAATGATCACACATACAGTAGCGGAAACACACAAACAGGCTTAGTTGGAAATCAGAATACAAAAAATAAAAACATTAAATTTTTACTTTCAATATTTTATTACTTCTCAACATTACACAAATACAAGTAAAAGAAGCCATTATTGTATGTAGCCAGCTTTCCTCAGTTCTTTGAGTATGAAGGATATTTCTTTGATGCACGGATAGTTTCCTGCACAAAGCGAGCCATGTAGAAGTCTTAGCCGGTCAACCAATATGTTTGGATCTTTCCATGATGTGTAATCAATCTCTTCTACCACCATCTTACTTGCTTGTTTATTATAAATACTTTTAATATCACAATCGTCCCAATGATCATAATAAGCATTATCAGATTTATTTATTGTAACACGACGTTTCCATCGTTTCGGTCTCAGGACATCGCCACATTCTTCGATCTTGTCAGCTCTAGGTGCTTCATCACAGTCTATGCCTTTGTCAACAGCCTCAGAGTCACTGTAACAATCACTGTAGAAGACATCCATCGGTGTCCTCTATGCCGTAAGTAGTCTTGACTTTACATGTTCTACCATGTCTTTTTAAGCTGTCAATTCGTGTTAACAACCTGCTACAACGATTACAGCTTAACATGCTGCGTAGTGGGTTTCTAGCACAATCATTCTTCTCATGACGTCTAGCATTCCTTCTCATGACAACATCCTTGCCACAGTATCTACAGCGGCTTCCTTCCGATTCAGCTGCAGATAACAAACCATGATCCATGGTAGCTTCTGTGACTAATGTTTGATACAAACTGTCAGTTTTCTCAATTGGAACCATTTCTTAAAAATAATTTTTTAAATATTTCATCAGCGAGAGTTAAGTTATCTAATGCAAAGCAAATTGATGCAAGTAGTTCTGGCTGTCATCAACAGATGTCGCCACGTGTTGCTTGCAGGTAAATAATATCTATTTCATTAATGCGGGATGCGGAATGCTCACTATCGATCGCAAAGGAAGATTGGCTTCGCTAGACTCCAAGGAGAAGGAAGTTCGTCCTTCCTGTTAGTGCTTCTTAGATTTCTCAGAGATTATTATTATTCGACTGAGTAATGATTTTTTTAAAATTTCCACCTGATAAAAATATTACTATTGTTGATTAAGTAGCAGAAGTTCACTAATTAAATGCAACCTTGAATAAAAATGTCATGCCTCATTAAGTAAAAAAATCCTTCATGCAGAGATCACTTTATCATCAGTAACCAGAAGCACTCGGAGAAAACCATCAAATGTCTAATCGGGAATAATCAGAAGCACCCAGAGAAAACCATCGAAATATTGTCAAGAATAATCAGGAGCACACGGAGAAATCCACCATAATATTGTCAAGAATAAACGGGAGCACACGGAGAAAACCGCCACAAGTTTTCTTTGATATCATAAAATACAAAAAAATTAATAAAAAATTAAAAATAAAAACGAAAAAAAAATTCAAACATTCTGGCTTGTACTAGACCTCTAACTTTGCACATCAAAGAGGTGGTAGAACCTGGTAGCATGTACTGAACATAAAATGTCGTATCCATGATGGTCGACAAGGACAAAGTCAAATTTCAAGGACAAAGTCAAATTTCAAGGTCAAGGTCAAAGTTCAAGGTCAATGTCAAAGGTCAAGGGTGGGGTAACCAGATAATTATAATAACATGGTATCAGTACACTCTAGCAGACGAAAACAAGATGGTGGTCTCCAGCGTATGAAGACAAGATGGCGGACATGACGTCATATCAGCTGTCGATTTATGAACGTTGGTATTGGTGACGGTAGATCGGTCTGTAGGTGGCTTCTGTGGAGGAAGGATATGATGTTTTTTTGTCCTCACCGGTTTCGAACCAAGGACGGGAATCGATATAATCAATCATTATATTTATTGTCAATTTATTTAATGAATTTTGAACTTTTTCTCGCATCTCTAGCATAAGAATTACGGATTATCAAGATGGCGACCATAACGATAATTGCAACAGTTACATCTTAATACAAGATGGCGGTTCTGTCTCGAACAGGCAGTGATATTATTACTTAAAATTAAAAAAAATTACAAGTCCGAATATGCATGTTATTTTTTTATATACCTTATTTAATTCTCAGTCTGGTAAATGTCTCGATAGCCGAGCGGTTAAAGGCGTATGTTTTCCAACCTAGCGATCAGAGCTGCGCTGGTTCGAATCACAGCATTTCCAATATATTTTTCATAAATAAAAAAATTTAATATGTCGATAAGGACCATAATAGCTATGGTAGTAAATGAACATCGACCTTATGTGACGAGGCAGAGCGATGCTGGCACTCTCTAGGAACAAACAGCAGAAACACATTCGACGGTATCCAAGATGGCGGCCTCCAGTGGAACAGAAAAATATCAAGAGCGCCGCTGGCGCTATCTAGGAACAAACAGCTGAAATAAAGTCGACGGTATCCAATATGGCGGGCTCCAGTGGAACATAAAAAAATCAATATGACGACAGAGACGAAAATTTCATCATAATGAGTGGGGTGCTCGATTTAAAGATGGCGGATCCAATATGGCCACTGTGATCTACTTCTTACGTTGTGTCCCATTATGCTGTGTCCCGTTACGCTTATCCAAGATGGCCGCCGTGACGACACAATCCAAATGGCGATCGACAATCTTCAATCCACAGCCTGAAGCCTGTTTCCGGAAATACATTCCTATACTACTGTTACGATTTACCGCGGGGGTTCGTAAAGGATAGCCCAATTAAAGATTTTTATCACACACACAGTTTTATTGAACTCACTCACTCCCTGCCCTGGAATCTTCGTCCAAGGACTTCGCCACTCTGCCGCACCCGTGGCACTATCGCCCGGAAACTTCGCCGCGGGAGAACTCCCCACTGAACTCTTCGAAGGTCGGCCCAACCTCCTTATATAGTCCTTGGGTTCCCGTCCAGAACAATCGGGCATGTCTCCGAGATATCGCGCGACCTTCGCCGTCGAAATGCCCAGAAACGCGTCGTGAGTCCTCGAAGGACGCGGCGGCTGCTCAAAGAACGCCGATAAACGCAACAAGCATCGGGTTCCCACAAAACGCGCCGATAAACATGTCTGAGTCCTTTTATTCCGCAGTGCAGCCTCTTTAAGTAACTCAATCTGAGGCAGGTGCGCGCTGCGACGGTCAGGATGTCGCGAGATAGTATGACACGAGATACCAGGGAGAGGATGCGGGTGGAAGGGGGCGCAGACAGGCCGAACGAGCGCGGCGACGCCAAGCACTGCAGCCAAGCGCGATCGTAACACTACTATGGACTTTATCTCAATGGAAGTTATTTCTGAATACAAATATTACCATATCGGTTTTTCGAAATTGAATGACAGTTCACTATATAATCATTGTGTTATGTTGAAATTGAGCCAACTTTTCGCTACAGAAAGAAAACGTATGTCTCTTCTCATATAACATAGAACATGGTCGTGGTAACTACCCACCTATATACTACCTCTGAAGGTACAATTACTGAACTCGCATTCGCCGTGGCCTGGGTTTCAAACCTTGTTATATTTTAAGTAGTGTATCTATATTGCGGCAAATATTAGACTAAATTATATGTGTCGTTAAGAGCCATGGCCGTCTATGGTGGAAGGCCGCGGCCTAAGGTGTGTGACGGCTTGCTGCCTGTCGCTCAATGACTGTTCTGTAATTGAAACTACCGTATATCTAAATATGATACCAAGAATATAACAGCTAATAAGCGACAGCCATTAACCCTAGAACACCGCGGCCTTTCAATAAAGATGCCCACGAAAGAGCCCATCGAAAATTATTATTGAAACATGGAATTAATTTGAGTGAAAAAATATGTATTACTTTAGATTTTTTTCCGTTCATGTTACGTAGCATTTTCTTTCCATAGGCTAGTCATAGGTTCAGCAACTTAACCAAAGTAAGTTTACTCTTGGTTATTGAGCTATATATATATATATATATATATATATATAGAATACATATATACACAACGAGTATCTAAAACATACGTACAAACTTCGGCAGGCTGTTTCTGGAAAGAATACAAGACGAAGCCTAATAACCACTTTACTCATAAATCGAGTTACGAACCTCCGAAAATGGAATTTTCCATATCATGGAATTAACATCATCAGTAAGTAAACTGTGGCATATGATTTTTTAGGAAGAAAACTGTACACCTTGCAAACGTGCTTTGTAACGGCCAGCCCCGGTTTTTTAAATTTATTATTAGCTTTTCAGGTGATAAAATTTGCTAAAACAGAAATACCGATATATTTATTGAAGGATGTTCATTACAACCCACGTATCTAGTGGTGAAAAATTTGCCTTCTACAAAATCATCAGACGCAGTGCAATTTATACAAGAATAGGAAAATTTGATTTTTGGGGGTTCAAAACTCCGAATTCATTTACAAGAAAATTATGGTACACAGGTTTTCGTCCTATATTTTCGCCAGGAATATTCTGCCAGAATTTGTCAGTATGTTTTAGCTACACGTTGTATATAGAATACATTAGAAAGTTTACACACACACACATATATATATATATATAGAATACAGTAAAAATTTTACACATATAATATATAGAATACATTACTAACTTTTAAAATGTATAGGCTCTATAGAATACTTTAGAAAGTTGACATTCCGTGTTCAGCCCTTGCAAGAATCGAAGTTTTACAAATCGCATCCACAACCAGACGAAGACACTATCCGGGTTATTTACCGAAGGTGCCTGGCCCTGGAGGACCTTGACCCTTACCTATAACACCATATTTTAACATTTATCTTGGTCTACATTTACCTTCACCTAGAATTACCCTGGCCTATACCCCGAACACCGCACCTAAAACCAAACTGAAGGATTTTTGGCTCATTTGGGTAAGTAGTAAAGATCAAGGTCACATTGTCGTGTATGTATTAATAAAAAGTCACGAAAATGAAATATTGTCAGTAACATTAAATTTGGGGGAAAGTCAATATTTCAAAAATGTTACATGGTGGCCACTCACAGTAACCAAAAATATTCCCTGATTTTTCCCTGATTTCCCTGATTAAAAATTCAAAATTTCCCTGATATTTACAATTACAAAAAAACATACTTTTGATGAAATAATATAATATAATATAAAGAGATTACTCACATTTTAGCACCCTGCTGTATTATCTTCATTATATACATACGGAAGTTCGTTAAATAACATAATACATTTTAAATATGTCACTTTACATTATAGCATCCCTTTCAATGACCTGCAGTCTGTGTTTTGTTTATGTCTCTTCACAAATAACAAATAAAAATTAATTAAAAACACAATAGCATATCTTGTTACAAATTGCAGCAATTTCAAATGCACACTACAGTTTTCATTTATGATAATGATAATGATAAAGCAAAGAAGCAAATTGTCAATAAACCAAAATGTTTTCTCCGCAATACATGTATCACAGGAGCATCCTGTTGGATAAATAAATTTACTTGGTTGAAAACAGGAAGTAAACTGCTAAGAAAATAACAGTAAGGTTTCGTAAGTGGATTCTGCATTAGAGATTTTACATTTTCATACTGTGAACTTGAAGGCTCTTTCTTTTCAGGATCACTACAAAATAATAGCTTTAGTGCCTCCCATTGTTTCAGCACTCTGTCAACTGAATCTAGGCGAGAGCCAACGTGTGCTAACATTTTTCAAGATCTTGTGTGACTTTGCCCCACATAACTCTTGATACACTTTCAGATTATTCTGGCGTTTTGAACTTTTTTCCAAGTAATAGAAAATATTAACCAAAAATGTCTCAATGCTAATTGTTAGATGTGCACTGGCTTTTTTTAGCGGCTAGATAAATGAGGTGACATGAACAGCCTTGCACAACAATAGCGGGATGTTTTTCTTTAACAAATGCTACCACACCTTTGTTTGTGCCAATCATAGTATTGGCATTGTCACATGCAAACGCTACACAATTTTTCCAAGAAATTCCAAAACGTTCAAATTACTTATTCAGCACAGAGAAAATACCATATCATCATGTGTTGTCTGTACTCTCAACAAGGGATAACAGTACCGTGCAAATTTTACCTTGTGTTTGATTTAAAAATGAAACAACTAATGGATAAATCTTCATTGCATTACAATCAGTACTCCCATCGGTAGCTAAAGCAAATGGTTCACTTACTAAAGATTCAAAAATTTCACTTTTAGTTTCACCAGCCATATACTCCACTAAGGCAGATGTTTTTGTTCTCGCACAGCTGTATTTCTGCGCAATTTTTGAGTCCGGAAACATAGCTCTATACAAATTACCCGAATGATCGGCTACTGCTATCGGTAAATTGTGTTCTACCAGAAAACTTGTAAACAATAACTCTGCGTTTGTTACTTTCGTTTCTTCAGATGTAGCGAAAAACCACGATATAGATTTATTGCTCGTCACGGCTTTAAAATGTTCTGCATGTTTCTTTGATTAAATATGCCGTCTACAGTCATCCCTTCCACCATGTGCAATCGAAAAGTCACACGTGCATACATTACAAAACGCGTGGCGTTCCAAAACATTTGAAGATGAAAAGCATGGCCATTCTTTTGAATAGTTTGGTCGAACGTTCTGAAGAATAACGTTATTTTTTTTGGCCCCAGATACACATTGTTCTGTCACACGCTTCATTTCTACAACCGGCACTGAAGAACACAATACTATCGAACAACATAAAATGGTTTCACGTCTGTAGACACAACAAAAACACTTTGATGAAAAAAATGGCTTTCAAGAATGTAATTAACACAACACAGATTAGCCAAAGTACCGTAAAAAAATTATCGTGATGTAAGTAGCTAACAAACGAAAAGTCCGAGAATATGTACTAGTTGTATCGTACAACGGACGTAATACCGTACCATTTCTATTACAAAACACAAGAATTAATCTACTTATTTCGACAGTACATGCGCACATTTATTAGTTCCGTTATCTGCGCAACCACGTGATGTATTCAAACTGCGTTCACGAAACACGCACACCAGAAACGGAATTTTTTTCCGTTACCTAGCAGCACAAAGCCTCGTTTCCGTAATAAACCAGCGATGTTCCGTAATTCCGTAATTCTGTGTTAAATCCGTAATAATTACAAAAAATCCGTAATGGTTAGCAGCTCTGCGGAAATATACATGACACAAAAAATTCCCGGTTATTAAAAAAATTCCCTGACATTTCCCTGATAATTCCCGATCAACGTGATTTCCCTGATAAATCCCGGTTTTCCCGGTGAGTGGCCACCCTGTTGTTATGTGTTATGGGGTCAAAGGGTCAGAGTCTCTTGGCGTAGTGCAGCATGTCTGTAATGGCATAGGCGAAGCACCTTTATTGACTCAGTTTGCATGAGTAATTTTAGGCAGTCTCGGTTTTTCGCCAAAATGAGCCCAAAATCCTCCATGTTGGTTTTCGGTAAGGTAGTAAGGGTTGAGGTCAGGTTCACTCGAGGTCAAGGTTAGAGGCTAGTGTTAAATATCTGGGTCAAGGTCACCCAGGGTCACGTTCCCTCGGTCAGTGACTTGGCAAGTTACTCCACCTGGCTCCACTTGCATTCAAACATGCTAAATGTTACTAAGATTACTTTCTTGTGTAACTAGAGAATTTGACTTGAAATAAATTAATGTTGTAGATAAATTCAAACCTATAATGTCGGCTTTTAAACAAATTAAATGAAATTATACAGATGCTTTGAATGATAACGGATCATTAGCTTCATTTTGAATACAAATAGTGAACGAACAGTGAGCGATTGTTAGTGTCGCTAGTGGCTAAAGTATTGGAGCCTACGGAGCTGTATTTGATGTTCTGAAACATTGTTAGATAGAGTTATAAATATAAGTATTAGTAACGGTTGTTCTTAAATTTCATTAAGATCTTCGGGGTATCGAATTGCTTCGAAGCTGTAGGTTCCAACAATTCTTTGAGCGATAAAATACATAAACTTTCAAGTTATTTTCCACCAATAAGTTTTTTAAATTTACTATATAAAGTACATCAAAATTTATTTTTAAATAAAGCATAGTATTAGTAGAAAACCACATATGATACCACAAATTAACGATTAATTGCTAAAGAAGCTGAAATAGTTTTTATAATGTTCTCCAGTATCAGTCGCGGTGAAAATTACGATTATTGTAATGTACTCGCACAAAACAGAACAAGAGTACAAAAAGGCTTCACCACCAAAAGTAGTACACATTAAATAATTGAAGCTATAGCAGCTCGTAAGATTCGTTTACCGTGCCCAAAAGTTTGAAATACTCCTCACTTACAAATAAGTGTAACTATGTTACACTATGTACTGGTACAAACATTTCGGGACCAATAACATTTTACAATGTAATTATAATATTCTATTAAACTGCACTCCTCCCCCGTGTATCCGACATCCAGTTATCCGGAACTACAGTTATGAGGAAAACATCTGCTGGCCCGTACAACCTCACAACACAACACGATGCCCTCCTCCCTTTCCTTTTTCCCCTCCGTCAAACCCATAACACCCATTCACTTGCCTTTTATGGTAGACGCGGTAGTTGCTTACAGCGCTACACCTTATCTTTCAGGTCGCACGTCGACCTCGGCCGACCGCTAGTGCTATAGAGCATCCCACTCTTAGGGCGGAATTCATAGTGGTGATATAAGCAATACTTGAAAAAAGTACTGCTTATATGCATGCTTAAGTATGGCATTACATTCATAGCGAACAAAAAGAGCACTGCTTATTAGGACTACTTCAAGTAATACTTAACGAAGCACTGCGTCAAATAAGTACTGCTCAATACGAATTCACAGTCATGAAATAAGTTTGCCTTGTTTCGCAAGTATTCATAATCAAATAAGCCATGCTTATTCATTGATATAAGTAATACTTCATGAAGTCGGCTATCTAGGTGACTCAAGTACTGGTACAGATTTGTTTGTTGTAAGGAATAGGTTATGTAAGGTATTAATTCCCGTTAATTTTTCCATATATTAAATTAAAATTGAGACAGTAAACAAATTCAATTTGGAGAAAAGAAACTAAACAAATCGTTGCCGCTTCGTTTTGTAAACAATACAGGCTACGTACATAACCTCTTCTGCAGCTAGCGTGTTGTTTCGCTACCACGTGGTTAACTTCACCCGCTTGTAGATAGAGCTGTAGCAAACCGTATGTATTCGCTACTGAGTAACGGGTGCGCCATCTAGTAACGAGTAACGAAACGTTACACACGAATGCATTTCGTTACTCGCATTTTTCGTATGTTTTACGCATGCGAGCGCTTATTCGTTACAAAGAACGATGTTTGTTTATTAAGTAAAGTATAATTTGGAAATTCGTCGTCCAAGTTTTTTACTGTTTATTAAAGGTATTGTGTGTGTAGACAAAGTTTTGGATTGGGACAGAAACAACGTAAGAAAGTATTTTTTACAAATTTTAAATATGTATGTTTTTGTTTTTTTATTATCGCGTATTTTCACGTTTTTTTATGTTCTTATCTTAAAAGAAATATTATAATAAAGCCGCTCTAATGAGATTTAATTTTTTCTTGGTAAACAAAAGCTGTTAATTATCAAATATTTTTAATTGTTTATATTCGATTTATTATTATTTACGTGACGTCATACTGTACGCGTACGCAATACGACTCGATTCGTTGCTGTAACATAACATAGCATGTTATGCGGTATCAGAAGTAACGAGTAACGTAACGTTACGAAAGTAACGAGTACTAATTGTTATAGTAACGAATACATACGGGTACGCTTTTTTTCGTTACTTTTACACCTCTACTTATAGATCACAGACACAAGATAGCCAACATAATTTAACAACACAAACATTCAAAACATATTTATGTAGTTGTACATTAGTTTTTAATACATGTTCATATTTATGTTATTCAAGTTCACCATCAAATAAAGTATAAATATCATCTTACGTATTAATTTCATTATTTTAATCGCATATATGGTTTGAAACGTGGGCATTTTTTTTTCCAACCTGGTAAACTATGTATTTACAGCGGTATATTTGCTTGCGTTACATTGACACAAAATTCGTCCTTTACTTTTTGAGATACTTCATCAAGTACAGCATGGCCAATATAAGTAGCGCTTGTTCAAGTATTACCTCGTCAAGTATAGGTTTATGAATTCATTGCTGGAATAAGTACTATTTGAAGAATAAGCACTACTTTATAAAGTATTACTTAATCGCCAAACAAGCCTTCGACTATGAATCCCGCCCTTAGATTTCAGTGTGGAAGTAAATGGGCGCATTCTCTCTCTCTCTCTAACAAACGCCGATTGTCGTTAGCACTGTCCTTGTTTCTTCGTGCGTTGTTGCCAAATATCAAACAAAATTAACATTTTAATTTTTGGACCAAGCTTTTTTTCATATTGTATAGCATCGAAATACACATCAGGCAATGCTTATTTTGAATACTTAACAATATTTTAAGTGTCCGAAAGAATTAAAAAAACATAACTTATTCGCTGCGAACTGTTTTGAAGTATTCCGATATGTTTCACATTAAAAAAAAAAACCTACATGTGTATTATATTCAGATTTTTTTTAATAATAAATTAATGCCTTAGGACGCCACCGAACAAATGTTAAGACAAAAACTGTACAGGTTTCACTTAAATTATTTTTTTAACATATTGAAATGCATTTTCTCACAAACTGACACATCAAAAAGTTGACCAACGGAAAATTATTTTTCTATTAAAGATAGATGGGGGACGAAAGCGTGAAAAATGTTCACAATGAATTGAATTAGTTTTTAAAAGCAGCTCCATCTCAATTGCTTCTACAGTTTCCGTGGAAATAGCTGTTAAAGATGTGTCTTATCAGTACAAGAGCGCACGCTGCCGTCGTAAGAGGAAACAGGGTCGTGTGTTTAGATAAGTGCGGGTTGGGTTGATGATACACTTTTGTCGCGCCTCTCCTCGTACCGTCTTCCCCTCTTCACGACAGTTGAACTCACCCATTTTAGTTACCTTGTTTAATTATGTTTTTAAGTATGTCACACATACTTATAATAAATAAGTATTCACTGCAAAATTATTGTTTTTATTTATTATACGCCTCACAATTTAAATTAAATTACATATTCATAGGTAAATTGAAAAAGATTTATAGGTCTCAAATTAGCAAAGAAGAGCATGTTTCAATGATTACGTCTCGATGGAGGCCCCTCTGACTCTTTAGCTGGAGGGTATCGCCCCCAAACCCTCCTCGGATGTGTCCCGTTTTTTCAAGTTTATGATTTGGTCACCCTATACTAGAACCACGATTTAACGTGTGCTCACGGCAAGGGCGCCCATATGGCAGTTTGTAGGGGGGGCCCAGACTATATGATAGTTTGTAATTGGGGGGGGGGGGGGGCAGACCTTCAAAAATTGACTAAAAGTGTCAAAAATTACTCACAATTTGCCAAAAATCCTCAAAAGCCCATACATTTTTTCCTCTTCCAAAAAAAGGGGGGGGGGGGGGGCACGGCCCTACCCTGCCCATGGGTATGGGCGCCCTTGGCTCACGGTTCCAAGGATGGCATTCGTATCGCTGCCTTTGTAAAATCGGGGCAACGAGGAAACAAAAACCTCCGGCCGCAGCGTGTGCGTGGCATGCGCACTGGCCCGCCCCGCAAGCCCGGCGCCGCAGACTGTCTGCCCGCCCTCTCCCGTGATACCTTCCCACGCTGCGGCCGGTCTCGGATGCTACAGTCTCTTTCGCAGCAAACATTAAAAAATATCTGCTGTGCGTTACAGCCTGACCATGCGTGGAATGAGGAAATTATGCCGCCTTTCACACTGACTGTTATTGTTCGAGTTCAGTTCGAACTTGAAAATTGCAGGTTCGCACAGCCCTAGCTATTGCATATCCCAACAACGCTGAGGGCACAGACGACACAGGCCGGGCGAGGCGTGGGTTGTTGCAGAGAAGTGCGTTGATGGCTTTGCAAAATTAAAAATCTTCAAGTGACTGGATATGATTACAAAAAACATATAACAAAAAAAGTCCGCTGTCCAAACATATTGCGTTCTGAAAATACGGCATGAGCAGTACAGTCGTCAATACGCAAGACGAGGAAGTTGTATGACTTGGTTGTAAAAAGGCCAATGTTAATTGTTAACAAAAATTACGTTGGCCCTATGACCCAAGCCATACAACACAAGCATTTGCTTACTTTCATAACACGTGACTACAAGTTCATTTTGTAAGTATGTTGTCATGTTAATAATTTCTACACATATTTTTATTTTGTTAACTTGGTGTAACAATTACTGCTGCCAACAGCTCACCAGAACAGAAAAAATGGTACAGTGCGATGTGCACGCAGCCAGTTAGTTAGTCCTGAATCAGTATAATCTGGCCAGATATTAGTCGGGAGAGGTATAAGGGGTCGTCCTTTAATCACGTGATGTTTTTTTGCAACTTTTTAACCCCCCTTCCCTCTGGTGATATTTCGTTGTTTTTTCAGCCGTTTCCTCTCACCCCCTTCCCCCCCCCCCCCCCCCCCCGGCCGATATGACGGCTGAGTTGTGACGGCCGCGTGAAAATGAGAGCACGGATCCCATCGTCATATCTCTCCCGTCATCGCTAAGGCGCCTTACCTACGACGGCTTGGCAATCGATAATATGCAGAGGTTCACAGTGAATTTACAGAAAGGAAGTGTTTCATTTGGCAGTTGGTGTATCTGCTAATAGAAAACTACCTACACGAAAATAAGATTGTGGACATTCATAAAACTTAGGCATGTTGTGTCTATTTTATTAAACGTAAGGAAGCTGAAGGGAAAATTAGTTGTTTTTAGAAGTTTAATAAGCCACACGCTTATAGGTGTTTTATACTTAACTTTAATACAGAATAATTAACTAATGTGATGTTATCTTCTATCTTGTTGAAATATTACGTTATTTTGTCCTCCTCCTGACCTTTATTTTTTTTATTGATATGACAAAAGTAGGCAGATTGGCAGTTTTTTTAGTATGATATATTTTGGTAAACTGAGTATTGTGCAGTTAAAAATAACGAGAAAAAAGAATCAATGTGTCTTATTTACACGAAACATAGAAACTATTTATTTATGCGGCGTGATAATTATCGGAAACAAGTTGTTTCAAAGTTTGTTCAGAAATAAACATAACTTTTTTTTTTAGATACATCGTATATCTCACATACGTAATTTCTGAGTAAATAGAATTGAGGCAAAACCTTAAATTTCACTAAAATATATTATTTAACTCATTTGAAAGAATTATTTCCCAGTATTAAATGAAAGTTACACACGTAGTCGGCTGTATGACGGGGTTATGACAGCTATGACGGGTCTACGACTGACAAGCCATTGCGCCTTACGTATGACGGGTCTGTCGTGGCTAAGGCGTCTTGCTGGAAGGCGAAATAAGATCCATGCTTGCATATAGTAGCGAAGCGTCATACCGTCGTCCCTGTGACGGGCGGTGAAGAGAACCATGCTCGCCCTGCTGGTGACAGCGCGATACACATATCCAACGGATGTCCAACAAACATCATTTTGACAGCATTTGCTTGTTTCAAAAATACCTGAACAGACGATATAAAATAAAATGTAGCGCACAGTGGATATTTCCTACCATATTTCCTATTTTTTATTAAGCCTATAGCTTGTTTACTGACTTCTCTTTTAGTTATTGGAAATATTCAGATACATGGAAAGTGTTATAAAATCGTTTTAAAGATTTTGGAATCAAAAACAAACTAATATCAATTTAAAAATAAGTTACTTTTATTTTTCCACCACTCGGAGAGTGCTTTGCCTTTTATTTTCTTCCGCCTCGCAGAAAGAAACAGGTTTACTTTGTCACTATTATTTTTAAAACGCGTCTTATTGCCACCCATTGCAGCATTTCCCACCTATTTCAATTTAAAAACGTGGCTTCGTGGTAGCGCGATACAACAAAACAAGTTGTGACGACCTCCGACATGTGCGACATCTGTGATGTGTTACTGCAATGACCTCTGCGCGTGGAGTGCCCGACACCTGTGTGTGGACGCGTGAACTACGATGTGTAAAATTCGTTCTTCGTCTACCGATTACAAAGGTTACGGCGGAACAGATTTTTCAGCTGGTATTTTGCTTATAAATGCATCCTGCTGTTTCTAACTCATGCACACATGTGTTGTAAAATGTTATTATTTTGTTTTCCATTTCCAATCAAGTTATACTAGCATTCGTCTACTAAACTTCGCAGTTTTTAGGAATAATTAGTTAATAAAATAAGACGCATACCGAAATTTCGAGTAATAACATTTTTAAGATCCATCCTTACTATTTAAATAATATTTTGCCAAAATCCAATTTATGTCATGGTATTTACAGAATCTGCTCCGCCGCAAACGTCGATTTTGCTGCTCGGAACCACATGTATCACGCACTCTTAAGAACACATCGTTTTACGAAACATTTTACAACAAAAAAAATGAATCTGCCCGAACCTGAACCACTTCCTCGTCGTACGATGCCAGTCCCTTACGTACTAGTTGCTGACGATGCATTCGCTTTGTCTGATCATATCATGAAACCATATACAACTGATTTGAAACAAGGATCAACAAAGAGAGTATTCAATTACAGATTGAGTAGTACGCGACGCGTGGTGGAAAATGCTTTTGGTTTGCTTGCATCCGTGTTCAGAATTTTCCGTAAACCATTAGAAGTTAAGGTTCAAGATACTGTAATCAACATTGTACTGGTGTGCGTGTATTTGCATAATTTTTTACGGCTTCAACCGGATTCATCACGATATTTCCCATGCCTGGATGTTGCGATAGTGAAGACGCAAGTGAAGGACTTTACATTCCCGGGACGTGGAGAGATATTACATCTGGTGACACTGGCTACTAGCCCCTTGTGGCAATTCCACAGCGACCAGCATCTAATGCAACAGCTATCCGTGACGAATTTATGGCTTTCTTTATGACAGAAAGGGGTTCTGTACCGTTTCAGAACAAGTATTTGTAAATAACTACGCTATAATGTGTTTAGAACACAGGTTTTACTACACTTGGCATGTTACGTGCGATGGCTAATATAAAAATATTGCCTGTTTACATAAACCATTGACGACCTATGTTTAAACAATGACTGGTTCTCGATTTCAGTGTTAAGTAAAAGCTTATACTTACAAAGTGTTCGTTTTCTTCAACACTATCCTTGTTTTCTCGAGGCGTCGTGGAATCAGCGATGAACAGCAAAGCTTTATACACAAACCACGTAGAGGTGTAACTTTCTTCTGCCCCTGAGCCACTTTTTGTCTTCAAAACCTTCGCGCGTTCTTTTCAAAAGTATGATCGCAAATTTTTTATTTTTTATTTCACTGCATCAATATCCATGCCGAATTCGCTTGAGAGCACGTTTAGAGCATCCATTCCTTTCACTTTGTTGGTATAGTCTTTAAATGTATTATCCCACAATACCGGAAGTGAGCGATAACAGTTTATAAATGCCAAAGTACCTTCATCTAAAGACATTATATTTCACAAAATTGAAAGATGTGTTGCACGCGAACCCGACCACGTTGGGAGTGTTTGCGCTACAGCGCGCGTCACGATGAGCCCGTCAACTTTCAAGTTGAATGCGTCATGGCATGCCATACGTGTGCTTCTACTTGCGCTGTGTTGCATGCCTGTGTTGACAGCAAAATTGAACCAGTGTGGACATAGCTTAATAACCTTGCATCTTGATCTGACATTTTCTCTCTTCCTTAGATGCAAGTTGACTGAGTGTGGACCAGCAAAGGCATTCATTACATGCTTTCCATAAATGCATGCCTTTGACGAAAGTTGAACTGCAATTGAAACACATGTTGAATTGAATGTTGAAGATGAACATGAACCACTGTGGACATAGCTTAAACCGTTCAACCGATAACCACGAAAATTGGTATACATAGATCTTTGAACACAAAAAAACATTTTGCTATAAATTGCCACTACATGGCGCTACAGTGCATCAAACTCTAATTCGTTCAACCAATTGCAGTGAGTGAGAGAGAGTGTGTGTGTGTGTGTGTCTCGTCACTAGATAGAGCTGCAGCTCATCAATGCCTATTCCGTTCAACAGATCACAATGAAAATTGGTATATTGTGATTTTTAATGTCCTTAATCCTCAATAACAACAAACAGTGATTGTGACTGTGATAATTATTTGGTGAGTGAGTTTAAAATGGAATACAATTTCAAAAGCTTTATTGATTATAGATTACATAAAAACCATTCATTTTAGACATGCAGAGATAAATAAAAAAACACCGCCTTAGGTGCCTTACAAATAACTATGCTTATAATTACTAGACAGACTTATATTACAGGAATTTTAGTTCTAAACGAAAAACAGTGAAAACTTTTGAGAATATAAGCATGCATCACGATAGTCTTTTGATGATATTTTGAATTTGGTACTGACAAACTTTCTAAGTTTATTAAATACGCTTAAATAACTCTGAATTTTATAATTTTATTAAAAAAAACACTGGTATTTTTGTTATATATACACACATACATTATGTTTGTATGCCTGAAACTTTCTTTTTAAATTTGCATTTCTGTAGTTACGCCCTTTTGGATTTTATATCATTAACACGTCCATCAAATACTTTTCATTATAATGCTGCCAACAAACCAAAATTCTTAAATACTGATGAAAATTTATCTTGTATTGCTATATTATACTGACGATCATGAAAGTTAAGCACTTAATAAATAATTCAATTCAATTTTTTCGCTCTGATATTTATTAAAATATATTCAGTTTTAAAAATATGTTCAAACGTGTGTTAATTAACATTTAATGGAAGCAGCTAAACAAATACTTAAAAACCTTATAATACAGTAAAGGTCGCCGGCAATAGGTATTTTGCTAACATTTTGGAGGTTATTCCATCCATCCGTTCGTCGAAGGTTAAAGCTTGTTAGGGTTTTTATGTATGTATGTATGTATGTATGTATGTATGTATGTATGGATGAATGTATGGATGAATGTATGGATGAATGTATGGATGAATGTATGGATGAATGTATGGATGAATGAATGTATGGATGAATGAATGTATGGATGAATGAATGTATGGATGAATGAATGTATGGATGAATGAATTTATGGATGAATGAATGTATGGATGAATGTATGTATGAATGTATGTATGTATGTATGTATGTATGTATGTATGGATGGATGGATGTATGGATAAAATTTTCCAAGCCATCTGATTGGCTGCATGTCACGTGATTGATGGACGCACGATGGCGGACGGATGAGACCGATGATTTAGAGTCCAGTTTAAGCCTTTTAGGCTACCTGTAATACACGTCCTATCAGAGGTACAGCAATGCATTTTACACATTGTCAGCCTAGTGTCTATAATAGGCTTAAAATGTATTTTTTATATTTTGCAAAATTAATATTTAAGAAAACAAGTAATTTTTTATTGTTTAGGCCACTTCCTTTTATCAGTATGTTTTTTAGTCTAGTAATTTAATTTTTTGTTGTTTCCATCATGCTGTTAAATTTTGCCATGCTCTCAGCCAGGTGTTAAGTTTGTGGTTTCTCGCCCGCGAGTCAGGGAGAGCACAGCAAAGTAATATCGATGCAGGGTGCGCCCATCCCTCCATTACCACTACACACCTAATTTGATTAGCAGCAGTAGCTCGCTATCCTTCCTTCCCCTTTCCCAGCACGTTGTCGCTGAGCCCAGAGAACTCTCTGCGTCTCTCGAGGGTTCGGCATGTTTCCAGAGTTCCGTCTGCGTGAAGTGGCGTAATTAGGACGCAATTGTTCTCGCAGTTTGATGTTAAATCGGGGATACTGATGACTCGAACCTTCGCGAAGGGTTAGAGACCTTTCCAGGTAGGAACTAGGAAGGTATATGAACGTAGAGACTGATCTGTGTGGCAGTGAAGTGAGGAGGGCGAGTAGCTTTCGTGAACGAAAGTTGTAACCAGTAAGCCTGGTTATTGTTTTTTTTTTTCAATCTTTCTTTTTGTAATTTTGATTTGGACACCAGAATTTTCAAATGGTATTAAAAGGCCGATTTAGTTTTATTTGTATGTATTTTAATGTACATGTGTTCCCGTTTTTAACTTTCAATTACTTTTGTAAGAATTTAATTGTGTTAATTATTTTTAGTATTTGTTTTAGTAAATTTATTTTTAGATATTACTTTGGATTAAATTTAGCTAAGCAGGTTACTTGAAAAACGAAAAGACCGAACGCTTGATGTTATGTTTCCTTTTTTGTGTCGACGAAATGCGAGCACCCGCGATGACGTCATTGGTAACAGTTGACTATCGGCGCGATACGAATTCGCCCGAGACAGAGCAAGCGAGAACTGGGCTGGCTGGGGTTGCGGTCTGGCGCGCGTGCGCGTAGGTGCGTGCGCGTAGGTGCGTGCGCGTAGGTGCGTGCGCGTAGGTGCGTGCGCGTAGGTGCGTGCGCGTAGGGTGCGCGTAGGTGCGTGTGCGGGCGTGTGCGGGCGTGTGCGTGTGCGTGTACGGAATGCTGCGGAAATCAGTAAGATGCACCCCAGTTACATCCCGGTGAAGGCGAGCATGCAGGCAAAGATTTCACGTGAATCAGCGCATAAAATCGAAAGCATTTTGATAATGTAACTAGTCATAGTATTAATTGCCGCAAGCATTTAATAGTTTGGTGCGATTTCTAAGAAACGAACCTTTTTAATGCAATTTGTGTGGTAACATGCCAAGGTAAAACATAGCAGACGAATGCTTCAAGTTATATGGCAGTAGCACTATCACGATTCACGGTTTAGCTTTTGTTAAACACTTGTGCAAATCTATTTCATTTATATTTTGAGGAACTGTTTTTCAGTCGGGCACAGGTTTTAATTTTTGAAACTTGAAATTTTGCTGGCTGTGAAAAAAATGCACTCCCGGGACTGGCCTAGAAACGTCTAAATGTACATATTTGTACAACGACTAAGTATGGATATTTGATTTTATAAGGTTCATAGGTTTTAATGTATTTTTAATCTGTATATTTTTTTTTAATAACTTAATATTTTAGCTGTTTTGAAATTTCTTAAAGCATAATGAAAATCTTTGCTTTAGTAAAATAAAAACATAATTTTGATTTAACAACGCCGGTGTTGGATTGTAGATTTTAAGTTATATGTGTTTAATAGTATCTTATATACATATTTGTAGAATTTAATAGTAGTATTACCATAGCGTTTAAGTTATTAGCAGTAAATAAACCCTGTTTTTACGAGTTAACTTTTATGTACCGATTGTTGTCATTCTTCTGGTTTTATTTGTGTTTGTTGAATAAATACGTTAATAGTAATACATATAAAATATGTGATTTGGTATTTATTGCGTTATTTCTAAACGACGCCGTTTGCTGCCCGATTTGTTTACATCTAAAATATTATGCTAATTTGGTGCTATTCTATTTGCATTACTAACTGGGAGAGTTGTTTCGAGGAGAAAGTATTTTACGGGCATAAGAAATATTTATGAAATTTATTTTGTGTTGCCAATAAGTGTCCTGTTGTTAGTGCGACCTGTTGTTCTCATAATAACCTCGGGCAAGGGGAGGGTAAAGCCACAACAAAGAGGACGACGAACGTTGGACTTCGTGTGCGAAGATTGGTACATCGGGGACAGAAGCATTCGGGACTCTGTTGTGTGCGTAGTGCAGGACAGTGTACTAAGACAGAGGTGGGCGGTAAAATACGAGCAGAAAGGAGAACTACTGACCAATACTGCATCAGTGTGAAGAGTAAATTGTGGACCTAATGAAAGAGTGATTGATTTGTAGGCAGATATTTTAAGTGTTGTTAATATTAACAAAGAAATAAAACTCTAGTTTATTAATTGGCCTATATTTTCCGAACCTGTTTCCCCACTCGCAAAAAAATGGTTTAATGATATATATTGATATGAAATGTAAGTTAGCTGGCAGGCAAATGGTTAATGTTGTCGCCACAAGTGGTCACAGCCTAATCTCTTCTGATTTTTAGTTGCAAAGGAAAAAACACATACCGGAATTTTAAAGCCGTTGCTAAACAAAAAAGTTTAAAATATGAATAGGTTTTGCTAGGAAAAAGCATATGTCCAATATAAAATAGAAACTATATAAAAAACCATATTAAAGGATAGTAGTATAAAAATGTATTTCTTGGGACAGGCTTCGCCAGGAGGATTGGAAGGATGGGGTCAATGACCGACCTCTGACGTCACGGCGGCCATCTTGGATCCGCACATTTGGTTTTCTAAAACATTCCGCCATTTTGATTCTTGACATCACCGTTGAAATTTTTGTTGCGGCTGCCATGGTGTCCCGCTGAGGTTTTATCCAAGGCCCTGGATTCTTATTGGGTAGGACTCGTACTTGGTAGTGGTGCTCCGATCGTTTGGAGCAGGCTTCAAGGGTTCCTTAGCCTGATGCGGAGTCGACGTGGTGAGCGACGACACAGCTCCGGTACTAGCCTGGATAGCTAACAGATGTTGGATAGGCCTCCACCTGACCACGGGTTCACTGGGTGTTTTGAGGGGTCCCAGTGTGATGTGGGAGATTGGGGAAGGCGCCAGCAGTGCTGAGAAAGTCTTAGGACTTAGGACACAGCCAACTGTCTGGTTAGCTGAGTGTGGTACGGGGCTGAGGCGGTGACTATGCTGGGTTGGTGGCCCCAGCCGCTGGTTGTTGCCGAAGCTCTCATTCCCTCCCGATCAACAAATAAAAAGCTCTGGAATGTATTATAAAAGAACTGGAATGTTACTCCCTTACTACCCTATTAGGAAGCACATGTGAGAGGGGAACGTGGATATGCCGGCCGTAAGATCGAAATAACCTGCCATCTTGAAAATTTGAAAGTTTTATGCTAGAAAATCGGGAAAATATTTAATATTTATAAAAAATTTAATTAAAAATTATAAAAAAAACACTGTTGCACATATCGTTACGGACGCCATATTGGATTCTAGAAACATTGCACATTTCGTTATGCCCAACATCTTGGATGTGTATATTATTGTTGCACTTTTCGTAATAGCCACCAACTTGAATTCTAGAAAGTTTCACTTTTCGTTACAGTCGCCATGTTGAAAGATCGTATTTTATGCTAAAACATCAAGAAAGAATTTAATTTTTTTTAAATTTAATTAAATTTTAATAAAATATTATTTTAAAATGCACTTATGTCCTCGCTTCGAACCTGCTGAGGGCTAAAATAAAGAAATAGCGACAGATCCTTCCTCCATAGAAACCACTGGCAGAATGGCCTCTCACCACTAATGCCAAGGTACATATATCGCCAGCTATAGAGCATCCCACTCTTAGATTGCAGTGTGGAAGTAAATGGGCGCATTCTCTCACTCTCTAACACACTCCGATTACCGTTAGCGCTGTCCTTGTTTCTTCGTGCGTTGTTGCCAAATATAAAACGAAATTAAAATTTTAATTTTTGGACCAAGCTATTTTTCATATTGTATAGCACCGAAATACGCATCAGGCAACGCTTATTTTGAATACTTAACAATATTTTAAGTGTCCGAAAAAATTAAAAAACATAACTTATTCACTGCGAACTGTTTTGAAGTATTCCGATATGTTTCACATTTAAAAAAAACCTACTTGTGTATTTCATTCAGATTTTTTTATTAATAAATTAATGCCTTAGGACACCACCGAACAAGTGTTAAGACATAAAATGTACATGTTTCACTTAAATAATTTTTTTAATATATTGAAATGCATTTTCTCACAAACTGACACATCAAAAAGTTGACCAGCGGAATTTTTTTTTCTATTAAAGATAGATGGGGGACGAAAGCGTGAAAAATGTTCACAATGAATTAAATTAGTTTTTAAAAGCAGCTCCATCTCAATTGCTTCTACAGTTTCCGTGGAAATAGCTGTTAAAGATGTGTCTTATCAGTACAAGAGCGAGCTGCAATAGAGGTTTCTCTCACAAGCTGCCGTCGTGTGTTTAGATAAGTGGGGTTCTGTCCTGCAAGCAATTTCAAATACATGGCTTCCTTAGTCAACATGTATTTCTTTAGACACGCATTTCTGAAAACCAGCCTGCCAGTTAGTCTCGCGACGAAGCAACGTGTTGTGTCCGGTGACTCGTTACAGTAATAATTTTGACAAATTATATATTAACATACGTGATTTTATTTTCTACATTTACTTTTATTACTTGCATATAAAATATGGAAGATATAACACCGAAAAAAATATATATCGGTAGGCTACGCGGGAGGGAGCGCAAGATTGTGTTGAATGTATTTGAGTATTTTTCAAAAAAATATGAGTGTGTGAAATGCAATTAAGGAAGCTTCCAAAGCAACTGGCTGTTCCGAACGAACCATTTACAACATAAGGACGGAACTGCAGCGACATGGTACCCTAAGTACGCCTGGTAAGGTAAAATCAAAAAGGAAAGACAAACAGAAAAATTGCCGAAAACAAACTTACGATGGCATTGTGCAGAGTGGGCTACGGCGGATCGTTTACACTTTTTTGTTTGCTAACATTGATCCCACTTTAAATGTCATTTTAGCAAAAGTGAATAGTGACGAATCACTGCCAGATTTCTCTCGTACCACCCTGCATAGGTTCCTTCACGACATTGGGTTTGAGTATTTAAGAAGAGGAAACAAGGTAGCATTCATAGAAAATGACGACATAATTCGGTGGCGGCATACCTACTTGAGAGAATTAAAAAGATTTAGGGATTTAGGAAAACCAGTTATCTATACAGATGAATCTTGGGTAAATGTGGGGCTCAGTGTGGAAAAGGCATGGAAAGATACAACAGTGAAGAGCGCTTGGCAGGCAGCCATTGAAGGCCTTAGTTCAGGCCTTAAACCTCCTACAGGACAAGGTGCACGTTTTGCATTAGTGCATGCAGGTAATTAGGACGGTTTTGTTCAAAATGCTGCCCTAAATTACTGCAGATGGGTATGAAAAGTGGTTTGCCGAACAACTTTTGCCAAACACTCCAGAGGAATCTGTTATTGTTTTGGATAATGTGTCATACCATAGCAGGATGTGTGAACCGATTCCCGTGCAACGTTGGCGTGTGGGGGATATAAGACAGTGGCTCACGGAGAAAAGCATTCCTTATGATGTCAGTATGATTAAGCGGGAATTGCTACACATAGTAGGACGAGAAAGGCAAAAGTACAATAAATACAAACTTGAAGAAATAGCCAAATGCGTAGGTCGAACTCTACTTCGCTTGCCCCTGTATCATTGCGATCTAAACCCTATTGAAATGGTATGGGCCCAAGTGAAATCGTTCGTAAGACTGCATAACACAACTTTCAAGGCACATGATATGGAGTCCTTAATAACAAAGGGTTATGACCACGTATCTAAAGAAAACTGGAAAAATTATGTACAAACTGTGAAAAACATGGAAGAAGAGCTGTGGAGAGCTGACGAACTTCAAGATGACGAGGAAAGATTTTTGATAAGTTTAGCCTCGTCCAATTCATCCCAGTCATCTCCAATGCCCCAACCCCATTCTTCTGGTCAGCTCTGTTCTACTCTTATGGAAGGGGTATCATCATTGGTCAGCAGTAGCGATAGTGATTAAAAGGTATGTGATGTTATTAATTTCTTAATCAAGTTAATATTACATTTATCGTATAAATTCCTATGAATGAAATGTGTGTGAACAGATTCTTGTTGTAAGTTAAAGTTAAAAAAAATTCCTTATCGGCACAGCCTAAAGGTGCAGGAAGATTTTGATGATTATATTTCTTTACATTAGAACAAAAAGGGATTTTTATATCCTTAAACCCATATTTTTTTTCTTCCCCTTGCAGTAATAGTTGCTACAAAAATATTTTAATCGAATCTTGAACATAATACGTAAAATGTATGAAATAAATACGAAGGAATTTAATAGCGATCGTGGCACAACATTTTGAATTATTTTTCTATCCTTCTCAACACCAAGCATCTTATCAAACATTGTTTTAGACAAAGTTTTGGAAAATAATTATGATATTTACAAACAATTTAAACAGATCTGATAAGTTGTCTACTAAGGCAGTTACTTTTTTTTTCCCGATGAAATTTTTTTTCGAAAACATGCAGTTATGGCTGGTCGTATCAAAAATTAATTTAGAAAACATTTTTTGGCATTAGGTACTCCGAGTTATCATACGTTAAAACGGATGCGATATTATTCATATTATAGGAGTTGTTGCGATGTTTCTGTTTTTCAAAAAATCTTCCCCATTTCGACCCAATTGTTCGGATTTTTCCCATAACTTACTCGACCGAGAATTTCCATTACCGTATTTTATTTATTTATCATTTTGGACATGACTTGTCCAAAAATACGGGATTTATCGGGCCCATGAAAATGTGATATATATATGGGATTTTTAGAACATAAAAGAAAACTATAAGAAATTTTCGTCTACAATAGGTAGTTTTTATTTGAAATTTACATAAAAGTGGCATTATTACAAATTTATAAGTGTAATAGTATAAAATATTGGCCTATAGTGTGATGTCACGTACGACATATTGTTTTCGTCATCTAGAGTGCGATACCACCTTGTTAATTTAATTTTTACCCACTAGAGTGCAATAATCATTTACTAATACTGTGGCACCCGCCATCTTTAAATTTGGATGCCATCTTGGTAATTTGTAAATATTAAGCTAGAAATTCGGAAAAAATTCCTCATTTTATTAAATAAATATGCAATTAATATGCTGATTAAATCGATTGACTCATGTCCTAGGTTCAGCCCCGGACGATGCAAAAAAATATTTAAATAAATATAGTGGAAAATACTAAAATAAGCTTAAATTCATCTACTACAAGCCTCTGCTTAGCTGATGATATATTGACCGCCATCTTGAATATTCGTAATAAATAACCTAGAATTTCGGGCAAAAGTTCATAATTCATCAAAAAATTCACATTAAAATAATGACTGATGCGATAGATTTCAGTCGTTAGTTTGATTCTCGGCTAGTGATAAAGGTAAATAAGCTGGCTACATACTATAATAAATTTACTTGTATTTGTATAAATTAATAAATTATATTCCAGATTTAAAAGTGATTGTTTATTATTTGACGAATTATGATTTATAAGACTGAGTTCATGCTACTGCAAGTTCAATATGTCATCATTACAAAGTACATTGTATGTCCTGTGTATATTGTATGTGTGTTCATTGAATGTCCTGTGTATGTGTGTATTGTGCGTCCAGTGTGCATATTGTGCGTCCAGTGTGTGTATTGTGTGATCAGTGATTTCTTTTCTTTTACTATCTTTCTTTTGTTGAATGTGTGTCCTTCAGTTAGTTAAATGCGCTTAGTCAAATCTGTTGTAGCTCTGAATATTTACTAGTCCAAAACATATTTTTCTTGATTAAACATTTTCCAGGGATTCTTGGTCCTCTTGTAAACATAAAACATGATCCGTTTGCCTAAATGCTTATAATTGATTTTATCGATACTTTAGGTCTGATAGTTCAAAGACTTTGTCTTTACTGGTTGAAATATGTTATATTAGCTATCGACGAAGGTCTCGAGTTCGGAAATTTCTTGTCGATATGTCTGACATTATTCATGACCAGGTCTCGTGGTACGAAGACGCTTGGTCTATACATATGGCATTGTACATGAACTCCTTTAAAGATATTCTAAGCATCGAATAATTAGACTACCATGTTAGGCATAGCGACATCATATTTATTTCATCGGACAGGTATCTTGCCTAGTGTTGTTTTTCATTAGAGTGAATAATTAATAAACTCCACGAAAGGTAATGGGAAACGGAAAATAAAAATAATTTTAAGCATTATTTACCTTTATCATTAGCCGAGAATCAAACTAAAGACGGAAATCTATCGCATCATTCATTATTTTAATGTGAAAATTTTGAGGAATTTGGGATTTTTTCCTAATTTTTAGGTCAATAAATGCACATTTCTAAGATGGTGGCAATATCAGTTTACTGGTGACTGGTATATGAGAAACGAAAACCTCTTTATGACTTTACACGATATTTTATTAAATAAGACTTTTTTTTTTACCTCAAATTAATTTTTTTCCATCGACCAAGGATCAAAGTAAGGAATCCATCGATTCAATCAGTAAATTAATGTGTGATGTTTTGATGAATTTGGAACTTGTTCCCGAATTTCTAATTTTTTATGACGATTTTTTTAAGATGGCAGTAAATATCAGCTTAAGAGGCCGTGTCACAAATTTGCGCTTCTTTCTATATCAATGTTATTTTAAAAGGCAGTTTTTCTCAAAGTCTATAAGAGGTAGGGACCGGAAATTTTGCCTACTGAAAGTATACAATACATTTAACATAACCGCTTTTTTCAAATTTAGTTATCATATCATATATTATTTCTGTGATGAAAATAATATTATCAATATTTTGATTTGTCCAGATACATTGAAATTTTGCTTATATTTATAATTATTTAGCAAAAATTGAAAACGCCATTGAAATGTTTTGCACATTACCTTCTGATCAGTGTCTTCATGATCATGATGGGTTTATAAACCTGGGTGTAATTAAGTCTTTAACTATTGCATGACAACATTTATACTTAATAATTTGGAGATAGGCCTTTTCTATCTTCAGCCCCTGAGCTTTTACTACCTGGTCTGGCGACCGACCTGTCACCCTTCAACCGCCCCAGGGGTCTCTGACTGCACATACCATAAACAAAAGCTGTTCGTTCATTTGTTTTTGTGTTCGAGCGAAGGTTTACTTCTCCACAAGTGCCACAGTCTTCGCACATTTATGCTAAGGGCATATTCCGCTGATGTGATGCCATACGAATGCATTATTCGCGACCATACAACTTTTTTGTTTGTCATCGGGAAGAAATAAAATCATGGTGTTTTTTTATACAGGGAAATTGCAGTTTTATCATGTTATATTTGAAGATAATGAAATGGCTAAGAAACAAGGTTAGGAACAGGCAACAAAGAAAATATAATATGTAACTGCCTCTTATTTTATTGTCACTGACACAATTCGGAGTGTCATCCTAGTGTGTGAGTGTTTGAAGTGAGATTTAAGTTTGTTATTTCGTTGATTTAGCATTTATTTTGTTGAACATGCATAACACCACCATACTGAATGATCAAATTGAAAATTTTATTTGGCCCAATGAACAATCTTAATTAACAGTATAAACAGTGAGGATGTGCACGCAGATTGTATACTTTCCGATAATTCTGAAGCAGGGATTGTAATTGTAATTATTTGACATGGTGTAATTATTTTAATGGATTAATTCCGACATCTAATTTATTATATTTCCTTACATTGAAACAAAAAAAACACTACGTGGTGAATAGCTTCAAAATTTCTATGTTGAGATCACTATCATATCCAAAATGCGAATGTACCACCTTGTTCCGCATAAAAAAATTATTTTGTCTTTTACTTTCAACATATATATCACAAACGTTTTGTTTTACATCGAAATGAATAGATATGATGTGCCATACATTTTCCTATTTTTATTAACAAAATCCTAAAACTCAGGAACTGTATCATTGCCAGCAAAAAGTACTTGTCATGTAACAGTTTCAATCATTTTTGAAACGCCTCATCGTATCACAACTAAACGATATGATGAAATGTATGATACAAAATTTATTTATTGTAAGAGTATGACTGGTATATTGCTAAATTACATCCGACAGCTTCCAAAAAGCTGATTGTCATGCTACGTCTGCAGAAGCATTCGTGAAGACTATTTTGTTTGAAGGCTAATCGTGTGTTTTCAATTATATTGCAGTGGTATAGCGAATGAATTAGTCACATTCAGCACAACAGTCAATTACGAAAATAAAATATAATGTTTGTAAATACTGAGTTTAAATTATCGAGTAGTCAGTGTTTTCCATAATTAATCACTGTCTTTCTTTATGAAATGTAGTGGGAATCCTGAATAACACATATAGGGCAAAGGATGTTTGACAAAATAACCATATTAAAAATATATATTTACAGTGTAAATTGCAAAATTCTATTGAAATAATCTGCATCCAAAATATCTAAAATATCAAACAATAAATTGGATACATTTTTTACAAGAATTATGTTAACAGCAGGTACTTAAACACTAAACAAGAAAATTATGTTACGTCAAGCATCAATTTATAAGAAATTTCAATTAAATTTTAAAAACGAATAATACATAAACTGATGTGCATGATACTGAAGAGACGGTCTACTTATATCACTCTATAAAAATAAAATAAAAAAATAATTTTAATATAGAAACTTGGCTAATGGTTTTGCGACAACATTATTGCATGTATAAAACAGTTTTTTTTACATTGATATGCCATCTGACGTGTGTGACTATCTGGAACAGTTAAAAATTACCCTTAGACCCATGTTTCTAAGACATAGGTTCAGGTTTAGTTCAGAAGTCAACTCTTTATCGCAACAACCTGCCAGCATAAATGCGAAAATTAATTAGTTTAAAAATCGGGCTTAGGATATTTATATTTCACTAGCAATAACCACTTATGCTAGCAGTAATTTTAATTGTTTTTTTATATTACAGGCTTTAAAGTATATCGATGCCTAATTTACAGATTTATGTGCAGCAGAAAAGTTATGTCTAAATGCATTGTTTTTTTGTTTTTTTTAATTTTATTTTGAAGAGTCATATCTGTTGTGAAATGAAAAATTGTTTTTCAGACTCCAAGAAAGGGACAGCACCGAGACTTGCTTCTCTGATTTTTCACGAACGTCACCAGAAAAGTATCAGCAGTCAACTAGTTTTCGGAAGCTCCAGCAGTATGGAAGCAGATATAATATTGGAGGGTTTTAAAGCAAGTGTGGAAATGTATGGAGTGAAATATGGGACGCTTATGGCAGATGGTGACTGCAGTGTTTATAATAGCATTTGACTGCAAGACCTTATGGAAATTTGTCTGTTAACAAAAAAGAGTGTCGCAACCATATTTTAAGAAATTACTGTAACAAACTAAAAGACATCACAACAAACAGTTCTTTGAAAAATATATCTCTGAGAAAACCACTGGGGTCAAATATTTTAAGAATGAGAGGTGCCGGGAAAGGAGCTGTACGTCATTGGCAGAATGAAAATGTCAGTGAATACGAAAAAATAGTAGGCCTGCGAAAAGACCTCACAAACGGACCCAAGCATGTATTTGGTGAACATTCCGAGTGCTCAGAATATTTTTGTAATGGAGCCAAGAATAATGAAATCAATTTTGTTCCGCATTTAGAAGAAAGCGGAATTTTGCATACCATAGAAGATGTTGTAAGTCACTGCATACTGCGAAATGCACGAAGTCTCTTGAAAGATGTGGACAGCAATTCTGTTGAACAATTTAACTCGATTGTTGCAAAATTCATCGGCGGCAAACGTGTGAATTTTTGCCTGAAGAGAGCTTACTCTGCAAGAAATTACGCTGCAGTCTTATCTTACAACACAAATACTCCTATCTACAAACTTCACAAAACAATGTATGAAATAAGCCCTAGAAAGTACGTGAAAAGACTTGAAAACAAAAGGAAAACAGTATTGGAAATACCACGAAATAATGCAAAGAAAAGAAAGACAATTAGCTTAAAAGTTATTTCTTCACAAGATAAGCATTACGGACCATGTGCGCAGAAGCCTGACTTGACAGTTGACGACTACGAAGAGGCAAAGTCAATGTTTCTAAAGAATCTACCTGCAACTGCAGAGCAACGTGAAGAGTTGGAAAGAGGTACTTACTACAAAGAGACAGTGGGCGATGGAAAGAAGTGCGTCGGAAATTGCTTACAGCTTCTAATTTTGGATCAGTTTGCCGACGACTTCCTTATACACCATGCGACAAACTTGTTGTCAGTATGTTGTATGGAAATTTCGACACCGATGCCATGTTGGGGGGAAGAGAAAATGAAATGAACGCCATTCAAGAAGTTGAGAAAATACTTTCAGTCAAAATCAAACCATGTGGACTATTTGTAGACCCAGAACTTTCATATTTAGGTGCAACCCCGGATGGAACTGTTGACTCTGATGGCCTTGTTGAAGTTAAGTGTCCATCGTCAGCAAAAGAAATTTCTCCTGACGATGCTATACTATCTAGAAAATTCACATTCTGGAATGTAAAGGATAAAACACATGTTGATGTTATCAACGAGAAGCATGCTTATTACTATCAAGTTCAGGGTCAGCTTCATGTTACCAGGAAATTGTACTGTATTTTTTGTCTGTGGACTCTATTGGGCTCAAAAATATAAAAAATTTATCGAGACGATAATTTCTGGAATTGTGTGATGAAAGAAAAACTTATGTCTTTTTATATGGATTGTATGCTTCCTGAATTAGTAGACCCCAGGCATACCCGCTCGATGCCCATTAGGAACCCAATTTACATCCTTCAAGCTATTAAAGAAAAAGAGGAGAAAACGAAAACTACTTGCGCAGAAAAGCAGAGCAAGAAATCTGTACGAAGGATGTTATGAATTAGGCTACGCCGCAGTTTGATTTCTTGTGGTGATACAAAATCAATTTTCTTGCTAGGGAATGTTCATTTTGAATTGAGCATTTTTAAATGTCAGCGTAAAATATGCTTATCTGCCCATTTTGTTTCTTTCCATAATAATGAGTAAAGTTAACATTGTCATAGACATTTTATTATATTCTTTTGCCATCCCAAATACAAATGTCACACTATATCGCACTTAATTATATATTTTACTAATTTGTTAGTTGTCATTTTATTTCAGTTACAAATAACAGTAAAAAAAATATTACTTAATAGTCCAGAAAAGAGATTTAGTTCTTATTCATTCAATAGGGGTTTAAAATATGGTACTACATACATACTTATATTATCTTGTTGTCTTCTTTGCAACTTTACTGGAAGATGGCATTTGGTATGTATGTTAACTCACAATGAAAATATTTCAGAAGTACTCAATTAACAGTGAACAACCTAGGCCCTATACTAAGTTAATTATGTTGATGGAAATATAATTGAAATTACTAATAATGAACTGTATGTGTTTTACGTAGAGATATGGTACGAACTGTATGTGGTACAGACCAACATTTGCTAAGACTCTGTAAATAAGTAATTTAAGTTAAAGTGTAGAGAATATTAAAAGTTAGAAATAATGATATTGTTACGATCGCGCTTGGCTGCAGTGCTGGCGTCGCCACGCTCGTTCGGCCTGTCTGCGCCCCCTTCCACCCGCATCCTCTCCCTGGTATCTCGTGTCATACTATCTCGCTACATCCTGACCGTCGCAGCGCGCACCTGCCTCAGATCGGGTTACTTAAAAGAGGCCGCACTGCGGAATAAAATGACTCAGACGCCTTTATCGGCGTTCTTAGAGCAGCCACCGCGTCCTTCGAGGACTCACGATGCGTTTCTGGGCATTTCGACGGCGAAGGTCACGCGATATCTCGGAGACATGCCCGATTGTTCTGGATGGGAACCCAAGGGCTATTTAAGGAGGTTGGGCCGACCTTCGAGTCAGTCAGAGAGAGAGTCGGAGTGGGGAGTTCTCCCGCGGCGGAGTTTCCGGGCGATAGTGCCGCGGGTGCGGCAGAGTGGCGAAGTCCTTGGACGAAGGTTCCAGGGCAGGGAGTGAGTGAGATCAGTGGAGTCGGGAGTTTCCGGGCGAAGTCCTTGGACGAAGGTTCCAGGGCAGGGAGTGAGTGAGATCAGTGGAGTCGGGAGTTTCCGGGCGATAGATTCGCGGGCGCGGCGGAGTCCCGAGTGAAGTGGCGAGCGAGTCGTCGAGTGGGATCTCGGCGAAGGGTGTGACGGCGGCGGCGAAGTGCGGCGACGGAGTCCCGCGGCGGAGACCCACGAGGGGTGCTGCGGCGAGAGTTGCGCCGGAAGTGCGGCCCAGCGAGGTGTGTGAAACGAGTGACTGGGGAATTGACATTTATTTACATGTAATTAATTATCTGCCATCTTAGAAGATTAATTGTAAGTGACAAGTAGTGGTAATAAATAAAACTGTGTGTGGAATAAAATCTATTAATTGGGCTATCCTTTACGAACCCGCAGGGAAATCGTAACATTTTGGTGTCAGAAGTGGGATAGCCCTAATTAATAGATTTAGGATTCAGTTTTATTAGAATAAAGTTAAGAAATAGGATTTAGTTATTTGAGAGTAAAGTTAGCATTTAGAACTTCAGTGAATTTGTAATTTTCTAGAGCTAGTTTTGAGTATACTGTAGTCAGTGTTAGTTTTGAATGTAATAGAGTTATTGTTAGTTTAATTAGAAGGTTCGGCTAGGTCATTTTAAATTAGGATCAGTATTAGAAGAACAAAAAATTATTTAGGTTGTTTAATTATTAGTAAATGATTTAAAGAGAGATGGCTACTGAAGAGCTTACTGACGAGCAATACAAGGAGATAATAGTTGCCCTAGAAGAGATCAATAATAAAATGAAAGAAATGGTAACCAAAATCGAGAACTTTACGGAAGAAATGAAGAGTGGAAGGAAGGAGAGTAAGAACCACCATGAAGAAAAGAAGAGCGGGTCAAATAATAGCCTAGAGGAAATGAAGAAGGGTCAGGATGAACTGAAGCATGGCCAAGAAGAAGTGAGGAATGAAATTATGACCGAAGTGAAGATAAGCCTAGAAGAGAAGAACAGCCAAGAGAAGAATAGCCATGATAAAAACAGTGAAGAGAATAACAGCGAACAGAAGACCGGCCAGGAGAAGACCATCCAAGAAGAGAATAATAGCGAAATGAAGACCAGCGAAGAGAAGAACAGCAAAGAGAATAACAGCGAAGAAAAGAACAGCAAAGAGAAGAACAGCGAAGAGGAGAACAGCGAAGAGGAGAACAGCGAAGAGAAGAACAACGAAGAAAAGGACAACGAAGAAAAGGACAACGATGAGAAGAACAACGAAGAGAAGAACAACGATGAGAAGAACAGTGATGAGAAGAACAGTGATGAGAAGAACAGTAATGAGAAAAAGAGTCATGAGAAAATTAGCCAAGGAGAGAACAGCCAGGACATGAGGATGAAAGAAGAGCTGAAGAAAAGTACAGAAGTGAAGATGAGTTACAAAGTAAGGAATATTGAACATAAAGAAATGAAGATAAACCAAAGAGAGAGGGGTAAATGCCAAGAAGAGATGAAGAAAAGCCGAGAAGAGATGTACATGAGTCAAGAAGAGATAGAGAAGTGCAAAGAAGAAACGAAGAAAGACCAAGAAGAGACGCAGGAAGACCAAGAAGAGGTAAAGAAAGACCAAGAACAGGGGAAGAAAGACAGAGAAGAGAAAATGAGAACACAAGGGGACATGAAGAGGGTGCAAGGGGAAACTAAGTGCAGTCCAGGTGAGACTCAGAAGAACCAAGAGGGCACAAGTAACCAAGAAGAGACGAAGAGGAGCCGGGATGAAATGCTGTGCGAACAAGTAGCTGCGAGAGAAGAAATGGAGAGAAAAAGGGAATATACAAGGAAACCGTTGGAAGGCAGTAAGCAATGCACTCAAGAGTATCGGGTCTGTCCAAGGCATCGGTCAGCCCGTCTCGGGCAGCTGGCTGAACGACATGGGGCATCTGCGACGCAGAAGTGTCGCCGGGTGACAAGAGAAGCTACATCTAATGAGAGAGAGGGTTATCTGGTGAGACTGTACAGCCCGCGTTGGAGGAAAGGCAGGAGGCCTAAACTTCGAGAAGCATGGGGACCTCCAGGAGGAGATGCATTACCTGTTCGGGACGAACAGGTTTAAGGAGGGGGCAATGTTACGATCGCGCTTGGCTGCAGTGCTGGCGTCGCCACGCTCGTTCGGCCTGTCTGCGCCCCCTTCCACCCACATCCTCTCCCTGGTATCTCGTGTCATACTATCTCGCTACATCCTGACCGTCGCAGCGCGCACCTGCCTCAGATCGGGTTACTTAAAAGAGGCCGCACTGCGGAATAAAATGACTCAGACGCCTTTATCGGCGTTCTTAGAGCAGCCACCGCGTCCTTCGAGGACTCACGATGCGTTTCTGGGCATTTCGACTGCGAAGGTCGCGCGATATCTCGGAGACATGCCCGATTGTTCTGGATGGGAACCCAAGGGCTATTTAAGGAGGTTGGGCCGACCTTCGAGTCAGTCAGAGAGAGAGTCGGAGTGGGGAGTTCTCCCGCGGCGGAGTTTCCGGGCGATAGTGCCGCGGGTGCGGCAGAGTGGCGAAGTCCTTGGACGAAGGTTCCAGGGCAGGGAGTGAGTGAGATCAGTGGAGTCGGGAGTTTCCGGGCGAAGTCCTTGGACGAAGGTTCCAGGGCAGGGAGTGAGTGAGATCAGTGGAGTCGGGAGTTTCCGGGCAATAGATTCGCGGGCGCGGCGGAGTCCCGAGTGAAGTGGCGAGCGAGTCGTCGAGTGGGATCTCGGCGAAGGGTGTGACGGCGGCGGCGAAGTGCGGCGACGGAGTCCCGCGGCGGAGACCCACGAGGGGTGCTGCGGCGAGAGTTGCGCCGGAAGTGCGGCCCAGCGAGGTGTGTGAAACGAGTGACTGGGGAATTGACATTTATTTACATGTAATTAATTATCTGCCATCTTAGAAGATTAATTGTAAGTGACAAGTAGTGGTAATAAATAAAACTGTGTGTGGAATAAAATCTATTAATTGGGCTATCCTTTACGAACCCGCAGGGAAATCGTAACAATATATATAAAACAATGCAGAGTTATCAGCATAAAAATAAAAGTTATTTTTACATAGGGCCTACTGGAATGTGTATTTTGTGTTAAATTATGTGGCATTATTAGTATTCTCTTATTGTATGTGTGTTCTGTTAAAATCTTATAAAACATAACTTACTGTTGAAGGATTTTCATTTTTTTTGTGATGATATTACTTAAACAAGTTTTAATATTTTTACACATGTCTATTTTAAAAGTATTTTAATGTATACTTATAGAATTGTAATATGCTTTATACGGACTCTCACGATGCATGTGAGCATCTATAATTATCTAAATCACCATTATGGCTGTTTCACAAGATCAAATATTTATTGAATTCAATCAGTTGCATTCATTGTACATGATTTTCGATAAGTACATTGACTTCAATACAAATTGAAGATGTTACTCAACTAAGCTTATTCTTATTAACTTATAAATATTTTGTTTTGTGACGAGTATGGCCGTCACCTGTTTGTTTCTATTCTTCGTCCAGGTGATGTGCCCATTTAACCGTAAGGCGTCACTGCTAGCTGTGTGCTGGCAGCGCCCCCTGTTTTTTTGCGGTGAGTGTGACGCGGGGAATTTTGGTTTGTGAGGTTGGTGGTTGCGTTGTTCTTATGTTGTCGTAGTTTTGAGCTGCTTGAAACATAGGAAGGGGGAAACGAGTGAGGTGGAGTGGGACGAGGTGGGTCAAGCTGGAGAAAAACAGGCCAGCTGTGATTAAGTTGTTTTTGGGGAGTCTTGGAGACGAGACTATAACAGGTAGCGTCTAGGGAGAGTGTTGGGCTTGACAAGGGAAATGGGGATTCACGAGAGTTGTACGACTCACATGAGAGGTTGTGGATTCGCGGTGCGCGAATAGTATAGCAGTGAGCTATAACTTTGTGTGTCGTGTTGGTCTACGATGGCAGAAATTCCTGAGGTGGAATTGCCCCGTTTCTCCGGTAGCAGCCAATTCCTGTGGTGGAATTGTCCTGTTTCTCCGATGGCAGCAAATTCCTGTGGTGGAATTGTCCCGTTTCTCCGATGGCAGCAAATTCCTGTGGTGGAATTGTCCCGTTCCTCCGATAGCTGAAATTCCTGAGATGGGATTATACCATTTCTCCGCACCGCAAGCAGCCATTTTCCTGGATTTTGCCTGTTTTTCGAGGAAGGGCAGAAATCATCGGTGACCCAGGTTGGAATAGATTTTAGTTTGTATTGGATAACGGCCTGATTACTGCACAATCAAAATTTAAGTGCGGCGTGACTTTTGAAGAATTATTTTGGCTATTGTGAAGCAGAATAGTCCGCGTTTGATATTATATATTTGTAGAGTCATACATTTTTTATGTGAACTTGATTGATGACAATATACAATTTTATAGAATTAATTAGACATTTATGAGGGTATTAGCCACCAGCATGTTTGTAATCTGCAAAGCCGTTACTTTTAGTGGCAAATGTGGCATGAGGTGATCTTAGGAGATTTATGTAAATGTATTAGCCACCAGCATGTTTGTAATCTGCAAAACTGTTAGTTTTAGTGGCGAATGTGGCAGGAGGTGATTTTAGGACATTTATATAAATGTATTAGCCACCAGCATGTCTGTAATCTGCAAAACCATTACCTTTAGTGGCAAATGTCGCATGAAGTGATCTTAGGAAAGTTATATGAATGTATTACCCATTTGCATGTCTGTAATCTGCAAAACCGTTACCTTTAGTGGCAAATGTCGCATGAGGTGATCTTAGGAAAGTTATATGAATGTATTACCCATTTGCAAGTTTGTAATCTGTAAAACTGTTAGTTTTAGTGGCGAATGTGGCATGAGGTGATTTTAGGAGATTTATATAAATGTATTAGCCACCAGCATGGTTGTAATCTGCAAAACTGTTAGTTTTAGTGGCAAATGTGGCGTGCAGCTATTAATATAAATTGTTGTTGTTATTACCTTATGCACTTTGAAAATAATCCTAAATAATAAAAGGAAAAGTTCTAACGCCTGAACTTAGTGTTTATTTCTTCGAGACTCTCCCTCTTCCCCTTACTGTACCGGTGGGAGAAGAGAGAGAAACTCTTTACAAGCTGCGCCACTCTGCTGGCTAGGTTAGGTGTGGTAGAACTTTGTGCTTGCTTTTGTATAGTACTTGCTACATCATTAGTCTATGATCTCAAAAATGCCTACAGCCTGGGTACAAGGACTAACCAAAGAGCAGCTAATAGTAAATTTGTTAGCCGCTGGTATTACGGTTGAGGAGATCGATACGGTTGAAGTGTTGAGAAATAAATTTAGAGGGTTTTTAAAAGGTAATAAGGCTATGGGAGCAGAGGCCGAAGACAAACGAGAAGGCCATAGGAGTAGTGTTGAATTGAAAATACCATTGGCCCTATCGTCTATGCAAAACGTGCCGCAATTAACATCTTATGAACCGAAGGCATTATTGCAGTTTATTGTAGCTGTTGATAAAATCAAGCGTAGTTACCTTTTGCAATCCGATGTCGAATTGATCCAGGGATTATTGCCTAGGTGTTCCGGTGTGGCACAAGAAGCATTGTTAGATGGTTTGTCTCTTGGAGAAAATTGGGAGGCCATTAAGAAGAGGCTTTGGATGCTATTGTGTCCTGAAAGGGAAAGAGAGGATTTTGAGGTTTCTTGTCTGAGACGTTTTCAGAGACAAAATGAAAGAATGGTTGAATTTATCCAGAATTTACAGGAATGTGCGTGTGGTCTAGGAAAAGTGTACACGGATGAGCAATTCATCAAGCTGGTGTTAGGAAACATTGTGCCCTCTATTAGGCAATTGTGTTCTTTTGTCGAACGTCCAAAAAATTTAGAAGAGTTAAAAGCTTGGGCGATCGAGGTGGATAGTTTGGAGTATATGCGTCGTCTGGCGCAAGGGCAGATATTCAAAGAGCCTCATAAGGAAAGTGGAGAGGAGCATGGCTTTGGCAAGGAGATCGATCAGGGTAGTCTACCAAAAAATAAAATGAAGCATGTAACTTGCTTCAAGTGTCACAAAGTAGGGCATGCTGCTTCCAAATGTTGGAGCAAACCTAAAGGTAGCCGTAAATGCTATACTTGCGGGACATTGGGACATATAGCTAGCCAGTGTAAGAAGAAAACTGCGAGTGGGAGTGACTCCACCAGTCAGGAAGGCAGTGGGAATGCTACTGGGCAAGTAGCGGTAATCAAATACAAAGGACCAGGAAAGAAACATAACAGTTTTTGGGTAGAAATACTAATAGGTGATAAATCAACCAGAGCCTTAGTAGACACTGGTGCTGGTGGTAGCTTTATCAGTCAGAAATTTGCTAGTCTCTTGGTGTCTGAGAGGCCTGAGCTCAAGAATCATATTAAGGTGCGGGAGGGTTTTAGCTTGCAGGTGGCTGATGGTGCCGGTGTTCAGGTTAAAGTCTCAATGAGGTTACATTTTAAAATTTGCAAATTCTCTTGGACCAGAGACTTCTGGATTCTGCCGGGGTTGATTTTTGATATTGTCCTTGTACTGGACTTTTTAGAGAGAACTAGATCAGTGTTAGATTGTGCGAAACGCAAGTTAATCTTTGGGTTCCAAAAAGATTTTGCAGTACCGTTAGTGCAGAAACCACAAGGGATCATGAAGTTGTGTTCCGGCATGCAGGCACGAAAAATCCTTCTGCCTGAGGAACATCAAGAGAATTTGAAACAGCTAAAAGCAGAGTATAGTGATGTCTTGAGTGAGAAATTAGGGAAATGCGAGATGCTCCCATACCGGATTCAAGTTAGTGACCAATAACCTATTAGATGTGTTCCATATCAGTGTTCCCCTCCTAAGCTACAGGCCTTTAGGGAAATAGTGAAAGATTTGGAGGGACAAGGCATAATCAAACGTACTCTTTTCCCTTATGCTTCGCCAGCTTTCCTAGTAAAAAAAAAGGAAGCGGAGAAGTACCGCTTAGTGTTGGATTATCGTATTTTAAACAAAAAAATAAAAGTAGATCATTTCCCTCTTCCGAGCATTGAAGGGCTGTTTCAGTACCTGAGCTGCGGAAAGTATTTCACGGTATTTGACCTAAATTCGGCGTTTCATCAGTGTGTCCTAGAGGAGAGTAGCAAAAAGTATACAGGATTTGTAACTCTATGGGGCCATTACCAGTTGGAGCGTGTACCTTTTGGGGTTAACTTCGGGGGACTATGCCTATCCAGAATTTTACACGAGTTGTTAGAAGAGTATCAATTCGACTTTGTTGTTTCATTCCTTGATGATATTCTGGTTTTCTCTAAATCATTCGATGAACACCTAGTGCATGTATGTAAGGTTCTGGAGAAATTGCGTAGTGCCGGATTTACCGTCAACCCCCACAAAGTAGTATGGGCAAGTGAACAGGTAAAATTTCTGGGGTTTATAGTTTCAGATGGAAACGTGATTATGGACCCAGAGAAAATCGGACCCATTGTGCCTTTTTCCCCAACCCAAGACTATAAAGGGGGTCATGAGATTTATTGGGATGTTGGGGTATTTTGCCAAGTTTATTCCGAACTATGCAGAGAGGTGTGCTCCTTTAAATCAGTTGAAGCGTAAGAATATTCCTTTCAAATGGGGTGAGGAGCAGGAACGGGCCTTCAAGGATCTAAAATACGCCATTTTGCATCCTCCGATCCTCCAGCTACCCAATTTTAACGAAAGGTTTGTACTTCAGGTAGATGCCAGTAGTTTGGCCGTAGGAGCAGTATTACTGCAGGGCAAAGGACAGATGAAGCCCGTTGCATATGCAAGTCGAGCTTTGAATAATCAGGAGCAATCCTATAGTACATACGAAAAAGAAGCACTGGCGTGTATTTTTGGTGTAGAGCGTTTCGCAAGTTATCTTGAGCACACAGAGTTTGATTTGATGACAGATAACCAGGCCCTAACTTGGCTGTTTTCACATCCTCGTCAACTTGGTAAATTGGGAAGGTGGATAATGCGTCTCACACGTTTTCGTTTTAAAATCATTCATGTAAATGGCAGAGATAATTGTATTGCAGATGCGCTTTCGCGCATGTATGATGCCTCAGAATTCTTACTGGGAGGGAATGAGGAAAATGGAAAACGAGAGACCTGTGCCGTTATTCATCATATTCTTGAGTCTTTTGTGAATATTGAAGAATGGCAAAATAAAGACGCGGAAGGGATGGAGATCCGAAACAAGATTAGGACGAGGAAAAGCAGAAATTTCGTGTTGGTTAAGGGAATCATCTATCACATGAACAAAAAAGGTAATAAAAAGGTTTGGGCACCCAAGAATGTGCGGCACATGATCTTACAATATTTCCATGATTCTACTTTAGGAGCCCATCTTGGGTGTGCGAAAACCGAAAAGAAGATACACAAAGAATTCTTTTGGGAAGGTATGCACGGGGAAATTAAGGATTATGTAAGGAAATGTACCCTTTGTCAACTAATCAAGCAACCTCAAAGTTCGAAAATGGGAATGTATTCAGTACAGACTCCTAAGAGAGTGTGGGAGAGAGTATATATTGATATATTTGGTCCTCTTCCACGCTCAAGTAGGGGGCACAATTTCCTCTTAGTTCTAGTTGATGGTTTTTCTAGATATGTTGTGCTAATGCCACTTAGGGACATGAAAGCGAACTCCATTTGTAGCAAATTGGAGAATGAGATGTGGAAGGTTTTCGGTAGCCCCGAGTTGCTTATTTCAGACAATGCAACCTACTTCACTTCGCAAAACATGAAAAACATGTGTTTCCATTGGGGAACCAAACAGGTTCATACCAGTCCTTACTACCCGTGCCCGAACCTGGTGGAGCGGGTGAACAAAACAATTAAGGCTGCTCTTACCATTTTCCATCACGAGAAACAGAGAGGATGGGATACTGATTTGTCATCCCTGAATGTAGCCTTAAACTCAGTCCCACATGGGGTGACTGGAAAAACGCCTTGTATGGTGATGTTCGGTAGAGAGTTGCCGCACCCACTATTACGTCTTTGGGGCATTCCCCCTGGATGTTTCGAAGAGTCAGGCAGGAAGTTAGAAGAAGTTTGGCGTGAAACTCAACAAGCCTTGAATAAAGCCCACGCGGTTATGGAGAAGAAATACAATAAAGATAGATCGGTGTCCAATATCGTTGTTGGTGACTTAGTGGTGTGTAGGAAAGTCAGCCTAAGCAAAAAGGTGGATTATGTATCCAGTAAATTGTGTCCTAATTATGATGGTCCCTATCGGGTGCTCTTTCCTCACTCCAATTACCGTAAATTTGGGGGATCCTGATAAGGGATTCGTTATCAAGAAAGCCCACCTCTCGTCGGTGAAAAAATTTACACCTCCTTAAACTAACAGCTGGTTTAATCGGTTATCCTTCGAGCGGCATGCGTTCTAGTGTCTGTTGAGCTTCTTATCTTGTGAGGATGTTAATGTTTTTTTTTGTTTCTTCTTGGTTTTTTTTTTTTTGCTTTTGTTGGGTGGGATAATTTTGGGGTTTTGAGTTTTGGGATTTCTTGTTGTCACTGTGTGTTTTGTAGGTTGTGAGTATGCTTTTCTTTGGGATGCCGTTATTGCCGAATGCTTTCGTGCCGAGAGGAAAGGAGCGAGGAAGGTTTTTTTTTTTGGGAGGGGTGTCTGTAAAGAGTTTGGCTGTCACCTGTTTGTTTCTATTCTTCGTCCAGGTGATGTGCCCATTTAACCGTAAGGCGTCACTGCTAGCTGTGTGCTGGCAGCGCCCCCTGTTTTTTTTGCGGTGAGTGTGACGCGGGGAATTTTGGTTTGTGAGGTTGGTGGTTGCGTTGTTCTTTTGTTGTCGTTGTTTTGAGCTGCTTAAAACATAGGAAGGGGGAAACGAGTGAGGTGGAGTGGGACGAGGTGGGTCAAGCTGGAGAAAAACAGGCCAACTGTGATTAAATTGTTTTCGGGGAGTCTTGAAGATGAGACTATAACGGGTAGCGTCTAGGGAGAGTGTTGGGCTTGACAAGGGAAATGGGGATTCAAAAGAGTTGTACGACTCACATGAGAGGTTGTGGATTCGCGGTGCGCGAATAGTATAGCAGTGAGCTATAACTTTGTGTGTCGTGTTGGTCTACGATGGCAAAAATTCCTGAGGTGGAATTGCCCCGTTTCTCCGGTAGCAGCCAATTCCTGTGGTGGAATTGTCCCGTTTCTCCGATGGCAGCAAATTCCTGTGGTGGAATTGTCCCGTTCCTCCGATAGCTGAAATTCCTGAGATGGGATTATACCATTTCTCCGCGCCGCAAGCAGCCATTTTCCTAGATTTTGCCTGTTTTTCGAGGAAGGGCAGAAATCATCGGTGACCCAGGTTGGAATAGATTTTAGTTTGTATTGGATAACGGCCTGATTACTGCACAATCAAAATTTAAGTGCGGCGTGACTTTTGAAGAATTATTGTGGCTATTGTGAAGCAGAATAGTCCGCGTTTGATATTATATATTTGTAGAGTCATACATTTTTTATGTGAACTTGATTGATGACAATATACAATTTTATAGAATTAATTAGACATTTATGTGAGTATTAGCCACCAGCATGTTTGTAATCTGCAAAGCCGTTACTTTTAGTGGCAAATGTGGCATGAGGTGATCTTAGGAGATTTATGTAAATGTATTAGCCACCAGCATGTTTGTAATCTGCAAAACCGTTACTTTTAGTGGCAAATGTCGCATGAGGTGATCTTAGGAAAGTTATATGAATGTATTACCCATTTGCATGTTTGTAATCTGTAAAACTGTTAGTTTTAGTGGCGAATGTGGCATGCGGTGATTTTAGGACATTTATATAAATGTATTAGCCACCAGCATGTCTGTAATCTGCAAAACTGTTACCTTTAGTGGCAAATGTCGCATGAGGTGATCTTAGGAAAGTTATATGAATGTATTACCCATTTGCAAGTTTGTAATCTGTAAAACTGTTAGTTTTAGTGGCGAATGTGGCATGAGGTGATTTTAGGAGATTTATATAAATGTATTAGCCACCAGCATGGTTGTAATCTGCAAAACTGTTAGTTTTAGTGGCAAATGTGGCGTGCAGCTATTAATATAAATTGTTGTTGTTATTACCTTTTGCACTTTGAAAATAATCCTAAATAATAAAAGGAAAAGTTCTAACGTCTGAACTTAGTGTTTATTTCTTCGAGACTCTCCCTCTTCCCCTTACTGTACCGGTGGGAGAAGAGAGAGAAACTCTTTACAGTTTATTCAGTACATAAAAGTAAAATATTCTTTATTATTGAAATAATGAGCATCTATAAGCAATGACGTTTTCTAAATATTTACATAAATTTAATGGAATGTAATATATTTCAATACTTTATATCTACGATCACATTAACGGCAGTATTATGTAATCAATGAGGTAATGACATATCTTTAAAGGATATTTTCTCCTCTGTAAAGTAAATTTGTAATGCAGCTCTTTTAATGTTAGTCTTGTGAGTTAATTCGTCTTCTAATATGCTACAGCAATATATGAAATTAAGTTTTGTGAGTGTTTTAGTATTGTGTAATGTTTAAGTGTAATGTAATCAATTCAATAATTTTTTTGTAAATTCGTATTCATAAAGATAGATACCGTAATAAGATAAATGATATTTGTAAATATTAAATCTTTGAAACAACATCCATAAGAGGTTCTCCTACCTCTGTTAAACTGTATGATGGTGCATTGTAAAAAATTAGGTAGTCTGACTTAGTGAGATTGTATTTAGATTATGTGTAATGTATATGCAATATCTAAGCATATGAATTTATGTTATTATCCTTTTATAGCGTTACATGATGAATTTCGTAAATTTTTTAATGTCAACTAACATTATTTTTCACAGAATATTACATCCAGATAAAGAATAATTACCACATGTTTGAAGATTAATTGTATTCCGATACGTTTAAAGTATTGAAATTTTTAGATACGACTGATACTACAGTTGTAAATGTGAGGTTTCTCGACTCTGAATCCCTGCATCCGCAATTTCCTAGTGAGCCGCCGGTCAGATTGTCATCCTCTCAGATTGTCGAGGAACCAGCTACATTTTTCGTCGAGTAAGCTGGAGCTGTCAACCTTCCCACTAATCCTGTGATGAGGGTATAGTGGCATTTTCACGCGCTGCGGTTACAGTTCCTTCGGTTGAAAAAGCCACTAAATTTCAATGTTAAAAGAGAGAACTTTTAGAGCAGAATATTGGAAATAAATATTTACTGACACGGCCTCTTAATAGAGGCTGGTAGTACAGGAATGTAAACTTATTTTAGTAATTTACCCTATATTTACTTATATTATTTGTTACATAATTTTTTTTGCATCGCCCAGTGATCAAACCAATGACAGGAGTCGATCTAATCATTAGTATATTAAGTGCATATTTATTTAATAATTTTGGAATTTTTCCCAAATTTCTAGCTCAGGTATTGCCAATTTCCAAGATGGGGTCCAAATTTAAAGATAGTGGGTGCCACAGTAATAAGAAATTACTACATTCTAGTGAGTAAAAATTAAACTAACATGATGGTAACGCACTTTAGATGACAAATACAAAATGGTGGCCTCCAGCTGACGAAATAAGATGGCGGAAATGATTTCATCCTAGCTTGTGATATATTTACCTTGGCATTAGTGGTGGAAGGTCAGTCTGCCGGCGGATTCCATGGAGAAAGGATCTGTCGCCTTTTTTTTTTTAACTAGGCCCTCACCGGAATCGAACCGAGGACGTAAGTGCATTTAAAATTAATATTTCATTAAAATTTATTTATTAAATTTTTTAAATTTAAAATTTTTCTCTCGATATTCTAGCATAAAAATAGTCTTTCAAAATGGCGACTGTAACTAAAAGTGAAACATTCTAGAATTCAAGATGGCCGCTGTAACTTAAAGTGCAATGATCATACACATCCAAGATGGTGGGCATAACGAAGTGAGGAATGTTTCTAGAATCCAAAATGGCGACCATAATCATATGGAACAAGTGTTTTTTAAATCATTTTTTATTAAAATTTTATTATTTTTTTATAAATAAAAATTATTCCCGATTTTCTAGCATAAATGTACGGATTTTTCAGACGACGACTGCAACAAAAATTGGAACAGTGTTTTTTAAATAGAAATTTATTAAATTTTGATTACTGATTTTTTTCGATTTACTAAAATAAAATTACATAATTTTAAGATTGCGGCCGTAGCTAAAATCGCAACGGTGACATAATAATTCAAAATGGCGGAAAGTTCTTGAGAAAAAATAACGGATCCAAGATATCCGCCACGTCAGAGATGTCGGTCATTGACCCCATCCTCACAATCCTCATGGCGAAGCTTGTGCCAGGAAATACCTTTTTACACTACTAAGGATTAAATTTAAATAATGGGCATAAAAACGCAACATGATTTATAGAAGTGCAGTGTGGTTACCATACTGTGTCGATAAGAGTTCTGTTAGTTGAACTCAAAATTCCTAATGATCTTCGCTCAGCACTCAAAACACAATTGCGCAACAGAAAATGTGATCGGACCATGATCAAACCAGTTATTGAAATGAGTTCACGTCTGAATTATAATGGGGCAACTGGCCATAAGGGCTATCTCACATGTGAGACGTGTGGCACAGAACTATTCACCGCTACAATTCCCACACACATTCGTGACAGTGGCACATAACAAACAGGACCGTGTCGAATGGTATTTATTACTTAATTATAACTTTTCCGTATACTAGTATTGAAAACATTAATAAAAAAAAATTGTTTGTCTGTAAAGTCGGTTTACGGACGATAGTTTAACGTGACAACGTCATAACAAAACATTGATGAAATGAATGATCCAGAAGAAAAGGAAATATCATATTCGGCCTGAGACTGAGCCGTAATAGGTTTTTGCAATCAAACCATTTAGGCATTAAACATATTATATTCTTTGAGGAAGAATTTTTTTTTAATTTTTCTATCTTTTGTATGATAAAATCTACCTCTGCATACTTTTATGAATAAAATTGAATCATTTTTATTGAATTATCACTATTATGGATACAAAGGAGTGAAATGAAATGTACAATTTAATTAATATATATACTTTTATTTGCATTCATCATTCAAATATATTTATTACTTTTGAAATGTTACGTGCGCCGTATTTATTTTTACAAATTCAAAAAAAAATTCGCACCTGCCGGGATTCGAACCGACAACCTTACGATTAGAAAATAGCGCCACTGACCACTCAGCCACGAGGTCATATTTGATAATTGATTGTTTCAGATGTCATATATACCTTTATAAAAATTTTGTTCACGGTAGGGGAATAATATTATTTCGTTTTAATAACTCGATTTTATAACAAATACGCATCCCAAATGCACCAAACATATTTATAAGGTGATACAATATTTTTTAAAACATTGTGCAAAAGATCCCGGTTGTAATTTGAATTATTATGTGTAACTGTAAAACACCATTGTTGGTTCAAAACGTATTTGAATATTCAACATTACTTTTAAATAACCGTACCGATTGTGCTGAAAATCGGTGGACGATCGTTAAATTACATACCTAATATTAATAATTCAAACGACGAAAATATGATTGAAAATTCAAATCGATGGTCGTTACAATCGAGTGGAAGAGAGATGCCACGCATGCGTACAATGAGCAAACAAGTACATCCGTAGTGGGACATCCGTAGTGGGACACTTTTTCGTGCGTGCAGCCGGCGTTCATCATCGATTTATTAGACGTCACGTCAAAAATTGAATAGTTTTAAACAAGCAACGAAGCAACATTTTTTTTTTCGGTATTCCCTGTTTTCTTGATAAAAGAAATCAATAACTGAGCTGGTGGTGAGGGCATCACCAGCTGGCGCGCGGCGCGTTAATGCACTCGGCCGTATTGGCCGCGTCCCAGGAGTCCACCCTCTCCCCCTCCCTCTTCTAAGGTACGGCCTAATCTAATAGTGCACACTTAGCGAGATTGTGAGCTCGGCCGGGCGATACCCGCCACACACTGCGGGCGTGACGTGAGTGTACCGACAAGACATGCCTGTACAGCATGTACAGAAAGCAAAGACAACACAAGCGTAGAAAAGTTCTTCAAACACACCAATAAATATGTGTTTACTTATTCCTACTGGTTCAATCACACACTGTTACATCAGTCACTGTGTCACTGTATCACTGATCATCGTCTCGTTTATTCAAAATGGTTCAAATTACCCTTGACATAAAAAGTTAAAACTGACCTGGATTTTCCTGCTGCATTCAGAGTTATTTTTTATAGTCCAATAATGCACGATACGTTGTCTGTTTCAAAAAATTCCTTAGTTAAATGTCCAGTGTAAAATACATAACTAGAGACCTGCAAAATTCGCGGTTTCGATGGCCTTCAGGATAGACTGCACATACCCCTGTACACTCGGGCAAATAACGCAAGTTCAATGGTTGTTGACTTGTAAGTCTTCTCAGCTGGTTTGTCTGTGATTCGATCCTTCTTCGCTTGAGGGTTTATAATTGGTCGAGATTCGTGAAGATGAACAGTAAGCCAATAGCAAAATTATCTAAGAGGTATATGTGTTTGAATTCTAGCCTATCACCGAATGAATCCGCGAGTTTTGCAGGTCTCTATACATAACATACTCTCTATGGCCTCTAAATTGATTATTGTCGCAAAAATGTTACCATGCATATACATATGTCTATTGAACCAAATAAATATAAAAATATTACCTGTCCCAAATCAAACATTCTATGTTTTCTTAAAGGTGCTATGTAACTCTATATCCAAGAACCAAAAGTCTCAGGGCGTCCTTAAGGAAGCAAAGAATGCAAACATTTAGATACTTTTCAGTCATTTTGAATCTTTTAAGGTCGGGTTTATAAACAACTTAAAGAACTAAAAACGTTCAAAAACGACGTTTTTAATAATAGTTTACATCTAAGGCAAAGCGCAAAAACCAAAGCAAGCATCGCTAACTTTCAAATTCTGCATTCATATTTGAAAATAATTCCAAAAACTTTTAAAGATGCAAAGTTTATATTCATAAAAGATCACGATCTACTGCCCTGTAGGACAGCATGAGCGCCACTCTCCAATGCCCTGTCAACCAGTGTGGATGCCAACATCCAAGATCCAAAAAGCCAGTTTGGACACCACTAGTAACTGCCCTGCATGCCAGCATGGAAGCCACTTACAACTGCCCTGCCAGCCACCAGGAATGCCACTCTTCAATTCCCTGCAAGTCAGTGTGGAAGCCCCTCTCCAATGCCTTGCAAGCCAGCAAGGATGCCACTCTATGTCCAGAACACCAGCATGGACTTCACTCACCAAAATCCCTGCAAGACGGCGTGGACACCACTAGCGTGATCCAGAGTGTCCACCCCACTATGATTTTAATTAACTTCGGCAAATGGTATCTTTAGACAAATATAAGAACCAGTATTTTTCATTTTGGAATATTGGTTCTAGTTTGGAATTTAAAGCCGTTCAAAGTATCCCTCCGTTTGGTAGAATTTTTTTAATCCTAAAACAAAGTCAATTGACACATCTTGCTTCAACTTACATTTGTAATAGCAGTTATTAATATAGAATAGTGAAATTGATCATACTTATTAAGAATTTTATGTATATTTCAAATAGCACTCGTAACATGTAACTAAATGCCCAGACGTACAGGCAATATATTGTCACGTGTACCTAGCCGGTGCCACCGCCATTTCTGTCACGATCCACCTTCAGAGGGGGGGGGGGCGAGAATCGTAGCTCTTTACATAGAAACAACTCGCTTGGCATCAACTAGTCTTAACTTCATAAAATACTTTACTGTACCTAGGATCATAGGTTCGTCATCCCGTACAGGATGTCTGGTGAGAGCTGAACTAAGGAGATTTTGCAAAATAACATAATACTTAATTAAAATTATTTTATTCTTAAAGTCAAATACTCAACATCATTTTAAAGAACATTTAAATAGCGGGATTACAATTTAAAACAATAATCTCTTTACTTCCTTAACGATTGAACGACCTTACAAGAGAGAGAATGAGAGAACTTCACTAAACACTTCCCTAGTCCTTCCGAATACCTCAAATCATAATTAATACTTAAAATTAAAACAAAGATAAGTCCATACTCACATTTTCCGAAAAGCCTTTCTTGATCGATTACTTTAAAAAAATAACGTAGGGGCCTCTCCTGCCCTTGAAATCCCGAACGAACATTACATTTTAAAAACTATGACGCGTGACCCCTGACGAGGGCCATAGCCTCCGCCCGAAAGCTTGACGACTACATTATGACCTAACTTAAATTAAACGACTCGTGGCCTCTGGCGTCGACCATAGCTTCCGCCCGAAAGCTTGAATTCCTACATCACGAACGAACTAACAACTCGTGACCACAGGTGAGACGCATAGCCTCCGCCTGAGTGAGCCTGAATTCCTACATCACGAACGAACTAACAACTCGTGACCACAGGTGAGACGCATAGCCTCCGCCTGAGTGAGCCTGAATTCCTACATCACGAACGAACTAACAACTCGTGACCACAGGTGAGACGCATAGCCTCCGCCTGAGTGAGCCTGAATTCCTACATCACGAACGAACTAACAACTCGTGACCACAGGTGAGACGCATAGCCTCCGCCTGAGTGAGCCCCGAGTCACCACTCACTTGCGCTTAAATTCGCGCGCCCTGCCGCGCCTACCATAACAAAAGCTCGTTATTGAAGTCAAATTTACTAAACAACTAACTAGAACATCTGGGAAGACTACCCCCCCTCTACCCCAATGTGCAGGCCACACCGCGCGGCTTGTTACGACAGCGCGCCCCAGTAACTGCGGCCCGTGGCTGCGCCAGCGCGCGGCCAAACAAACAAACAAAATTCTGCAAGCCCGCAGCGCGCCGCGCCGGCCCCGTGCCCCAATTACATGGTCACGCCACTTGCGCTGACGAGTGAACAGAGCAGCCAGCCCAGAGTCCCGTCAGTAAAGTCCCTAAATTTGATTTCAACAACCCTGCAAAATTTCAACCCGCGACATAACCCTCCCCTCACAGAGCTCGAGCCCCATCGAGCTACCTCAAAATTACAAATTGTCTTTTTCCATTAAACCATAACTATAAATTCCTCATTTCACAAAAATAATAATTTTCTTAGTTCCTTGCTGTCTGAACATACATCTAGATTCTGCATAAGATTTATTTTAAAACAACAAGTATTCATAAAATTAAATGTAAAACTTTTATCTGGTTTGTTCTCACAGGAACCTTCAGAGGCTCGAGTTCTCAATTCTAAAAAAATTGTTCTGTTAGTGAAGCTCTCTTTACAAATTAAATTACTGTTCTTAGTTTCTCAGTATTCGTTAAACAATGTGCAAATTCTTGATAATTATTATTATTTTTTTTTTTCGGTTTCCGTTTATTACCATACTTCTTTCGTTCTTCAAAAAAAATTAAGTGTCCTTACAAAATTATCAGTGTTTCAAATTAATTAAACTCTTATCTCGTGAAGGTTGGTGCAACTCCTCGAAGTCAGTGTTGTCGAGAAGAGTAGCTCCCTGGGCTGGCCATCAGCAAACACCACTCAACTCCAACAGCTACTGGACTGGCTTCCAGGGCAGCTCACAACTTCTCCCCACATCTGCTTCGGAGTTGTGCCATCCTCATCACGAACAGATTACAATTCTGAAACATCATCAACAGGCATTACCATCACGCCTGACAAATACAAAACTAACTACTAAACTGCAATCGATGGGCAAGGATGCAAACACACAAAAAAATATAATTAATTAATTCAACTGCTAACATAAAGTATCCCACCCTTAGCATAATCTAATCAGGCAAATAATTTGATAGGAAAAACTTAAGGAAGGGAAACATGACCTCCAATGATTTTCCCTAACTCTTGAGTCTTGATCTTCTCTATACAGCAAATAGTCCCCACGAAGTAACTGGGTTGAAGGTCAGTTCACATGACCCACCCATAACCTCTTCTACTCTTCTTTTCTTCTGGGGGCAACCACAATGCCCACCAATCTCTCTCCATGGTGCCGAACCAGCTATCCCATGAGAGTAAACAACGTAGTCAATAGAAGCGCAGAGGGGAAACACCAATCTCTGGCTTGTCGAGTCATAAAACTGCTTTATCTTCTTCTTCTTCTGAGTAAAAATATCTGACTAACCTTGCTTCTATTCTTCCAAACAGTAAAAGTTCATCAGGTATCTTCATGAAAGAAACATTCTAACTAATAATTCTTCATTTTTCTTCTTCTTTATTTCTGTTAGTTGTAATAGAAGGCCATGTTAGGGAGGTTATAGGGAAAAAGAGTGGCCAATTCCCACCCCATCACCCACCTAGATCATGACTAATTAACTTTTAAACTTTCTATTTCAAACAAATAAAAAAAAAACATTTTTTTTTTATTCAAACTTTTAAACTATAATTACTTTTACTTCATAACCTCAAAAGCTAATCAATAATTCTAAATGAAATTGTGATTTACTGCATCCTTGTTCCATCCGATCTGTTTGTTTATAACCTTTCTTGTAAAGTATAAAATTTTCAAACATTACTAATTCAAAAAAAAGTAAATTCTGGTGTCCTTCGAGTTACAATTAAATTTACTATTTCTTAGCTTGAAATAATTTAAGTTTTCAGAACTATTTCATTGTCTAACTCAAAACACTTAAAAATCAACTCAAAACAACAAATCATCAAAATCAATAAGATCATCTGACCTACCTATCAGTACTGTGAACTTGAACTGTTCGTACACATTTATAATAAGCTATTGTATTGAAATTCCAACCTAAATAAGGTTTTAAAAAAACTACTAATCCCTCTGTAAATTAAGAAAATTAACTTTAAAAATTAAACTTAAGGTATTAGTTCTTTTTGACAGCTACCACAACTCACTAGTTCCATTACATTACTATAACCTAAAAAGTTCTGTAAATAATGTTTATAACAAAAAAAACTCCAGTTACTGTCTTCCATAAAAAAATAAAACTTTACATGACCTTATTAATCTCCACTTGTAAGTCCATGGCTGCCAGCTTTCTCTTCTCTTGAATCTTCAGTCTTGGCTCTTGTTTCAGTGATCTTGTATCTTGTCTCTCGAACTCTTGTCATCTTGTAAACTGGACTGCTGCTCAGCTCATCTTAAGGAATCTGTAACAGTTTCAAAAATACATGTTAATTTAAATTACATAATTCCTGTTCTTTGGTCCTAAAAAAAAATTGTATTATTAGTACACATTACCCTGAAACAACATTATTATTCATTGTTTATTACTTAAAAAAAAATGCTTTACCATAAAATCCTTTTTTGTTCTTTTCATTAGGCCTATTTATTTTCCTTCTTCTTAATTAAATTCTGCTTCAAATGTTAATCCTAACTTAAGACCTACCATCTATTTATTATTCATTACCTACATTATTTATGTTACCCTAAAATTCCCATAAGTTTCTAATACTTCCTATCAAAGACATTCTCTCTAAAAAAAAAAATTTACTTGTGACTCTTAACTTAACAAACTTAAAAAAAACTTTTACACTAGACTTAACTTATTATTCATTCTTAGTTACTAAATTTCTATTTGTAAACTTTAGTACTTACAAACAAAAACTGCCTATTTCTCTCTACCTCTTAATCTCTTTCAATTATTACAATAATAATGTTACCTTGCATCTTTAAACTTTCTTCTTTTCAATTAAATTAGACATCTCATAACAATAAAAATTCTGCCTATACTCTTCTTATGGGTGTACAAACCAACAACAAAATTTCAAATTCTCAAGTTTCCTTATATTTAAATTATGCAATACAAATAACCTCTGTGGTGCCTGTACCCTTTTAGGCCTACCACCTTCTCCTCTCACAGCATGACAACTCTTATTCCTCGGGGTCTGTATTCACTGTTACAAATCAAATATCTCAAATAAATTAAAAACAAATTTATTATTTTAAGAAAACAAAAATTTACATTGAATTTACTATGGAGCCTGGAAATCTTAATGTCTCACAGCAGCTAACATGACTAAATCCCATGGAACCCCAGGTTTACATAACCTGTGCCCAAAAATTTAAGCATACCAGGCTTTCTCTGCACTGGTTTTACAGCATCACACACTATTTAGGGCCCCTGATCTGCCATCAGTCCCAAGGAGTTTTCCCACAACCCCTCTCTACACAAGCGCCTACCGCATTCCTCTCAAATGGCTATCGGTTTTACGGCATTCTTTTGGGATCCGACCATCAAGTTAGGGCTAATCGAACATTAAACCTCCATACTTTCAAACAATAAAAATCAATTAAATTTTCTCTGTAAATTCTAAAAATCAAAAAAAATTATTCCAACATGCCAAAGAAACTTCCAAAAAAAATTCATAATCTTATCTTCAAACCATTAAAATAAAAATAAATAGATTACTCTGTTTTCTCCTTAATAACTGTAAACTGTCACCAAATATCATGTCATAAATTTTAACTATGCTTACTGACTCTTAATCAAAAAATCTCATTTGTCCTAATTAATAAACAACCGATTTCCTTAAAATCTCACTGTATCTCTCACACTCAAACTTCACTGGCTGAATATCTCAATAAATTCAAAAACAATTATCTAAACTCTTAAATAAACTCCTCCCCAATTATTCAAATTACTTCACCTTATTTTATTTCATTACTTAAAACACCTTACTCAAAAAAAATTAATTAATTATCTAGCTATCTTCCATTATTATTTATTTACCGAACAAAACTTTCTCCTAAATTAATTTAGTAAAATTCAATTTCACATTAGGCAAGTACACTAACTCTCTACAGCAATGTTTCTCATTTCCCTCCTTCCTAACTGAATCCAATCTTACTTAACCTCCAGGGAATTTACCTCACAAAATAACCAAAAATTTCACTGTAGTGCCTATCTGCTATAGGCCCACTACACAGGGGGCTCTAACCCCACCAACAAACTTCATTGAAATGGTACCCTATCCCATACAGGATAGCCACTTCGGTACTACCATGGGGAACTCCTGCCCCAAACTACTCACAACTCTCAGGATTCTCCTGACCCTTAATTCCGTAGTCAGCCCATCTCCTATGGTCTGCGCTACAATTCCCTTTCTTCCCAGGGACACAACGCCTCACCTTAGGGTCCCTCGCCCTAATGAAAACATTAATTTTGTCTCTCTGTTCTTTTGGAGTAAATTCCCTCTACACACAAAATCTAGCCTTCCCAGTTTTCTTAATGCTTATCGATTTTATAGTGTACCTCCTTAATAATGTTTACAAATCCCAAAAAAATATTTTTAAAACCGAGGTAGAATTTAACTAACAAAAACATAAACAACTTACAACGAAACACTTCTAGCCTATACATCATACACTTCTTGAATTAAATTACTTACATACTGAAAGTTCCTCTTCTTCTAAAACACACTTAAATTTAAATTTATTTAACCAATAGTCTATTTTCTTATCGCTAAGTTACCGTACAGCTGATCAAAACAAGGTCACGGCCTGTCCACGTCTCCGTATGAGCCCGTGACGTCACCGAATTCCATCAGGTGCGCCAACCCTCGCTTGCGGTTCCTCCGTTCTCCGCTAGGTCTCAGCACCTCCCCGTCACGTGTTCACTCTGCCACGTCCACTGACGTGTCGTTCTGAAACAACTCTCAACATTTTTCTAATTAAAACAAAACATCACTATAAATTCTATAACTCTCTTTTACATAAACTCTCGTTTTCTCTTTAATTCCTTTCTAACGTTTATCCTTCCCTCGACTGATTTAATTCGTACGTCTCGTCTCCTACGCGCACGAAAACAAAACAAACTTCTCTTGAAAATAATTCCTATTTACGACAAAAAATTTTTATTTTAAATTATAATTCTCTTAACCTACAATCTTAAAATGAACTTCAATTAAATTAAACCACTTGCATTATCTCTAATAAGCATTTAACTTATAACGTATTCTCCTCACGTAATAATCCCCGATATAAATCTACAATAAATTCAACGACTTAAAACAACTTATCACTATAAACTTTATCCTTACAAGTATCCTCAAATAAACATCTGTTACGTCAAAAAAAAAAAATCTCAAAGACTTCCTCCTCTTAGATTAAATTCCGTAATCCTCTCCTCAAGTAAACTCTTAATAACCTGCTATCAGAAGCTGAAACTAACTTAATAATAAACATAAAAATCTACCTCTCTCTCTCTCCAGAAATAGAACTTACCCGGCGCCTCCACCATTTCTGTCACGTGTACCTAGCCGGTGCCACCGCCATTTCTGTCACGATCCACCTTCAGAGGGGGGGGGGGCGAGAATCGTAGCTCTTTACATAGAAACAACTCGCTTGGCATCAACTAGTCTTAACTTCATAAAATACTTTACTGTACCTAGGATCATAGGTTCGTCATCCCGTACAGGATGTCTGGTGAGAGCTGAACTAAGGAGATTTTGCAAAATAACATAATACTTAATTAAAATTATTTTATTCTTAAAGTCAAATACTCAACATCATTTTAAAGAACATTTAAATAGCGGGATTACAATTTAAAACAATAATCTCTTTACTTCCTTAACGATTGAACGACCTTACAAGAGAGAGAATGAGAGAACTTCACTAAACACTTCCCTAGTCCTTCCGAATACCTCAAATCATAATTAATACTTAAAATTAAAACAAAGATAAGTCCATACTCACATTTTCCGAAAAGCCTTTCTTGATCGATTACTTTAAAAAAATAACGTAGGGGCCTCTCCTGCCCTTGAAATCCCGAACGAACATTACATTTTAAAAACTATGACGCGTGACCCCTGACGAGGGCCATAGCCTCCGCCCGAAAGCTTGACGACTACATTATGACCTAACTTAAATTAAACGACTCGTGGCCTCTGGCGTCGACCATAGCTTCCGCCCGAAAGCTTGAATTCCTACATCACGAACGAACTAACAACTCGTGACCACAGGTGAGACGCATAGCCTCCGCCTGAGTGAGCCTGAATTCCTACATCACGAACGAACTAACAACTCGTGACCACAGGTGAGACGCATAGCCTCCGCCTGAGTGAGCCTGAATTCCTACATCACGAACGAACTAACAACTCGTGACCACAGGTGAGACGCATAGCCTCCGCCTGAGTGAGCCTGAATTCCTACATCACGAACGAACTAACAACTCGTGACCACAGGTGAGACGCATAGCCTCCGCCTGAGTGAGCCCCGAGTCACCACTCACTTGCGCTTAAATTCGCGCGCCCTGCCGCGCCTACCATAACAAAAGCTCGTTATTGAAGTCAAATTTACTAAACAACTAACTAGAACATCTGGGAAGACTACCCCCCCTCTACCCCAATGTGCAGGCCACACCGCGCGGCTTGTTACGACAGCGCGCCCCAGTAACTGCGGCCCGTGGCTGCGCCAGCGCGCGGCCAAACAAACAAACAAAATTCTGCAAGCCCGCAGCGCGCCGCGCCGGCCCCGTGCCCCAATTACATGGTCACGCCACTTGCGCTGACGAGTGAACAGAGCAGCCAGCCCAGAGTCCCGTCAGTAAAGTCCCTAAATTTGATTTCAACAACCCTGCAAAATTTCAACCCGCGACAATATGCTAGAAGTGGAAAAATTTGACTATCAAAAATTGTAAACATTTGTTCAGTAATCCTGTTATAACTTTTTTATTTATTAATCTTTACGATCTGGGGCATGAAACCATTAGAAAGAGCACAGAATTGGCTGCAAATTGTTAGAATAAAATTGGTTAATATTAACCTTCCTTCTTTATAAAAGAAAGTTACTTGGGAAAGAAGTGGTTAAGATGATTAAAAATCAGTTTTAAGTTTACATAATTTTTACATGTAAAAGCAAATATGTAGTAAAATATTTATTCCAAAATAAATAAATATTGATCGAGCCTTGTTGGAATGCACGTTTTATATACTGTACGCCAATATATATATATATATATATATATATATATATATATATATATATATATATATATATATATATATATAAATGAAAAGAAGAAAATATTTGAAGAAAAGTTATGGTTCAATTAATGTTTAGTCAATCAGTTTGCATAATATTGCAACTCCTTGCTTAAATGTGGATCATCTAATATATTGCATCCTCTAAATGTTTACTGTAGGGTGATCTCATAGAAGATATTAATCAGTCACAGGTTGTCCATAGTGTGTGACTTCGGAGCTACTATTTTTCTATACACTTCAACAAGTTGTCTGCGATTGTTTAATCTATGACTGTTAATGTTAAAGTGTTGACATGTGGCTGGTTTTATTTATTTTAATAAGTTATTTGCTTTGTATTTTCTGACTGGATAAAACTAAAGTTTTTTTTACAATGTACAATGGCTACCAGTTTATATGAAAAGTGTTTCATATAAATAAATAAACAGACAAGAAGATAATTCTTAATATTGTTGAACATCCTTATGAAGAAAAACAAATGATTCTTTGGAGGATACATGGATTAAAAATGCATTCAAATTCAAGTAGAAGTTCACACCACTATGCATCACTCAATAAATATTACCAGGAAGATTTTAAAAAATGTTGTGACCCAGCAAAGAAACACAAAAGGTCTACAAAAAGTAGCATAAGACCTATATCTCTTCAAATGGCCAAATATGTGAGAAGGAAAGCTGGTGTTATCTAAGTTCCCAAAAAAAAGCTGTATTCCAACTGTAGTATGAAGTTATTTCAAGAACAAGAGTTTAACAATCCACAGAATTATTCTAACGAAGAGGAAAGCACAGACCCTCACAGGCTTACACCTACGAAGGAAGACCTTAGTGACACTGCACAATTTGAAAAGAAAGATTTGAATTTGGACGTAGTTATGCAAAAAGGAACCAACCCACAATGTTGTTATATTTTATTTGAAAATAAATTAAAATAGTACAAGGTTGATCGTACCGTCGTTGCTATTATTATATCAGTATTTATACTAGACCATTAAAATTATACCCACATTATGTTATCAATACGAGAATTACAATTTACAATTAACTTTAACTACAAAATACTCAGAATAGGTTTCATGTGGGTTGGTTCCTTTTTGCATAACTACGTCCATTTAAGCATGAGTAGGGGAGACCGGGGCTGGTTGTAACAGGGGCAGGTTGTAACAGGGCGAATAGTTCCACGACCAGCCACAAGAGCGTATCATCGTTTCAGCCATCAAGGCACATTATGATGCCTTCAGTGCGAGTGGTAACACTGTGGCAGTCGGACGATTTCACTGGCGACAAGAAGGAAAAATTTGTTTTTGGACGAGGTAAGTAAATATTGTTTGTTTGACTGACATGCGTATTGTACGTAATGTATAGGGAGTTTAGAAAATGTCTTCGGGGCAAAATAATCTCCTAAGCTTTAGGTTCTGATATGTTCTGTTGGCATTGGAAACAAATACAAACTATATGGTAAAATTAAATGTGTTCTATAATGATGTCACATGGGGTAGGTTGTAACAGCGAAATTAATCTGTTACAACCTGCCCCACGTACTGTTACAACCTACCCCGTGACCACGTTTACCTAATTTATTGTTCCTTTTAAGTCTTTTATGAAAGAAAAAAAATACATTTTAAACGGTTTTATCTTGTAGATGTAATTAATAACTTCCAGTCAAATTTTAATTTCAGATGCGTAACTACAAAAGAAAAACCGACAAAGGAAAATATTCTATTGACATGTTGGAGAAAGCAGCTGAAGTTGTAAGAGAAGGAAGATCTGTTAGGCATGCTGCGAAAACGTACAACATCTGCCATGTGACACTTGGGAGGTACATAAAAAAGAAAAACAAACGTAAGTTGCATTCATTAATGAATTTTCTTAATTACATCTGCTTGATTTCTAACATAAATACGTCTCAACAATGGGTTGTAAACGTTTTTTATTGTATTAGTACAAAAATATGGTTTTGCGTAGTTTAGATTTTCTTATGTGAAAACAGGAGCAAAATTAACATAGGCCTGTATGGTTTTTCTATTGTTTCAGGTTTAAATGCAGTCGATATTAATTTTCGAGAGGAGTGGAAACCTTTGGCTGGTTATTATGGGAACAGACAGGTATTTACACCTTTGCAAGAGATCGCTCTTGTTTCCTACATAAAAACATGTTCTGACATATATTTTGGACTCACTCCACGTGATGTACGTCATCTTGCATTCTTATGTGGGAAGAAGTATAATGTTCCCATGCCAAACACATGGAGTGACAAAGAACTAGCAGGTGCAGATTGGCTCTCTTCCTTTTTAAAGCGCCACCCAGACCTTTCCATTCGGACTCCAGAGGCAACTAGTTTGGGAAGGGCTTCTAGTTTTAATCGTGCCAACGTTTCCAAATTTTTTGACAAACTCTCTGAAGTTTATGATCGCCATTCTTTCACAGCTAATGACATTTGGAATGTAGATGAGACCGGGGTCACTACTGTCCAGAATCCTTCAAAAATCGTAGCAAGAAAGGGGGTAAAACAGATTGGAGCAATGACATCATCTGAACGAGGGCAGTTAGTTACTCTAACTGTAGCAGTAAATGCTGCTGGAAATGCTATCCCTCCTATGTTTATTTTTCCTAGGGTAAGGTATTATGATCACTTCATCAGAGATGGTCCAACTGGATGTATAGGTGCTGCAAATAAGTCTGGCTGGACTACGGAGGTAGAGTTCTTGCTTTTTCTTAAGCATTTTGTTTCTTGTATTCGTTCGAGCCCAGAGAAACCTATCCTCCTCCTTCTAGACAATCATCAGTCGCATTTAGCTCCTGACTGTTTAGATTTTGCCAAAGAAAATGGCATTGTAATGTTATCGTTCCCACCTCACTGCACTCATCGCCTTCAGCCACTTGATCGAAGTGTTTTTGCCCCACTCAAAAAACAGATCAATACGGCAATGGATGCATGGTTGAGGAACAACAAAACACCAGAGAGCACAGTTAAGCCTATGTCAATCTATGATATTCCCTCAATCTTAAAGATAGCTTTTCCCACTGCCACAACGCCAAGAAATATCCAACAAGGATTTGAGAAATGTGGAATACATCCTTATAATAGGGAAATATTTCAGGATGCCGATTTCGCTCCTTCGTTTGTGACAGACAGGCCTGATCCAGACTTAGCACCAAGTTGTTCACACGATGTGTCCAGGGATTCACAAGGAACACCAGTTAAATCATTTTCTAACTGTTCCCACACACCAGAGAAGTTTTCTCCAGAAGTGGTTCTACCTCTTCCTAAAGTCGCTCCAAGGAAAAGGAAAGGAGGAAGAAAGACCAGGAAAAGTGCCATTTTGACGGATACTCCAGAGAAGAAAGCCATTGAAGAAGAATTTGCGAAACGAGGAACACCAGGCTTGATTAAGAAAAAAGGGAATGTATCACAAACGCGCATGCCTGCAAAATCCACGCCCAAACGTTCTCTAAAACGAAGATCAGCAGAGTGCAGCTCATCAGAGGAAGAAAGCGAGTGCTTTTGTTTAGTGTGTTTGGAATCATTCTCTACAAGCAAACCAGGAGAGGAGTGGGTTCGTTGTCTAAACTGCCAGTTATGGTCGCATTTTTCTTGTGCAAAAAAATCTAAAATGTATATTTGTCATAATTGCCAATCAGATGAAATCTCTGAGTGAGGACCACTGTTCATTTAATATTTGACAAACTGAAGTTAAACAAGTGAAAAAATAATAATTTTTGTTGAAATATATTGTATAAGTAGTAATTTGTTATAAGTAATCCTAGTAAAAATTATATTTTACCTTGTAGTAATGTTGTTACAACCTACCCCAATGTGTGTTACAACCAGCCCCGCCTCGGGGCAGGTTGTAACACTTTACACTTCCGAGGTTTTAGATTTGTACAGAAAAATATGCTAGAGGAAAATTTATGTAAAAATTGTTTTGTAAAAGTAGAATAACTACTGAATAAGTTAGCTCAGTCAGAAGTGCCGTTTATGTTATCCATGATCAGATAAAAAATAAAATAGCGAAACTGTTACAACCAGCCCCGGTCTCCCCTACTCATTATGTATCATCATTAAAACTAAAAAGACTTTCAAAGCATTCAAAATTAGTGTATGGTAAAACACAGATAGCTGAATTCAAAAAGTAAAGTGAAATAAAAATTAGCAGCAGTTAGTACTGATGAACAAATAACTGAAGAGTCAGTTATTAAGAGTGCAAGTAACTTAAATTTTCTAATCGGTTATAAAAATTGAAATATGCAACATCCATAAGGGAGAAGTTACACATTTTCTCAGTTGAACCTAATTCCTGGTCACGAAAAAACAAATTCCACAGAATTCAATTTTTCTTAGTACATAGAAAGAAAATCACGACAGTTGGAAAAAGAAAAAATAATTCTTTCATATCCTGAGCCTTTGCAAGGCCGAAAATTGTTTGCTAAAGTTGTTGAAAAAGTTACCAATTGTTATCAAGCAGATGAAAACAGTAGACAGGTGCCAAAGATAAGGTTAGTGTACACAAAAATGTTTATGAACAAAAGTGCCTAGTACTCTCTAATCTTAAGGAACTACACAGAAAATACAGAGAGAAATTTCCTGGTGATAAAGTAAGATTTTATAAATTCTGTGAGCTTCGCCACAAATGGTATTTCACATTTGGTCAGCCAGGTACTCATTCGGTCTGTGTTTGCTCAACACACCAGAATACAATACTTCTTTTAAGAGCTATGAATTTCACAGAACTCAAAGCTAAAGTACCTTATTAATTATTTACTGGTATGGGATAGTGAAAACCGTGATTGCATGTTAAGAATGTCCCAACTATCCAAATTTTGTAAAAGTACAAGAATACCTAAGAAACATTTTAACTGACTTGGATGATGATGAAATTCCGTTTTCACAATGGGTAATTACTGATCGCAGCCATTTACAAACATTGGTCCTTCCTTCATGTGAGTTTACTGATCTGCTTTTGAAGAAACTGGCACCTTTAATACCACACTCATTTGTCTCTAATCAGCAGTCAAACTATGTGAAACAGAGGAAAGAAAAAATTCGGCCAAATGAAATACTAGTTTTAATGGACTTTGCAGAAAACTTTTTTTGTTATCATTGGGTGTTCTGCTTGCACGAAATTGAGTCATATCAATGGGTCCATTCTGCTTGCACATTACATCCAGTAATTTTGTAGTTCTTAGAGGATGGAGAAACATGTAATATGTCTTTGTGCTTTATTTCAGATTACCTAAGCCATGATGTTCTCTTTGCATATGAGGTTCAAAAAAGATTGATCTTACTAAGTCATGAAGAATTCATTTAACAATAATCAAATTGAGTATATCACAGATGGTAGTTCATCAGAATACGAGGTTTTTTTTTTCAACCTCCGATCGGCTGTAATAAAAAAACGGGAATGAATTGGGAAATTATTTTAATGTCAAAAGAAACGTGCATCTTTACTCTATTTTTCCACATAATCACCGTGCAGATTGAGGCATTTGTCGTACCGATGCACCAGCTTTCCAATATCCTCTGCATAAAATGATGCCTCCTGCCTATTCAGCCACGTTTTAACAGTGCTCTGCAGTTCATCATTGGTGTTGAAGCGTCGTCCTCCAAGCCACTTTTTCAACGTGGGGAAAAGGTGATAGTCACTCGGTGCCAAATCCGGACTGTAAGGAGGGTGATCAAACACAACTGAGGTGTGAGTTGGCCGCTCCACATGGTTGGTGGAAGGGGGTAAACACTACGAGACGTGTCGATTCGTGTACGATCTATTAGGGTATCGATTAATGGGCATGCCATGGAAAAATGAAACTGTAATCACACTGCAGGGCACTGTTAAAACGTGGCTGAATAGGCAGGAGGCATCATTTTATGCAGAGGGTATTGGAAAGCTGGTGCATCGGTACGACAAATGCCTCAAGCTGCACGGTGATTATGTGGAAAAATAGAGTTAAGATGTACGTTTCTTTTGACATTAAAATAATTTCCCAATTCATTCCCGTTTTTTTATTAAAGCCGATCGGAGGTAGAAAAAAAAATAACCCTCGTACAATAATTTTAAAAGTTTGTACTACCTCTGCTATCACTTGGAATATTTCGATTTTAAAGCTTCTTGGATTTTTGATGCAACAAGTCAAGGTAAAACAGCTTGTGATGGTGAGGAGGATGTGATGAAAGGGAAGTATCTAAAGTTAGCTTGCAAGACCGTATAAAAATCATATTTTGACAACTGACCAGATATTTCAATTTTGGAATAAATATTTTAGTAAAATTAAGTTTTTAGCTCATTAAAGAAGACGATGTTCACGCAGTGGAAGAAAAGCTTAACAAGTGTTTCTCAGAGTTCAAAACTGTGTCTGGAACAAGATAGTTGCATTATTTCACACCACTATCTATAACTGTAATAGCAGTTCAACGAATTAGCTCTGATGATAATTTTTCGTTAAGAGTAGGTACTCTTTGACTGAAAAAACAATTCAAAACAATTCAAAACAATTCGTATGTGTGTCCACTTTATATCATATGTGTTATATTGGGTAGTGCTTGAAAAAGAAGATGAAGATGCATTTATTAAGTTTATGCATCCTGACTGGCCAGTTAAATTATTTTACTGGCCAGAACATCGTAATTGTGGCCAGGAAGATTCATGCTGGGTGCAATTAGTCTACATTATTTGCACTGTTTATGTTCTGGAACTTGAAACTCAGGTTGGAAGGGTGCGTTATAAACTGACATCCATTAGTGAGAGAAAAATTACATAAAAATGGTCAAATTGTAATCAGCTTCTTCATAGATTACATTGATAAAGATATTAAAGTGGGCCTACTTCAGGTAATAATAATAATAATAATAATAATATCTGTATTCTAAAAAAAGCAATTTTTATGAGCAATGTTTGCAGGCCTAACTTTTGACTACTGTAATTCTGTAATTTATTTTTATTTATATAAACTTATGTACCGTATGTAAGTACAGTTACAAATTTTATCTACCAAAACATTTGAAGGGCCACGGGGAAGAACGATCAATGTCCATTTTTTTTTTGCCAAAATGAGTTACCAGTGGAAACCGGTTGCTTAGAAGTGACAGAAAACATCTGTGAAATCATCCGGGCCAGAAAGATCATAGTCCCTTAGTTATAGCAATAATAAGATAGGGGCTAATGGGCAAGAATGATCATAGTCCTTGCGCCGACGGGAAAGGAGGATCAATGTCTATTCTGTCTCCCCACTCCAGTCCAGTCCACTCCAGCACCATTCCTGCAGCTGTGTTTTGTTTACTGTTTTGTCAATGCTTTAATAACAACATTCATTTATACAACCTAACCTTTTGATATTGTGTATGATGTTAATGTAGGCCTACTACAGTGAATAATGTAGAGTGATTTTAGTGCCATAGACAGTGTAAAAGGGACTAGTGTCCGTAGTGATGTGAAGAAAAGGAAGACCACTGGTAGAATGAAGGACGTAATGAAGAAACTGCGAGCTTGAACTAATGAAATAGGAGAAGTTTGCAAGTGCTTTCGCCACAAATTTTTTGAGGTTATTTCGCCTGAGGAACGGCACCAAATTATATCTAACTTTAATGCACTGGGTGATTACAATAAGCAGAATCAGTATTTGAGTGGATTTATCAGTGTTATTCCCGTTCAGCGGCGTCGCAATAGAAAGGATGATGCAGAGGCAAGTAATCATGTTTCTTCTTATTGTTATCGTGTACGTGCTCGGATCAATGGTAATGATACATTGCAAGACATTACTGTTTGTCACAAAGCCATCATAACCTTACACGGTATCACAAACCGCCGTGTACCAACTATTAAGAAACATTTGACTAAATTTGGTAATTCTAAGACAGATGGTCGAGGTAAACACCAAAACAGACCAAATCAATTAAGTGAGGAAACTAGATCTAAAGTGTTAAATTTCATTAAATCTCTGAAAGGAAGAAAATCTCACTATTCATTAAAAGACACTTCAAAGGTTTATTTACCTGCAGAGCTAAATAAAGCCAAACTACACAGAAAGTTCAATGAGTCTAATAAAGAGCACACTATTGGTTTAACAACTTTCTGTGAAATTTTTGATTCCAATTTCAATATCCGTTTCGGATACCCAAGAAAAAATACGTGCAGCACCTGTGACTTATTAAAATCAGAAATATTTGTACTAGAAGGAAAAATGCTTAATCCTACTGACGAGGAAACTAGAGCATCTTTAGAAAAGGAGTTGCTGACTAAACAAAAGGAAAAGAAAGTACACTTGGCAAGAAGTGAAAAGTTTTATTCAATAAAGAAAAATATTCGTAAAGAATCCAGAAAAAGTGAAACTTGAGGCATTGACTGTTGATTTCCAAAAAAAAATCTACCAACCCCCAATATAACAACATCTGATGTGTACTACCGTCGGCAACTGAATTTTATTTATTTCAATATTCATGTTCTGTCAGACTCAAACTCATTATTTTACACATATAATGAAAGTGTCGCTCGAAAAGGGGCGGATGACGTATGCTCAATGCTAAAACACTTCTTTGAAAACATTTTGAGTTCAAAAGTAAAGCACATCGTTATGTTCTGCGATTCATGTGCGGGGCAGAACAAAAACTTCACAGTTATACGTTTTCTGCACTACACAGTTCATACACTTAAACGATTTTAAACCGTGAAAGTGATTTTCCCTATGAGAGGCCACTCTTATATGGAGGGGGACAAGGACATGAGCCTTATAAATCCCAAATCGTACACTGAAACACCTGATGACTGGAGAGACGTCATCAGAAATAGTCGAATCAAACCATCGCCTTTCACTGTAGTAAATTGTTCTATAGAAGTAAAGTTTGAAACTTGGACGGACTTTTTATCTGGGCTTTATGTTAAAAAATGCCCTATGCGTACAAGACCGATACGAATTTTTAAAATTGAACAAAGTCAGACAAGATTTGTACTTCACAAGGAAAACTACTCCGGAAGCTATCTAAAGGCGGCTTTTGTTAAGAATCAAGGCACAGAAAACAAAAAATCAAGAAAATCTGCGAGGCAAAGTGAGACAAAGGTACTGGGGAACCTTTACAATGGAAAACTACCAATCAAACCAGCAAAATTGAAAGATCTTCTTCATTTAAAACAGTTCTTGACAAATGCTGCATCACAAGCTTTCTACGAGTCACTGGTACCTGACCCTGAATTGGATCAAGATGATGAGAATGACATCTAGTACGTTGACGACCCACCCATTGATACAGAATAACGGGAAAAACGATCAAGGTCCTCGTATGTTTTTGTGTTGAATTTTTTTTTACAAAGTTCTTATAAATTTTAAACATTTTTTTGTAATTGAGTATGAAATAAATGAATAATTGTAGACTACAATGCTCAAAAATTGTTTTTTTTTTCTATATGGTGTTTATTCAACTTGAAAATTAAAAATTTGAATACTGAAAATTTTGTTTGATTGGACTATGATCACTTATCTCCGTGGCCCTTCATTTCTTTAGGTCGTGTGAGGGTGAGAAATTTTATCTCACCATTTTGTAGCAAATGATGTGCTCTTTCTAATGGTACCAAGCCCGAGATTGTAAATATTAATAGGAACATGTTTTAATAGGATTACTGAACAAAAATTGTATGTACTTCAGGGCATTCAATAAATTTTACGAAGGATATTTGATATCTACGAAAAATTCTGAATAAGTATGGTAAATTTTACTATTGTATATTAACAACTAGTACAAATGGGTCATTCCATGCAAAATCAACAAATAATACAAAAAAAAAGCCACAACAATTATGAAATTTTGATGAAACTTGGTAGGACATATGCACCAATATTCTAGACTCAAAAATAATTTTTATAATAACTTTAAAAAAATACTTTTTATATGGCCTACTGTATCGCATGGACCAGCACAAAAAGACATTTCATTGTTATATTCTAAAATCTGCAGATGGTTTATTTGAATTAGGATCAATGTTTGTTAGGGCTCATTTGAAAGCTTAATAAATGTACTTTTTTTTAAATAGTCATAGTTTAGTTTCAGTTAAGCCCAAGCAGAGATTTTTGGAATTACATTTTAATTGAAAAAGTGATTTTTCATGGATTTTTCAACTTAAAAAACTTAATGAAGGATTAAAAAAAGCCCGAATTTTTACCTGTTAACCTAATAAGTGAGTAGTAAGCGCAGAAAAAAAATTGAGCTGTTATTTAAAATCCTTCAACATAAAAAAATCATAAAATTTCTAATGTTTTTAAAATTTACATTTTCAAAGCTCAAAAAAAATACACGGACAGGTTAAAAAATGTGAAAACACTACAATACCAAGTCCTTACAGTGTACTTTAAAACAAAAATAATTAATGTTGTTATTCCCAAGAGTTTAGTTGCCATGAGATTTTTTAAAAACTGTAGAACAGGAGTGACATCGCTAACTGTACATTAGGACAATAAGATTGAATATTTATCACACTGAGATACATTTAGGTCTTTACATATATAAATTATTGTTTAAATATGAATTACTTACAGAATTCGTTTACATTTATTGCATTGCCTTATATCTATTTAGAAGAGTTCACAGGTGTCCATTCATCTGTGGTGAGATGTTGTGACATCTTCCAATGGCTGCCATGACAAGTCTCTGGACCCATGTGTTGTCACAAGCTGACTTCTTGAAAGAGGTGGCAGGGCCTCGAGGATGGAAAAAGTGCGTCCTATATCCGTCCTCAGTATCGTGAACTTTTACTTCAGAACTTCACCTAACCACCACTCTGTATCATACACATAGCACACGTAATCCCTCAGTGTTTGATTAGTAACTTCAGCTTCCTTATTGACAAACAGTTTTGTATTGCATTGAAAGGGATGTTACACGAACGTGAAGAACACTTTGGCTGACTGGAATAAAACTATGTAATGATCTAGTTTGAGGTATTGGAATGGCGAGTTGGAACCTTGTCTGCTGCTGTTGTTCAACCTCTTCAACAATTGATTTGAGCAGAACTGAAAATATATGTTCTTTATATTGTCCACACAAACTTGAACATATCTAGAGGAGAGATGATATGGTTTTCTACAGTCCTCTGAAGACTTGCCTTTCTCACTAGTCTTTTAACTGTCCCACCAATTTCATCACATGGTCCTTTTCCATGGCATGTGGCAAAAAAAAAAAAAATGATCTGTTTGAACTCCAAAATCATCTTTATGGTTACACAGATTTATAGTTCTTGTTTTTGTACTGTGGCGCCAAACCATCAGAAAAGTAAATAATTTTTTTTTCATTTGAGGAAGGAAAGATTTTAGACTGACCAGAACTAATTTTTTAAAGGCATAGAAAGTGGTGGTGGTGTGTTCCAATGAAGCACTGATAATGCAAAATCACAGGTTCCTTAACTCTCCATCTACTTTGAAGTACAACAGAAATGCATGTATGGTGGCCTAATTACTAGACCAATGGTAGGATTGTACCTCACCTTGTACAATAATAGAACATTTTTCAGAAAAATCCCCCATTAATATGCATTCTTCCTCCACCATAGTCGTCTTCTCCATTTTTCAAGAATTCTTTTTGTTTCTTTGCAATAAAATCGTGGCTTCGAAGTTGCTCAAACCTTTTGACTAGCTTATCCAACGCTTCAAATGGAAGAACACAAGTCGATAGCTCACAACGGTCTGTTGAAACCCATAAATTGAATATCAATTTTGTTTCCATTTTTTTTTTTCAAAATCATCCCATCCTTCTTGAAGTACTGCACACAGCTTATTACTTCCTGGACATTCACTACATTTTGACAGCATGCACAGCTCATTATCAGTACTGCAGACCATACACAACAGGATATGTTTGTAGTCATAGTGGCCACTCGGTCACCAAAAATATTCCCTGATTTTTTCCCTGATTAAAAATTCAAAATTTCCCTGATATTTACAATTAAAAAAAAAACATACTTTTGATGAAATAATATAATATTATAGAAAGAGATTACTCACATTTTAGCACCCTGCTGTATTTTCTTCATTATATACATACAGAAGCTCGTTAATTAACATAATACATTTGAAATATGTGACTTTACATTATAGCGTCCCTTTCAGTGACCTGCAGTCTGTGTTTTGTTTTATGTCTAGAGACAGGAAAAATTCGCGAATTCATTTCGCGATAGGCTAAAATACAAATAGTTATACCTCAGTGCTGCCTCTGCTATTGACTCACAACTCACCTGGATGACTCTGGGCCAATGAGAAATACCCGACCAAAGCTTTATCGAATCTCAGGCTGCTAAGTTGGGACGTCTCACAAGACAGCAGCCAATGAGTGGGTGGCATTTGACCGAGAGTACGCAGAACTATGGAGTTCATCCTACAGGTTATTGAACCCGCGAATTTTTCCTGTCCCTAGAAATTTGGTATTTCAGTGGCGAGCGCTCAAATATTTTTTCACACAACTTTTGATAACTGTTCTTACATTCATTTTTGAAGTGTAACATTTCTAGTTGTGAAATATTCTTAATCTTAGTACTCTCAAAAAGGGATAACAGTAGAGTGCAAATTTTACCTTGTGTTTGATTTAAAAATGAAACAACTAATGGATAAATCTTCACTGCATTACAGTCAGTACTCCCATCTGTAGCTAAAGCAATTGGTCCACTTACTAAAGATTCAACAGTTTCAATTTAGTTTCACCAGCCATATACTCCACTAAAGCAGATGTTTTTGCTCTCGCACAGCTGTATTTCTGTGCAACTTTTGAGTCCGGAAACATAGCTCTATACAAATTACCCGAATGATCGGCTACTGCTATCGGTAAATTGTGTTCTACCAAAAAACTTGTAAAGAATAACTCTGCGTTTGTTACTTTCGTTTCTTCAGATGTAGCGAAAAACGACAATATAGATTTATGGCTCGTCACGGCTATAAAATGTTCTGCATGTTTCTTTGATTCAATATGCCGTCTACAGTCATCCCTTCCGCCATACCCAAAGTCACACGTGCATACATTACAAAATGCGTGGCGTTCCAAAACATTTGAAGATGACAAGCATGGCCATTCTTTTGAATAGTTTGGTCGAAAGTTCTGAAGAATAACGTTCTTTTTTTTTGCCCCAGATACACATTGTTCTGTCACACGCTTCATTTCTACAACCGGTACTGAAGAACACAACACTATCGAACAACATAAAAAGGTTTCACGTCTGTAGACACGACAAAAACACACTGATGAAAAAAATGGCTTTCAAGACAGTAATTAACACAACACAGGTTAGCCAAAGTACCGTACAAAAATTATCGTGATATACGTAGCTAACAAACGAAAAGTCCGAGAATATGTACTAGTTGTATCGTACAACGGACGTAATACCGTACCATTTCTATTACAAAACACAAAAATTAATCTACTTATTTCGACAGTACATGCACACATTTATTAGTTCCGTTATCTGCGCAACCACGTGATGTATTCGAACTGTGTTCACGAAACACGCACACCAGAAACGGAATTTTTTTCCGCTACCGTGCAGCACAAAGCCTCGTTTCCGTAATAAACCAGCGATGTTCCGTAATTCTATGTTAAATCCGTAATAATTACGGAAAATCCTTAATGGTTGGCAGATATGCGGCAATATACATGACACAAAAAATACACGGTTATTAAAAAAATTCCCTGACATTTCCCTGATAATTCCCGATCAACGTGATTTCCCTGATAAATCCCGGTTTTACCGGTGAGTGGCCACCCTGGTAGTTCATGTTTACTTTCACAGCTGCAAGCATCAGTTTTACATTCTGGTGGATGATTCACACACAGATAGAATGAGTGCCTGATGAACCACTTAACACAGAATTTGGGTCAGAGTTCCGCAAACTTAGAAAACCCTAGTTTCATGGGTGGGTTTTTTCTTTAAAACATGCATAAAGTTCCTTTTGGTTACATAAGATTAACCTTTTTTGAATGCTAACTTTAACACACAATCTTTTTTACCTGTCATAATCCTTCTGTACTCGTCATTTTCATAGAAATCTTGAGCAGTTTAATTAAAAATTCATCAAGTTTATTTTTACCCTGTTTCTTCGCTATTCGTGGTAAAATACCATCCTTTTCAGTCAATCTGCGTGACAGACGGACCAGATATTGGCTGACAATAAACTCACCCTGAACTTTAGCAGTGCTCCAGCTGCTAGGAAGCAAACTCAAAATACTGACCATTCGCCATCATTAACATATTTTCAACGTTATTAAAGCTGTTCAAGTAAAAGATGTACTTAGTTTTTCTATAACACAGGTAGCTATTTCATTAACTTTCTTCTTTACCCGTGACGGTCGAGCTTCATTCGACAACTTCTGTATCTTGACAGGAGAAATGCCAAGTGCTGAACAAGCTTCATTAACAGACTCAACAAGTACTGTTTCTGATTCGTAAACATCTGAACATTCATCTTTACTATTGACTTGTGTGTCTTGTTTTGGCCTTTGAATTTTATTTAAGCATTTTGTGCACAATGCTTTACCTGGGATTAAATTTAATTCAGGATTGCAGTCTGAAGGTTTTATTGATATCTCCCGCAGTGATTTTTTAACAGTTTTCGAGTGTACATTGTTAGGGTCTGAACAAGACTTGCCATTAATGTGAAAGTATCTGTCCAGAAATTCAGCTTAATGAAAAGTACAGACAGTTTTTATATCATTACCCTTACTTCTAAATAAAAATAATGTTTTCTGCTCTTCAACAAACTCAGAAATATTAAAAAATACAGAAGATCTAGAGTAAGGCAGTTTATGACACGCACTTTCTGTTTGAATACCAATGGAACAAGAACATTCCAATGTTAATTCAATCTGTACCTTTACAATTGTGTAATGAAAAATTTTCACCCTAAACTGGATAAATTTACTTTCATTATATTCTCTTAAAAAACTGAAGCTAAAAGGATAAACCAAAATTAATATGGTATAGAAACCGAAACACACAAGCTGTGTGTTTCTCATCACAGCCTCAACTGAGCAGGGGAGCTGGGCCTATAGCATAACAGTATTGTTGCTATATATTCCGGATGACTCGTTGCAGTGCATGCCAACAAGATGATTCACCAGCCAGCCACACATCCCTGGTGGATTAGTGGATGACCAATGACAGTGCATGCCAACCAAGTGATTAAACACACATCCTTGGATTCTTATTCACATACTGCCCCTCAAGCCACTAGGACCAGCGAATCATAACCTTCTACTTCAAAAGCTCATGGCAACTAAATCCTTGGGAATAACAACATTAATTTTTTTTATTTTAAAGTACACTGTAAGGACATGGTATTGCAGTATTTTCACATTTTTTAACCTGTCCCACGTATGTTTTTTGAGCTTTGAAATGTAAATTTTATGATTTTTTTTATGTTGAAGGATTTTAAATAACAGCTCATTTTTTTTCTGCACTTACTACTCACTTATTAGCTTAAGAGGTAAAAATTCGGGCATGTTATTTAGAATCCTTCATTCAGTTTTTAAGTCGAAAAAACATGAAATATCACTTTTTCAATTAAAATGTAAGTCCAAAAATCTCTGCTTGGGCTAAACTGAAACCAAACTATGACTATTTAAAAAAAAAAGTACATTATTAAGCTTTCAAATGAGCCCTAATGGATATCGTTCCTAATTCAAATAAACTTTCTGGAGAATTTAGAATATAACAATGAAATGTCATTTTGTGCTGGTCCATGCTGCAAACAGTGGGGCATATAAAAAAAAAGTATATTTTTTAAAGATATTATAAAAAATATTTTTTAGTCAAGAATATCGGTGCATATGTCATACCAAGTTTCATCAACAATAGAAGTGTTTGGCAAAACCGATTTGTTGATTTCACATGGAATGACCCAAATGTAAGTTAAAGCAAGCTGTGTCACTCGACTTTGGTTACGGATTAAAAAAGTTCCATCATAGGGAAACTTTGAAGGGCTTTAAATCCAAACTAGCGCAATTATTCCAAAAAATGAAAAATACTTATATGTCTGAAGATACCATGTGCCCAATTTCATCCAAATATAAGATGGTGGGGTGGACAATGTGTATTTTGATTGGATGATCTGACATGGAATTACATCCAATGCCATGCAAGATGGCGTGGACGCCACTCTCCGATGCCCTGCAAGATGTCGTGGATGCCACTCTCCAATGACCTGCAAGATGGCATGGATGCCACTTTCAAATGCCCATTGTACGGAATGGACACCGCCCTTCAAGATGGCATGGATGCCACCTGACACTGTCCTGGAAGCGATAATGGATGCCACTCTACCCCTGACCCGCAAGCAATAATGGTTGTCCCTCTACCAGTGGCAAGGCATGAGGTTTACATGAGGGAAACCAACCACACCGTTCACCTCTATAATTATGAGGGTAGTATTAGGTTGTGTGTGTGTGTTTGTGTTTGTGTGTGGCGGGGTGGGGTGTGTGTGGTTTCAAAATAGTACTATTTAAGTAGTTTTCGTAACTGAACATTGACTATAGCCGTTGGTAGTAGTATTAATTTTAAATAAAACATTTCTGTCAAAACCGTCGAGTTCTCAAGGTGAATTTTAAGTTCATAATCATATTCATTAGGAAATTATAAACCCGTCTTAAGTTACAAAGTAGACTCATCACGACCGCGAAAAGCCAGTTTTTACCGAACTGATTATTCTTTTGAAAAATGTAAGCAAGGCCAAAAAAAAAGTTTCGTCAGTTTCTTGCAGCTACATATCCAGGGTATATGTTCGTAAGTGCGTCGACGAAAATGCCGAGTGAATGTTTTTATTTTTGTCTCCAGAGCCAAAGGAGATAGGTATAGGCCTGTCACTAAGGATTATTTAATTTTTTGTTCTAAACTAAAGCAGTAACTACTTTTTGTTATTTTTCCTATAAAACAATCACAATTAATAACGCACGATTCCTGTGAATCCAACGAAACCGCATTACCTATAATTCGAGGTTGAGAAAACTCGAAGCTTGTCATTATTCTGGTGTGAAAGCGTAATTCACAGCAGCTACACAGGCATTTCTCGTATATTAAAGGTAAATACTATGTATGGTTTATTTGTAGAACAAAAATTTTTCAATTTATTAAAATAAAACTTTTAAGCATATTTTAACACACTCAATGTTCAATAGTTTACACTAAAACATAAGTATTGTTACGAACACGAGCAAGACCGCGTCACGCGCAGGTGCAGAGCTAACTGGCTGACAGGTGGCCACTGAAACATGAGACATACTCCTTACCACCGCTCCCCGTGCGGCGCTGTTAGTTTGACATCCGAAACCTGACAGCTGCGGAGTTACGCGAGCTGCCGACACGTGTTTCGAGAGATTTCTGCTGTCGGGTCGGCGCGGAATGACATACAATGACGCGACTGGTCCCAGCCGCGCTCGTGAGTTCTGGAACTGCGCCGGGGCCTATAAATATGCCCGAGGACGCCGGCCTGGGAGGCAGTCGAAAGTTAAGCCGGGAGTTTTCCCGCGGCGGAGTTTCCGGGGCGATAGTGCCGCGGGTGCGGCAGAGTGGCAAAGTCCTTGGACGAAGGTTCCAGGGCAGGGAGTGAGTGAGTGAATTCAGTCGGGAGTTCACCCGCGGTGGAGTTTTCCGGGCGATAGTGTCGCGGGCGCGGCGGAGTTCCAAGCGAAGTTCCGAGCGAGACGTCGAGTAGGTTCTCGGCGAAGGGAACTGCGACGGGCGGCGGCGGAGTGCGGCGACAGAGTCCTGCGACGGAGGTCCGCGAGGGGTGCTGCGGCGAGAGTTGCACCAGAGGTGCGGCCCAGCGAGGTGTGCGGTGTGTGTAAAAACGAGTGACTGGGGAAGCAACATTTTTTAAGTGCAATTGATTATTTGCCATTTTAGAAGAATAATTGTAAGTGACATAAGTAGTGGCCATCAATAAAACAATGTAGTGTGTAGTAAAATCTATTAATTGGGATATCCTTTACGTGAACCCTATAGATCGTATCAGTATGTTTTCTGCTTTAGATTTTACACGCAGTTCTTACACTGTTTTTGCACAACTGGAAGAAGCAAGCAAGGCAGTTTCCAGGCCAATGGCACCCCCGCAAGTCTAGTTCGTAGTTTCTTTTATTATTCCTAGAAAAAGACACCAGTCCAGCCTTGCGCGCGCGCAATAACTGGCGAAGGCTTTGTATGGGCGGACTGCTCGTAGCGATGGCCCAAGTAGTAGGTATTCAGGCCTACCAGATCCGCTGACATTTCTTTTATCATTTGCGCAAAAATTTCACGTTGGAGATACTGCAGAAGATATTGGCACTAATTTAGCACAGGTTCTAATGCTAGTTTACTAATAACAATTAAGAAAATACTTCATTGTGTGTAATACGGTTGTCCAAATGACAGTAAACGAAAACAGTTGAGCAATATTCTCTTTTTTTTCTTTCCAATGTAGTTTACAGATACAATTTCACTGTTATTAGTATTAAGTTTGTTTCATTTAGCCAACAAACATGTCTTATATTGCTACATGAATTAACATAATGTTTACGTGTATTATTTCATGAACTTACATTAACTTTGGAAAACTTATGAACATGTCCGTAAGTATTGATTGGATATGTGAAACAAAATTTTGTAGTTAATTATTAAGTTCTGTTGATAGTAGTGTGGCGCGCTCGGAGCCACAAAGTCTAGTTTTTTAATGCTGTTAAATTTATTATTTAAATACTTGACGGATTTTGATTTTATATGGCTGAATTTCATTTTGGTTTCTTCATCCAGTTTAAATTTTAGGTCCATTTGTAAGTTTATTTTTTATTTAATTTATCTTTTTACAAGCGCTAATAGTTCGTTTCTGTAAAGCATTTTTGTGGTGCTTTTATGTCTAATATTTGGCCAAATTAAAACTTTACTACCTAACATCAGGCGGTGAGAGAAGTTAGAAGTCGCGGACTTTCGGTGCAATTGTTGGCTCGCCTGGTTTTGTGTTGTCGGATGCGGCCGCGAGAGCGCTGGTGCCGCGGCGTCCGAGGCGGCCATCACTGAAGTGAGAAGCGCTCGGCTCGAAGAATGACGAGAAGGTTGCGGGCCTGATGGACTCGGCTGGCAGCGCCACCGAGGCGTATATGCGCGAGTGTAGCCTGGGACATCATGTGCAATGATTCTGGAAGGCGAGATCGCCAGCGCCGCAGCCCCGACCTGCATAGGTGATGAAGAGCACCTGGCTTTTTCACTTCTACGAACTTGACTTTTTCGGTAGCAGTGCAAATAAATTTATTTTACCAGAAGTGACTTTTTTAAGAGGTCTTCGTTAAAAGGTGTGGCCCGAAATCAGTCGCGGGCCATGATGCGTGCACTTTACAGTGGGAACCATACATAACTTAGAAAGTTCCAACTTAGAACTGTCATAACTTAGAAAACTTCGAAAAATCCACGTAACTTAAAAACACACAACTTAGAAAGATCATAACTTAGAAATATCATAACTAAACACACAACTTAGAACTATCACAGCTTAGAAACACACAACTTAGAAACACGTAACTTAGAAACACGCAACGCAGAACCACACAACTTAGAAACTTCATAACGTAGAAAGACACAACTTAGAACTGTCATAACTTAGAAACACGTAACTTAGAAACACGCAACGCAGAACCACACAACTAAGAAACGTCGTAACGTAGAAAGTCATAACTTAGAAACACGTAACTTAGAAACACGCAACGCAGAACCACACAACTTAGAAACGTCGTAACGTAGAAAGTCATAACTTAGAACTATCACAACTTAGAACGATCATAACTTAGAAACACGTAACTTAGAAACACATAACACCGAAACACGTTACTTAGAATTTGAATGAGAAGGCGTAAATATTTTGAAAGGACTGTAGTATTTTTGTTTGCACTGCCTGCATTCAGAGCTGCACTCTTGTGGCTAAATAGTTACTTTCGCGTTCAGTTTGGTTCTCCCTGTACAGATGGCGCTGTTAGTTCTACACATAGCTAAATTGACTTCAGCTAATCGTTTGCTCGCCACATCTGAACGACGCGTTTATTTTATTCCTGTTTTCAATTATTAAGATTTAATTTGTGTTAGTAAAACAGTTGTTTTTTGTTTGTATAGCTATAATAAATTAAGTTGATTACATTATGAGCTTTGGGCTAAATTCACGTGTTTTAATAACTACATGTAAACCCAAGAAGAAAAAAAAATTGAATTAATTTCCCCCGTTTCTATGACGTCGTTGTTGACGGAAATTTAAAACGAAATAAAAAAAATGTATATAAATTAAATTTTATTATCTCATTTACTTTCGTTGTAGCGCCATTAGGTATTCTTCTCTCGAAGGTTAATGCCATTTATTTAATATAAATTTTTTACATTTTTTTAAATGTAGTGTTAAACATAATCTTCAGAATATAAATACAGAATGTATGTATAATAATCGTTAAAACTTTAATAAGTAAGAAACCACGTAATGTAGAGAAAGTAGAAATATTAATGTTCAGACACAGGGCAGTTATTAAATATTTTTAAAACATTTTTAGATAAAAAGCGTTGCAAATTTTATATATGAGGAACATAAAAATTTAATTTTTCCATTTCATAAAATTTATATCAAGGTACTATTTTCCTGTTAATTTCCGGGGGAATACCTACTGCACAAGCAATGTTTACTGGGGATGCAGAAAACGTTTGGCCAGACAGCTGGTTCCAACATGACGGCTAGGTCATTGGAGAGGCGGTAAAAAATCAAGATTCATGAAATGATTTCTAACCTGAGCTTTCGCGTTTGCGCTACCTCGTTGTATTATACGTAGTGCATTTCCGAGTAACTATCATTACTTGATGTGAGATAATGAAGTATTTTTACGGTAATTAGGTTTTAAATTTAAAAGTATATATTTTTTTACAAATTTTTTCTTTGTTACTTTGATTAATTATTGTTTGCGTAACCTATTTTCATAGTTTTAAAATAAAATTCAAGAACTATTTTCGTTTAATATGCCTATTCATATCTTTGAATTAGTTCCCCATAGTTATTTATAACTATTTTTGACTAATATTATAAAAATTTTGCAGGGGTATTTTCCGTTTATATATTTATTATTACTTTGAATTAGTAACAGTTTAGGAAAAATTGCTGTTTCTTTTCTTCGGCTCGTAGAAGTTTCAATAGAGTTCATATTTCAGAGTGTCTCATGTGGCTGAAAATGCGGGTCGATCTGCTCGGTGTGACCTGCGTTATGCCCTACGTCTAAATCAGAAATGTTACTATCTCTCGCGGACTTTCTCTTCCATCACGTAAGATTGCAGCGTATTATGTCTACAGACTTTTAAGTTTCCAATGCCTTAGTAAATAAGTTGTAATATACGTACTACGGCAGTTCCCCCCACCCCCTTTTTTATAGTTAAGTGTTAACAATATACGGTTATTCATCAATTAATGATTACATTATTTTTGATTTCGTATTTTACACAATAAACTTAAAAAAATAATATTATGTATTTTAATGCTTCTATGAAAAAAATTCCCTTTTCTTATTTACTTTACTCTAAAAGTAAGAACTGTGTAATGTGATTTGGACGAAAATTTTAAGCTCTATTGCTTGCAACCAGATGACTATTTACTCCACTTTGAATTAACACTTTCACTAATTCATTGCCAAGTGCGAGTAGGTGAGTGGAGAGGCATTATTCACAAATGAGTTAACTAATTGTTTTCTTGAGAAAAATGCTGTGACACAATAACTTAATTGAATGTCTGTGGTTGGTTATGTTATGTGTAGACCTACATTATATTAGTCTGTGGCTTTTTGCCTCATAGATCTTCACTCCATTGACTAGTAATTTGAACATATTCACTTGTGTTGTTTTGTCATATTTTGACTTATTTTTTTGCAGCTGAAATTAACAGTAGGTCCTTTCCCTTGAAACACACAAAACTCCTTTTGATATATTTTTAAAGAATTCTTAACAAAAAAGTATTTATAATGAATAAGAAGTTCACGCCAGTATGCATTCAAAATAAACTTTTTTTCTAACATTCCGTATGAGAAGTGTATAACTGAAGTCGGTGCGTGGTGTGTTTGGGGTCCACCATCTTGGATTGTGACATCACAGTGGCCATCTTGAATGACCTTGACTATGATCTCGCCGCCATATTGGAATCCACCATTTTGTTTCTGAAACGCTCCACCATCTTAAAATCGAATGCCCCAATCTCGAACGTTGCACTTTTCGTTACGGCCGCAATCTGGTTTTTCCATCATCTTGTTTTTATCTGCCGGAAGTTGTCATCTTGCTTTTCTTTCTTCTACTGGAGGTTGCCATCTTGGATTATGTAATGTCTACCATTTTTGTTTCTGCTATTTTTTCCTAGTGTGTGTCAGCTACTCTCTGTCTCATGTACATGAGTTAGATGTTCCGTTACCTACTAATGAGGCTATGACCCTTATCGCCATATTAAATTTAATTTTTTATACTATATACATTGGCAGTTAGGTGATTCGAACCATGGCAGTTCGGAACTCTGGATTAGAAACATACGCCTTTTACCAAATGACCATCGAGACATTTAACAGACTGAGAATTATATAAGTCGCATATTCGGACTTGTAATTTTTTTCAATATGATGAAATAAAAATAGCAGAATTTTTTAGAGGGAACTGTCGCCATACTTGTTTTCAATTCACAATAATAGGAGTGCGAGTGTCCCGTAGTACACCAACCATATGCTAGAGGGCGCTGCCACCATCTTTGTTTTCAGTTCTTGCTACCAGGCACGTTAGTGTCCAGCTGTATGATATGTTGGCAAGAGTGCAGGAGTATTTATTGCAAGAATGTTGTCACTTCCGCCATCTTTTCGGACATCATAGCCGTCATATTGTAATTCTGTAATTATTAACCTATATATCCGGAAATTATTCCAAAAATTATAAAAAAAAAGATCGCCCATTAATGTAATGATTGACCCGATTGATTTAAGTCTTTGGTTCAATACTTGACCAATACAAATAAAGTTTTATGTTTAAAATTTAATTTAATTCATTTAAAAATACAAAATATATATATTTACTTTCCTGATCTATCAGCTTCCAGTGAGCCGCAGATGTAGGTTTGGTCGTCATATTGAAATTCTTTACTTATTAAATAAATAATCGAGATAAAATCGACAAAATATTAGAAAATTAGCCAAATTATATAGCGATTGAATCAATCGATTTCAGTCCTCGGTTCGATCATTGGTCGATGCAAAAAAGAGGATTTTAGATAAAAATATGTTTTTTATTTCTCTCTTTACCTTCTGACAATTGGATAGTTGGCCTTACAACGAAACGTCTCTCTAGACAGGCCGTATGACAAGCGTCTCCACACAAAGAGGTTTGGAAACCTCTTCAGCTTACTCATGTACCATTTCAGGTATGGACAAAGTATCCCGAACCAAAAGATCTAATTAATCGATTCTCAGCATACTGTTCGAACAGATCATTTACAATGTCAGCCTTGTAGGCCAAGCGTATACGAACCACGATGTATTCGTTTTCGATACTTATGTTTTTACTGCTGATAAAGACACTGCGCCCGTTAAAGTCTCCTCTAGTATGTAAACGACGATGGTAGACCTTCCACAATGATCTCTACTGACGATAGTCAGCATTACTGTTGTTGTAGGTGATAGGTCAGACAACTGAAGAGCCTCCAATTGCTGATGGTACATACGTCATCAAGGTCCTCGTCGTTGTTGCGACTGCTACTGTCCAGTCCGAGTAAAGATTAAAATCAACAACTCCAAACTGCTCTGGGTTCCACAGCTCCAACTAGCTATGACGGCTACAATGGCTACAGCAGCTCCAACTGGCAACAACGGCTACAATGGCTCCAACTCTCTACAACAGCTACAACTGAATTTGGCTCCAATTGGTATCAATCATATTTAGCCCGAAACTGTCTCGATTTCTGAGAAGGCTTTTTTGTTACTTATTATTTTGTTTGGTGACGATTTTTGCATATTTTAGTTAGAAATTGTAGTGTGAGAAAACAATCTTAGGTGATAAATTAAAATACAAGAAATAAAACACTTTTTCCAAAATACAAAATAATATTTATTTTTCAATAAAACACACCTGCAGGTAAAACAAGGCATTATTGTACTATCCCGTACATCTTAGTTCATGAAGTATAGTAAATTTTTCTTTAGTGATGGATATATTTTTAACATTTTGGGAAGCAAGTAGAAGTCTTAACCTATCGACCAATATTTTAGGATCTTCTCATGTTGTGTAATCAATCTCTTCTGCTGCTGCCTCCCTCTTCTTTGCGCTTTTACTGCCAATTTTCTGAGAAACTCGATAGTCTTCTGTTTTAAAACCAGCCTCATAGTTATTATAATCATAATCGTCCCATTGATCATCATGTAAATAATCAGAATTGATAATTTAAATTATAAGAATTTAATGTTTTTATTTCTTGTATTCTGATTTCTAACTAAGACTTAGATATCGTAACTTGTGCTTCCTTGTTGCCTTATTTTTTGTTGATGGAGCTTCCAAATGTGCTTCCTTATTCGATGGTGCTACCAAAATGTGCTGCCTTTATGATGGTGCTACCAAAATGTGCTGCCTTTATGATGGTGCATCCAAAATGTGCTGCCTTTTCGTTGTCGGTGCTTCCAAATGTGCTGCCTTTTCGTTGGTGGTGCTTCCAAATGTGCTGCCTTTTCGTTGTCGGTGCTTCCAATTGTGCTGCCTTTTCGTTGTCGGTGCTTCCAAATGTGCTGCCTTTTCGTTGTCGGTGCTTCCAAATGTGCTGCCTTTTCGTTGTCGGTGCTTCCAAATGTGCTGCCTTTTCGTTGTCGGTGCTTCCAAATGTGCTGCCTTTTCGTTGTCGGTGCTTCCAAATGTGCTGCCTTTTCGTTGTCGGTGCTTCCAAATGTGCTGCCTTTTCGTTGTCGGTGCTTCCAAATGTGCTGCCTTTTCGTTGTCGGTGCTTCCAAATGTGCTGCCTTTTCGTTGTCGGTGCTTCCAAATGTGCTGCCTTTTCGTTGTCGGTGCTTCTAAATGTGCTGCCTTTTCGTTGTCGGTGCTTCTAAATGTGCTGCCTTTTCGTTGTCGGTGCTTCCAAATGTGCTGCCTTTTCGTTGTCGGTGCTTCCAAATGTACTGCCTTTTCGTTGTCGGTGCTTCCAAATGTGCTGCCTTTTCGTTGTCGGTGCTTCCAAATGTGCTGCCTTTTCGTTGTCGGTGCTTCCAAATGTGCTGCCTTTTCGTTGTCGGTGCTTCCAAATGTGCTGCCTTTTCGTTGTCGGTGCTTCCAAATGTGCTGCCTTTTAGTTGTCGGTGCTTCCAAATGTGCTGCCTTTTCGTTGTCGGTGCTTCTAAATGTGCTGCCTTTTCGTTGTCGGTGCTTCCAAATGTGCTGCCTTTTCGTTGTCGGTGCTTCCAAATGTGCTGCCTTTTCGTTGTCGGTGCTTCCAAATTTGCTGCCTTTTCGTTGTCGGTGCTTCCAAATGTGCTGCCTTTTCGTTGTCGGTGCTTTCAAATGTGCTGCCTTTTCGTTGTCGGTGCTTCCAAATGTGCTGCCTTTTCGTTGACGGTGCTTCCAAATGTGCTGCCTTTTCGTTGTCGGTGCTTCCAAATGTGCTGCCTTTTCGTTGTCGGTGCTTCCAAATGTGCTGCCTTTTCGTTGTCGGTGCTTCCAAATGTGCTGCCTTTTCGTTGTCGGTGCTTCCAAATGTGCTGCCTTTTCGTTGTCGGTGCTTCCAAATGTGCTGCCTTTTCGTTGTCGGTGCTTCCAAATGTGCTGCCTTTTCGTTGTCGGTGCTTCTAAATGTGCTGCCTTTTCGTTGTCGGTGCTTCCAAATGTGCTGCCTTTTCGTTGTCGGTGCTTCCAAATGTGCTGCCTTTTCGTTGTCGGTGCTTCCAAATGTGCTGCCTTTTCGTTGTCGGTGCTTCCAAATGTGCTGCCTTTTCGTTGACGGTGCTTCCAAATGTGCTGCCTTTTTTTGTTGATGGTGCTTCTATTTTTTTAATGTTGTTTTGACTCTAGTATTTTAGTAAATTGTTCTTGATTTGACTAGCGTATTATTCCAACCGGTTAATGTATATAAACGAGTCCTAGACAGCAGGACGCTCAGTTTGTTACTGCCGTCGACGGGGTACGGATCACCTAGTTTGTTTCTTCTGGTGCATAAGTCGTGTAATTGCCTGTTCTTGAGACTTCGATGGCATCTTTACCGACTTTAACGTCGAACTCGATGGAGGATGTACCATCGACTACGGGAACCATGAAGTCAGCGCCGACGATGTTGGAGCAGATCCCGTTGGCAACGCCTCTGACAACACTGGAGGAGACTTCGATATGTGCTGTTCCACCATCAGCTGAAGTTTCATCAGCATTGAATACTTCAATTAATGAAGAGCGTACTTCGCATCAGTGCAAATACTGTGGTGCATCATTTACTATCACCTCAAATGCTTGCAGACATGAAAGAAGCGGTTGTTCTAATAATGTTCAAAGAATACAATTTCAGTGCAATAAGTGCAATAAACTAATTTCACGTCTCGATAGCTTACATCGTCATTATAAAAAATGCTCCGAGACGTATAATGAACATGGTTATTGATTTGACTCATGTGTTGTACCGGCTAATGAGACTATATAAGTGATATGAACTTCAGTCCGTCTCTGGCTGCGGTGATGAACGGATCGGATAGACATTTAAAGTCATGTAAAAGGCTTAGTCCGTACAATAAGAAGACTGTTTGAATCGAGGAATCCAAAAAGGCTTTAGTAATTTGTCAGTGTTTTTTTTTGTACTTGTAGTAGTGTATTAAATTTATGTAATAAAATTTTTTAAAAGAACTTAAGTTTTTATTTCTCTAACCTGTCGCTTTTGTGGTATTTTTTAAAATTAAAGTTGGTTTGTATCGGCCAGGGATCGAACCAAGGACCTTATTCGATCTAATCAATCAGTATATAGATTACAAATTTATTTAATGAATTTTGAACTTTTTCCCGCATCTCTAGCATTAAAATTACGGATTTCCAATATGGTGGTCTTGATGTCTGATAGGATGATGGTAGTAGAGGATATAAAGTCTCTTTAAGAATGTTGAACATGGTTTATTGAAATTATTATTTTTTACATAAAATTAAACATTATTGCATCGATCGGGTATCGAACCGAGGACATGAGCGGATCGAATCAATATGTAAATTAATGAGTGATTTATTTAATGAATTTTGGAATTTTTCCCGAATTTCTAGCTAAATAATTACACGATTCCAAGATGGCTGCCGTAACGAAACATGCAACAGTAATAGGATCCAATATGGCGGTCATAACATAAAGTGTAACGACGATATCGTACTCAACCAAGATGGCGGGCATAACGAAACATGCTACAATTATATAATCCAAGATGGCGACCATAACGAAAATTGCAACAGTGGTTTTAAGTACTATTTTGTTTAATTTTTATTATTTAATTCGATTAATTAATTTTTTTAATGATTTTTAAAATTTTTCCCGTTTTTCTAACATAAAAATTACGGATTTTCAAGATGGCGGATATGACGTCATACTAGATGGCGATATATATGCTTTGAGAAAAAAGTGGAGGGAGTCAGTCTGCCTGCAGCCACCATTGAGAAGGAGCCTGTCGCCATTTTTAATTTTTTTTGAACTCGCCGGGTTCGAACCGAGGACTCCGAGCTCCGTGTCGTAAAAGCACATTTTTTTTATAAATAATTTATTAAAATTTATTATGTGAATTTTTTTATAAATTTTAATTTTTTCCGTTAAAATCGGATAATAAATAAAAAAGTTAAAGATGGCGGCCGTAACGGAAATTGCAACGGTGGCGACATAATCCAAGATGGCGGTCATGGTATCCTTATATTCCTAGAAATGGCTTACCGGAGGCTGTAGACATGGATGCTTAAGCCGTTTTTAGGAATTTGGGTTCTTTCTAGGGCAAAACCAACTTTTGAGGATTTTCGAAATCCTGATTTTTGAATTGTGGAATTTTTTGAGATTTTTGGCGGAATTTTTTTCCACAGAAATGTAAATTTTGGCGAATTTTGGCACATTTTGAAGGTCAAATGTTAAGGTCAAACTTGTCCCGTTACGCGGTGTCCCGTTACACTCATCCAAGATGGCCGCCGTGTCGACAATTCAACATGGCCGCCGTACACACAGCTCCACACCCAGAACCCAGTTTCAGGAAATACTTTCCTATACTACTGCAACTATTAAAGTGAAGAAGAATACAAATAATACAGAAATTGGTCTGAGTAATGAAATGTGTTGTTTGTGTTCGTATTGTAAAAAATATTTCCGTAAAATCGAGGAAAAATTACTGGCAAATAGTTAACAGTATTTTTAAAAAGTTTTAATGGATTTTGTAATTTTATGGTATTTTTCGTAATCTTTATGGAGCTTTCCTTTTAACGGTATGGCTTTTGTGGATTCAAAACTATACCTTTAAAATATTATGTTTGTCGTCTTAATTTTTTATCGCCAACTAACATTTTTTAAACAGGTTCGTAGACTATGGAATACTTGTGACCAAGTAAGACGATACAGATATACCTTGCCCGGGTCTTGCACTTGCACCGAGAGCCAGCGTTAAGGCCCTTTGCCCTTCGAGACCTTCACATACACACAAGAGTACACGTCGGTGCCGGTCTCGGATGCAGGACGAACGAGCCGGCGAAGGAGCGCTTCGTGCGCCCTCCGCTCCAACATACAACAAATATAAAAGTTTCATATCCAAAATATACGGAGATCAGATCTGTTTTTAAAGTAGGGCCAAAGTTTCGTAAATTAACTGTCCATTCCCGTAAAATTATCCTATATTAAAGCAAATGTTTAAAATTAACAGCGCGCCAAGTTAACAAAACAGGCCACATCTCAAGAATGAATTGGTAGGAAAGCAGGTTCGACAGGATGGAGCACGATGAAGTAGGTCAGTGGCTACGCGACCTACCTCAACACCGCTCACACACTGCGCATTACAGGTTTATTCAGTCCAATAAACTGGCTCGTTTACGGCGTATCCAGAACAGCCGATAAAATCCAGTTTATCATTCTCGTAAAATTAATAGGATAATTGTTGGTCTTCTACACTAGGAGCGGGCCTGCGCGTTAACTGCGCCGCATCGAAAATCAATGGGAGAGCAAGTAGTCTGGCCACCCCTGGCGCGGACTGCGCGAGTCAAGGGGTGTCCATGCAACACACTTCTTCTTGGAGGTGACATCAGGTGCTTGCTTGTCCAGGCCAGTTCTGCAATACTGCCACTCAAAGTATGTGAATGTTGTGTTGCTTGGACGTGGCTATATATATATATATATATATATATATATATATATATATATATATATATATATGTGTGTGTGTGTGTGTGTGTGTGTAGGTGTGTGTGTGTAGGTGTGTGTGTGTATGTATGTATGTATGTATGTATATATATATATATATATATCCTACTAATATTATAAACGCGAAAGTTTGTAAGAATGGATGGATGGATGGATGTTTGTTACTCTTTCATGTAAAAACTACTGAATGGATTTGAATGAAATTTGGCCTACAGCTAGCTTATAACCTGGATTAACACATATACCCCATATTAATATGAAATCCCATCCCTAAGAGAATGAAAAAGTGATAATTTCATTTTATAACAGAAAAAAATCATAGGTCATAGACATACAAATAGTGAGTGAGTGTCATTTCTCTATGTCTGACAAATGATCATACATAAAGTAAGGTCTGGCAAATTAATATTTTTCTCCTTGGTGAGACCAGTCCTCTTAGTGGAGCTCGCAGCGGCTAGCAAAATAAAGGTGCTGATAACAGTTTTGTTCTTAACTTCGTCAATAGATAGAGTTGCCTTGAATTTTAAACGCACCATCGTTTGATGCGTTTGTCATGTCTTTAATTTTCGTTTGTTTGTGCCGTATGCGTTCCTATACCATTCATCCGATTGCGATGAAATTTTGGTGATTTGTTATGCGCATGCCCATGAAGGCTACTGAGACGGTATAGCTATTTTTCAATAGTTGAAGCACGAATCGTGTCATAAAATGTGCTTATTTTATATAGCGGCACTTCGTCTGTTTTTATTGTATAAGTGCGCACGCATGACACAATTTAATTAAATATAAAAGAGAGACAGTGATAAGAGTGATTATATATATATATATATAGTAAGATAGAGACGGAGAGATAAGTTGAGATGGAGCGAGGTATAGAGAATGAAATGGGTTAGATAAAGAGATATACCTATAGATGTATAGAGCTATATAGAGACATATATAGAAGATATAGAGATAGTGGGAAGTATATATGTAGATATAAAGAGATAAATAGAGATACATAGATATATAGATGTAGAGATAAATATATATAGAGAGATGGATAGATAATTTGTATATGTGTAACTACTTCAAACATATTACAAAACAAAACTGAATGAGGCATTGCAATGCAGGCCGAGCATTAGCTAGATAATGGAATCTTTTCAATATTAGTAATCTCTAATTTTTCAGCTTTTTTCTGTATTGCTTTATAAAGTCTAAATTACATACAGACCAGGTAAATAACTATAAACTGGCAGAACAACGTCTGTCGGGATCTGAAAGTGATATAAATTAATTTTCACACTTGACATTCACCCCGTGTTCAGCCCGGGCAACGCCGGGTATTGCAGCTAGTATGTATGTATGTATGTATGTATGTATGTATGTATGTATGTATGTATGTATGTATGTATATATATGTGTGTGTATATATATATGTATGTATGTATATATATATATATATATATATATATATGAGATTTAAAGCATGTGCCTTCTGATTGATTTATCTTTCTTTGTACTTCAAAACATTTAATTTTTGTGTTAAAAAACAACTTTAATTACAGGGAAAATATACTCAAGTAAATTTGGCAACATGAGACAACTGTGATTTGCCTCATTCAAGATTAACAACCTATTAACGAATATTCCTCATTAAATTACCATACATATGATAGGAATTTACATAATTCCTTATTGCGTAATTGTTTTGTAGATTAAGAAATGAAATTTTAAAGATAAGTTTTGGGGTAAAGCTATTGCACCTTATATAATCCAATCCGGCAAAAATAATTAAGCAGTTAAAATTCAACTTAAAAAGTCTTTGCAGGCCATCACCATACTACTTTTATATTCTGCAATAGGGAAAGTTTTAATTGTAAAAAAATCAGTAACAGTTGTATGTTACTTTGAGAAATAAAGTGTGTAAATATATTTCAAATAGTCTGGCCCAATTTATTTATACCAAAGTAGGGGTGTTGTTGATGTGAATTATGTCAATAGCAGAACGAACACTTTTAGACTTCGTTGGTGAACATAAAAAGGTTGTTCGACACTCTCAAAGCTAATAGAAAAACATTAAGTTCATATTTTTTAAAATAAAAAGAACAGATCAGTTTATTGTAAAAATAAACTAAATTTCAGTAAGTTTGCTAATTATTAAATTGAATACCAATAGAATTAAGAATCATGAATTTAAAAAAAAGGGGGGGTTGTCTGTAAAGTCGGTTTACGGACGATAATTTTACGTGATAACGTCATAAGAAAACATTGATGAAAAATTGCATACTTCTTAATTTTCAAATAATATTTACAGTTTTTGCAAATTTAATTTTAAATAATTTGTTTAAATATAATCACGAACAATTAGTTAAAAAGCGCGCCTTAACCTCTTTGATATTACAGAAGATTTTCTCGCACGGTGGTTGGCCGGTTCTTTCACGCTCGGCTCAGGCGGAACGTGACAATGAGTCATGCTTTTTCGTGCATGCAGCCAGCGTTCATCGATTTATAAAACGTTATCACGTCAAAACATTACGCGATTATTTTTTTAACTATACCGAGTGTCCATAAAATAATGTCCCAGTTTTAATGGTATAACAGTATAATGAAGGCTAATTACAATAAATCATACATCAAATTGAAAGTAAACTAACCTAATTTTTTCTTACAAATATTCAATATGTGCACCTTTAGTTATACCCTTTTGGTTAATACGCTAGGAGTAATGAAATAGTTTTTTTTTTTAATTTGTTTCTCAACTCTGGCAAATCATTAAGAAGCTGCTTTTATAAAGCCCCAAAGAACAATATCGCATGGTGTTATGTCAGGTGAACGTAGAGGCCAACGAAAAAAAAAAAATCTGTCGTCACAACCATTACGACCAATCCAACGGTCAGGGACTTCGACGTTCAACTACTATCGTACAAAGAGGTTCGAATAGGGAGGAGCTCCATCCTGTTGCGGGAAACGGCCATTCTTTCAACATAGATGGCGCTGCAGGGGATAAAACACCAAAGCGGTAGTCGCGCATGCGCTTATCTAAAACTTTTTGAGTTACTCTTTGTGACTTTGGACCAATACTCTACAACGCTTATAGTTGATACTATTCCAATTTATAACTGGAACATTCTTTTATGGACATACTTTACTTCTTTGGGCGCGTTATAAAAAAAAGATGAGAATGAATATTTACGATGCGCGCGCAGCATGCAACAAAAATTGACTAGATGAAAAAAGACGACATACAAATAAAATTGTGCGAGTAAATTAAATTATATACGTTAGTGATTGAAATAATGTTATGAACTTTTTCAAGTGTATTTAAAAAGTGGGGTAGGTTATACTTCTGAAGGCGCATTATGAAAAAAATTATGAAAATGAACATTTACGATGTGCGCGCAGCATGCAACACAAATAGACTTCATGAAAAAAGGCTACATAGAAATAAAAATTATACATGTGATTTTAAATCATATACTCCAGTGATTGATACTGATACTTACTAAATTAAATAATTCTATACACAAATTTTGTATAAATATTGTATACTGAATATTTAATTTTTTTTTGATCGAATTTACACTTTACAACCATATTTATAATATTACTCCAGTCCTTTTATTATTTCATTTCTATTTATTATTTGCTAGCAAAACTCAAGTTAGTTTTTTATGCCAAGTAAGTATAACTTCTAATGCATGTACATAAGTAGGCCTACTCGTACCCATTTTTTTTAGGTACGTATGTTTTATTTTGTCATAGAACATGGTAACATTTAAATATTGGACCAATTCTACTTATTAAATTATGCCAACCCATCCATAAACTAACACAGAGATCAACAACAAAATGTTAACAGAGACCTAACTGCAACATATACCACAGAGGTCCAATATAACATAAGGCTACTAGAGGCAACTAGCCATTGTGCAACCCACACATTGTCAGGCAGAGGTCCAATTAAGGAAAACAAAGGCCAGATAGCTCTATAGGTACGTTAATGCGCGACTTGAGGCGCATCCCGCTATGGGTAGTACGGCAGAGAATCGATAGTTCATAAAGCACGTTAAGGATACTAGAAGCGCAATGTATATTAACAAATGATTGTCTGAATGAAATTCATAATCCTAATACTTAATTTTAATTTACAAAATACATTGTTTGAGACACAGCTTAATACATTTTATTTCTTTACTAAGTTGTATTTAATACGTTATCGCTCTATAGTGTATATATTTGGCAACAGAACACACAGAAAAATGACACAAATAGTGCATTGGAACAGAGATTAAGGATATATACAGAAAGAGCATAAGGTCCGATTCTAGACGAGAGGGGTGAAGCCAAAAGGGATGGGGGATTTTAGTTTATTACACGTACCAATATGGCCGACTTTTTTCTTTTTACAAATGTATCAGCTGTACATGAGTTGGAGGTTAAATTGGAGAAAAATGTCAACTCATATCATTACATTTGTATTATGACGATTAGTTTTGATATATATATATATATAATATACTAACCAGTAATATTTTGATCAAATTTTCTTCCGAACAGCTGATACAAAAATTTATAAACAAACCCCCGCCATTTTGGTATGTGAAAATCAAGACAAAAATGGAGGGAAAAAAATGACTTCACGTCTGACGGCTAATGCTCCACTGTATCCTTTCCTAATCTCTGCATTGGAAAGAGAAAGTAAATGCCCATTTAAATACGCACTATAATCTAAGGATGAGAGACGCTATACAGTACGCGACGCTACGGAATGTGCGGGAGTCCCTATCGTAGTCCAGGGAACATAGACCAAATGAGGCACAATCCTTCAAAAAATTTGTCCAAAGCTGAATTTTTGCACAGTGTTAGAGTCGACTATGCTTAAAAACATACCAAACGTTTACCGCCGTACACCTTGTGCGTCACACCGAAAATGTGCAGTAAAGTCCTTTATTACAGCGTCTACATCAAAATGTTTCCCATAAACACAGTTTCTACCGTAAACTCTCGATAAGGCCATCAAAATAATCCAAAAACGCTATTCTACAAAACCAAGTAAAAATAGTTTGACGTTTAATACTCAAGATGAAATAAAAATGGATAAATTTATTGATGATTTATTATAAGTCCTGGAAATAAAATTATGATCTACATGCCTAGCGTGAAAATAGTCTTCGTAAAGGTTTTTGCCTATTCCTTAGGCTTTTAAAGAGTCTTCAGCAATTAGTTGAATCGCTAGAGTAGCCTAAGCGTCGGAATGTGTACTGTTCTGTGGCGGTGCTCAAGTAGCAGCAAGCCTGCGCGACGTGCTTTACTAGCAACCTTGATGGTCAAATTTACAAGTAGTGAATTTATTTTGGTTAGGAAATGCTACAAATGTGTTACGTTTATTCGATATCGTATATTAAACTAAAATTAAAGCAAGTGGGAAGAAGTTTTGATAGGACTCCATAAAATGGCAATGAACTTATTTTAAGAACTTTCAACAGGAAAACCCTAAAATACAATTTAAATAATTTTATATGTAAGTAAATAAAACACTCGAATAAGCTTTCTTTCTCATACAGCCCAATTTAAGTATTAATTTGGCTGTTGTCTGTCTGTTTGGAATGGAGGAACGGAATAAATTAATACACATACTCATCTTCAAAGAGAGAAAGTCTGAAAGTTACTACTCATATTATTACTTTCGTAACGTAAGCAGTCGATTTTCATTTTACCTAGGCTATGTAATTAATCAGAAAATAAAAAACTAATAGTTCTCATGAATGTGTGTTATTTCTAATCATAAAGGAATATTTTATTGCGGTGTAATGTGATAATCAAACAAGCTTTTCTATCTACGTACAACACTTAATTGAAGCAATTTATCCGTAATTTTTAACTCATAGTTAGATCTTTTATTCCTGGGACCCAACTTTTAAAGGACTATATCATGGCCCCCAGTATAGTACACACTGCGAAGCCCCGACTACTGTAGTGAACCAATCGATTGTAGACTTAATAAATATAACATTTTAAAGCCTGAGAAATACGAAACAACACTTATTTAAGTGATTTTCACGTCGAGCTATTCATGTTTATGTAATTTGTACTTTTATTTCCATAAACTTGAAAAATTTCTTACTTTATAACTTAACTGATTTGAATTGTCTATATAAAGTACTCGTTTTCACTATTACCTGTAGAAGTTTAGATTCGAGTCCATACTGAGTGTATACTATAGAAATTGCATTTACGAAAAGCATTTTTGTGTACCGTTTTAAGAAATTATCACTTATGACTTAACTGCACTAGATTATACCAGACTTTCAAAAAATATACCAACTTTAAGCAAAGGCATACCTATGCCACAATGTTTGTTTAAGCAATTTTCACGTCGGGCTCTTCATATATGTAATTTGTATTTTTATTTCCATAAATGTGATTAAACGTTTTTTTCCCCCAACTTCAATGAATTAAATTTTAATTGTCTAGTAATGATAAGATGTTAAAACTTTGTAACTTTTTTCACTATTACCATCTAGAATAACGTTTTTCGATTATTTCGGTTTCCACACTGAGAGTCTACTATAGAAATTACATTTACGAAATGTATTTTTGTGGATCGTTGTGACAAAATATAATTTAGGACTTAACTGCGTGTTTACGGTGTCAAGCACAAGGTTTGTTTTGATATGTTACCAAGAAACGTTTATACTGTTACCATACAAAAATTCTGATTGGGTATAATTTTCCACATATTAAAATCTTTGTTTCCTAAGAGCGAAAATCGTCCCAAGCAGAGCGCTGCAGTACACACTACGCAGCTCAGAAAGATTATGCTGTGAGATCAATTTATTGTACCAGACTTAAACAAAATATACTAATTTAGAGCTTCAGAAATAAGCAACAACATTTATTAAGCGATTTTTACATCGCGCGCTTCATGTTTATGTAATATATATTTTCAGTCCTTGTAAATTCCAATAAAATCCTTTTCGTAGTATATGATGGTTTGGTTTACTGAATGTCGACCATAATAATAACGTTTACGGAATGCAATGTTGTGAAGGGTTCCAGAAGCTATTATTTAGGACTTCACTAAATGTTTTCGGTGTGACGCATAAAGTTTAGGAAGTAAACTTTTCAGATGTTACTAGAAAAAGTTGATATCACCACTGTAATAGATTTCCGTTTGGGCAAAATTTGCCACGAGAATAAAAAAAAAAAAAAACACGATTTAACACCTCCACACTCGGAACGCTCTAGCGATGCAATCAATTTTGGCTAGTCTCTTGAAAAATATGCCACTTCAAAACCTAACACACAGGCAACAACTTATGTTAAAGTGATTACATAGTTTATCCTATCAGTAATTGGACAAGAACTGTAATTTCGTCTATGCGTCGTGGATGGGAAATCTGTGTCTGGGTGGGGTGGTGAGGGGTGTTAACTGCGCTTTGCAACAAGTTTCAGTTGACAAGCAGTTGGAGCGTGCGAATCGTATAAGTAGTGAATCCCTGTACAAGTGACATGTCGTGAAAAAAATGTTACGTTCCATCAAACAGCGTTACGCTGTTAAATTTTGCGTCAAACTCGAAAAACCAGGACAGAGATATTGAAAATGTTAAAGACAGCATACGGAAATGAGTGTTTGGGTCGATAGATGGTGTTTAACTGGCATAAGGCCTTCAAGGAGAGGAGACATGTTGAGGACGAGAAACGGGTGGGTCGACCTTCGTCACCAAAACAAAGGAAAATGTGGACCATGTTTGAACAGTGATCGACGAAAGAGTTTGCGATTAATTGCGGAGGAACTAAACGCCCAAAAACAAAGTTAACGAAATTTTGACGCAATAATTGAGCATGCGAAAAGTGTGTGCTAAGTTGGTGATTACGCAAGAATTGTTTGAACATGTGGCAGCACAGCCAAACTTTCTGCGGGAGGTGCTAACAGGAGACGAATCCTGGATGTCCGAGTACGATCCGTAGACCAAAAGAAAAAGTTCCAAATAACACCAGAAAGTCACCCCGTCCGAAGAAGGCCCGTATGAGCAAATCAAAAATCAAAACAATGTATATTGTGTTCAATGATTCGAAAGATGTCCACTGAGTTTGTTCCTCCTGGACAAACTGGAGGGTCTGATGCCATAGTGAACCAAGTCCAATTTTGCCATTTTTGAGATAGAACTAATTTGTAACTCACAAAGTGATATTCTTTCATGTGCTAAAGTGAACTTGGTTGTATCGTAATTAGAGAGGATGAAAAAGGGAAATTTTGTTATATCATATTGGACAATTGTGATTTTATGTGGTTGGCAGAGTGAACCAGGTCTCAGATAAAATGGCGCTTATGCAGGACAACGAAAACAATCTGTTAACTAAAAACGGTGATAATCATGATGTGAGTGATGATTCATTAGGTCTCTTTGATGCAACAAGTGACGAATATATTCCAGATACTGAAAATCCAACTAGTGAAGGTAAGTAGTAATAATATATTGTGTTAAAAAAGTTTTTGTAATGGTTCATTTTGTAGATGGCTTTGCTATTTGGTTCATGTGCCATAGTGTACCATATACTGAAAATTGCTTTAGAGAGCGCTCTGTTGGTGTGAACAGTTACTACTTATACACTGTTCACTTCTGGGGGTACAGAGTGCAGCACTTGCCTCTGAAACCTTGTAAGCAAGCGATACAAGTGACGGACAAATGTTGGTTCACTTTGGCACATGAAGTAATGCTCATAACGCTAGTTCACTTTGGCTAAAGAAATAAATTTGGTTTTTACTCACCTGTGAACCAAATGACTTAAATACTTTACCTCTTAAAATTAAAATTAAAATAACATAAAAAAGGAATAGTTTTGTTTATTTGTGAAGACAAGTCTACATATTAAATAACCATGCAAACCATACAAACAAATAATTGTATAAGAACGGTACAATCTTCTACACTATCTATAATAATAAATGCTAAGTGCTACGCAATTATTATCAATGAGAAATGAAAAATATATTTTAATGTGTGACCGTCTAAGTTTAAAATGCCTGTCCTATTAACAAAAAACTCATTAAGCAAAAGTGTAGCTTTTAAAGCAGTTCATATTACTGAATAATTGCTATGTATATTTTCCCCCTGTATTTAGTCATAGAATAATTTGTTGCACTGTGATTATATTTGCAAAATGGTGGCAATTTTTAGGATTTGTAATGACAAAAATTATATAATATACATAATTATTTTGTTACATTTTTAAAACATTACAGATTTTGATGCACCTATAAATTTGACTAACCAGCTGAAAATAACTTGAGTCCTTAATTTATTATGTGTGGCTTTCATACATCCTTCACATTAAGGGGCCTCCCTACATGTACCTACTAGAAATTTTTTTCAGTGAGTTGATAAAATGTTTTTCTTGTTGAGACTGTTAAACGTGAGTTCAATGGTCAGTAGGTGTTTTCGGGGATCTCTCGTCCCCCCCTATTATTCTGGTATTGCTCCGTACACTCATTGCCCAAATCTCTAAGTTAAATAATTTACTATAGGCATTTTGTAATATTGTGTTATTTGAGTGGCTGACGAAATAGAATACGGTTTTAAGCATTGTATATTATTTGTTGCAGATGAAGATGGTGAACCAAAACAAAAAAGAAGAAAAAGACATGGAGGTAATCCAAAGAAGTGGAAGAAAAATATTCGCAAAAATCGCCGCAACAGTGGTAAATCTTACACTTCTGTCAGAGGTAAGAAAGTGCAAACAAAGTGTTTCAGAAATTACATCTGCATATGCAGAAATAAGTGCAATTCAAAACTTCACGTACAAGACAAGAAGAACTTCTACCTTTCATATTGGACAAATGGAACATTTGAGTCTCAAACAGCTGTAATTGCTCGTTCAGTTAAATCTCGCCGAAAGGTTAGTAATAAGGAAAAAAAAAAGATACAACAAAGAAAAGAACATTCTCTCGTGAATATTTTATTCCTTCTAAGAATGGTGATGTAAAAGTTTGCAAGGAAATGTTCCTGCAAACCCTCAGCATAGACAGTGCTCGTGTTCATCGGGCAGTGCAGAAAATGGCAAGTGGTAACATTCTTGATAAAAGAGGACGTCACACGCCAAGTAACAAACTTTCTGCAGACTGCATCAAGCATGTTGAAGATCACATTTCCTCTTTTCCAGCATATTGTAGTCACTATTGTCGTCAAGATAATCCAAATAAGAAATTCTTGAACCACAACCTAAATTTAAGTATTATGTATCGACTCTACAAAGAAAAAATGCAACAGACTGACGAGAGCAACCAAAATGTTGGTAGTATTGTCAGCCAATCAATGTACGAAAAGATTTTTTATTCAAAGTTTAATCTAGGATTCAAGCCACCCCATAAAGATACTTGTAAGCTGTGCGACACACTGGCAGTAAAAATCAGAGCAACTGAAGCAGAACCATACAGCGAACAGAAAGTTGCTTGCCTGTCTTCCCTGAAAACTGACACTGAATTGCACCACAGGAGGGTGGAGCTAGCACGTACAACAATGCTAAATGACAAGAAGACTGCAATAGAAGGTAAATGTTCTGTGTTAACATTTTATTTGCAGAAGACTATCATGTTACCAAAGGTTCCAACAGGGGTAGTATATTACAAACGCCAATTGGCTTGTTATAATTTAGGAATACACAACTGTGCGACATCTAAAGGGACAATGCATCTGTGGCGTGAGGGTGTTGCTGGTCGAGGTCCAGATGAAATTGGATCTTGTTTGCTCAAATATCTGAGTACATTTCCTTCGATGGAAAGGCTTGTACTTTGGTCGGACTCGTGCGGAGGACAAAATCGAAACATTATATTAGTAGTCCTTTTGATGCGCTTAGTGTCTGACCCCTCGTGTTCAATTAAGGAAGTTACACAGAAGTTCGCCATCCCAGGACACAGTTATTTACCCAATGATAGTGATTTTGGTCACATTGAGAAGAAAATGATGAAGCAACAACATATCTTCACTCTTGATGAGGTAAAGAATATCATTGAAACCTGCAGAGTCAAAAAGGAAGCATTTGATGTGATGATAATGAAATCCTCGGATTTTTACAGGTCCGACGAAATAACACACGCGATAACCAATCGCAAACAACATGATGGTAAAAAAGTTTCATGGTTGAACATACGCGTTTTGCGTGTTTCAAGAGAAAAACCTTTCGTCATGGAGTATAAATACAGCCACGATGAGGATATCCAGTTTGAAGAAGTCAGTTTTGCTAAACGTTCGAAAGGCATTCAAACACCATTTCACTAATTGGTACTCAAACAGACTCGGCCAAAGCCTATCAAAGATGTGAAAAAGAAGGACATAGAGTCCATGCTGCCATTTGTTCCCCCAGTCTACCACACATTTTACCATAGCATCTTAGCAGCTACTACACAGACAGCATCGACATTGTGCGCCACTAGAGAAATATCAAATCAAGAGAATGAACCAAATGAGTCTAACACGATTAACTGTTTACAAAGCTGCGCTGAAGACCCCAGCGTTCCCACAGAGACAGAAGACAGTGAAGAGTACTGGGATAGTGAACAGTTTGAAGAAAATGCAGACGATCCCACATGGGAGAGGAAAAACTAATTGTTTTATCCGAGCAATATATGTTTAGAGCATTATATGTTTAGCTTTTTTTTTTATAAATTTATGAAGGTCTTTTCATTTTACTACAGACTTATCTGAATACAGCATTCTCACACAATGAGAAGAGACACTTGAGTGTTTATTTTTGGGAAGTGAGGAATGAAAGTAAAACACGTAAAATTATCATACTTTCCAGAAAGAATAGCCATTGCCTTTTACTTATTGCAGAATATATTTGGTATGTGATTTTAAATCCAACAGCGGTCTGTGTAATTATACTGAACTAATATTAATACAAACTAGTTCAGCTGAACCAAGTTTTTGAACCAACTTTAGTCTAGTTTAGTTTGCTTCGTATGCTATAAGGAACTAAGTTAATTTTTTTGTATTATTGTTGTATTTATATAGTTAATAATGAGTTCAAACAAAAAACCAATCATGTTCTTTATTATGAACTAGATTAAGCAAGATTATCTAGAAATATAAAGTATATTACTTTGGTACATTATGGCTTTATTAAATTATGCACACTAACTCTTGTGCCATTCTGAACTAAGTCGTGTATTAAAATTGTTTTTTATGGCCTACAATGTGTAAATTGTTTCCCCGTTCTTAATAGTAAGCTTACCTTCGACTAGAAAAGCATAAATAACCTAATCGATGAAAAAAAGATTATGTATATTAATTCTAAAATTCAGGGTTTGTGCCTAAACTAAAACATCAATTTCCCAACATTTAAGATTTTATACTTGGTTCACTATGGTATCAGACCCTCCAACTGTGAATTAACATTTTTATGTCGAAGTACTCAAACGATTTTGTCAACTAGTCAATCGCATCCATACTGATACCGCAGACAGCTGGATCCTCCACAATGACAACACTTCGAGCCACACTGCCTTGGCGACGAGGGAGTTTCTGAACAAGAAAAAAATTCCAACTTTGCCACAGCCTGCGTACAGCCCAGACCTGTCACTGTGCGACTTTTTTCTGTTCCCCGCCATGAACGTTCTAGTCATTCAAGACACCACGACGAGGTACCTTTCGCAGCATCCCAGAGAATGAGTTCCAGGGGGCGTACGAACAATGGTAACAACATTGGCCGCGCTGTGAGACTTCACATGGGTTCTACTTTGAAAATGGTTTAATGTAAGTCATGAAGTAATGTTATCTGTAATTAATTATTAAGTCGGATCCTTTTATTGTATGTGGATCGGGTTTTTATGTAAATGATTAAAATAAAAACCTTATTTATTTACTTAATCGATTTAACTTACCTTTAATATTAACATTCCGATTTTTTCGACACGAATGTGTATTTCTAGATCATTTTGGTCAGTTTATGGAAGTCTACATTAAAAACTACATAAATGGGAAGCATTTCAATGGACGACTGCTGTAAGTCGCTGTCATATAGGAATTTTCGGTGATACGCGCAAGGACTACAGCTGTAAACTTTCGGTATGTTATTGAACATAGTAGATTTTAACTCTGTGAAAAAATGCTATGAACCAATTTTTTAGCATTTGAAACCTTTGTTTCCTGGGCTATACGAAAAATGCATGTGTTAAGCTTCACGATGGCCATGCTGTCGAGACTATGCTTCCCTGGCAGAAGGCGACTGCAAGCATGTCTAAACTCTCGTCCTTAATTAGCATTCAGTGGCGGGCTCGCTGCTGCGTTCACTCGTGCCTCGCTCTATTGGATAGTATAAATAATTCATGTCGGCAGCGGGTCGGCAAGGAGCAGCGTGCAGAATCGAGCCAAGTGCGGTACCTGCGAGGCCTGAGCTAGCGCTCAGTTACTGCCCCAGCTGCAGCAATACCTATTTGCTATTGTTACATACGACTATGAGTGATCATTTTCTCTTACTATGTACATGTTTGTTAGTGTACAAATAGCACATACATTTTTAATAATGAAAAATTATATATTTTGTAAGCCAGTAATTGTAATTCAATGCAGTTGATTAAATAGCAAGTACCTTCACACTCTAAGTGCATATTGGTAGTCTGATGGGATAAAATGAGAAAAATGTTCAAAAGGAGTCTATAATGTTTTTATTTATGTCACTTTTATGGGTGGCCACACAAATCTGTAATAAAATTTCCCTGGTTTTCCCTGATTCGCAAACAGCAACATTTCAAGTTTTCCTAACTAATTCCTTTAATTATTTACCTTTTTTTGCATTTCTCTGTAATAACTGAACATGCAACCGCCAACATCCCCATAGCTGGCCTAGTTATTATTTTATTTAACAGAACCTTGTAAAAGCCAAGTTATAGTGGTTATGACTGTGCACTTAAAACCCACCACAAAAAAAAATTCTTTCATAGTCTGATTTCAGACTGGAACAGAGACATTTAACTATAAATGATAACTTCCATAATTTTCCCCAAATTTCAAGTCCATTCCCTGATCAATTTCAACTTCCCTGACTTTTCAGAACATGGACACCCTATCTTAGTCGTCGTCTGTGGCTAATAAAAACAACTTTTTAGCGACTGTCACATGACACTATACAGCCTCCGTAGACAAACTGCACATTTTTCTGTGGTAATGCAAGGATACTTTAAATAAATATATACAGATCAGAAGTAACCATAAGTTGATTCCAAACGTTTTCCATCGTTTTGGATTTTAACACTTTCGTGATTAATTTTGTCGAATACTTTAAGTCTTTGTTCCAAGCTTTTTCAGCATCTTGGGATAGTTAGCCAAGTAATAAATAAATGCAGGCATTAGGTAGTTATTTATGGACCATGGATTATAATTTTTTACACCGAGGTATGCATAAACCAGGAGTACAATTTCACAAAACGTCACTCAGTTTCTTCCAGATATACTTGTAATTTTTCAACATTTGATAAAATTCTAGTTTACCTCTGGTATCAAAATAGAAAAAGTTAAGGTTTTGAAAAAAACACCGAGCTGTATTGCCATCATTGGAGCTTCCAAATTCAGGCTTTGGCCAATTGATTATTAGTCCTAATTCCAAACAGAAACCCTTTTGAAAAATCCTCGTTCAAGATCTGTTTTTTCTTCTTAGGTACATGCCATTTTTTAATTTTCAGTTTGTAGGACAAAAATGCAAACAGCATTCAAAAAAGCATATCCACCTATTCAATGTAGATAATGAGAACAAGAATGTCTTCATTGATGTTTCATTTTAGAAGAGCATTAAAATTAATGTTATTAAAATCTTTGGATGTAGCTCCACAAAGTATAGCAACACAGAGAAGAAATCTATGTCTATTCTTTGCAAATTTTCCTATCAGCCATTATCATCTTTTATATTCAGAGTTTTCAATCTGATTTAGTGTCGTTTCGCAAAGAACATACAGAGTCATTAATGAACCCAACAAGCAAGTAGTAGTATTCGAGTACACGTCACGACTTTCTGGACTAAGGCAATATCTATATGGAAGTGTAAAGATACAGAATCCCACCCAATACTATCCCGACCTTCCCCAGTGCCTTCCTTCCAGAGGAAAATCTGGTGGTGTCATAATTAAAGGTCTTGAATGTCAAAATGGTGACTTCTATGGAGATCACCACCACCCCGCCAAAGATAAACTTTACATAGCATACTTAAGTTATTATATATATATATAGTATGGATGGATGGGGCTTAGTTCATGTTAAAATATTGTCAATAATAACTTTTCTAAAATCATTTATTGCATACATTACAATATACAGGCTGTTTACAAATTGTAGGGCGTAAATTTAACGAGTGGCAGGGAATGTCAAAACAAGCAATTTTTATTATGAAACAAATGTTTGGAAACAAAATCCTGCAAAGTTACAGGCACGAACAGTAGTGTGCAAATTTTAATTTGTTAGTCACCTTCTTCCCATGGAGCATTTGAACGCAACTGTGCTGCGATCATGCACTCAACCAATGGAATAGTCTCTGTAGTCTACCAAATTAAAAAAATCCGCACAACTGTTCGCGTCTGTAACTTTGCTTTTGTTTCCGGACATATGTTCATTAACAAAAATTGCTTCCTTTGGCATTCCTTGCCACCCATTAAATTTATGGCGCACAATTTGCAAACTTTCTGTATGGAAAAACACTCAAACATTTTTTTGAATGTTACGATATTATTTACTATTTACCTCTATTAGAACTATGTATTTAGTAATGTCAAGAGTGGCCAAGCAGTTAAAGGTGAAGTATTTTTGATTTAACAATTTTTGGGATGAACAGGTTTCGGCAGCTCGAATCCATAGGCCTGCGATTGTCTTTTTACAAAACTATTACATACAACATTGCGACACTAGCGTGTTCTAGTATCGAAGCTTGGAACCTTCTGTGATGTCATCCATGTTGGTGGTCACCATCAGGCGACATCTTTATTCCATCCAAATCTTCACGATGTCGCTATTCCACCCATCACTTCGCCATGGTTTGTTTGATATCTCACTGAACTCTTCACCAACTTCCCCACCTACCTCCTCTTTCTCCTCCTACCACCTCCGGCTAATTTACATATGGAATTCACACTCGACTGCCTGGGCCAGAACTATATTTCTGTACACTCTCGTATCTGTAGCATTTATTTATTTACCCTGCTGCATGGTAGTTTTCGTTTATCTCTGTTTACTGCAGTTGAAGAGCAGAACTCACAAATTTTTATTATATAAAATATATTGTCAAGTAGGAACAAATTCAACTAGTACTGTAGTACGATGTTAAATGTTTACTTTTTTTGAAGAATTCTATTCCTTTTTTTTATTTATTTTTTTATTTTTTTAGCGTTTGTATGTTCGTTTCCCCGATAGAATGTACAGGGTCTGCCAGTGACATGCAAAGATTTCGTAAATAATTTTATTTTCAAATATTTGTTTTACTAACTTCTAAGATATTAATAGAAAGTAAGAGAGTGCAATATATATATATATATTTTTTTTAAATTTTACATTAGCAAAATTAACTCTGTTGGCGTTTATGCATACTTGCATTCACTTCATGAGCTGCCAACCCACTTCAAATCTTCCTGTTGCACTGGCGGACCCTGTATTACCTAGGGAATTTCTGGTTTTCATGTTTAAAATTGTATTGTACATTTTTGGCTAGCAACATTTCATTAGTTATCTGCAATACTCTCAGACCTCTTATAATACTCCTGAACTTTTTTTTAACCAATTTTAAGCGAAAAATTGAATTCTTTATTCGTCTAAAATACTCATGTCTAGTGTATTTTTTATTATTTTTTCAATAATATATTTAAAGAAACCATATCCCAGTAGAGTAAAATTTAGAAAATATTTTATGAAACAGCTACAGAGATATTACAACATTAGCTACACAACTATTAGCTATAGTTTTGGTTTCCTAAAATTTCATTTCGTTTTCAAAAGATTGGCTTGAAAAAACACGCTTTATTTCCAATGATTTAGCATCATAATGGTAAATAACAGTTCAGCAGTTCTCCTCCTGAATACCAAACGCTCGCACTTGTGCCGTAAATTAGAGATTTAGGCACGTTTATTTAAAATTTTGTAATCTGAAATATTTTGGAAATATTATTTTTTTTTTTCCTCTCTCATCTTATTTTCTTTACGGCCAGGCCCTCAGCCTCTGTTCTCAGAGGCGAGCTGTTTTTCTTTCCCAGCCTCATGCTAGGCTAGCTTTCTGGCTAATATTTCTCCCGCCTCCAGGCACGTCGGTAGCCGGTAACTTTATTTCTTCGCGGGTCTCCTTTTGCTAAGAGCAGCTTGTGAAGCAGTGCTGAGCCCTGCTAACTCTGTCACGAATCGGTATAAGGTTCACTAGCAGCAAGACACGACAGGAGGATCCCGTGGGCCTTGTGTCCCACAGACCATGCGTTTTTTGAAGCCACCCCCCCCCCCCCCGCCTGCTCACCCACCCTCTCTTCTCAGAAGTGGCTAGGAGCGACGACCGCTCGAGTGCGTTAACCGAAGTCAAGGCCATCTCAGGCTTGACAGCCGCAGTTACGATTCTGCACCTTAACGACACCTAGCGACGGCTATGGTAACTAATGCCACTTGTGAGGCGTCGGCAGCGCCGACACTACCGCGCTCGCGCGGAGGTAACGACAACCTCTCTCCCCTCCTTATGTCTCAGGCCGCTAGGTGGCACCACTGGTTACTCCATTAACCCCCTAGCTTGACACTCTCGTCGGTCACAAGTCGATTTATTAGTACTTCCTCTCGCCACCAAAAGATAGCGCCTCAGTCGCACAGTCACTCCAGTAAGATCTAATTTTTTTATGCCGGACACCTTCGGGTGGACTCGGTAATTTTCGGCTCAGAGCCTACCCCCCCTCCCATTCTCTAGAGACCCCGCGCTTATGATATTCTGGTGATATCCCGCTCTGAACTTACTTCGGTGCGCGCCTCCTGACTGACTGGTACCGTTTGTATCTGCGATATTCTGCGGATCATCGACATCGTATATTATGTAGTCTTCTCAGACTAAAGGGATGGAGTCCCTAGCTAAAATTATTAACCAGTCAGTAGTTTAGTTGAAAGTAGAGAAACTTAGTATTTTTATATTAATTATTTTTTAAATTAATCATGATGACTTCCGTGGCTACCGCGAATCGAGGTTCGAGTTTGCGGAGACGAGACGCCCTCTCCTGAGCGCCAGGACCAACACCCTGTTTTGGTTAAGTCTTGACGTCATCCCCCCCCCCTTTTTAATTTCCCGCTATTGGCCTTTTGCGCCATTTAAGTATACTGTCTGGAAACAGGTCTAATTCTTTGGAATTTGGACTTTTGTTTCAGACAGGGTTCCAAGTTTGGGGCAACCAAAATCCTCTGCCAGAACCTCTGGAGTCGGTTCCTGCGCAGAATCCAACATCATTAGGCCTACTACCTTGATCACCGTCTACCTACAGCCCCGGGTGATACCCGCATAATTCTATCTTTTTATTCACGAACCCAAGATTAGTGTAACCCAGTTAAGACAGCGGACAGTAAAAGGCAGTTCGAGGAGAAGAAATTTATATTATGTTTTGGAAGGACTATATGTTCAATCTTTAAAGTTACCAATGTTAATTTCATTCTTGTTTTTAAATATTTTAATCTTTGTTATACATTCAGGGCCGGTCCTATCGTAAATAACGTTAAGGAATATCATATAATAAGTGTAATTGTGAGTTATGTAAATAAGATCACTTATCAATGAAAAACAGTCTTTACTAAGGAAAATTTAATCTATAAAAAAAAGAACAATGATTAATAAAATAAGGAAGTCTATAGACGTAGCAGTTGTTTTTATTTATTTAATATATAATAACGATCCTTTTACTCCCAAGTATTTGTAGGGAGTCCCTAAATTTTCTTTGTTTACTTCTAGTGTCGCCTCTGTTGTTGACTTTTATAGTTATTAATTGAGGGCCTCAGTAATCAAAGCTTCCAAATCTTTTAACCTTATTATTTAATTATTCTTTAAGACACTTGGGGTATCACAAAATGGTAGCAGAGAATGGTTACGTCTATAGGCATACCTAATTTGAAAGGTCATACCTAAAATTAAAAATTAAAAAAAAAAAAATGAATAAAAAAATTTTTTTTATATTTTTTTTGTCACTTAGAATCTTTTTGTAGTAAGTAATTTGTGAACTGTCCGCTGATACACGTAGTAGCTAAATTGACCCTTGAATTTTAAAATTATCATAAGTTTTGTGTGTTTACATTTGAGCGCGCACTGTGAGCAGCTGGCTGGATGCCCGCCCACGCAACTCGGGCCGCGCGCGTGGCTTATCAACAGAGACGTGTCCGCTGGACAAGATACTCCCTCCCCCCACACCCCTAGTTAAAGGCGCTGCGCGCCAAGGTCAGTCCTGCCGGCTGACGTGACGTTCCTTGTAGGTACCCTGTTGTGCAAGCTAACCTGACAGCTTGTTACACCCGAGTACACTGTTTATTTCCCGACGCGGGTAGTAATAATAATAATAAATTATGAAGGCACATACTTCCCACGCAATAAAGCAATTGTTTTAATCATAAGCTAGATTTAAGTGTATACCTAAGTTTAAAGTTTAAGAGATAATTTTAAGAGGGTAGTGTTTTGTTTTGTGTAATACTATGAATCCGGACAGGATGATTACTCCGGAGCTATTACTAGTAGATGAATTAAGTTACGAGTTGCAGTTGCGTAATTTACCAACTACTGGAAATGCGCAAGAGCTGCGAAAGAGGCTTCGAGCCGCAGTACGTGATAAGTTACCTACCTCAGTACATAATCTAAATTTAGAAATACTCGAGGAATTCAACATAGCTTGCTCCAAATTTTACGACATAGCTGCTTTCGTAAGTTATTCAGATGTGGAAGAGAATTTGCCCAATGTAAAGCGACACATTATGCGATTAGAGCATGTCACCAGACGACTGGAAAATCTTGTGGTACTTTCCGCAGATGTGCTCAATGGTGTTTATCGAACAGAGCTAAATCGTTGTCTGCAACAGACAAACGCCTTCCAAATTAAATTGAAAGCTAGGGCAGCCCAATTAGAAACTCAACAGGACCTCCGGGCCAACAATGCCCAGGCAGAAAACCTAGGAATGGAAACACTAGGAAATGTAGAGAGTGAAAATCTGGAATTTCCTCAGGAAATAAGGCAACCCGACACACAAGTATCTTTGTGTCAAACAAGGCAGGTTCCGCCCATTTCATCAACATCAACATCTCAGTCACTTATCACAGTTTTAACCCCTCCCATCCCAGCAGCCACCATTCAAATTCCCTCAGGCATACATGCTTCTACAGCTCCCATCACCAGTGTCACATTTTCCGGTAACTTGCCTGCAAATCCGCATCCTTTAACACAGCAAAATTTGTTTTTCCCATTCACCACAAACCAATCATATTTTAATCCATATTCCCAGTTTCATTCTTTATTGACATCCGGGCAAGGAACTCCAATCCCTACCATCCCCACCGCGCAAATTGCACATCCTTCACCCCCACCTCCGCCATCAACGCAGAATCAACCAGAAACAACATTACCAGTTACGCCAAGGGCGGCTGAGTATAGCTGTTATGGGAAAATTGCCCATCCAGTCGAGAGATTACTTGTTAGTTTTCCCGAAACAAGTGGTCTTGACCCAGATAAATTAATCGAATTCATAAGGCACTTACTTAAAATCAGACAGAAAGGGGGCATTCCTGACAAACAGTTGTTGGAGATAGTTTTTCCCTACACCCAACCACCACTGAGTGAAAGAACGAGTCAAGCAATAGAAAATAGTTACTCTTTTGACAAATACCACGAAGAAATTTTGAATTTTTTTATACCTGCCAGACTTTTGACGAATTACCGTTTGGAATGGTACAACAGGCTACAGCGAAGTAATGAAGCATTGCCACACTATGTAGCATCAATCAGAGAAGCCGCGGCGGTTCTGAGATTGGGCGTATCAGAGAGTGAAATAGTTAGTTGCATAGTAGACGGACTAAATCAGGCAGAGCGCTCACGCGCTGTTTTCCAGGCTAGGCCACGGAGTTTTGTAGAACTAGATCAACTCTGTATACAGGCCATGAGTTACGAATATGCAGACACTCAGAGAAACAGGTCAGCGAAGTCCGTGGATAAGCATGATTCTCAGGCAGAAACTGCAAATAGTTTTCCATACACGAAACAACAAAATAGCCACCCACAACAGAAAACAAACTACTACAGAAATAATAAGTATAATTCAAACAAGAACATACAACAACAAACACCTTTCTGTAATTATTGCAAGCAAACAGGACATTACATTGAGCAATGTAACCACAAAAATTTCAAACCAAATTTCAACAAGGCAAAAAACGCGTAAGGCGGTGGCCCGGCAAATTTCTACCTGGTCCACCTAAAACTTCATCCGAGAGGAATTTTTCAGTGCATAATGTGCATACTAACGAATCACAACAACAAAACAAAAATCAACAAAGGCATAACACAGGAAAACAAAAACACAAGAAAAATAAACGAAAGAAATACACAGAAAAAGACAGGAAACACAAACAGAAGATTATAACACAGCAAATTAATCATAAAGAAAATTCTGAGAAATTCACAAGAATTTGCAAAACATGTGTTAGCCTGACTAACAAGGGAAAACGTAAGTGTCACAACATTTTCGGTCACGTCCGAACTGTATTACCATACACTAAAGCAATGTTTGGCAAAAATCAAATTATTGGTCTGATTGATACAGGAGCTACTCGTAGTTTTATTTCAGGCGATTTGTTTAGGGAATTACAGAAGAACAAGCAGGTTCTGAAAACAGAAGTCACGGATGTGCGCTGTTTTACTGCAGCGGACGAACCAATTAGTATATCCAAAGTGGCTATAGTGAAAATCAGGATAGAATTATTCACTTGGAATTTCCCTTTTCTTGTGGCAGAAAACTTAGCCACGCAGCTTATTCTAGGCTCCGACTTCATCGCAAAAACAGGTATTTTGATTGATCTACAAGCAGGAAGTTTTGTATTTAAATTTAATAAAAATCTTGTCATATCATTCGTGGAACCTGAAAATAAAAGGTCAGGACAAATTACTAATGTTTCTACCAACACTGACGAGAGAAATTCTTTGTCCCTGGATCATCTCGAGCCCAGTAAACAAGTTGCTATTCGAGATTTGTGTAATGAATTTTCAGATGTGCTAACTAAGAAATTAGGTCGAACTAACCTAATTGAATATCAAATTGAATTGACTGATACCACGCCAGTCAAAAGTCACCCTTATCAACTTTTAGGTCCTAAAATGGAAATTATGAGAAAACACATACAGAAAATGTTAGATAATAAGGTAATAGAACCTTCTAATTCTCCTTTCAGTTCACCTGCATTTCTAGTACCCAAGGGCACGGAACAACGTTTCGTCACTGATTATCGAAAACTGAACAAACAGATTAAAATACCGCAAACACCCCTCCCAGATTTGAACTCGGCCTTTCATTGGTTTAGTAAGGCCAGGTATTTCAGTGTGTTCGATCTCAATTCGGCGTACCATCAGATCCCACTCACGCAAGACTCAAAACCTATTACCGCATTTTGCGTACCTTGGAATCTTTACCAGTATAATGTGGTACCTTTTGGCTTGGCCACAGGTGCTCAAGTACTCACACGACTGCTTGAACAAGTAGTAGGAGATTTTAAATTTAAATTTGTTTACAATTATTTGGATGATCTTGTAATTTATTCAGAAAGTTTTGAGGAACACATCCAGCATCTGACTCTTGTCCTTGAAAGACTGCGCAAGGTAGGCCTCACTGTAAATACAAAAAAGGTAAAATTTGCTGCTTCCGAAATATCTTTCCTTGAACATTTGGTATCACACAAAGGTGTTACAATTGATCCAGAACGAACACAGGCGATCAGGGAATTCAAACCACCTAAAGACACAAAGGGCATAGCTCGTTTTATTGGCATGGCTAATTTTTATGCCAAATACATACCAAATTTCGCCGAGCATGCGGCACCTTTAAATGCATTACGTAAGAAAAATACACAATATATTTGGGGTCCTGAACAAGACAAGGCATTTAATTTCTTGAAAGAAGCTATAGCGAATCCACCTGTTCTGCGCATGGCAGATTTTAGTAAACCCTTTATTTTACAAACAGACGCCTCAAGTGTTGCTATAGGGGCGGTATTGTCCCAGGAAATAGATGGCGCCAGGCAACCCATTGCCTTCGCCTCACGTACATTAACTTTTCAGGAAAGGAAAGCATCTTCAGTGTATGAATTGGAATGTTTAGCAGTAGTTTTTGGTATTGATAAATTCCGACAGTTTCTGGAACATAGGGAATTTCTATTGGAAACTGATAATCAGGCGCTCGCTTGGCTGTTAGCTCACCCTAAACAATTAGGAAAACTTGGAAGGTGGATCACCAAAATTTCTTCTCTCAAATTTAATATTCAAAATATTCGCGGTACTCAAAACATTGTGGCTGACACACTTTCTCGAATGTTCGAGAACCCCTCCGAAACAATATCTCAGGAGGAACCTCAGATTTCGTGTCAGACACTCCTAACCGATTTCCCCTTAGCTTTTCAGGACATACAAACACATCAACAAGCCGACCCATATTTGGCAAAAATAATTGAACAAGTTAAAGCGGGTACAGCTCCGAAATTTTATAAGTTAGCTAAAGGTCTCCTACAAAAACGTACACAACAGTCAAGGCACTTTAAAATTGTACTTCCACAAAATCTGCGTGATATGATTTTCACATATTACCATAGTTCACCTCTCGGTGCCCATTTAGGTATTTATAAAACCATTCAAGGTATCCGACGCCATTTTATTTGGGAAGGAATGCACCGGGACATTACACAGCGAGTTAAGTTATGTAAGCTATGTGCACTAAGTAAACCTGCACAAAATACACAGTACGGTTTTCTTGCCTCAGAAGTAGCCGAAAGACCTATGCAAAAACTTTTTATTGATTTTGTAGGGCCATTTCCTCGATCCAAATCCGGACACTCTATGCTTCTTGTGGGCATAGATGCCTTTTCGAAATTTGTTTGGCTTATTCCACTCCGTAAGGCTACAGCTGACACCACTGTGCGTGCATTACAAAATCATATTTTTAAAACTTCAGGATTACCGAACATAATTGTATCCGACAACGGAACACAGTTTACATCCAGAACTTTCAAGAACATGTGTTTCTCGCATGGTATACAGCATGTGACAACATCGCCATACTACCCTAAACCCTCGCACGCGGAGAGATTTAATAGAAATCTTCGTTCGGCGCTCATAGCGTTCCACGCGAATGCGCAGGAAAGATGGGACAGTAATTTGGTGTGGTTACAGATGGCATTTAATTATGCCCGACATGAAGGACACAAATCCACCCCATTTGAGATTATGTTTACTTATAAGCCCAACACACCACTTTCCAATCTTTGGTCTCTCGAAGACCTACTGCCGGATGATCCCAAGGACATCGCGGAGATTTGGAGAAAGGCGCGTAGGAATTTAAATTTGGCTCACCAAACAAGTCAGAGAAGGTACAATAAGTACCGCTCCCCTAACCCATACAGGGTAGGTGACACGGTAATGTGCAAAGCACATCCGCAGAGTAAGGCCATCGATAAGCGATCGGCCAAGTTATCGTATCGCTGGACTGGACCATTACAGATCCAACGGTTTCTAACCCCAGTGACTGTGAGTCTAGCCGACCCCAGTTCCGGAGAGTATGTGACACGAGCGCACATCTCCCACCTTAAGAAAGCGCATCCGAATTTAAAATAGGAGCGATTACTTTCTCTAAGCCTTGGCATGCCAGAGATATATATTTAAGACTCAATAAGGAGTTTAACTGAAGAATACAAAACCTAGGTAGTAACATTAAGTCACAATAAAAATCCATGGTACTAGTTTGTAAGAAAACTTAATATAAGGTGTTAGTTTAAGTGGCCACTTAAGTTAATAATTTTAATTAAGCTAATGAATTTAATCATGTTAGACATTAAGAATGTGCACATTAGTTCATAAGAGTGTTTAATATTTTTTTTTGTGTTTTAGCATGTAAGTAGTAGGATACAGGCGAACCTGGTAACTCGTCCTACTGAAGTTTTTGGTTTTCTTGTTTTTGCTTTCCCCTAAGCTCCGCTTTAACGCGGGGGAGTATGTGCCGTAAATTAGAGATTTAGGCACGTTTATTTAAAATTTTGTAATCTGAAATATTTTGGAAATATTATTTTTTTTTTCTCTCTCATCTTATTTTCTTTACGGCCAGGCCCTCAGCCTCTGTTCTCAGAGGCGAGCTGTTTTTCTTTCCCAGCCTCATGCTAGGCTAGCTTTCTGGCTAATATTTCTCCCGCCTCCAGGCACGTCGGTAGCCGGTAACTTTATTTCTTCGCGGGTCTCCTTTTGCTAAGAGCAGCTTGTGAAGCAGTGCTGAGCCCTGCTAACTCTGTCACGAATCGGTATAAGGTTCACTAGCAGCAAGACACGACAGGAGGATCCCGTGGGCCTTGTGTCCCACAGACCATGCATTTTTTGAAGCCACCCCCCCCCCCCGCCTGCTCACCCACCCTCTCTTCTCAGAAGTGGCTAGGAGCGACGACCGCTCGAGTGCGTTAACCGAAGTCAAGGCCATCTCAGGCTTGACAGCCGCAGTTACGATTCTGCACCTTAACGACACCTAGCGACGGCTGTGGTAACTAATGCCACTTGTGAGGCGTCGGCAGCGCCGACACTACCGCGCTCGCGCGGAGGTAACGACAACCTCTCTCCCCTCCTTATGTCTCAGGCCGCTAGGTGGCACCACTGGTTACTCCATTAACCCCCTAGCTTGACACTCTCGTCGGTCACAAGTCGATTTATTAGTACTTCCTCTCGCCACCAAAAGATAGCACCTCTGTCGCACAGTCACTCCAGTAAGATCTAATTTTTTTATGCCGGACACCTTCGGGTGGACTCGGTAATTTTCGGCTCAGAGCCTACCCCCCCTCCCATTCTCTAGAGACCCCGCGCTTATGATATTCTGGTGATATCCCGCTCTGAACTTACTTCGGTGCGCGCCTCCTGACTGACTGGTACCGTTTGTATCTGCGATCTTCTGCGGATCATCGACATCGTATATTATGTAGTCTTCTCAGACTAAAGGGATGGAGTCCCTAGCTAAAATTATTAACCAGTCAGTAGTTTAGTTGAAAGTAGAGAAACTTAGTATTTTTATATTAATTATTTTTTAAATTAATCATGATGACTTCCGTGGCTACCGCGAATCGAGGTTCGAGTTTGCGGAGACGAGACGCCCTCTCCTGAGCGCCAGGACCAACACCCTGTTTTGGTTAAGTCTTGACGTCATCCCCCCCCCCCCCTTTTTAATTTCCCGCTATTGGCCTTTTGCGCCATTTAAGTATACTGTCTGGAAACAGGTCTAATTCTTTGGAATTTGGACTTTTGTTTCAGACAGGGTTCCAAGTTTGGGGCAACCAAAATCCTCTGCCAGAACCTCTGGAGTCGGTTCCTGCGCAGAATCCAACATCATTAGGCCTACTACCTTGATCACCGTCTACCTACAGCCCCGGGTGATACCCGCATAATTCTATCTTTTTATTCACGAATTCAAGATTAGTGTAACCCAGTTAAGACAGCGGACAGTAAAAGGCAGTTCGAGGAGAAGAAATTTATATTATGTTTTGGAAGGACTATATGTTCAATCTTTAAAGTTACCAATGTTAATTTCATTCTTGTTTTTAAATATTTTAATCTTTGTTATACATTCAGGGCCGGTCCTATCGTAAATAACGTTAAGGAATATCATATAATAAGTGTAATTGTGAGTTATGTAAATAAGATCACTTATCAATGAAAAACAGTCTTTACTAAGGAAAATTTAATCTATAAAAAAAAGAACAATGATTAATAAAATAAGGAAGTCTATAGATGTAGCAGTTGTTTTTATTTATTTAATATATAATAACGATCCTTTTACTCCCAAGTATTTGTAGGGAGTCCCTAAATTTTCTTTGTTTACTTCTAGTGTCGCCTCTGTTGTTGACTTTTATAGTTATTAATTGAGGGCCTCAGTAATCAAAGCTTCCAAATCTTTTAACCTTTTATTTAATTATTCTTTAAGACACTTGGGGTATCACACACTCTTCCCCCACCATGTTTGTCCACCATCTCCCCCACAGAGAACTTGGGGCGAGACATGTTGTTGTAAATAACCCCCATCCCCTTCTTTGATAGATCAATTCATCGTTGACATTTATCGCTTTATTTACAGATTCATTATTTCGTTGTTCTTCTGAGCCCCTAGTTTAAATTCTCGTCAGTGTGATCCTATTATTGACATTAGGACTAACAGTTACCAACATTTAAAATACTCAGCCATCAGCTGCAATGACTGCCGAAACATCGCAAGTAGTTGGAAAAGGGGGGTTCAAGCACAGGCGGAGGAGCCAGGAGCCGGCCGCCATCTTGGATGACGTCATCGGCGGCCATCTTGGATGACGTCATCATGACCTTTGACCTTGACCTTTGACCTTGCCAATCTATGCTAATCTATGCCAATCTATGCTAATCCGTATGCTAATCTATGCTAATCTGTATGCTAATCCATGCCAATTCGTATGCCAATCTATGCTAATCCATATGCCAATCTATGCTAATCCATATGTTAATCCATGCTAAACCATCCACCATTTTGTATTTCTAGAAATTTCCACCAACTTCGAATCGTGACGTCACCGTTGCACTTTTCGTCACGGCCGCCATCTTGGATTCGAATTTTTTTTTCGAACTTCAACTTTTCGAAATTCGATGAAATCATCAGCCGCCATCTTGTTTCGTCTGCTGGTGGCCGCCATCTTGTTTTCGTCTGCTGGTGGCCGCCATCTTGTTTTCGTCTGCTGGAGGCAGCCATCTTGTGACGTCATATAGTTCTGTTGGTCGCCACCAGATAGCACCAGGGATTATTTTATTTTTTTCTTTAACTAAAATAGTTTCAGTGCCGAGGCTGGGATTCGATCCATGGGACGTGAAAACGTCCAGGATGTCGTGGTTACGAGGCGGACACCTTGACCACTAGACCACGAGACCAATTGGGATATGGTGGAATAAATAATCTATATATGCTATGTACTGACGGCAAGTTTATGATAAATGGGGGGGAGGGTGTTTTTGCCTTCCTTAATGCATACCTAAGGCGCCACATTTGAAATAATTATTATACAGCCGCCATCTTTAATTCCAGCACAGACTACCAGATGGCGCTAAATTCAAAAAATTAGTTGCCAGAGGTGCCACTATCTTGGTTCTCAAGTTGGCTGGTAGATGTCGCTAGTATCGCGCGCCCAATTCAAAAATTAGTTGTCAGAGGCGCCGCCATCTTGGTTCTCAAGTTGACTGGTAGATGTCGCTAGTATCGCGCGCCAAATTCAAAAATTAGTTGCCAGAGGCGCCGCCATCTTGGTTCTCAAGTTGGTTGGTAGATGGCGCCACCGTCGCCATATTTTAGTTAATATAATCGATACCAGATGACGCCACCGTCGCCATCTTTAGTTCCTAGTGTTGCTACCAGAGTGTGCCACCGTCACCATCTTTAATTCTTAAAGTTACCGCCGGAGCGCGCCACCGTCGCCATCTTTAATTCTTAAATTTACTGCCGGATGGCGCCAAGTGTTATGTAGTCAGTCTAGACAGGTCGGGAACGAGTCGAGACAAGTCTAGACAGTCGAGACAAGTCGGGGGACAAGACGAGATAAGTCGGTAGCCTGTATTCACCAAGTTCTCCGTTGCCGCCATCTTTAATTCATAAAGTCGCTACCAGATGGCGCCACTGTCGACCATATTTAATTCAAGGCATTGTCGCCAGATGACGCCAAGTTTGAATTTAAAAACCTACAAGTGTTATGCAATGTGTAACCAGTCGAGACAAGTCGGTAGCCTGTATTCACCAAGTTCTCTGTTGCCGTCACTGCCATCCGGGTATCTGACGAGTCCTAATTAATATACTCGTACACATCCTACCTCTATGACCTCTACAAACAAACTGACCGTACCTACTCCAAAATGACATATATATTACACCCACATGCAAACATTTGATAACCATCAAGAATGTCAACATACAAAAATATACTAACCATCGCTGAAACAAATTTCCCAACATTAATTACAATAAAAAAAGTCCGGTAAGATACTGTATTTTGTCTATAATTCAATAAATGATGATAGAGTATTAATAAAATATTGGTGTTGTGTAGAGTCTCTCTCTTCTTCTCGTAGTGGCGGAAGACATCTCGAAGGTAGTGTTAGAATTTATGTATTAAAGCAATCACTCTAGCTGAGGAGACTAATAACTTATAGTTACAATTCAATAATAGCGGCAATTAAATGTTTTGAAATTAAAGCAAACAACGTAAATGTTAAACACATATTTATTTAAATCTTATTACAAACAGCAAGGGGTAAGAACAATCGATGATTTAAAAGAAGTAAATAACGAGTAATAAAATCACATAATATTCACACACTACACATCATAGTGACAAAGGCAACATTAACTCGAGACCCAATACCTAAATATTAAGCATAACTACAAGTTACATAGAGTATAATAAACTCTGAAATACATATTAAAGAGAAAATTGATATAAATAACATTATACTTTGCTCAATAGTTCCAGAAGTAATGAACGTACAGCTACACGGGCAATTTCAACAGTTCTTTCATCACTAGTGTTTTCTGTGGAACATACTTGAGTGGTGTCTTCACTGATCGGACCTAGATGACTGAGATCTCGGGTTCGACTCTTGCGAGATGTAGGAAGGCGAAGCTGACGCCTGCGTTTATGCTGGACTGCTACTGATGTAGTAGGTGCTGGCGATGTGGGACTCATCTGGGTACAGCTAGATGATGTCTGGACTGAAGAAGTCTGACCACATGCAGATGCTGGCGGTGACTGAATAGTTGGTTGGTTGAATGCATGTGCGAAAACCTCTTCAGGCGTTGCAGAGAGAACTGTATCGTCTCTCATCATATTCACACTACAATTTCCATATCCCAGACAGTTGATAACTTCTAGAGGCGTATCTTGAGGTCCTGGGTTTAAAACCTGTTTCTCGTGAAATACAGCGTCACAACTCTCCGAAAAATGTTTTAAAACACCGTCGATCCACTCACTATAATCAACAGTGCATAGCCCAGGTGTTACACTGGAGTATATCCTGTTCGGTTGAAAGTTAGACATCTCTGTTAACTACTTCTGCGGTAGGTCCTTACACCACCACAGTTTCAGCTCGACTGCCAATGTACTGTCAGGTCTTAGATAATGGACGACACAATCTACCTTGTTGCAGGATGTCTCGATGATGTCCGGAGCCTCCTCGTCACAATCACAGGTCCAGTGATGACCAAAGTTACAGACCTCTAGTTGAAGTAACCATCCTCGGTGACGTAGTGCACACGGCAGAATCCTGGCGTTACTTCCGCATACTTTGCAGTTGGATCGAACAGCATTTGCTTTAATTTGTAGCAGCTCTATACCCACACGACTATGCGTTGACTGCTGTGTCTAGGGTGTTGACCTCAATTTATACCGCTAGGACCCCCCTCCAGTCCAGTCACGTGTACCGTTGCTTCCGTTGTTGTCCCCCCGCCTTGCTGGCGGCCTCCAACATTCGAACGAGGTGATCAACCATCCAAGCCCTAAGCATTCTCGCATTGTGTCTTGAGATCGGACCTGGACACCCAAGTTACATAGAGTATAATATACTCTGAAATACATAATAAAAAGAAAATTGATATAAATAACATTATACTTTGCTTAATAGTTCCAGAAGTAATTAACACACTGCTTGACCAGTGACAGGTGTAACTAAATATTAAATATATTTTATTTTCCATTACCTTTCGTGGAATTTATTAATCATTCACTCTACGAAAAACAACTCAAGACAATATACCTGACCATCGAATTAAATACAGTACCGCTATGCCTTACATGAAAGTCTAATTAGTCGATAACCTATAAATCGTTCATGTACAAAGCCACACATACAGGCCAATTTTCTATGAACCATGAGACCGAGTCATGACAATATCAGACGTATAGGCTAGTCATTTCAGGACCGCAGGACCTTCTTCGTCTTTAGATAATTACAGTCATTTAGACCATCATGAAATTTTTATACATACTAAAGGACCAAGCGACCTTGAAAAATATTTTAGTAACACCAAGAGGTTTTGAACTAGTAAATATTCAGTCACTACATATTTTACTACGCGCAATCAACAAAATGGAAGCACCATCAACAAAAAGGAAGCACATTTTGGAAGCACCATCAATAAAAAGGAAGCACTTTTGGAAACACCATCAACAAAAAGGAAGCACATTTTGGAAGCACCATCAACATAAAAGCAGCACATTTTGGAAGCACAATCAATAAAGGCAACACATTTGGAAGCACCATCAACAAAAAGGAAGCACATTTTGGAAGCACCATCAAAAAGGCAGCACATTTTGGAAGCACAATCAAAAAAGGCAGCACATTTTGGAAGCACAATCAATAAAGGCAGCACATTTGGAAGCACCATCAACAAAAAGGAAGCACATTTTGGAAGCACAATCAAAAAAGGCAGCACATTTGGAAGCACCATCAAAAAAGGAAGCACATTTTGGAAGCACCATCAAAAAGGCAGCACATTTTGGAAGCACAATCAAAAAAGGAAGCACATTTTGGAAGCACCATAAAAAAGGCAGCACATTTGGGAAGCACAATCAAAAAAGGCAGCACATTTGGAAGCACCATCAACAAAAGAAGGAAGCACATTTTGGAAACCATCAAAAAGGCAGCACATTTGGTAACACAAGTTACGAGAACTAAGTCTTAGTTAGAAATCAGAATGCAAGAAATAAAAACATTAAATTTTTACTTTTATATTTAATTTATTTCTTAAGATTATACAAATAGAAGTAAAATAAGTCATTATTGTATGTAGCCAGCTTTCCTCAGTTCTTTGAGTATGAAGGATATTTCTTTTATGCACGAATAATAGTTTCCTGCACAAAGTGAGCCATGTAGAAGTCTTAGCCGGTCAACCAATAAGTTTGGATCTTTCCACGATGTGTAATCAATCTCTTCTTCCACCATCTCACTTGCTTGTTTATTATAAATACTTTTAATATCACAATCGTCCCAGTGATCATAATAAGCGTTATCAGATTTATTTATTATAACACGTCGTTTCCATCGTTTCGGTCTCAGGACACCGTTACATTCTTCGATCTTGTCAGCTTTAGGTGCTTCATCACAGTCTATGCTTTTGTCAACAGCCTCAGAGTCACTGTTACAATCACTGTAGAAGACATCCTCTTCACCCAGATTACCATATGAATTCGATATCGATGATGTCGAAGTGCCATTATCGTCTTCATGCTTCCTTTTTAGGAGTCCATCATCATTTTTACAAAGTAAGAAAGATCTACTTGAATTCGGCTGGAATGTATTCTCACTTTTCACGTTAAGGATTCTTCCATTGTCTTCATTCTTCCATTCTTCCATAAATCATCATCGTCCTTCAATTTAAGTTCTTCGTCGAGATCGGAAGAGCCACGAACAAAATCTCTCTCAAGACAAGGAAAATTATTGTCGTAATGCACATCACTATTCCTTAGTCTAGTAGATCCATCGTTGTACTCTGGCTTGTACGCAGGCTTAACGTTACAAGTTCTGTCATGTCTTTTTAAGCTATCTCTCCGCGTAAACGACTTGTTACATCGGACGCAACTTATCATATTGCGTAGTGGATTTTTAACACAGTCATTCTTCTGGTGTTGTCTTCCATTCTTTCTCAAGATAAATTCTTTGCTGCAAAACTTACACCTGTGTCCTTTCGATACAGCGACAGACACCGAATCAGGATTCATATTAGTTACTCTGACTAATGTTAGATACAAACAGACAGTTTACCAATTGGAACCATTACTTAAATATAATTTTTAAAATATTTCTTAAGCGAGAGTTAAGTTATCTCATGCAAAGGTACTTGCTGAAAGTAGTTCTGCTTTTCAACAACAGATGACACCACGTATTGCTATCAGGTAAATATTATTTCTTTTTTTCATGCGGGATGCAGGATTCTCACTAATGATCGCAATAGAGGGATGGCATCGCTAGACTCCAAGGAGAAGGTAGTTTGTTCTTCCAGTTAGTGTTTCTCAGATTTCTCAGGGTATAGGTATTATTATTTGACTGAATAATGATTTTTTTTAAATTCCACCTAATAAAAATAAAATAGAAGCACTCAGAGAAAACCGTCAGGGAGGATGTCGTTTATGAACATCATAAATTACCAATTTTTTAAAAAAAAGTCCAAAATTAATCCTGCTCAAGCAACATGAGAGTTCTAGCACAAGCCCGCTTGTGAACTCTTTGCTTAAGCAACATGAGAGTTCTAGCACAAGCCCGCTTGTGAACTCTTTGCTTAAGCAACATGAGAGTTCTAGCACAAGCAGGCTTGTGAACTCTTTGCTTAAGCAACATGAGAGTTCTAGCACAAGCGGGCTTGTGAACTCTTTGCTTAAGCAACATGAGAGTTCTAGCACAAGCGGGCTTGTGAACTCTTTGCTTAAGCAGGATTAATTTTGGACTTTTTTTAAAAAAATTGGTAATTTATGATGTTCATAAACGACATCCTCCCTGACGGTTTTCTCTGAGTGCTTCTATTTTATTTTTATTAGGTGGAATTTAAAAAAAAATCATTATTCAGTCAAATAATAATACCTATACCCTGAGAAATCTGAGAAACACTAACTGGAAGAACAAACTACCTTCTCCTTGGAGTCTAGCGATGCCATCCCTCTATTGCGATCATTAGTGAGAATCCTGCATCCCGCATGAAAAAAAGAAATAATATTTACCTGTAAGCAATACGTGGTGTCATCTGTTGTTGAAAAGCAGAACTACTTTCAGCAAGTACCTTTGCATGAGATAACTTAACTCTCGCTTAAGAAATATTTTAAAAATTATATTTAAGTAATGGTTCCAATTGGTAAACTGTCTGTTTGTATCTAACATTAGTCAGAGTAACTAATATGAATCCTGATTCGGTGTCTGTCGCTGTATCGAAAGGACACAGGTGTAAGTTTTGCAGCAAAGAATTTATCTTGAGAAAGAATGGAAGACAACACCAGAAGAATGACTGTGTTAAAAATCCACTACGCAATATGATAAGTTGCGTCCGATGTAACAAGTCGTTTACGCGGAGAGATAGCTTAAAAAGACATGACAGAACTTGTAACGTTAAGCCTGCGTACAAGCCAGAGTACAACGATGGATCTACTAGACTAAGGAATAGTGATGTGCATTACGACAATAATTTTCCTTGTCTTGAGAGAGATTTTGTTCGTGGCTCTTCCGATCTCGACGAAGAACTTAAATTGAAGGACGATGATGATTTATGGAAGAATGGAAGAATGAAGACAATGGAAGAATCCTTAACGTGAAAAGTGAGAATACATTCCAGCCGAATTCAAGTAGATCTTTCTTACTTTGTAAAAATGATGATGGACTCCTAAAAAGGAAGCATGAAGACGATAATGGCACTTCGACATCATCGATATCGAATTCATATGGTAATCTGGGTGAAGAGGATGTCTTCTACAGTGATTGTAACAGTGACTCTGAGGCTGTTGACAAAAGCATAGACTGTGATGAAGCACCTAAAGCTGACAAGATCGAAGAATGTAACGGTGTCCTGAGACCGAAACGATGGAAACGACGTGTTATAATAAATAAATCTGATAACGCTTATTATGATCACTGGGACGATTGTGATATTAAAAGTATTTATAATAAACAAGCAAGTGAGATGGTGGAAGAAGAGATTGATTACACATCGTGGAAAGATCCAAACTTATTGGTTGACTGGCTAAGACTTCTACATGGCTCACTTTGTGCAGGAAACTATTATTCGTGCATAAAAGAAATATCCTTCATACTCGAAGAACTGAGGAAAGCTGGCTACATACAATAATGACTTATTTTACTTCTATTTGTATAATCTTAAGAAATAAATTAAATATAAAAGTAAAAATTTAATGTTTTTATTTCTTGCATTCTGATTTCTAACTAAGACTTAGTTCTCGTAACTTGTGTTACCAAATGTGCTGCCTTTTTGATGGTTTCCAAAATGTGCTTCCTTCTTTTGTCGATGGTGCTTCCAAATGTGCTGCCTTTTTTGATTGTGCTTCCCAAATGTGCTGCCTTTTTTATGGTGCTTCCAAAATGTGCTTCCTTTTTTGTTTGTGCTTCCAAAATGTGCTGCCTTTTTGATGGTGCTTCCAAAATGTGCTTCCTTTTTTGATGGTGCTTCCAAATGTGCTGCCTTTTTTGATTGTGCTTCCAAAATGTGCTTCCTTTTTGTTGATGGTGCTTCCAAATGTGTTGCCTTTATTGATTGTGCTTCCAAAATGTGCTGCTTTTATGTTGATGGTGCTTCCAAAATGTGCTTCCTTTTTGTTGATGGTGTTTCCAAAAGTGCTTCCTTTTTATTGATGGTGCTTCCAAAATGTGCTTCCTTTTTGTTGATGGTGCTTCCGTTTTGTTGATTGCGCGTAGTAAAATATGTAGTGACTGAATATTTACTAGTTCAAAACCTCTTGGTGTTACTAAAATATTTTTCAAGGTCGCTTGGTCCTTTAGTATGTATAAAAATTTCATGATGGTCTAAATGACTGTAATTATCTAAAGACGAAGAAGGTCCTGCGGTCCTGAAATGACTAGCCTATACGTCTGATATTGTCATGACTCGGTCTCATGGTCCATAGAAAATTGGCCTGTATGTGTGGCTTTGTACATGAACGATTTATAGGTTATCGACTAATTAGACTTTCATGTAAGGCATAGCGGTACTGTATTTAATTCGATGGTCAGGTATATTGTCTTGAGTTGTTTTTCGTAGAGTGAATGATTAATAAATTCCACGAAAGGTAATGGAAAATAAAATATATTTAATATTTAGTTACACCTGTCACTGGTCAAGCAGTGTGTTAATTACTTCTGGAACTATTAAGCAAAGTATAATGTTATTTATATCCATTTTCTTTTTATTATGTATTTCAGAGTATATTATACTCTATGTAACTTGGGTGTCCAGGTCCGATCTCAAGACACAATGCGAGCATGCTTAGGGCTTGGATGGTTGATCACCTCGTTCGAATGTTGGAGGCCGCCAGCAAGGCGGGGGGACAACAACGGAAGCAACGGTACACGTGACTGGACTGGAGGGGGGTCCTAGCGGTATAAATTGAGGTCAACACCCTAGACACAGCAGTCAACGCATAGTCGTGTGGGTATAGAGCTGCTACAAATTCAAGCAAATGCTGTTCGATCCAACTGCAAAGTATGCGGAAGTAACGCCAGGATTCTGCCGTGTGCACTACGTCACCGAGGATGGTTACTTCAACTAGAGGTCTGTAACTTTGGTCATCACTGGACCAGTGATTGTGACGAGGAGGCTCCGGACATCATCGAGACATCCTGCAACAAGGTAGATTGTGTCGTCCATTATCTAAGACCTGACAGTACATTGGCAGTCGAGCTGAAACTGTGGTGGTGTAAGGACCTACCGCAGAAGTAGTTAACAGAGATGTCTAACTTTCAACCGAACAGGATATACTCCAGTGTAACACCTGGGCTATGCACTGTTGATTATAGTGAGTGGATCGACGGTGTTTTAAAACATTTTTCGGAGAGTTGTGACGCTGTATTTCACGAGAAACAGGTTTTAAACCCAGGACCTCAAGATACGCCTCTAGAAGTTATCAACTGTCTGGGATATGGAAATTGTAGTGTGAATATGATGAGAGACGATACAGTTCTCTCTGCAACGCCTGAAGAGGTTTTCGCACATGCATTCAACCAACCAACTATTCAGTCACCGCCAGCATCTGCATGTGGTCAGACTTCTTCAGTCCAGACATCATCTAGCTGTACCCAGATGAGTCCCACATCGCCAGCACCTACTACATCAGTAGCAGTCCAGCATAAACGCAGGCGTCAGCTTCGCCTTCCTACATCTCGCAAGAGTCGAACCCGAGATCTCAGTCATCTAGGTCCGATCAGTGAAGACACCACTCAAGTATGTTCCACAGAAAACACTAGTGATGAAAGAACTGTTGAAATTGCCCGTGTAGCTGTACGTTCATTACTTCTGGAACTATTGAGCAAAGTATAATGTTATTTATATCAATTTTCTCTTTAATATGTATTTCAGAGTTTATTATACTCTATGTAACTTGTAGTTATGCTTAATATTTAGGTATTGGGTCTCGAGTTAATGTTGCCTTTGTCACTATGATGTGTAGTGTGTGAATATTATGTGATTTTATTACTCGTTATTTACTTCTTTTAAATCATCGATTGTTCTTACCCCTTGCTGTTTGTAATAAGATTTAAATAAATATGTGTTTAACATTTACGTTGTTTGCTTTAATTTCAAAACATTTAATTGCCGCTATTATTGAATTGTAACTATAAGTTATTAGTCTCCTCAGCTAGAGTGATTGCTTTAATACATAAATTCTAACACTACCTTCGAGATGTCTTCCGCCACTACGAGAAGAAGAGAGAGACTCTACACAACACCAATATTTTATTAATACTCTATCATCATTTATTGAATTATAGACAAAATACAGTATCTTACCGGACTTTTTTTATTGTAATTAATGTTGGGAAATTTGTTTCAGCGATGGTTAGTATATTTTTGTATGTTGACATTCTTGATGGTTATCAAATGTTTGCATGTGGGTGTAATATATATGTCATTTTGGAGTAGGTACGGTCAGTTTGTTTGTAGAGGTCATAGAGGTAGGATGTGTACGAGTATATTAATTAGGACTCGTCAGATACCCGGATGGCAGTGACGGCAACAGAGAACTTGGTGAATACAGGCTACCGACTTGTCTCGACTGGTTACACATTGCATAACACTTGTAGGTTTTTAAATTCAAACTTGGCGTCATCTGGCGACAATGCCTTGAATTAAATATGGTCGACAGTGGCGCCATCTGGTAGCGACTTTATGAATTAAAGATGGCGGCAACGGAGAACTTGGTGAATACAGGCTACCGACTTATCTCGTCTTGTCCCCCGACTTGTCTCGACTGTCTAGACTTGTCTCGACTCGTTCCCGACCTCTCTAGACTGACTACATAACACTTGGCGCCATCCGGCAGTAAATTTAAGAATTAAAGATGGCGACGGTGGCGCGCTCCGGCGGTAACTTTAAGAATTAAAGATGGTGACGGTGGCACACTCTGGTAGCAACACTAGGAACTAAAGATGGCGATGGTGGCGTCATCTGGTATCGATTATATTAACTAAAATATGGCGACGGTGGCGCCATCTACCAACCAACTTGAGAACCAAGATGGCGGCGCCTCTGGCAACTAATTTTTGAATTTGGCGCGCGATACTAGCGACATCTACCAGTCAACTTGAGAACCAAGATGGTGGCGCCTCTGACAACTAATTTTTAATTTGGCGCGCGATACTAGCGACATCTACCAGCCAACTTGAGAACCAAGATGGTGGCACCTCTGGCAACTAATTTTTTGAATTTAGCGCCATCTGGTAGTCTGTGCTGGAATTAAAGATGGCGGCTGTATAATAATTATTTCAAATGTGGCGCCTTAGGTATGCATTAAGGAAGGCAAAAACACCCTCCCCCCCATTTATCATAAACTTGCCGTCAGTACATAGCATATATAGATTATTTATTCCAACATATCCCAATTGGTCTCGTGGTCTAGTGGTCAAGGTGTCCGCCTCGTAACCACGACATCCTGGACGTTTTCACGTCCCATGGATCGAATCCCAGCCTCGGCACTGAAAATATTTTAGTTAAAGAAAAAGATAAAATAATCCCTGGTGCTATCTGGTGGCGACCAACAGAACTATATGACGTCACAAGATGGCTGCCTCCAGCAGACGAAAACAAGATGGCGGCCACCAGCAGACGAAAACAAGATGGCGGCCACCAGCAGACGAAACAAGATGGCGGCTGATGATTACATCGAATTTCGAAAAGTTGAAGTTCGAAAAAAAAATTCGAATCCAAGATGGCGGCCGTGACGAAAAGTGCAACGGTGACGTCACGATTCGAAGTTGGTGGAAATTTCTAGAAATACAAAATGGTGGATGGATTAGCATGGATTAACATATGGATTAGCATAGATTGGCATATGGATTAGCATAGATTGGCATACGAATTGGCATGGATTAGCATACAGATTAGCATAGATTAGCATACGGATTAGCATAGATTGGCATAGATTAGCATAGATTGGCATATATTAGTGTAGATTGGCATAGATTAGCATAGATTGGCAAGGTCAAAGGTCATGGTGACGTCATCCAAGATGGCCGCCGATGACGTCATCCAAGATGGCGGCCGGCTCCTGGCTCCTCCGCCTGTGCTTGAACCCCCCTTTTCCAACTACTGTCGCAAGAAGCCTGCGATCTTTAATGACTTAAGTATATTAAAAGTGTAATAAAATGAGTAAATAAGATCGTGATTCAAGCGACAAACTTGTACACCTTAAACGTTTTACCAAGACTTTAAAATGTCATAAGACTTAAAGCCAGTTTTATTAAAATATATACAGTACGTTGCGACGCATTATATTTTTACGTGAGCAAGAACGTCTTTACTCGTTAACGATCTTGGATCAATTCAAAACGGGCCATGCCTATGCATTTCTTGCGAAAACACACTTGGTCTCGGTCGGTTTCCAGTGGCTTCTGACACGACCAACCGGAGGGCGGGGTCCCACTTGTAAGCTAATTCTTGCAGCACTGCGGTATCACTTTGGTACACATTTCCACTTTCGAGTCCGTTACAGGCCTCACAAGCATACATCTTTATTAAAGTTAGGTGCTCGCCATCGCGCCGAATACGCGCTCTGCTCCGCGTAGCGCGGTTCCCCACCTGCCGCAACCGCCGCGCCGGCCTCGACTAGACGGCCCGGCGTCCACACGCGCCTCTAGCTGCGCTTTCTGGAGTTTACATTCGCACACGTAAATATACATATGTATGAATTACAATATGTACTTAGCATGTCTCTGCTCGCCCAAATATATTATATAAATATAAAATGTAGCCATTTAAAAGATAAATTAAAAAAAATTAACTATGAACTTAAACTAAAATAAAGTTTCTTTACTACAAACATCTAGCTCATTTCAGAGTCTATCCAAAGTCACTGCCAACTATATATTTTAAGAGCCATACATAGGCCTACCGTAAATAAATTAAATTAATCAAAAAATAAGTGAATAAACTAAATCATAAACACAATTAACCACAACTACTGTTACTAAAATAATTTTAAAAATAAATTAACTAAGAAATAAAATAAAGTTGCAGGCCCATGCCACCCTTCAACTTCGCGTCCACTACAGTTTTTTTTTCTAATTTTTTTAAAAAAATTTCTCCGGCCTTCGTTATGTAGCAGTAAAAAAATACTTGAAGATCCTAGAACCTATGTTGAAAACACAATACACCATATGGTCTAAAGTGTTGCCCAAGACTGGAATACGCCTTTAAAGATGCACCTGAACCAGTCTTTTTTTAAAGTAATAGAGAAACTATTTATGATTAAATGCAACAAGTGTCTGGGTAAGGTCTAATTGAACACAGATCTACAAACACTGCAGATCATGTCGCTGAAGTAAAATTATGTAATGGAAATAATTAATGGTAACACCCTTATTTCCCATAAATTTTTGTGATGCGGAGAAACAATGTTTTAAAATCCATCCATCTTTTAGCATATTTTGCTAGTATGCTATTCATTACACTTCAATAAGAGGAAGATAATACACGCATTTAACTTAAGAACTATAGTATTATGATAATTTTAATTTAATTTGTTAAATATACATTACCAGAACATCTTCGAAAATATGCACTTACATTACTATTTTAACATATTCAATATTACTTGTTTGAAAAAATTGATATATTCCAAATACAATACTTAAAGACTACCTACGTGGTTATGGCCTAATAAAGGATTTTTAAAGTTTACACTACTTCTGCTCGGCACTACTCCTTAACTTTAAGTAAATATTTAATAAGTTTTGTTGAAAATAATTTTTGAATATCACGCTTTAAAGAAGTATATTTTTTAATCATTTAGATTTGAAACCGAAACAAGATGATTATTATTTCTACACGAACACTTTGCCATTGACTTATCATGATACATACTAAATGGGGCTTGAATTTAACATTAACTATTAAGTTAGTGTTTTTTTTTTTTTTAACAGTTTTTCCGCTGTCCTTGATGCAAAGAGATGCGCGAAATGGTACTGCGCATCGTTATATTTCATCTTCACGTATGGACTGGTATAGTGAGGTTTAAGACTGTGTTCACAGTGACATCTGGACGAAGCGAAGGCCTTCGGGGCTGAAGGCAGGGGAGGCAGGGGAGGCAAGGGAGGCACGGCAGGCCGCACGGGACCGCAGATATACTTTTACTGTCCGACCGGGTGCAAAGTGCGCCGTAACGCGGCAGTAAAACAGCGCTCGTAATTCCCAGCGCCGGGATACTGCCTATAAACGGGATGTGAGGCACACGCAACAGGTCTCCTCTCCGCAGCCTAGCGGCCGGCGGGTAGAGGTGGTGCATGTGTTCACGTGCTATCTAAGCCACTGCACATCAAGGACTGCACTTACACGGCTATTACCTTCGGTACAAGATACAAGTGTGTAACCACTGCGTCACCTCGCTTACACATACAGATTATGTTAATGATTACATTTTACAATGTATAATTTTATGCACTTACGTGTGTCTAGGAAACTTTAATTTAATGATAAAACAATATGACATGTACTAATTTAACACACTGCATGTATTTTTTCACATAGCCTATACTTCTAAATTCGCAATTCAACATACTACTTATTATCATCAGTTGTATTTTTTTTTTAATTCAACCAAGGTCCGTAGTATAATCTGATGCATAAATATATCACTAAAGTCACTAACAATTTTATTCCACTTCAAATGATATAAACTGGTGTGCGAGTTTTCTAAACGACAGCTACTGCCTACACTCCTTACTATTATATATTGCATGCGCCCCACTTTTTCGTTATGATGGGTATTAAAAATTCACAATCACAAATTTTCAGGTCAGTACGTACGAGGTTAGGAATTTGTATGAGGTTATTAATCAGTATGGGGCTAGGAAAAATTATTCTATGTTTTTTGTCACTTTTAAAAACATACTATATTAAAATAAATATTTTAATAATTTTTATTTGTGAAAATACTGCCAAAGGTGTCATTTCTATGATTTAATAAATATGCCATAGCGGTTGAGTTGGACCTGTGACTCATCTGCGTGTTCGGATGATACGTATGAGCATGGTTACTTACTGAAGTGTAATATTACACTAAAAACGACTGTCGGTATACTAATGTTTATATTACTCTCTATATTAATAATATTACTATTTAACATTTAATACTTTTACTGGCATTCGATATCCCCAAAACAAATATATAACTAGACACATGTAAAATACAGCAATTACAACACTTCAAACAAGAATGTAAAAACTAAGGTTTACACAAATAAAATATTATATGTACATTGAACAAAATAAATGCAATTGCTATTCTCTTGGAAAGCAAAATTTAGACCATATGTTTGTATTCCTCACACATACGTTATGATTACCAGGTACGAGGCTGAGAAGTTCAGGAATTTATGTAGGACACAAATATCTAGTCAAAATTTATAGGAATACCAGCACCTTTAAAATAATTTATTATTGGGTCCAAAACATTGTAAATTCCTGCTAAATTCAATACGTTTATTGCTCAGGGTGTTAATTTTCGCATGAGATTACACTCTGATCCCTGGTTTTCCACAAACCAAAATAACTGATTACTGAAAGTTTTAGTCACTGGTTGACTATTAAAGTTTTATAATCAAATGGTAAATTCTCATATGGATGTTAATATTCAAACAGTTCGAGTTCAAAATACATCGTCACTACATCCAACGAATGTGGAAAGCTTATCAACACAGCATGAATATCAAAGTCATTTTGACGATATATATTGTTACGAGCACACTGGGAAGCAAGATCGCGACACGTGGCAGGTACTGAGTGGGCTTTCCAGCGGTAGTCTGGCCTAGCGGAATCGCACTGCCACTGACATTACGCACGCATGGGCGTTGGGGATTAGGACGACTCGACTTTGCCACGCCCCTGCCCCGCTTCCTCCTCCCTCGGCGCTGTCGCCTATCCCTGGGAGGGCGTACAGGGCAGCCGCGTGGATTGAAGTGACTCCTACGCGTTTCTGGATGCTTCGGGTGTCGGGTCGACCCGGGATGACGCGACGTGTCACAACCACTCCAGTCCACTCCGGAAAGTCGGTCAAATGGTATAAAAGGCGTGACGCCAGTCTCTGCGGGAGTTCCGCCGGAAGTGGAGTGAAATGTGTGAATTCAGTGAAGAGGGCGAGAGACTGCCCCTTCGCGAGCGGCGGAGCGACGGGACCTTGCGTGTGTGTGACCGAGTATCACGACACTGTGTGGACAGTTGCGAGGTAAGGGGTAAACCATTGTTGAGCCTAGCTCCAGTGAGGAGTGTGAATTGTGGTGATTTAATTAGTAATGTAAATATTAGCAGCAAATAAAACTGTATAAAATATATTGATATATCCTTACAAGCCCGTTTTCTCCACTCATAACAAACAATATTCAAATATCTTATCTAAATAATTATTAGACTTCCACACAACTTTATACTGTATTTACGATTCCGCAATAAAACGTATTTTGGTACTCTTAATTTGTTGCACTAATACGAAGATAAAATTATTTTTTTAAAAAAACATACCCGCAGTCTGAATATCGGTACCAATATTACTTTCTTTAAAAAAATTATATTACTGAAAATAATTTACCGTGAAGATAGAGACAACCCAGTATGTACACTAAGAGCCTCTTTTAGATATTTTCCTTCAATGCAATTAATTGTAGATGTTTCTATTGTTACCGTTTGACACAAACACAAACGTTGTTAGCTTGCTCAATTTCAGTCGGTAGGCTCGCAGATCGTCGTTATCAGAACCTATATAAGTTCGCAATGGAAGAACAGCAACAGGATAGCTGAAATAAATTTCTAAAGACTCAAAGCTTCTGCATCAGGAACAGGAATCCAGCGAATTCCGTGGTAGCTGAAAAATGCTATAGACATGAACGTTCTCACTAGCGTCGGACTCGTAGTAACTGCTCAGCTTAACCTTAATCTTGAAGCACTATAATATGGTCTCGACCGAACCGGCACGAATCAAATGGTTCGAACAGACCCTTTGAATCTGACATAGGTAAAATCAAATATCCATAATTCCTTAATACAAGCAAAGATCTATCTATGGCGGGGTATATATGAGTCTTCTTGTCGCTCGTCTAAAGTTCCGAGGATTAGGAGACCCCCACCTACATGTACGACGTCTTCGCATCGGGGGACGTATCAAATAAATTTTTATGATATTATAACTATTATGAAATACATTCACCCGCTTTCAATTTTCACGGAAAGAAATAACTGCAGTTTCATAATTACGTTGAAATACTGGGATTACACTATATATATGGCTAACCATAAATTCTTCATTGTTTCATTTCGAGTCAGTTACCTCATTGTTTAAATGCACAGTAGCTTATTCGAGTTACCGGGTTCAAATACCGTCACTAAACAGTATTATGTTACTTTTTATACAACTAATTTTTTGCATTTAATATTACATTTTAAAAAATCATAATATATCTTATTTATTTAATCAAATGTTAAAATAATTTTTAATACATGGCTATGTCTTGGTTTTATTTGATACTAGGCAGGCATAAAACCTCTAGTTACAAAAGCAAACAAGAAAAAGAAAAATTTGGTGCCTAGGATTTTGGAACTGATTTTAGCTATATTTGGGGCATTAAATCCAAATGTGAAATTAGCTTCATATTTTCTATCAGATCAACTTTTTGAGATAAGTGTGAAAAAATAAGTCAAACCATCTGCTTGACTCAAGCCACATCGTCGCAGAGATATCACAGGCTGGGAATCACTTTGTCACTGGGATACCCCAGGGTGGGAATACCATCATTCATTTTAACGCTTAAACTAAATTTGAGGTCAGTTTGTAAGTTTTAGCCGTGCAAGATAGATCGAAGTTGATAAAAAATTAGTTCCAGTCGAAGACGTTATGTAAATCATCCTCATGTGTTTTGCTACATACGTGGATAATACACATTAAAAGATAACAGAAAGACTGTTAGTGACCTTGTAAAGAGAGCTTATTATGGATATTTTGGTGTTAAGCTCGGTGATCAGGATAAATCCAGGGCAACGCATCATGTTTGTAAAACTTGTACAGAAAATTTACGCCAGGGGACTAGCGGGAAAATAAAAAGTTTGAAATTCGGCATACCGATGGTTTGGAGAGCACACAAAAACACATCAATGACTTATTTCTGTCTAATAATTATTACTGGAATCAATCGAAACAACGGTAACAAGAGGACTTATCCTGATTCAGTCTCTGCAAGATGCCATTTCCCTCACTCATAAGAAGAACCGATCCCAGCATTTCACCAGCTTCCAGAGCTTTCTGAGGACGAATGTTGTCCCTATAACCAAACTTCTGATACTAATGAAGATGACAGTGATTAAGGGGATGTCAACAAATCCTCAGAATTTCAACCGGGATGAGTTAAATGACCTCGTCAGAGAGTTTAACCTGTCAAAAGAAGCTTCTTAATTACTGGCATCCAGGTTGAAGGAAAAAAAAAATTTCTGGAACAAGCAACCAAAATTAAATTTTATCGTACAAGAGAAAACGGTACGTTAACATTCTTCTATAAAGAAGAAAATCTTGTATTTTGTCACGATATTAGAGGACTCCTGGAAAAAATGAGTCTTCCTGAATATTTCCCAGTTAACTGGCGCCTTTTATTGATAGCTCAAAGAAAAGCTTGAAATGTGTTCTTCGGCAAAATGGGACCAAATATTGTTCAATACCAACTGCTCACTCAACGACAATGAAAGAAACATATAGCACCATAGCTTTGGTCTTGGAGAAGATAGATATCGTGAACACCAATGGGTGATATGTGTGGACTTTCTCTTCGAACAGCAAAGTTGCCACACCAAATAGTCACACCAGATAGTCACACCAGATCAGGTACGTAGCCAGGAAGGGGGGGGGGGGTTAAGGGTTCAACCCCCCCCCCTTAGCACCAAAACATTAATTAATTTCTTATTAATCACTCAAACAAATTTCATATTAAAAATTAATAAAATTTTTAGCATTACAATATTTAAATTTAAGTACCGAAAACTGCTAAAATAGCACTTTTTACACCTTAAAATCCAAAATTTCCCGGGGAAGGACCCCCGGACGCTCCGCTTTTTTACGGGGGGGGGGGGGGGGGGCATGCTTCTTAACACCCCCATACACAAATCCTGGCTACGCCAGTGCACCAGATATTCTTGTCCCTTGTGCCTCTGGGATAGCATAGACAATAAACAAAACATACCGCTATATTGGACAAGAGTGGCCTAAGTAAGAAGATATGGTTGTTGGAGATGAAAAGGTTATTAACTAACCCTTAGTTGAACCAGAGAAAATCATCTTCCCTCCATTGCATATCAAGCTGGGCCTTATGAAACAGTTTGTAAATTTATGAGACAGCAGTGAGGATCAAGGTGAAAGATTTCCTTCACCAAGATATTCAAATTACGGAGGACCACTATCAAGGAAGTTGGGATACACACATGATGGCAGATTATTGCTGAAGTTTAAAAAGGGATTGTTCCAAGATATATTCAAGAAGTTCCCGAAAAAGAAGCTTCCGAAGTGTTGAATATTTAGTTAGTTCCATCGATGACTTGGTACTATCTTTGTATATATAATATGAGTATATAATAATGTTTGTGTAATTTATAAATAAGAATTCCGTGTTTAATTTTTATATTTGATTCATGGATTTAACCTCAAATATTGTATAACGTACATTTCACTAAAATGTTATATCTTATAAATTTAACCTCCTAGGCAAAAACTAATGTCATATTTGAATTCAGAGCACCAAATTAATGCGAAATCAGCACCAAATAACCCAGCAAAACTATTGTTGGCCTGTGTTATACTTATTGTTATTATAAATATTGTTACGAACTAGAGCAAGGCCGGGAAACATGCAGGTGCAGAGCTGGCTGGCGACTGCCGCAACATGCGCGCGCCTGGAAGATAACAAGGATTGTCGCTTTCCCACCTCCTTCCCACCACTCCCTGCGCGACGCCCTGCCTTTGACACGTAACTGACACCAGACAGCTGGGAGTTACGCAAGCCGCCGACACGTGTTTCAGAGATTTCTGCCGTCGGGACGGCTCGGAGTGACGCGACAGGCCCCAGCCGCTCTCGTGAGTTCTGGAATTGCGTCGGGGCCTATATATAGGCCCGAGGACGTCAGTGGAGTTCAGAGAGTCAGTTCAGAGAGTCAGTTCGGAGTGTTCAGTCGGGAGCTCTCCCGCGGCGGAGTTTCCGGGCGATAGTGCCGCGGGTGCGGCAGTGGCGAAGTCCTTGGACGAAGGTTCCAGGGTAGGGAGTGAGTTTAGTGGAGTCAGAAGTTTTCCCGCGGCGGAGTTTCCGGGCGATAGAGTCGCGGGCGCGGCGGAGTCCCGAGTGAAGTTGCGAGCGAGGTGTCGAGCGGATCCTCGGCGAAGGGGAAGTGCGTCGTCGGCGGCGGAGTGTGGCGACGGAGTCCCGCGGCGGAGACCCACGAGGGGAGCTGCGGCGAGAGTTGCGCCAGAGGTGCGGCCCAGCGAGGCGTGTGGAACGAGTGACTGGGGAATAGAAGATTTTAGAAGATTTTTGTGACATAAGTAGTGGCAATACATAAAACTGTGTAGTGTAATAAAATCTTTAATTGGGCTATCCTTTACGAACCCGTGGTAAATCGCAACAATATTATTTCAACAATTGACTGCATTGTCTTTATTTAATTTTGCAAAAAAAAAAAAATACCTCTTTCAACATGCACCATTGGGTGCAAACTACCAGTAGAGAATCATTTGGACTTATAAGAGAATAACCTTCAAAAATAAATTGAACGGTAATACGAGGTGAACTGTAGTCGAGAGGGTTAATGTTAATTTTTATTGATGTATATTATCGCATGTCATGTTACAACACATTGCGAGTGCAGTGTAAACTGCTACTGGGGGTTAGTGTTTACCACCAGTTATCATTTATTCATTCGGTTCCTTGAGATGTTATAGGAGCAAGGTGTAGCGCCTACCTGCCATAATTAGTGGCCATGGGTTCCAGTCGTAACATGTACATGGGTTCTATAAATAGTCATTCAAGCATCACCGCAAATAGCATGCACATTGCATAGGGGAAATTATGGAAGTATTAAAAACCATTATTTAAATGTATATCGACGATAAATAAATCTCAATCCACTGGAACCTCAAAAGCAGAATGCATTTAATAACTTATCATGAATCAAACCGAGGGTCACTTTTTTCTTGTGAATGAAAGGTTGTGTGTTAATGCGCGCGCACTTCACTCTTTTTTTTTGTACTTTTACAAATATATACCCTGGAAACTCAGTTGCCAGCGATATCACTTGTAAAATTACAAGTCACATCTTTGTACCACTTAACAGTACAAATCTCTGCCTTGCAGGTTTACAAGTAATACAGTTGGCAAGTGGATTTCCAAGGATTTTCCTTGTAAAAGAACAAAAAATAATCATTTTTTAGTGTTGTCGCGCTGTCGCTAATCGGGTTGTAGTCATAAGTTAGTAAAAAACTCGCAATTCCCAAAAGCGAAATAACTTGCTTAAATAAATTTTGACTTAATTTGTATATTTCTTCACTGGACAGTCTACATATTGTCTACATGTATCTATGTATACACTTTTTTCTAATGAATCTAACTCAGGTAGCTGCCTTGTATATGTAGTTATCAGTGCACCAGTTTATGTACATTTCATTTTAAAATGTTAAACGCTATGTAAAACATACGTTTCTGATAAATTTAATCAAGGAAATGATATATCATGCAAATTATTTATAACCAATTTACACTTCATTCAGAAGCACCTTTTTGTTTCCCTTTTCCACTGAGGTGAGCGATAATTGTATGCATTATCAAAATCACTTCACTAGATATATTTTAAAAACTAATGAAAAAACAGTAATGAATAAATTTTTACCCAGAAGGGTCTTTTCAGCATCGTTACAGTGTTGCATTTTGCGGTTTTAAAAGTGTTAGGAAAAAGTTTACCAGAGAAAGCCTTGCTGACACACACAATTCTGCGACTCTAATTAAAAAGAAACTAACCCCATCGCACAACCAAGTGCCGCAGATTAGTTTAACGAGTCCGGAGATCATGTGAAACATTGCAAAGTTGTATCTTCTACAGATGTTTATTTCGTCCCTATGGCTGATGATCCAGATGATGTAAAATAATTTAAAAGTAATTGTGAAGCATTTTCATACAGATGACGGGTGAATAAAGATAAGAGCAAAAATTATGCGCGATAATATGGCTTTAGCATATTGTGATTTGTGGTACATGATACGTGTACGTATCACTGCAAGCAATTTTGGTACAGTATGCAAGAGAAGAGACGCAACACCATGATATGTACTAGCCAAGCAGCTACTTTATAAACCCCAAGCAGCAATGTAGTTCGTACATCGAATTGAAAGTGTGGCCATAAAAACTCTCTAAAAAGAAACTGGTTTGAGAAATGGAATGTGTGGTTAATTTATAAGTTTAAAGAATGGGTTTTTAGAGGCCAGTTAAGATGGATTAGTGCTAGACAAACATGCTTCTATTGAAGCAAAATGAGGTCCTTTGGCAAGAGCAATGGGACTAAAGGATCTGGAAAACAGAAGAAAGGCTTATTTATTGAAGTTACAGAAGATGCCAAATTATTACAAGTGAAATGTGAACTCAACATCACATGACGAAGTGTTTGTTATTTTGTAGTTGTGTCAGACTTCAATGAAGCCCTCATTTATGCCTGGTGGTCGACTACACACTTCGGCACCTGTTGAAAATACTATTTCCTACTACTTAAGACACTTAAGACTTTGTTGGAAATTCAAAAAGATTATTAAAATACAAATATAGTTCATATGTGCATTCTTCAAAAAACACTTTCAACGAACTCTTTCAAGGGATGGCACCACTAAGTACTAAAACAATGGTAAATATGACGAAATTTAGATAAACTTTGTACAGTCCACACATGCATTTTCGACATTCCTGAAAATGTTTTAATTAGATTGCAGCATGCAATATTTTCTCTGGCTGTTAGTGAATACTACAATAATTACTTCCACTAGATTTATCACATCCCGACACTGAAGAGTGGTATGTTAAATATTTAACTACAGTTGAATTTCGATGTTTGTTCATTCAAAGCATGGATAAGAGTACTTATAGAGAGATCAGTGAAATTAGGATTTCACCTTGAGAAAAAAAGTAAAGCTGAATTTTAGCAAAGTGTCACTGTTGTTCTTCGTGAACAACTCATCTAAATTTTCCGAATTTTTCTTGTTTGCAACTTTGATAATGACTTGAATTTTTTAAACCCAACAATTTACCTTCTTTAACTTTTTCTTCTGCTGTAAAGATACTTATAATAGTCATACTGAGATCGGAATGGTTTCAAATAAAATAGGAGAGATTAATAAACACTTGCTAATGAATTCCATACGACTGTACCTTCATCTTTGGTAACTGCGGAACGGGCTTAAACAATGGCATCAGTAAGTAGAATGTAAATGTTCCTCCTGCGCCAGGCTTCAGGCTGTGGATTGTGATTGTCAGTCCGCCATCTTGGATTGTGACGTCACGGCAGCCATCTTGGATGGTTGTGACCTTGACCTTTGACTTTGACCTTTAACCTTCAAATTAGCCAAAAATTGCCAAAATTCCTCAAAATTTGACAAAATTTCCATTCTTTGGAAAAACATTTGGCAAAAAAACTCAAAAAATTCCACAATTCAAAAATTAGGATTTAGAAAAACCTCAAAAGTCGTTTTGCCTTAGAAACCACGAAAATTCCTAAAAAAAAAAAAAAAAAAAAAAAAAAGGCTTAATAATCCATGTCGACAGCTTCCGATAAGACATTTTTTTAGGAATAAGGATACCATGACCACCATCTTGGATTATGACGTCACCATTGCAATTTCCGTTACGCCAATCATCTTTAACTTTTTTTATTTATTATCCGATTTTAATGGAAAAAAATTTAAAAATTTATAAAAAAAATTCTATTAATAAAATTTAAATTTTTTTTAAAAAACATACATTTACGGCACGGAGATCGGAGTTTTCGGTTCGAACCCGGTGAGGGCAAAAAAAAATGGCGACCATTCCTTCACTCACTGTGGCTGCAGGCAGACTGACCCCCACCACTTTTTACCATGCACATATATCATCAGGTAGTATGAAGTCATGTCCGCCATCACGAATTTGGACGCTATCTTGAAAATCTTTATTATTCAATTTTAATGAAAAAATTCCAAATTTCATTAAAAAATTAACTTATTAGAATTTTGTTTGATTAGATCGATTTCAGTCCTTGGTTCGAATCCGCTAAAGCAAAAAAAAAAATCAACAGATCCTTCCTCCACAGAAGCCACATACAGACTGACCTACCACCAATACCAAGGTATATATAAAATCAACTGGTATGACGTCATGCCCACCATCTTGTCTTCGTCCGCTGGAGGCCACCATCTTGTTTTCCCCTGCTAGAGTGTGCTGGTAACATGTTAGTATAATTTTCTGTTCAACAACCCTGTAATTTCAACTGTTGACATTGAACCTTGACCTTACTTTGACCTACACCTTGAAATTTGACCTTGCCAGTCTGCCTGCAGCCAGTGAGGGAAGGAATGGTCGCCATTTTTTTGGCCTCACCGGGTTCGAACCGAGGACTCCGAGCTCCGTGCCGTAAATATATGTTTTTTAAATATTTTTAATACAATTTTATTAATTGAATTTTTTATAAATTTTAAATTTTTTTCATTAAAATTGAATAATAAATAAAGATTTTCAAGTTGGCGACCGTAACGGAAATTGCAACGGTGACGTCATAAGCCAAGATGGCGGTCATGGTATCCTTATTCCTAAAAAAAGTCTTATCGGAGGCTGTAGACATGGATTCTTAAGCCGTTTTTAGGAATTTCGTGGTTTCTAAGGCAAAACGACTTTTGAGGTTTTTCGAAATCCTAATTTTTGAATTGTGGAATTTGAGATTTTTTGGTGGAATTTTTTTCCGAAAAAATGGAAATTTTGGCGAATTTGGAGGAATTTTGGGCAAATTTTGGCTAATTTGAAGGTTAAAGGTCAAGGTCAAAGGTCAAGGTCACAAACATCCAAGGTGGCTGCCGTGACATCACAATCCAAGATGGCGGACCGACAATCACAATCCACAGCCTGAAGCCTGGCACAGGAGGAACATTTACATACTACTTCAGTAATTTAAAACAATCACACTGTCTTGGAACTGGACATTCGTAGGACAATACATTTATAAAGGCTTGGATAATGGTGCGTCTTCAGTTTTTGTACTGTCATGAGCTGTGGATCTACCATGGAATCAGATTCAAACTTGTTGATTATTATTGCGTTATATTCACTTTTTCAACATTGTAGGCAGTAATAACAAAATATACCTAAAACAGCTGATACTTGGCTCCTAGAATTTTTAATATATGTTGTTCTCTGATTTCCCAAAAGAGCTTCCTATACACACGAAAGAAATGTGGAGGTTGTGAATCCAATCATTCATTGGTAGTTTAATGCTGCCATTTGCAAAATGGAAAAATTGCAGATAATTCAGTGAAGCAAACTTTGGAGTAAACTATAGTTTTCGACCACAAAAAATAATTATTTTAAAAGTTTTGCAAGCAAAAAATAAGACTTTTTAACATTATTTTGTATGTGTAACAAAGACACATCAAAAATGACTGATTAAAATGTACTTAAAGGTATATATTTTAACTGAATATTATATATATTTAATTTGAGTGATAAATAAAACAGTTGATTAGTGCCAGTGGGCATAAATGTCAAAGTTGTTTAAAAAATAATGCACGTGGTCAGTTTTTTAAACTACATATTAAGAAATACAAATCAAGCGGATTTAGACATGCAGTTTGAATAACATACAACGGACAACATAAATTGTTATATTTATTTTGTCTGAGATTAATTGCAGAGTAGCCAGTATTTTGTGTTACTAGACTCTAAGAAAATTAAGATTTTCAGTAAATTCTATAAATATTAAGCGCTGTATCAGGAAGATTCGCTCGGAACACTATAACTGCTGCCATTTTGTACAAATTACTTCCGGACTAATAAATAAAAAAATAGAAAGTCCCGGTCGAGTTCGCTATTGGCCAAATCGAACCAAGGTGGTAAAATATAGTTATTTTAAACTGGTATATCACTGACTATTAATATAAAAATTTTGACATTGTATTATTATAACGCTAACAATTAGCTCGAGTAAAAAAGTTAGCTAAAGACAAAAAAAATCATACTCCCTTAATAAGCACAGTATCAAATGTGGTAAATGCAGTTTGAATCCTTCAAACACTATCCAATTTTGTTTTAAAAAAAAATCCTTACACAGTGAAACTTTACTGCAAGGGGTGGCCAAAATCAGGTAGCAAAACCAAAATGTATCCCTTAGTAGCCACAATTAAGAGAAAGTTCAAAATTGTTGTAGTCTATATTTTACCGAAATCTTTTAAATGATGAAACCGTGATTTTGAAAACCGTAACCCTTTTCGCGAGGACCAATAAATCCGTTTAATTCTTAACTTAAGATAGTAAGTGGGTATTATTATGAGTTTTCATTAGCGGCGGGCCAATGTCAAGCTTACGACCTTGATATTCTAACGAGATTTAAAAAATTCTATGAAAATGTTGGATATATTCAGGAGAAAAAATTAGATGTATTTTGGCTGCATAATAGAAAATAACACAAAGCCCCTCCCAAATTTAAAGGGACAGGCATATTCGTACGCTTCAGCGCAACACAGCAATTCTTGAACACAAGTGGCTTGCTTCACGTATTATAGTGTAATGAGAAGACATAGCTACTGCTTGTCATTTCAGCCCTTCTGATACCTTTCTTTGCAAATACAGCACGCTGCTATATTCTTGTATTTTCATTGTAATCTCTACTTGTCGACATACTGGAAGCAACAGTTCCCTGCAGAGTGGCGCAACCCTGCCACACTGCTGCACAGCGGGCCAGCCCTGGGCCAGCCGGAGCTGCTGCGTTATTATTCCGGGCTGCTCGAGCAGAGAAAGAGAGAAGAGGCGGGAAAAGGAGACGAGGGAGGAGGATATTTATGTGCGGGCTGCAGCACCCGGTTTAAAATGGGATACGTGTAGCGTGTGGCGTAGCTCGATCCAGCTCCTCGCTCCACCATTGCACACACGCATTTATATTTTACTTTTATTTCTTTCCCTGTATGAGTGATGGCTAGCCAGTCTCGGAACACAGGACGGAGAAAAGGCGAGGCCACAATACGAAATAACTGTAGAAGCCACTTCAAACAAAACCTGAATACCCATCGCAAGTGAAGCACCCATGTTGACCACAGCACCAAGTTTGGAACTATTACTGTAAAAAGAGTTGTGTAATTCTACACAAAATGTACGTGGTAGCTGTGGATCCACTGTGTTTAGTGAAATTTTACACCCACACATGCCAGTGTAATTTTCATTTAACTCAAGAGTAAAAATACATCAACACATTTAGGTGTAAAACTACACTATCAGTGGATACACAGCTGCCACATACATTTAGAGTAAAATTACAATTGCTCTGGTTTAGTAAATAATCATATCTGTTAGTGTATTTTTACATGTTAAATAAATTTACAAATGCATGCATCTGTAAATTTACCAGAACTGTTAATTTAGTAAATCAATTTACATTAAGAATAAAAATGTTAATTAGTAGCTACTACTTCCAAAAATATATTAATTGTTATTGGACAGTGTGTGATCTATGTTCTTCAAATGATTCATGCAATGGGAAATTTTGATTTAATGCAGTTTTTTGGGACATACACCATTGCAGTTTTGCACTATTTGTCATGGAAAAATCCAGGAAATAAAAAAAAATATATATAAAAAATATGAAGATATAATTTTTTTATGTTCGGGATTTTTCCACTACAAATAGTGCAAAACTGCAATGGAGTATGTCCAAAAAACGACATTAAATCAAATGTGTGTTGTAGATTTATTTTCAATTTTATCACCTTGTAAATACCTAGTAATTACTTCCTATAAGCTGAGTGATCTAGAGGAGGCTCTAACCCAAAACCTTTTGATTATCAGTCAAGAATCTTAAACTTACAATAACAATCACGAAGAAATGGAAATATGACTTTCGTAATCTAACATTAATAAAATGGGTTTTTTGTCAGTATAAATAATAAAATAATTTGTATTTTTGCAGTTCCTTGGTCGTTGTAAATATACTGTGAGAAATTTATGCACTTTTACAATGATGTTAGTCTGTAGGTATATACAACTACAATGTACTGACAGTAAAAGGACATTTGATTAATTAAACACTAAAAATTTCACATAAACATACAAATGTGTTATTTAAAATTAAATTAATGAAATAAAACATAAACAATTGTGCATTTTTACTGACGCATGTCGTACGATTTGGTTATCTTTAAACATTAGTGTAAAATTACACAAACTGTACTTGTTTTTAAAAATTACATTACAAATAAGTGTAAATAGACTAAACGTTTGAATGTAATCATAGAAAATATTTTTACAGAGTGGGTGTAACAATTTCAACCAACATTTGGTGTAAATTTACATGATGATGTGGCAATTTTTCAAAAGGAATGTTGCCTGATATGCACACAGGGATAACATTGAATAAATTTTTACTTTTTTCTGTAAAACTACACACACACACTGTTGATTTATAATGATATTATGTGTTATTTACTTAATCAAATTTTACTGGGATTTTATGAGTGTAAAACTGTCAGAAGAATCGTTAACTAACATGGCAAATGTATATTTTTACAGCAATGTGGAGTTTTTAAAATTTCAACCTACAGTTAGTGTGAAATCGCATGCTGAAGTAATAATTTTGCACAAGGATGTGTCACAATAAAAAAAAATTGTGTTTTTTAATTAGACAATGTCAAAAATACACTAAAATCGAAAGTGTATATTTACACCAATATGTTTACAGTGTACATCACTCATGATTCAATACACAACTACATTCAATTAACGTATTAAGTAATGTAAACGACTGATAAATATATAGTTGTCGAAATCAAAGAAAATATTTGTTGGAATATTTTTGTCATGCAATATAGTTGCTACAGCATATATGTACACAATGTTTCGCAGACCTAAATGCATTGAAAAACATTTTTAAAAACAAGTTTTTATTTAAATGCACTAAAAAGAAAATTTTTGAAGTAAATCAAACCCATCATTTTGTTGCATTATACTATTTCATATTATATAAAAGCTTGTCGCATGATTTTACAAATTTTTATGAATGGTAAAATAAACCACATAGCAATTATTTAGATCTATTTAACAAATTATTTTTAAATATTCTTCTTTTAATATATTTAAGATCACTCGACTTGGTTAATTTTCTGAACAAAGTATCCAACATCTGCCATCTCTTGCTAGAAAAGCTTCTATAGCTGCGTCAGAGTCAATGAATAACGCGCTCTCATTTCGATATCCTACTAATATTATAAACGCGAAAGTTTGTAAGTATGGATGGATGTTTGTTACTCTTTCACGTAAAAACTACTGAATGGATTTGAATGAAATTTGGCCTACAGCTAGCTTATAGCCTGGATTAACACATAGACCCCATATTAATATAAAATTCCATCCCTAAGTGAGTGAAAAAGTGATAATTTCATTTTATAACAGAAAAAAATCATAGGTCATAGACATACAAATAGTGAGTGAGTGTCATTTCTCTATGTCTGACACACGATCATGCACATAGTAAGGTCTGGCAAATTAATATTTTTCTCCTTGGTGAGACCAGTCCGCTTAGTGGAGCTAGCAGCGGCTAGCAAAATAAAGGTGCTGATAACAGTTTTGTTCTTAACTTCGTCAATAGATAGAGTTGCCTTGAATTTTAAACGCACCATCGTTTGATGCGTTTGTCATGTCTTTAATTTTCGTTTGTTTGTGCCGTATGCGTTCCTATACCATTCATCCGATTGCGATGAAATTTTGGTGATTTGTTATGCGCATGCCCATGACGGTTACTGAGATGGTATAACAATTTTTCAATAGTTGGAGCACGAATCGTATCAAAAAATGTGTATTTCATTTTATATAGCGGCACTTCGTCTGTTTTTGTTGTATAAGAGCGCACGCATGACACAATTTATTTAAATATAAAAGATAGACAGAGATAGTGATATATATATACATATAGAGTGAGATAGAGACTGAGAGGTCAGTTGAGATAGAGCGAGGTATAGAGAATGAAATGGGTTAGATAAAGAGATATACCTATAGATGTATAGAGCTATATAGAGACATATATAGAAGATATGGAGATAGTGGGAAGTATATATGTAGATATAAAGAGATAAATAGAGATACATAGATGTATATAGATGTAGAGATAAATATATATAGAGAGATGGATAGATGATTTGTATATGTGTAACTACTTCAAACATATTACAAAACAAAACTGAATGAGGCATTGCAATGCAGGCCGAGCATTAGCTAGATAATGGAATCTTCTCAATATTAGTAATCTCTTATTTTTCAGCTCTTTTCTATATTGCTTTATAAAGTCTAAATTACATACAGACCAGGTAAATAACTATAAACCGGCAGAACAACGTCTGTCGGGATCTGAAAGTGATATAAATTAATTTTCGCATTTGACATTCAAATTAAGAAGACAATTACTAACTACATCTGATTTTGAAAAAGGTCCCCTTCACCCTGTGTTCAGCCCGGGCAACGCCGGGTATTGTAGCTAGTTGAACATACTCAAGAAGTAAACTATAGTAATAGTTTTCGGCATCACTCGCAGCCAAAAAAATATGGTACATGTACGACTAGAACATTCCTGATTACCAATTTTCTATTATCCTTCAGTGTATTTAGTCAATGTCTTGTTTGCCTTTCCGTTTCATATATATGTACATATTCTTCGGGAATTTTATTTGATTTTACATAATGATTTTCAAATAACATTGAAAATTCTAGAAGTCAAATATAAATAAAATCATAATCGGGGTGATCAGTGGGACGTTATTCGTTATGTTCGAATATGTTGCTACAATATACGGTAGCCATTACATTTTCATCAAATTGATAATATAGCATTCTTTTGGAACTTCTACTTCTTGTTGCTTATAATACTATTAATTTAAAGATATTGTCATGTATCTACTTTTAAATAGAATAGAAGCCATTAAAAAAACGTATAAAAGCATATATATTTTGGGCAATCTTTCTTTTGAATAATTGTGCCAAGATATATTCTCGCGACAAGCTTTTATATCATATGAAATTGTATAAAGCAACAAAATGATGGGGTGATTTACTCAAACTTTATTTTCTTCTATTTAGAACATTTAAATAAAAGCTTGTTTTTAAATGTTTTTTACTATGAATTAATGATCGCTGCACAGTCGCTTGCCTGTTAATTTACTACAGTCTGGTTCTTGAATAAGGAGACCTTCTAGTGACTCGAACCTACTTAAAGCCACATATACTTGACCAACAGCGAAGAGCTTAGGGCCTAAACGTACAACGGCATGGTCAACCGTACTACCCTGCATTTTGTGTATTGTGCAAGCCCAGCATAATATAATTGGAAAAATTCTTCGTTCAGCAGTGCAGTGACTATATTTTGGCGGGAACTGCACACATTTGGGCTGACTAACGTGAATACCATCTTTCCCAAAGTCGATACGGACGGATGGTATGTCAGTTACGTACATTTGTGTTCTACGAAAACAGGGCCATATGGTTTCTGTAATGTGGCTAATGTCATATTTCACCAGACCTTAGGACACCTCTACATTGTAATGCAACATATCCTTGACCCCAACGAATATTTCTAACACCTTAGGTTGCCCTTCTGTCTTGTTTATATAGGATGGTAAATTATTATTTAGATCTATATAGCCATTTTGTCGAGTACACTCTATTATACTATCTTATGCTACACCACGAGTACGAAAATGTTGGACAGATTGATTATGATTGTATACATGTTCTTTAGTGGTATAAATTCGACCCCAATCTTGGTCATGTTATAAACTGTTAATAGTTCCCCCACATCAACTCAATTCAGGAGCCAAACTTCATCATCTCAGATTTTATCGAAATTTGTCACAGATGTACTATTTGCACAGACTGGGGAAAAATATTAAATTATACTGAGATGCTAACTCGTTATTGATTTACAGAATAATAAAATTTAAAAAAAAGTGCTAAAAAAAGGATAAAACTATTTTTTTATTTGTTCTAGAACTTTCATAATAGAGCTAGACACCTGAAATGTGTACCATTTAACAGTATTTTTAATTTCCTTTCCTATGATACACAACTTAAGATATAAAATTATTAAAATCCAACTTGTTTTTTTAAAAATACATTTTTAAAATTTTCATAGTCCATGAATAGTTGGTATTGTTGGAAATGATAGGGCAAAGTATAAATTTAGTATGATAACAGCTTCCTTGTTAACAACATTCAGAACTGACAAACTCCATTAATTCAACTCAAGTGTTCAGGTTAATTAATTTAACAAAGTTAATGTTAACATTTCAGGAAGATAAATACAAACACTTCAATGATAAAGATTCCACAAGTAAATACAAAGTAAAATGTAATATTAAGTAACAGGATTTAACATTTCAGGTTTAAAAAGGCTTCACTTGTTTGGCAAACATCACTTTCAAGTTTCTTGCTCTGAGAGTCACATGACTCACTTCTGTCAGAACAACCATTACTGAGATGCACAGAATAGCATAGTTTCTTGGAGATGTGCCAAACGTTTGGACATAATAGTAGTATATTAGCTCCTTCTGGGAAAGATTTCCTAAGAGCAGAAGGAGCCGACCGCCATTTTGAATTCTGACATAACGGCTGCCTTTCTTGTGTCAAATTTCATCAAGATTCTTATTAATGTCCTAATTTCAAAGGAAAAAGTTCCCATTTTTAGGGAAAATTACCCACTTTATTGATGAAAAATGTCTACAGCTAAAAAGTTCCTAAAAGCGGCTTAAGACTACTGAAAAAAAGCCAGCGTAAGTCAATGACATCAAGATGTTAGACCTCGAGCGCCATTGTTGCACAAAAAAATAAAGCACATTTAACGAAAAGGACACACATTTGGACAAAAATTCGACCAAAAGCAAGCACATTTGGAAGTATATTCGAAAAAAGAAAACATATAAGACAATAAAAAGAAAAGGACACACAGTACACATACAGGAAATGCAATGAACATGCACTACACACACTGGAGATGCAATTAACACAATGGACATGCAATACACACACAGGAAACTCATTTAATGAAAAGGAATACATGTTATCGAACATTCAAATCAGCGGGGATACTATATCGTCGCAGGGATACGTTCTCGCCACAGGGAAACGATTTGGTTACACCGATACTATATCGGTGCAGGGATACGCTCTCGCCACAGGGAAACGATTTGGTCACAAAGATACGATATGGTTACACACATTTGGTCGCAGGGATACGTTTTCGCCAAAGAGATATTATCTGGTCAGAGGGATATGATCGGTTGCAAGATGCGGTATGATACAACGTCACCAAAAATCTTTGGCTCCAAAAATCATCGACTCCAGCTGTCTTAGGTAACTGCTCAAGCAAAATTTGCTTACTAGGTAGCTTGGCTAAGAAGCTACAAGACTTCGACGTTATGAGTCTACAAGGCTACAAGACTAAGAGTCGACAAGGCTGAATATGGCTACAATAGCTCCATTTAGCAGCGAAAGTAATTTTATCTCAAGCAAATAGCATGTTGCAAGTAGTTCCGATTCTTGAAATAGTTGATGCCACATGCTGTGTTGTAAGTCACTGTTTTTATGTGGGATGCGAGATGCTCATTCACGATCGCAAGAGGAGGGCTTCGCTAGACACCAAGGAAAAGTTCGTCTTTCATGATAGTGATTAGCCATCTTAACGAATATTATTATTTAACTAAGTAATGATTATTTTTTGTTTAAATTCCACCCGATAATCTTATTTCAAGTGCTGATTTAGTAACAGAAATTCAATAATTAACTGTAACTCTGAATAAAATTGCATGTCTCATTGCATAACAAAGTTTTCATGAAGAGATAGATTTCTCAGAAATAACCAGAAGCACGAGAGAACATCATGCAGAAATCTCACCAGTAATAACCAGGAGAACACAAAAAAAAAAAGCATTGCCATTAATGACCAAAAGATCTTTGAGAAAACAACCAAATATGTCATGGAGCTAGGATTCCTCGGTTCGAACCAGGTGAGGACACAAATAAAAAAAATGGCGACAGATTTTTCCTCTGCAGAAGCCACCGACAGACTGACCTCCCACCACTAATGCCAAGTTATATATCGTCAGCTAGTATGTCGGCATGACTGCCATCTTGTTTTTGTCTGCTGTAGGACTCCATCTTATTTTCGTATACTAGAGTGCACTGCAGTCATGTTAGTTTACTTTTTACATGCTGGAGTGCAGTAAACATTTATTATACTGTGACGCCCAGCATATTGACAATTGGGTGCCATCTTGGAAATTCGTAAATATTTAGCTAGATATTCGGTGAAAATTCCTAATTCCATTAAATAAATTTGCAATTAATATACTGATTGATTCGATTAGTTCCTGTCCTAAGTTCGATCCTTGGGAGATGCAAAAAAATATTTTTATGTAAAAAATAATTACAATAAATATGGTGGAAAGTCTAAAACTCAGCTTAAATTCAACCACTACGAGTCCCTGGTAAGCCGATGAGGATATATTGATTGTCATCTTGAAAAATCAAAATAATAACTTAGAAAAATGGAAAAAATATAAAAATAAAACACTTATTAATTTACTGGTTGAATTGATAGATTCCTGAACTTGAACTGAACTTTGCTCAATGCCAAAGAAAAATGTAATTTAATTAAAAATACTACAAAACTGACAGGTTCGAGAATTAAAACCCAATGTTTTTTTAAATAAATTTTATTACATAAATTCTACACAACTACAAAAAAACAAGCAAATTACTCAAGTCTTTAGCATTTATCGATTTCTGCACGAATAAGAGAGGTGGAAAGCTACACTACTTGACTTAGGATCGTCCATTACTTCTTATTAAAACCTTTTCCACCTGGTAATTAACAGGATACATTGTAGGCTGAATCTCTTCGGCATAGAAGCCGCCACGAATAGACTTGTCCAAATCTTCGAGATAGAAGGTCCTACGCTTCAAATCACGAAATGTGTAACATGGAAATGTTCGAGACTCCAATTCGTTGTGCAACCTCTCTCGAAGATGTCTTTCTACTTAGAGATTCGCACTATGTCAGCGACGTTAGCTTTACACTTTCGTGGATAGTAGGTATAAATAGTATGTCCTGGGACACCGGGTCCAGGGTCGGGAGCCGGGGAGCCACAGCGGCAATCTTGGATTGAGTCACTTCCGGCGGCCATCTTGTATTACGTCACTTCCGGCGGCCATATTGGATTACATCACTTCCTAAGGCCATCTTCGATTATGTCACTTCCTGCAGCCATCTTGGATTTGACCTTGACCTTTGGCCCCAGTGGCCATTGTTTTTATCCACCATTTTCTTTTCTAGAACATTCCGACATTTCGAGTTTCGTCCACCATCTTGAAAATCTTTGTTATCCAATTTTAATGAAAACAAATTTAAAATTTATAAAAAAATAAAAATTTAAAAATATATTTAATAAAAATGTAATTAAAAAACCTGCACATCGAACACCCCACTCTACATTACGAATACACCATTTAGCACCCCACTCCTCTGTTACAATATCATCGAACCCCCCACTCATCCCTGTTACAATTTTTCATTAAACTACATTTTTTAAAGTAAATTTATTAACAAAATAAAATATATACCATCGCTGTCTGCCGGAGGCAGCCATCTTATTTAGTGGAGACCGACATCTTGATTTCATCTGATGGATGTTATCATCGGGTGTAGGTTTCTAAAGTACGATAGTGAATGTAAGGTCGAGTTTCAATTCTCTACCAACATTATTATGACCCTTATAGACAAAAATCCACAAAATCCAGTCATTTCGTTGTTGTAAGCATCGTTTTTTCTTAAGTCGTATCATTTATAGGTTTTAACTAAAATATGTTATCAATACTATAGTTGTGGATGTGATAGTTAAAGTAATGATAATTAAAAAAAAAAAACATTTATTACTCCATCTTGACAGACCAGAAATTTTTCAGAGTCCTAACTCACAAGTAATATTCTCTTCTAATGTTTGGTACTCATGTTTTAAAAGCTGCATGGATGCAGATATTTTTAATGTCTGCGTATAATTACATTTTACCATTCTCTAAGACATTTATAAGTATCAGTACCTTGAGGGATATAGGTTATCAAAATTAAATAATAAGTAATATGTAGGTAAAATCTTATTTATTAAATTAAGAACATAAACTGAAACAGAAACTATACAACAATAACAGAAACTATATAACAAAAACAGAAACTATACAACAAAAACTATACAACAAAAACAGAAACTATACAACAATAAAAGAAACTATATGACAAAAACAGAAACTATAAAACAAAAAACAAACTATACACCAAAAATAGCAACTATACAACAAAATGAAACAAAAAATGGAAACTGTAAAACGAATGGAAACAACAACCAAACTAGCAAACTATTTACAACAAAAACTATTTACAGAAAAAAAATATTCGTCGCCTCCGATATAGCCGTGGGGGACCGTGCGGATGTCGTCTTCGCATATTATGTGCTTGTCATCCTCCCACATGATGGCCAGCTTATTGCTGTATTCGCTGTACAGCACATGCTTCCTCGACTGCATGGCTCTAACACCTGCCCTCCTTGTGCGGTGGTCTTGCAGGGCATCCAGGTAATCACCGAATGTGATGTGGTTTTGACCACACAATGCTGGATGCCCTTAGCCTTCTTCTCAACCTTGCCACCGCACCCGTATGCATAGAGTTTGGTCCGCAGACTGACAGACTCGCTCATTACTTCTCAACCGCACTCATCTTTGATTTGCCAAATTTCTTGTTGATGGGTGAGAAGCATGGGTGGTCAGGAGGGTAGCAGCTGGTGTCGAATTCAGACATGAACTTAGGGTCAGATCTTAGATCATGGTAGAAGTCTGCTGTCTGAATCTCATAAACAAGCTGTCTCTATCCATATATGCCAGATGAATATTTTCCTGATATTTGGGATTCATATTATTATAGTGGAAGTCGTACATGAGTGTTTTTGATAGATCAAGTACTGCGAGTCCGGCATAGATCGGCTTGTCGAAAACGATGGTCTCATGGTTCAGGTGGACAAGACTCAAGTTTGGCTCATACATCGTGCGGTCCTTGAAGGACGGACGGCACACCAACTTCTTAAATCTCTTCTCAGAACACACCAACTCCATTTTGAGCCTCCGCCTCTTGTTTTCCATCAGTTTGCCAAATGTCGAGTTCACAGCGAGCTTGAAGAACTCCTTCTCGAACTCGTTGGCTGCTGCTTTGCGCTTGTTGGTGTTCAATCGAATATAGGGCTCCAACCATGCCGACTGCTCAAACTGAAGAACTTTATGGATTCTTATGATTTTAAGACCGTGCGATACTTCTTGCTGTAGGTTTTTATAGTGAACAATGAAGTGCTCTTTATTTTCCAGCATTGTCATCAGCTTTGATTGCTTTGAGCTGGGCGGACACTGATTCACGGGAAGAAATGACAAGTCTTTGTGACTTTCGTAGAGTTTGAGAGGGTACTCCACAACACACTCAATAATGTAGCCTGTGGGGAAATTTTCCGGAATAGACATGACATCAATTGATGTGTCTGTCCATTGGAAATGACGAATGGGGAGCGGCAAAGACATTTCTCACCCGTACAAGTTGTTTGCATCAATGTACTCCAGGAATGTGGATGGCTTGGAAGAATCGTGTGTTTCTGGTACGTAGGCGTTATTGGCTACGCAATGATGTTTAATGCTTTGCGCTACAACACCACGAATACCAGCCTCGACAAACATATACATGTCATAATCTGTGAGTAGCTCTAGCTGTACACCTGTGGTTCGAAGCATAGCATCGAAAGCGAACCCAGGACAAGAAATGTAGTGAGACGGACCTAAACTATATGTTTCCAAGCAAAAACTGCGAAATTTTCAAATACGTCCACCAAAATCAGGACATCCGTCTTCAGGTACAAGTCATCGTACTCCCCCAAAGCACACTGAAACTTGTCCCAGACATTTTGTGCATGAGCGTAATCCGCCTCATAAATCCCAGAATCAGTAATAATATTGTAGAAATCATCGATGGGTGGAAGACAAGTATCATCCAGCCAAGCAAAATAATCAACTAAGTCGTATGGAAATACTCCCTTGCGGGTAACCAAATCCAACTCATCAGGAGCGAAAAACTCAGCAGTACTTATAAACTTGTCTGCAGGCAAGAACTCGGCGAGCGAAGCGAGACCACGACTCAAAAAAGGAACGTATCGACAAACTGAATGCTGAACTTATCATGTAACTACTTGGAAAACGTTATCAGCTTCTCCTCTGAATTCGGAATGATGATGTCTTTACCATCATACCCCAACTTCCTGATAATGAAGTTCTGATTGTATGCCAGGTTGTGGAAGAACACAATCATATTTTTTTGGTCTGCGCCTGAGAAGGTTGCAGTCATTATATGCAGGTCCCACAAATTCACTGGTGAAGTGATTGTGGTCACGAACTTTCTTTACAGCCCCTCCAAACTTTCCCCCACAGTAGCAACAACACCTTGCTTGCAGAAAAGCAGTGTTTTGTGCATGTGTGAGCGGAGTCATAGTAACAGATGTAGAAAATATTTTCTGTACGTCATGTCCAATCTCCACAATGCGGGATATGAATTTGTCCTCTGCATCACACCCCCTTTATACTTCAGGCTGTGAAGGAAGTGCAGAAGTGAGGTGTGCAGGAATGACGGTATTATCAGCTTTCACGTAAATGCAGTAGCTGTATGGCTTATGATTTTGGTAATGCAGCGTGTATGACTCATCAGGATTCAGGTGACATGTATGGATTTTCTCTAGAATAGCTTCAAAGTCGCAATATACCACGATGGACATCTTGTCACTGTGATGGAAGTTTTTGAACTGCAGAACAGGAGGCAAGCCATTTTGATCGGATGATGGCATCTCCATATTAACAGCTGTATGCTGTTTGAAGAGCTCACTGTGTTTTTCCAAACACTGAAGACCAGTGAGCCCACTAACCCTATCCTGATCATCATAATGCTTGAAGCATCTTTTACAGACATGATTAGCTTCAGTGTGTGTAGTGATTTGGGACCGAATCAATGCTGAAAAATTAGTTATGAAGGCGAAATGGGACGAATTGTCACTAACCAAGAGAAGATCGAAATGATGTTCTTTTCCTTCAGGAGCGACTCGTGCAGGTACAATGTTTTGGTTCTCATCGATACTGTAGATGTTGATTGAGACTCCAGGGTTCTGTTTTTCGAACAGCGTTATTTGCCAGATTGGAGTAGGAAACTCGATGTTGTTGAAGTGGAATCTCTCTTCCAGTCATGGTAACGGTGGTTGACATAGTCAGGATGCTCACCTTCCACGTACTTCACAAGAATCGACCACTTAAAGCACATGTGGTCTTCGAGGTTTTGTGGTTTGATCACTGCATGTTTTGTTTCGATGCATGTAGGTAGCTCGATGTAGGAGCTGGCACGGAGTGGATCGAGCTTGTTTATTCGTAGTTGAAGTCGCTTAACGGCCGACAAAGTCCATTCAGACCCCTTCCCCATGTAGTCTTCCTCCTCCTTGCAGATCTTAGAGATGGACTCTGTAACTGCCTCCTCCACCTCATGAACTGCGTAGAGGGGGACATTCATGGTTTTGAAGCCCCTCTTGTTTTCACTGGCATCTACTGGTTTTTCGTAGTCGCACTCGAGCACGATATTAAACTTCAGCGGTCCGTTCTCTACAATCTCCTCCACAAGTTGGTTTATTATTTTGTCCTTGATGGAGTTCAGGTACGTACAAATGACCTTGGCAGAACTTGACGTATTTACAGCAACATAAGTTTTCAAGTTTCCCTTGCATCCCACTTCGGCGGTGATAAAGCCGTGGGCATTGGCCAAACCCATGCCGGTCACCACCTTTGTTCGGCTGGTCGATGGTTTAGGCGTAACTGCCGGATTAACTGCTGCCATCCTCTGCTTTTTTGTCGAAGGCGGAGTAGGCCCTTTACACACCTTAATGTGGTTGCGAAGATTGTCAGCCCTGGCGAACTCATCGCAGGAATGTGCTATGCAGTTTGGGTTGAGGCCACAAACTGTCTTCTCATGTCGTCTGGCATGGCTGGAGTTTTCGGAAGCCTTGTAGCAGAAGCTACACCACATGCCTGAAGTCGTAGGCACAGCCCCAGTACATGTTGACAGGTGCTGCTGCATCTTGTCGCTGCGTGCGACCATCTTGCCACACAGGTGGCACTGCTGGAAGTCACGCTGCTGGTTCTCGGCACATTGACGTTCATTTCGATAGCGGTTCTTAGCTGCCGTGAAGGTAGCAGGGCAGAAACGACATTTCTGCACGGCAGATGCCATCACAGCAATATGTAGACTGGTCTCCACGTACGGAACACGCGAAGGAAGCTCGACGTACGTAGAACTATAACAAAAGAATAAAGAAAACAATGTAGCTAGATGTTACACGAAAACAAACATAACCTCAAATCTACAAAAGTCATTCAACTAATTCTGAAGTTAGTACAACATACTTGAAACCTCAAAACAGTAAACTCAAGCTAAAAGTTCAACCTAACCATAAATGATAAAAGCTGCATACATAACCTCAACCGAATCCTCAAGTTAGTACTACATGCCTGAAATTAACCTAAAATTTTAGCAAAATGTTAAAGTACCTACTGTGACTAACAAGTTACACAAAAATATTCAAAGTTAAAGCTGAAAAAGTATTCAATCTATACTAATATTATAAAGCTGAAGAGTTTGTTTGTTTGTTTGAACGCGCTAATCTCAGAAACCACTGGTCCGATCTGAAAAATTCTTTCAGTGTTGGATAGTACATTTATCGAGGAAGGCTATAGGCTATATTATATTATCAATAACATTAGGGATCCTTACTAAAAGTCCAATTTAGAATCAAATGCGTTGGAGGAGGTTAGATACAACATGCAGTACACGTACAAAGTGTGTGTTGACAATGCTGCAGGCGCTAGAAGTTTATTTCCTATTGCCTATTAACATTGTTGCCACGCACTAGATGCCTTATCATTCTTAATTTTCCCATACAAGTAAAAAAAAATTGTGTGATATTAACAACGAAGCAATCAGTACCCTCATAAGAGTTCAATTAGTATTTAAATACTTTTTATCACTTTAAATCGCAAACCTAAACTATTGTTTTTTTTCCTCTCTGTGTTGAATTTGTTTTTTTATTGCCCTTTTTTTTCAAGTATATATATTTTACAGACTTGAAACTTCACAGTAATGTTCCTTATGTTACGCAGGATGACATTTTCCGAAAATTATATCCCATGGGTGGTTAAAACCTGGCAACAGTGGGTACTTTGTCTGCATGAGAACAGGATTTTGCATTGTTCATGCCTTCTGCATCTGCATGGCAACGGGCATCGCGCGGCAGTGGCGTACCCACAAGGAGGGGCATGTATAATGAGCGGCGCAAGAGTGATCTGCCTGTAGACTACCGTAGCGAAGTACGGGTACATCTGTTGTACATTGCGTGCACGAGTCGGGAAACCATCGGTGCTATTCATTTTCTCTCCAGTACATTATACAGCATTGTAATAAATTTTCACTGATTTTTTTATTTACAATTACTGTAAATGGGAGATGTGGCTTAATTTTTTTCCATTGGTATAGCCGTGCGAAGCCGGATCGGGCAGCTAGTGATAACTAAAAATGATTGATTACATAACCTCAAAACTACTCTAATGCACAACCCAAAAATGCTAGAATATTTGAAGTACTGCTAAAAGTTTAAGCTAAACAATTGATGGTTACCCACACATAAGTGTTCAGAGAAAAAACTAGCTAACTACAAAAAGCTGAGAAACATAAAAATATTAACGAAACATGTAGCATACCTCAGAATATGATGAAGTGGAGATGTAGAAGGTGATGTAGCGTTGGCAGTAAGAATCGTGGTAGCAGCGAAACTCACACACGAACTAACTCCCTCAAACTCTAAAATCACACTGAAGCTCCGAAAGCTAATCCCGACCTTTATAGTATCGGAACTCCTATTTTTAGTGTAGCCAATTGGAAGAGAGTATTTCTGTTGTATCCACCAATAGGAACATAGTACGTGGAGGAATAGGAATGTGAGGGAGTACCATTGTCTTCAGAAAAACCCAGCATGACTCATGCGCAGGTCGTGGCAGGTCTGTGAGGTGTGGAGCAGATGCCCTACCACTCACGAGTCGGGTAAAACCACTAATGATCTAGTTGATTAGAGATAAGGTTACGAGGCACTGCCTGCATTGTGACTCATCACTCAAGAATGTCTGACACCATTCGTAAGCGATAACTAGGCCAATAAAGCACCATCACGAGTTACTCGGATTTCAGACCTGTCGAGCATGCTACAACAGGTTCGTTAGTCGCCGACATTGTGGCGCCATGAGTCACGGTCTGTGACAACAGACTCGTTAATCGACAACAGTCCAAGCACTCGAGCTGCAGTCATGGCACGCTTGTTACAACAGGTCTGCGACATCGTGGCGCCAAGCTGTGTTCGAGGAACATACAGCTAAATACTCCTTATAGATATGTAGGGAAATAAAAAAAATAATCGGGTAAGTTTAATACATTTATTAAAAGTAAGAACACATTACAAAACTATAACATTAAATATTTTTTCTATTCCTTATATTTATTTATATTTAATCTATTCTTTTTAAAAAATTTTGCATTTCATTGCGTATAATCCGTTGAACATCTACAGTATGGAGGGTCGTTGGTTCGAAGAAAGTACTTGTAGTTTTCAAATTCTTAAAGCAGACTTGCGAGGATTTTTATTTTCTGGTACACTTTTCGTCTGTCGGAAGTTTGTTCTTTCATGGTTTGAATACCAATTTCACTCGTAGTAATACAGTTTGTTGCAGGATCGTAGAACTGTATAGTAGCACATTCGGGCGAATGAAGAGGCAGTCTTTCGTGATTCTTAGCGAATTCAATTACTTGGTCGATAGAACTTCGTAGTACAGTTTTTTCCCTCATGTAATAAACAGGGCATTGTCCGTAAATTTGACAGCTAACAATATTTTGACAATGTTCGTATGAATTCAAGTAATCGCAAACTATAGTATGAAATAGTCCGTCACATGTTTCCGTATAGCTTTTTTAATCACCGCCACTCCAATAAGAGTAGCTTACCTGGGATAAAGCTTGTTTCACACTGACGTACAGATTAGCAGGATGAAACGTCTGCATGCTGAGGCTTCCAAACTCGTACTGATCAGTTTTTTTACATATACTACTGATCAGTTTTAACATATAACCAGTTAAAACCTGTCTGCATGACTCAACGTTTAAAAATATATACAAACAGTCGTCGAATACATTCGCAGAAATCATGATAGTGGTGATGACAGTTACAATCATAATTAATTTCTGTAGAACTTGTTTCTGTTTTAGGTACATTATATGAAGAATTAATATTAAAAACAGGACATTTTGAAGAATCACACGTTTAAGTTTCAAATAATTTTATTGCTCATTTCTGTCCATGTAAATAACCAACATGACAGCCATCATTACACTGTTCGGAGAACACAAAATATCCGTCCGAACTATAAGTAATGTTTTTACGACCCTTTAATAAAATAACAGTTTGCGTCCTCACTGTAGCGTAACATTTTACAGACTGAGACATTATTCGTTAACACACATTATTTAATCATGTCCATGAAGTTTCTTGCACAAGCCACGACCGTGTGGTGTTGAAGTCATGTCTTGATCAGGTCCGACATTGGTGAAACACTCGGTGCACGGCAGACAATCCACTATGTCCGGATATTTTTCAAATTTGTAGGCAAGTAATTGAATACCCACTTTATTTGATTGGCTGCATACACCAGCAAAAATTCTTTAGGTAAGTAGGGTAGTTCTCTTGTCGAGTTCAGTAAGCATGCCACACCTTCCAAATGCTAAAATGGCAGGCAATGTTTTTTCATGACTCATTTTTTGCATCAGATTAGTCTGACACATCCATGGAACTGCAGGAACTGGTGTCGTCATCGCCGTCGGAAACAGTCCAGCTCGGCTTATCGGCCAACCATTCGTCCAAAGCTTTCGAGTTACACTCTGCACACTGCAACCTCCTTTTACGTCGGTGGCATTCATGTAATTTAACCGCAAATTCTTCACAACAAGGTATGCAAGCGGTGGGCAGCAAAACTAGCTTTGTAGGTCGATAATATTAACACTATTTACAGTACCTCTGCAAATTTTCTACAACCACAACTTCTGCTGACAGTCGGCGACGTAGATTGTTCCAGTTAGTAGCTCTTTAATGGTACTACCGATCTTCTGGAATGGAAGTTCACCTTGATGCAATCGAAGCCCATGTTGAGTGCAGGCTAGTCGAATGTTGGTTTTCTTGCATCGCTGCTGTAGGTAATTCCAGTCGTATGGTGGTTTGAATGTTTTTACTATTGTTACTCCATCTTTACCAGTAAATGAAAGTTCTTTAACAACGAACCCATTTTGCGAGTTTAATCCTTGCACATTACACGTCATTCTGATACTGACTCATCTGTGCTGAATTCGCTTCCTTACATAGCCTCGGGTTTTTTTTTTGGCTCCATTTCCACATAAGCCATGTATTCATCCGCGAGCTTGTTTCAACTGGACCATAGTATTCTTTTCGAAGTTGCGCAAGCGAGGGACAGTCATACTCATCATGAATATCTATTACATTAATTTCTGGTCCAAAATACTTTTTTAACATACGTTTTTGTTCGATTCCCGACACATACACATTGCCAAATATTATCTCATTGACATACTTTTCAATTTATTTATGTGAAATATTACCATCATCCCACCTGAGACCATGTAAATTTTTCGTTTCCCATTTGTTTGTAGACTTTGATTTTTTGTCCAAGCCATTACATGCAAATGGAGGCTTGAATACATAAGTAATAGATTTTCCATCATTGTAAGTTAAGCTATGTTCTTTCGCTACAGAACCAAACTGGGACCGGAAGGTTTGAATGTTACAGTACATGCTAGCTCGAAGGTTAAGACACGACTGACATAATTACATTAATATCTTAACCATTTTGTCCCTAGAATTGTAAGTTGCTAAGCAGTCATGAATTATGAGAGTGTACGCTTTTGTGTCTTTTGGTACATTTTCAGAGGCTGTAATTTCAATCCTACAGTCGATTATATTTGAATTAATGCGATCGTCTTGTGCCGAAACATCAAAAACGAGAAGCGGTTGTAGCATTGCACAGTGAGGATTTGTTATATACATATATTTTTTTGGGTCATTTGAATATTGATTAAGAATAGCTTTGATATGAAGGATAATAATTATATAATATGTAGATAAGGATAATTGTTCAGATCTGTTAAGAATTATTATTAATTACTTTGGTTAAATTTCATGGAAAGCCTTAAAATACTTATTTCCTTGAGATACTTAATTTTTAATTTAAGGGTTAGCTTCAGTTCATGATAATTAATTCTGATATTTGATAATTAATTTCAGTAATTGTTTTGTTTAAAGCAGTGTAGACTATAATTTTACAGGACATCATTTTTGAACTAAAATTTCTAATACAGTATGAATTTCAACTTTAATTACTAAATTTTGAACATTGTATTTAAATTTGTTGGGTAATGTTCAATTCTATTGGATATTACTAGTGGAATATTTCGAGAATAGTCTGGAAGGTACAGAAGGAAGAGCAAACAGGTGCGACACCCTGGTGCCAGAAAGTTATTTTTTCATCTTGTAAATGCGTGTTTGGGATTTACGCGTCACGTGGATGCACAGCTGTAGCGACCGTCTGGTAGGTTCTCTGGAGGCTACCACTAGCCAGCCAAATAGGGCGAGCCCTGGCATGGAGTGATGCGCCCTTCCGAATTTCCTTGTATGGTCATGTTTCTGAATTCTGTACTCTGATTGGTCAGTTGGCCCACGGGGTTGCCTCCCTTGTTTTCACATTTACAAGGGAAGGTAATCTCGTCGATCAAGTCACTTGTAGTCTCGTCGACAAGTCACGACACAATGAAAATTAACTAAGGGACAATTTAACGTCTAGGGGCTGGGGCCAGGCCGTATGTTTTTAACCTAAATTCTTTATCTTTGGACAATGTAACTAGAAATTTAGGCCCTAGGCGTCGGCATCGGCCCGACTTCGTGTGATTACGGTCCGCGATCGACGGTACCTTGAGTTATGTAGTTAACCAAGGGACATTACTAAAGTATATTTTTTTTAGCGAGTGACAAGACTCCTCGACCGTCAACGGCAAGATGTATGGTGTTTTGGTATGTATTTGGACCTCATCCTATTAAAATTCGAAGACATTGTAAAAATTTGTATAAGAAAAGACAAAAAACTGTGCAAGTAACGAAGTTTTCTAACTAAATTCATTTGTAAAATTGTGTACTGAGGCCATGTATGATGACAAAAAACATTTTTTTTTGAAAAGAAATAAACAAAGGTAATATAATAAACTCTTTAATTTCCAAATAACGTAGAACGCAACCAGCGTAATGAAAAATTCCTAAAGAACATTGTTTGTCTTTGTTTTGTTATGTTTCTCTGTGTGCTTAGCCGGGCCACACAAACAACGTAACAAGGTGCCATGGACTTACAATTTTCCGGGTCGAGTGTAGCAGAAGCTTGCCGAACAAAATAAGCTTGTTGGAATTTCGAATACATTTGATAGGCCATTAGGAACAAACCACTATTAAAATTAGTATTTAAATCCAAGTACGGATATGCCTGAGAATTGAGAAACACTTTAACATTTTTTATATTAACGTGGTCGAAAACAGACTTATCGGCTGTTATCGTGTTTTGTCTTTCTTTCTGATAACCTAATATAATAAATCGAGGCCTCTCCGATCCGAATGTAGATTTTACGTTCCAATTTATCCTATGTGACTGAGGTAAACTAGGGTAGCTTTTCAGTGACCATGATCTAAAAGCAATTTCAATATCTTTACCTTTTCTATAAACTTAAGCAGTCTTATTCGTTCTTGTGTTTTAACCTCAATGTGTGGTACCATCCACTCGATTGTAAATAAAGATAAAATCATATTTTCAGTATTTTCTTCTGATGCTAGTACGCTATTATTCCATGTGTTTGCAAGAGAAAATACTAGTTCTTGTTTCGAGTTGATTATTATATGTTTGTAGTCGTCTGCGAATCCTAGGATCGTAGCTAGCGGTATGCAAATTTCAAATTTCCCAGCTTCATATACAGATACTTTAAAATCTTCTTGATACCCCACCCTACCATCTTTGCTACAGGTAATTCGTTTCTCGTAAGATTTAAATAATTTTTTATTGTACATGTAATTCCGGGATCGCTAACAGAGTCCAGTTTGATTCCATTTAAGTTATAAGATATTCTAGAAAATAAGTGTAGAACACCATTTCGAATAATCCGCATAGTTGTTGGGTGTTGCCCATTATTCTCTAAAAGCACGCCTCTTATTCGTATGAAAGACTGGCTCGGAAGAGTATACACATCTTCGTTCTGAATAGTTATAACTTCGGAAGATTGTAAGTACGGACCTGAAATATAAGGAGAGTAGCTATGTACTTCCGACTTTGTGATTGAATCATCAAAGCTAACTTCCTCATTAAGATTGAGGATTTCCGACTCCAGCCATACTTTCTTACTTTATATCCTAGACTGCGTAGAAAAGCCTGATTAGTAGTTGTTAACCCTCTGACCTTCTTTCGCAAACTAACAATTTTTTTTAGTTATGTGCCTGCTTTTATACGTTGTTAAAATTAATTCCCATCTTTCTTCAAGTGCAGTCTCAAAGTAATTTCTTCTCCTCTAAAATTAACTAGCTTCCCATGTTGATCTACAAGTTGAACTGTTATTTCACTAACTGATTTTACTATTACAGGAATGTAGATTACCGATTTTGGTATTTCAATCAAACGATAGCCTGGAGGAACATTTATTCCAAACTCATGTATTGTTGTAGATGGTTTACCATTTAAAAATGAAGATCCTACTAAATTACAATTTACACGAACTACATTTATCGGTAAAATATTTATCGACTTAACAGATTCATGAACTTTCCCTGCCTCATATACTCTAGACTCGGAACCTAATAGTGATCCTATGCTACTGTCACCTTTAAAATTTATATCGCAACTGCTAACTAAAATACTTTTCATGGTATTTATATTCCCGGCAAGAATTATTGTTTCATCCGATTGTATAATATTTTTTAAGTAATCTTCAATATCGCTAATTTCGTAACATCCAACAGGTATTTTTACCTATTTAAAATTGTTTTCATCAGACTGTCTCTATCTGAAAACATTATTCGATTCGTCAACATTAGCTATAGAATTAAAAGTTTGTAAATCCGTCAGCGCAACTGACCAGTTTCCCTGCAGTTGTATTGGAGGAAAAAATATAGAAGTTAATTCGCTACTAGCACCTGACAATATTGTTGTAATACTCATGTTTACAACTAACTGGCTAATAAATTTACATGCATCTGTTTATATACTTTTTTACACGAGACAATTTTTACCTGTAAAGTTTTCAAAGTATCACAGCTCGCTAGGAAAGAAAGTATGTGCAAGCAAACTGCGGTTGCAGAAAGTCGTTAGAGAGATCGTTAAATGCTCCAAACCTCCTGGCGTGTCACAGCTCGTCAAGGAACGAGTGCGTATTTCGTGCGGGATCGCGTCATTGGTCATGTGTCGAACTGCTTCCTGAAATGTTATGACGTCGGTACTGATGAATGTATGTTCGAACAGACGTCATTACTCGCAAGGATGTTTCACGATAGCATACCTGCCAACTTGTTAGGAGTGCAAGCAGTAAGATTTCTAAATTAACAAATCTATAGCGTAAATCAGGCGCGATGTTTAAAATAAGTGATTCGGAAAACACCTGTTTATTTTGCATTGATAACACCACGTCTCTACCCAAAATACGAAAGTTAAATAAAAAGTTACTGTAATTTCTTAAAGCCTAACAGCTTGAATGCAAAATAAATGATTTAATACACATGTACAAAAGTTAATGTATACCTGTATATATTTTTTTTCTTACCGAGATAGGCCTTTATCATAAGTCTTTTAGTTTCTTCCCTTTGGAGAACAAATCATAAAATTAAGTTCACTTTAGAACATGTCATTACCATCAGTTCAGAAAAAAAAATCCCTTCTTGCCAATGCAGTTCAATTTGCTAATTATGAGTTACCTGTAATGTTAATATGTACACAAAACTGCCACAAAAACACAGTGTAGGAAAAAAAACAGTAACTTATTCCCTACGACCACTTGACTGTGCACTGGAATTCTGCAGATACTGTACAGTATCATGGAGACCTTGAAAGTCACGCAACCTTTCCTTTCTTTTGGAGCTTTTTCCCAAAAAGTAATAAATGTCTACAAGTATTTCTTCCGCCCTCACAAGCAAACTTGAAGAAGCCTTTTCTGCAGCCAATTTAATTAAGTGGCACAGACAACCTACGACTACTATATTTGGCTGCTTTTCTTTTAATACAGAAATAACACCATTTTTAACTCCATCCATAACTGCTTCATTATCACAGCCTAAACCTATACAATTATGAATTGTCACATATTCATACTTTCAAGTTCTGATAGCAATAACTGCCCAATATTTTTACCAGTAGAAGCACCTTCCAATGAAGGTATGGCCAAAACACAACTAGTTACTAACCTGCAGTCAGGGTTGTAATAAGTTACCAGGAGAGGATATAACTTATTACTTGTGTCATTGCTTCCATCAGTAGCTAGTGTATATGGGCCACTTTGCAAGCACTTTACTACTGAAGTAGTAGTATTGGAAGCCATTTCGTTTACTATTGCTGCAGTTTTAGTGCGCCCACAGCTGTACATTTTTGCGATATCAGGCCCTGGGAACATTTTTCGAAACAAATGCCCGGCGTGGTCGGCGACGCTGAATGGAAGGTTATGTTCCACTAAAAAGCTTGTAAAATAACATTCCACTCTAATCACATCACCGTCACTGTTACGGTTCACGGAAAAGAAACTACTGATTTTTTTTTTTGTTTTCTTCTGCAAGCTTCGCGTTATTTGCATGTTTCAAGCTCTTGACGTGATAGGAAATATCTAGAGCTGTAGCAAACCGTATGTATTCGTTACTGAGTAACGGGTGCGGCATCTAGTAACGAGTAACGAAACGTTACACACGAATGCATTTCGTTACTCGCATCTTTCGTATGTTTTACGCATGCGCGCGCTTATTCGTTACAAAGAACGATGTTTGTTTATTAATAAAGTATAATTTGGAAATTCGTCGTCCAAGTTTTTTACTGTTTATTAAAGGTATTGTGTGTGTAGACAAAGTTTTAGATTCGAACAGAAACAACGTAAGAAAGTATTTTTTACAAATTATAAGTATGTATGTTTTTGTTTTTTATTATCGCGTATTTTCACGTTTTATGTTCTTATCTTAAAATATATATTATAATAAAGCCGCTCTAATGAGATTTAATTGTTTCTTGGTTAACAAGCTGTTAATTATCAAATATTTTTAATTGTTTATATTCGATTTATTTTTATTTACGCGACGTCATACTGTACGCGTACGAAATACGACTCGATTCGTTGCTGTTACATAACATAGCATGTGCCATGTTATGCGGTATCAGACGTAACGAGTAACGATACGAAAGTAACGAGTACTAATTGTTATAGTAACGAATACATACGGGTACACATTTTTTCGTTACTTTTACACCTCTAGAAATATCGTGCTTGCCGCCATGGGAAACAATGTCGCAACGACAAACACTACATAACGCAAAATTAGAGCCTTTTTCACTCTAAGTAATGAAAGAAATAATTCTGAGTAAGATGACCGAAACACAAGTCTATATTGTTTTTTACTACTCGTAGCCATTATAAAATCATATTATCTTACTTTTCGTACAAGCGCTAACTTATAAAATATTTACCGCACTCGTACATAAACGGTTAAGTCGTTATCACTCGTCTCCAGCCAACCTGCTGTGTACCAACAAAACCCACAAAAATTACTTTCATGACTCTTCCGCACAAAAGATTAGCAAGATCACTTGCCATCCAGCCTGCTGTGTACCAACGAAACTTACAAAAATTACTTTCTTTTCAGAACGATTTTTCTCTGACTCCATTATTCTCATATTATCGCGGACGCCATGTTGTTAAACAATAACAAATGCTGCTCAAACGGTACATTTATATGGGCACTAAAATATTATACTGCATTTTGAACAGATAAAAATCGTAAGATGTTCCGAATTTCCGTACAATCGTAAAATGAATTATTTTCCGTACAAATTACGGGAAAATCGTACAAGTTGGCAGGTATGCGATAGGTTTGGCGGCAGTATACTGGTGTCTGTCTGCAACTGCTAACAGAAATATTTCACGAATATTTCGACAGAAATATTAAACATAGTTTTCCACGATTTTCAGAGTTAAAGTTTTGTTCTCTATTATAATTGTATGAAATGTTAACCCCTTTTAAATAAAGTACGAGCTTTTGGAGGCTTTAAATCCCCGAAACTATCAAAGTAAATAGCTGTTTTACCTCGTTTCACATATGTTGTCCAGTGAGTACCACTGTTACTTTTACTATCTAAGTTAACAATTGAAGATTCGTTAACATTAGGTTTTTCTGGCATTCCATCTCTCATAAACACACTTCTAAAGTTCTTTATTTTTAGTTTATGAGCATATTTTATTAATTCTGTGTTTGATAATGCTCGAGTCGGTATTGAGTTTATAACTTCTTGTTTTTCCGATGTTTTTTCTTTATTTTTCCACCTCCTTTTGCATATGGACGTAGAAACATTCCCTTTCAGTTTTTTTGAACTTATAGCAAGTGACTCCATCTTCTCGTTGTGACGTTTGGCTTATTTCAAGTTTTTTTATTGGTCTTTGCCGAATTAATTGCTCTAACTACACCACTTCCTGCACCGACCAATCCTGCTAGTGCGGCAATGGCAGGTAGAAGTGGACGGAATCCACCCTTCTTGACTCGTTTCTTAATAGTTTTCTTGACTTTACGTTTTTTCTTAAGCCCCATACCTAATTTCACTTTTGAATTCATGAATTTTGAAACGGCAAATGAAGCTAGCTTTCCACCTAGTTTAGTACCTCCCGCCTTGTACAAATTCTCTGCTGCCTGCGATAGGATTTTGTCGGCCTCGTGTCGGTCTTTCAGATCTGCGCTTTTACTATAAGCAACGTCGTGGTTTTTACAATAATTATCAAGTTTGTTTATACCTTTATCTCCTCGCCCATGCCTCTTAGCTAATTTCGTGCCCGGACCACAGTAGTTATAACCTGGAATGTGTAGTTCAAATGGTAATTTATTTCTCAAACTATTTACTAATCCGCTTCTCATAATTAAAAAAAACGAATGTTTAAAGAATTATTCCTACCGCTTGTTTCACGTCTTAAATGTCCTCGAGAATTCAAGAGAGTAACTTGCGAAAACATAGTATTACTTGTAGTACGGATAGGAAAAATATTTCAAACAATAGTAAACATATTTTAAACAAAAATACACATATTTCAAACAAAACTCAGCATATTTCAGACGTAGATATGCATATTTAAAAAAAAACTCAGCCTATTTCAAACATAGATATGCATATTTCAAACAAAACTCAGCCTATTTCAAACATAAATGAACATATTTCAAACAAAAATTCATACTTGTTGAATGATGATTCAAACATCGATCACGCAATAACTAATAGTTTAGGTTGTGGTATGAAAATTATAAAACCTGATTTAACTTTACCTGTGAAAATATCAGAAGTGGACAAAAAATATAGTTCTCTAGAATGTAGACACGGAAGCTTACTACCGAATACTGTAAGATGTATCATTGCAGGCCCCTTTGGGTGTGGGAAAACATGCGTGCTCATGAGCTTGCTCGAGCATCCGAATGGTTTACGTTTTGAAAACATATACATTTACTCGAAATCCTTACAACAGCCTAAATATGTACGACTTGAATACATACTAAAATGTATTGGTGGTATAGGATACTATCCTTTTAGCGATAACGATGTAGCCATACCTGCAGAAGAAGCTAAACATAATTTACAATTATATTCGATGACGTCGCTTACGAAAAACAGGGTAATATTCAAAGATATTTTTCGATGGGTCGACACTCATGCGTGGATTGCATATACTTATGTCAAACATACTCGAGAATACCGAAACATCTTGTACGTAATAATGCAAATGTCATTATTTTATTCAAAATGGATGACCTAAATCCAAAACATGCGTACAAAGACCATATTTCGAGCGATATGACATTTAACGAGTTTAAACAAATATGTTCCGTGTGTTGGAACGATAGGTTCGGTTTCATCTCGATTTTTAAAGATTTTCCACTATATAATGAACGTTTCAGAAGGCAGTTGGATCAGTATATCGTTAGAGATGACTGACTCCATAAGTAAGTTCAGGCATAGTGCCTTGAAACGTACGCATGAAAAAAGCAATATTATAGAAATGTGTCATGGGAACTTGTCGGTAAAAGGAAAATTTTTACGTAATTTAGGACAGCCTACACATTCTACAGATGCTAGCACAAAGCAGTATGTGCAGGAAATAAACTCGCAAACATTACAAAGTCTGAAACTAGTTGTGGACTCTAAGTGAAAAACAAAATGAAAATTTTGAACGTTTATTTACTAACATAAAAAAAGTGTTTGATGAAATTCTTAACAGCAAACTATAACTTGTGTTGGATGATATGAGAAAATTTTGGCTCCGAGTCATGATGAGTTATTTAGACATTGTGAACACATACGCGAATCTACCAAATCAAAGTGAGAGAATTAAACTGGTAGTTGAAATTAGTTTTACTAATTTACATAAACAGTTCCTGACCGAAACGAATGCTCGCATGGATAGATTAGAAGAACATATAGTTATTAAACCTTTACAAGATCCTAAAACTTTACCGCAAAAGGGAAGAAAGTGGGTCTCTCAAAGGTATATAAATAAATGATGATGGAGTTAACAGTCATTTTATTATCATGTCTGAATCAGCGAAAGAGCTGCATGACATAATCAAAAGTATTCGTGATAAATACTTACTCGCGAAGAAGGAAAAGTTAGGGTGTGATATTGTCAACGAAAGAATATTCGAACCAATTACTTCACGTCTAGATAATTTAAAACATGAAAATGTTTCTCCTACACTTGTTAAAACTGAAAATGTTTCTTCTGAAGCGAAAGAAAAGAATCCTGCTAAATCTTACCGTAGAAAGCGACATATCATAAATGTAAACGAAGAAGATGTACCGATTTCGTATTTACTACAGCCTAAAAAATGCGTTCCTCGTCGGAAACTCTTGCTTCTACTTACTTGTCTTCATACTCGTCACGTAAAGGAGATACTATTTACGGTGTGTTTAAACGTAATAAAAAGTGGTACATGGGTAAATTGGAAGTACATTTTTTACCTGGTGACATCATACAAGTAGGTGGATTTACCACGACTGGGACACCTGGACTCTATAATTTGCTGTTTCTTAGAGGTCCTCAGCGATATACAAATACAGATTTAGAACAATATAAGCTAACGTTAAAAACCACAAGTGCTCATTACAAAAACAACTGTTCGAAAACTAACTTGTTTAAAGATGAGCATCATATAAAGTATGATATTATATCTAAACTGTTCCCTGAAGTAGGTGTTTCAACAGGATCCGGTTTAGTTAGTAAATTATTTGATAATAAAAGACTGTCGTATATATTTTGGAGTGATCCGAATGAACTTGTTGATCGGCTTCGCTTGCTGCTTGCTTCTAAAGAAGCAGGGAATACTTCACATCAAAACGAAATAATATCCATACTTGAAGAATTACAGGAAGACGGATACATCTCGAAATGAGTCGTCGAGCTATTGCAAAAGAATTACATAAGCCGGCGAGACGTACTTTTCCTAGACGAGGTGTTCTGACATTAGGGCTTTTAGACTTGTATCAGGCAGATTTGGTTGAAATGATTTCTTATTCTAAAGTGAATGGTGGGTACAAGTATCTGCTTACTGTTATAGACGTCTATTCAAAACGAGCGTGGGCAGAGCCTGTTAAAACTAAAAACTCGAATGATGTAATGTTAGCCATGGAAAATGTTTTAAATTAAGTTCAACACCTAAGAACTTACAGACTGATAATGGAAAATAATTCTATAATAGTAAATTCCGGGCTCTTATGAAAAAACATGCAAGAAACCATTATTCTAGATTCACCGAGATAAAAGCAGGGGTTGTAGAACATTTAATCGTACTTTAAAGAAAGTCATGTGGAGGGAGTTCACAGCGAAAGGCAGTTATAAGTGGATTGATATGTTACCGGCATTATTAAATGACTATAACAACAGAAAACATCGAACTATTGGTATGGCACCTGTTAATGTAAAAGACAACTCGATCCTTAAAACCGATAATTCTAACATAAATAAAGTGGAGGTTAAAAACCTGAAGCACAAGTCGGAGAATTTGTACACATTTCAAAATATAAATGTACTTTTGAAAAAGGCTATACACCTAACTGGTCTACAGAAATATTTCGTGTTGTTAAAATACGTCATTAACGTCCAAGATGTTACTACTTGGAAGATTTACGAGGCTCGGCGATGAGGCGGATTCTACGAGCAAGATATTCAGCATAGCAAACACCCTAATTATTATTTGGTAGAGAAAGTAATAAGACGTAAAGACGATAGGTTGTTTGTAAAGTGGTTAGGATTTGAAAAATCTGATGTGATAATGTAATGTGATGTAATTATTTTATGTTTAATGAATACATGTCGTAAATAAATAAAATTGATTTATTTATTCCTGTACTATTTAAAACGTGCCTCTGGCTGCGAGGTCGGGCCGAAGGTACTTAGGAGGCTGGAGCGAGTGGTGACATGCTCGGGCTATTAGGGTCGGAGAGGGCAGGGGTATAGGGGACAGGTACGTCAGAGGGCGTATGTCACGGCGAAGCGGGCGCTTGGGTACGACTGTCGAAGAGGGGGTGTGGGGAAGGGTTGACATAAATACTGCAGACGACTGAAAATGTCTTCATTTTGTTGCTAGAGAGCTGTCATCTTCAGTTTGTTACTATGCTGCCGATGTGTTTTCACGGAAGTGACTTCATCCACAGCTGGGGGGTGTGGAGAAGGGTGAGAACTCTTCCCCACCGTCGATAATAGACATCACGGCGGACGAGGACGGCGAGGAGGCCTATCTACATAATTGAACCGAAATCGAGCGCTGCCGTCGTCAGGGTCGGCGCTGGACGCGGGAGGAACCATGGGGGCGGACTCCTGAACGGGACCGCTCACCGCTGGACCTCTCGTCGGCGGGGACGCCCCGTCAAGTTTTTGGGGCGTGTGGACCACCACCACCACCACCACCACCACCACCACCACCACCACCACCACCACTCATCCCGATAGCTGCTGCTCGGCAGCAGTCCGCTACCGCCCCGATCGGCCCGCCGCCACCGCTCATCCCATTAGCTGCTGCCTGGCAGCAGCTTGCTAACGACAGGATCAGGTCGCCGCCTGCTGTGCCCTCCATGTCAGGGTCGCTAAAACACCTCATGACGATTGCCAGTCGTCGCCCACCACCGGCATCGCTGCCACCATCGTCGCCATCATCAACCGCGAGCTGGCTTCGCCCCCCCACCTCGCTGGCACAGTGTGGGTGAAGCACACCTTCGGAGGACGTCCACAGGCAAGTGTGCGAGTGTGTCGGCCTAAGCGATAGGCTGGGCTTGATTTAAGAGGCCTTCAATTCACATTACAATAGCCTGGAATATGTGCTCGGCAACCTGAGTGTTGAGGTGCGGTTGCTAAATGTTTTTACGTGGGAAGTGTTGTAATTAGTGTTTTTGTAAATATTTCCGAGAGTTATGTTGTTTATATGTTTTTGTGTGAAATAAAATAATCTTTTCGGCAGACAACGATGGTACACATTTTTATTTTGATAATAAATTTATTTTAAAGAATGCAGTGTAGCGAAAAATTGTAACAGGGATGAGTTGGGTGTTCGATGACGATATCATTGTAACAGAGGTGTGGGGTGCTAGATGCTGTATTCATAATGTAGAGGAGTGGGGTGTTCGATGCATAGGTATTTAATTAAAATATTATTAAATAATATATGTTTTCAATTTTATTTTAAAATATTGATTATTTAATATTTTTATTAATTTTTAATTTTTTTTTTCATTAAAATCGGATAATACATAAAGATTTTCAAGATGGAGGACGAAACTAAAAATGGAGGAATGTTCTAGAAAACAAAATGGCAGAATGTTCTAGAAAACAAAATGGCCGACAGAGTCAAAGGTCAAATTCAAGATGGCCGCAGGAAGTGACATAATCCAAGATAGCCACCGGACGTGACTCAATCCAATATGGCCACCGTGGCTCCCCGGCTCCCGGCCCTGGACCTGGTGTCCCAGGACATACTATATATACCTACTGTGGATCTTTCTTCTTTGTGTTGGAAAATACTGTTTGAAGCAAGTGATCATCCTTTACATCTTTACTTTAGGCTTCATTTTCGTGGTAGAATGAATGCAGTGTGGAATTGTATTCGCTTATTAGTTTCGGTAAGATATCAAGACACTTGTAATTTCCATTAGCCGTGAACAGTTGCCACATCTTGGTGTGTAAAGTTCTGTTAAACATTTCGACAATGGATGCTTTGAAATTACTAAATGTATAGTAGTGTTTAATGCCATACTTCTTCATCAAAGCCTTGAAGGTCGTATTGTAGAATTCTTTACCGAGATTCGTTTGCAGGTGCGATGGTACAGACCATCACACAAAACATTGAACATGGCCTTGGCTACATCAGTTGCTGTCTTCGATTTTACAGGTCTGGCCCAAGCGAACTTGCTATAAACATCGATGACTGTCAATATGTATCTGAAACCTTTATTAAATCGGAAATATGGTATCATCTCAACAAGGTCCGCCTGGAATAAATTATCAATTCCGCGAACTATGGTTTTGCGACGGAGGTATTTTCATCTCGCAGGAGCATGAAGTTCGTGAGAAATTCCGGTTTGACTCATTGGATGTAGCCAGCTTCCTTAAGTTCTTCGATTATGAAGATTTTCAATGATGTGCGAATAGTTTACTGCATTAAGCGAAACATGTAGAACTCCAAGACGATCAACTAATTCATTGGGGTCGTCCCAATACACAGTCAAATTTCCGAACACTTTCTAACTTTTTTTAAAACCCCACATGTAATGTCAGTTCAGTAAAGAGATTAACGAGAATGTCGATTTTTTCATGATGATCGTCTTTATGTATGCCACTTTCCGGACCGTTATCGCGGAAACGTGCATTGGTTTGCTCAAGCAGTTTTTGTACTCCTGTAAAACTTTGTGTGAATACGTTAGGTTCCCTGTGAAATCGCAATTTGTACAGACCAGGATTCCCATGCATTTTGAACTCTTCTACACAAACAATATTTCCTAGAAAAAAGTATATTTCTTGAGCACAGAGGAACCACTTATTATGTTTTCTGTACACTCCATAGGTTGTGTTATTATTCAGACTTGTAAAAGATATCAGGTATAGCAGACCATTGCATTAACTTAGTGTCCTCATTTATAATTTTTTCTTGTTTTTTACTCGGTAATCGTTAAGTCCTCTTCTCAATCTGGCTCATATTCTGTCATCAACTTCTGTCTTAACAGTAAAGGTTGGTTTTTCCTTATTTTTAAGTTCATCGAGATGACTTCTATAGCAAGAAGATATTTTTCACTAACAGACTGTATAGCTCGATGAAGGTCACTGGCCAAGTCCGACATTGTACTGGCTGAAAACATATTGCAAGACAATCTGAATTTGGTGCCAAGTGAGTTAGTGATGATTTCAGACTACTCTGGAAAGTCCTCAAATCATCACGTCTTTGAGAATTGGATAATTCGATCATGTCGCGAATTTCAGAATCTGAGGCTTCCACATGCTGGTTGATAGCTAAGCAGGTACTCTAGTAATTCGTTTTTCACACTTTCTACTTTTTGAGCCAGTAGTGAAATGTATTTTCGGATATCGACATCGTGAAACTTGAGAGCAGTACATAAGTCTCAACTGCTATGATCGAATTTTGAAATATGACTCATGTTTTATGATAAACTGATCGAAACCTTGTCTGTACCTGCTATAGAGGCCAGTCCTTGACTATAACTAGAAATTCATCTTCGTTTTTCCCAACACCAGGAGCAAATATCTTTGAATTCCTGGAAATTCATGTCAGTATTTAAACGACTGTCATAAACGTGACATAAATTAAGTTCATCCATGCGAAGTACTAAAATGTTCACGCTGTCTCGTAGATGTTTTGGAATACAATTGTACATCTGACACAAATAAATGCAGTCTACTTTGGCATGTCTGCCCATGGAAAAGTACTCTTGTATTACACCTTGCTTCTCACACATTTCATCATCAAAACAAACACGGAATTGGTTCTCGCTTCGCTAGGAAAAACCATATCTGCATTAACATTAAATGGGAAATACTCCAGGCCATCGACTGATCGTATAACCATAGCTTGACACTGGTACTTTGACTGTTGCAGAGACTTAGAATAGAGGTACACGTTTTCGAGCCTATGACAGTTTGATTCTTCCAGAGAAGTTAATAGAACACACATATTTCCACAGTTGGACAGGTCCGTCATTATGCATTATAATGGTAGAAGGCAACAGTATCCATGTCGCTATTCACATGCACTAAATATGTCATATTGCGTAATGCACATGGGCAAACACACTTCTTGCTTGATTACTTGCATTGTAGTGGTGAAATTGTATAAAAGCAAATACATTTATACTTTCTGGTCAATTGTGCAGAAGACTAACAGATAAGAACAAGAAACACAACGGTTCAGGGCTCGTGTACTCACTGATAAACGAAAATAGCCAAACAAGTACCTCGCGGTGATAAGGGCATTAATTCCCTCGACGAAAAGTGCAAGCAGTAAGATATTGCCTATTCCCTAAGCAAGGATCTGTAATCAAGGCAACGAGCTGATGAGATACTGGCACAGGAAGCCGAATATATAAGCAAATCTTCGAACGCGGGACTAGGGAGAGAAAATCGCGGCTTGGGGCATTTCCAAAATCATGAAGACAAAGATTAAATTAGGACTGTGTGCTCGTCGAGCCAGCTCCATCAAGTCAAAGACTAATTCACGTAAGACTGGTGCAGGCATGCAAAAAGTCAAGCATAATTACACTCTCGACAAGAAGATTATAGGAGGATTTCTTCTTTGCTTTTGCCTGCATTGAGTGCTCTCGGCGGCCTCATCGGTGCGACGCATGGTATAGTGCGGGCAGGCAATCAACACTTCGAAGAATGAGAGCAAGCAGTTAAAAGATACACGACACAATGCCAGCTTGGAAGCCATTGTCATTGGTTAAAAAAAAAGGCACATGACTACTTGGAAACTCACAAATTAGGTCCAGGCATGAGAAAGAAAGAGTGAAAAAAAACTTAAGTTCTTTGCCGAAATATCTGTTTACCAATATAGATAGAATAAAGTACACTCGAAAACTGAAAATATCAAATTTCCAAGGTGTGTTTATGCAAAATACTTAACCTAGCAAACCAAAACTCGTTAATGTGCCATTATTAATTTAGATGTGTCTGCAGGTCATGGCACATACAAAGTCTGGAAAAATGGCTTAGTACCACTTCAGTTTTGGAAATCTATGACCTCCACCAAAACTTAGATGGTAACTGGGTCGGACCACTACATTGTACTACAATTACCAAACTGAACAGTTGCCTAACCAAATAAACTACAGTCACTTGTGCCTTCTCCTTTTAACTAAAAAAATATATATAGCTAACAAATATTTTGCTTATAAAATAAATTTACAGATATGAAAACCAAACAGTCATGTCGATAACAATTACATTGACATGTCACGCATTAAGGCTGCGGGCAGTCCACAAAAACACCCCCCCCCCCCTTTTGGATTAGGACACGGTGAATGGTGTATTTAGAGATTTTCAAATATATAATGCCATACCGAATATCGACAAAATTGTAAGATCTACTTCCTGAAAAGTGATAGTACCACTCAAGAAATACAGTTACCTATTGGCTCTTACGAAATTGACGACATTGCAAATTACCACAGGGAAATGTTACCACAGGATGTAAACTTTCAACTGCGTGGAAATTCAAACACTCAAAAGAGCATTCTAACATGCAGTGAAAATGTCCACTTTACGAAACCTGGGACCATAAGTACGATCCTCAGATTCTAACGAAACGTGTATGCTGCTGGAAGAACGTACGAATCTACGCGTGCAGTAAACATATTGCCTGTGAATATCATAAGAATAAACTTGTAATTTGGCAAGTGGAAAGTATCTCAAAGAAGACTAAACAAAATGTTGCACGAGTTTTCACCAATGATCCTGCCAGAATAAAAACTGATCAAAGTACCGCAAAGTATCATTTAAGTTCCAGTCGATGTGAAGTGCGCACATGAAGTCTCAGAATCTTTGACCAGCAAGGATGCTTGGTGAATTTTAAAAACAAAGAAATTACTTTATATCTGCACTTGAAGCGATGGGCATAAAGTTTGCGAAACTGAATATTTATAAAATAAATCGCATTGTCGAGAATAAAATCAGTTCTCAACCAGACATAGGCGCATTAACACCTGACAGCATAAAGTATCTTCTTAGTACTGTACAAGTGCCGAATAAATATGGAAGACGAAATCATTAACATGGAAGATACAATTATTTTTGAGACAGCATTACGAAAATGGAACTCCACGAATACCAGTCTTTCCTAATCAAGCCCGTACGCACTACCTTCAGAAGTACACATTGCTGTACCGCACCAAGATACAGTAGTGTCTCACTAATCCAGGCTTGTCCGGATCACCGAAAGTCCAGATTAACCGTAATCAACTTTAAAATGTATCAAAAACTAGTTTTATAGGTTAAATCAACTTTAAAATGTATCAAAAACTAGTTTTATAGGTTAAAGACAAAATCTTTATGATTAAAAATCAACTGTGTTTCATTATAAAGTACTTAAGAAACTATGTACATACGTATGTAACATATATAAAACAATATGTATTGTAGATACCTACATGTAATTAAAAAGTATAAAACATTTAAGGTTAAAAACAATTACAATTTACTCGAACAAGTCTGTAATATTCTTTTGTTTTAATGAAGATTGCCATCGTTTTGCCTTGGATCTCGTAGGTGCCTCAAGGTCAGTAGCTCAGCAGATGTGTCACTTTGCTTCGCAATGAGTTGGGGCTGCTGATTCCTCCGTACCACTATCGTCATCTTCCAAACTGTCTATTTCAGTTGCTGAGTTTGCAATGCACGCCTCCACGATTTCATCTTCACATAACATTTGATGACCAATACCGCTGACACTGTTAATCCATTCTGATATGTCATTCTCCTCTATGTTGGCACAACCCTCCAACTGTTGAAAAACATGAACAAAATCAAAGCTAGTTGAAGTTGGTTGAGTTTCATCTTGTCCCTGTTTTTCCTGTGAAATGCTTGGCCACAAATGTTTCCAGGTTTAGTGAAAAGTTGACAGCCTAATTTCTTCCCATGCTTCTGCAGCCAAGTAAATGACAGTCTTCATTGTCACTTTTTTAATATGATCCATTAAACTAGCTGACCGGTCTGCTTCTTGTTGCTCTAAAAGAGACATGATCCATTTTTTTTCCTATAACACCGTTTTATTGCTTCAATCACACCTTGATCCATAGGTTGTATCAAAGCAGTCACGTTTCGTAGCACAAATTTTACAAAAATTTTACCATCTCGCAATTCTTCTTCACTCAGGTGGCATGGTGCATTATCAATTAACAAACACAGCTTTTTCTGGGCGATTTTTGTCTCTCAAAAACGTTTTTGTTTTAGGAACAAATGTTTCAAAAAACCAAGCTTTAAAAATTTTTCCGTCCATCCATGCCGATTTTTGTGAAGTGTACTGGGCTGGAAGATCATTTCTATTAAGATTTTTAAGGGCCCTAGGCTTAGCCGATTTGCCTATAACCAAAAGTGTAATTTTCAAGTTGCCAGAAGCATTACTACAAGGAAGCAAAGTTACTTTCTTTTTTTACCTTATGACCTTTGGCTACAGAATCCAATGTTGATGCTTTTTTTTTTGGAAGCATTTTGTAATTTAATCCAGTTTCGTCAGCGTTAAACACTTGGCAAGAATCTAAGTTTTTATTTTTAACAAACTTTTCAAGTTTTACTTTAAAGTCTTCACTTGCACTATTATCACCTGACAAAATTTCACCACTTACACTAAGTTCACGAACACCATGTCGATCTTTCCAAGATAACCATCCCACACTGGCAGTAAAAGCAGGGTCACCTTTTAATTTATCGTCGAGTTTGAGTGTGGACACTTATATGTTACGCCCGACAGCGGAACACCTTGTTCACATTGTTGGCAAGACTAAATGTACAAAGCCTAGTCTAAAGTTTCATATTTTTGTTTTTTTTAACGTGCTTCTGTTACCCAGACTGTCCTTACTCACCATTTTGGAAAAATATCTTCAATTTCTTTCCCATTTTTTTCCCAATAAGAAACAGTTTGTTTTCCCACTCCTTAATCTTGCGTGATTGTAATTAATGATTCACCTGCATTAATACGAAATAAGGCTCGGTGTTTTTGCTCCATTGTTACAGTCACTTTCTTACGTTTAGTAGCCATTGCGTTGCTCTTAATAAGTGCACACAATACAACATTCTCACTGAATAAAAATAACTGTCACGAGCACCTATCACCAGCACGAGTAACCATCGACTGAAGGGAACAAAACAACTTGCAGGTATAGAGTGAGTAACTTCTTGGAAAACAGATGATAAGTGGAAAAATAGCGGTAAGACTCCCAGCAACTGAGGGCAAGAGGACCCTCTCTTAGAAATGCATTTTCTAATTTTCCTTTGTCACAACATTCTTTTACAACATTTATTTTTTTTAGATCCGTCCGGATTAACCGGATATCCGGTCTAGTGGGGTCCAGAAGCGAGACACTACTGTATCTGTATTTTACTTTCAAAGTCTTTTCTACATATAATAGGCACGCTGACAAAAACGGATGGTACGCATCCGACGAAAATATCCTGCAATGGTATTCATCACCTAATCGAGCACATTACATATGTACTCAATGGAGTCTAGGTAGACCAGATGAGACATCTGCTATGAAAAATTACCTTTCGCTCAAGCCAAACGAACTGTCTGCTGCAAAGATGACTGGTTGGGCTCTTGAGTATGAATATAAGCTTCCGAAGGAAAGTTCGAAGTTTGTGTTCCTCTGTCCATGCTTCCTGGATTCGCTGAGGACTACAAGCATATCATCATCATGTCATCTATCACATTAGACCAGAAACAATCATTCCAGCTAGCATCAACGCGGTAATCGCCTCGTCTGCACATGCAACACTAAACATGGACGTGTTGCAACACATTGCAACCTGCGATTCATCTACGCAGACGCCAAACGATATGGGTCTCACCGTAGTTCAGTAGTGAACCTGTTACAACTATCACCGTGGCAAAGCCATTTCGCAGTCATGGTGACAGAGGTCGTCATCCATGTCCCACCGAAGCAGTCGTTGCCGAAGATGATGTCCAGTCGGAAACCTATGTTCCTGAGCCTGTGTCCTGCGAACTAGTTGGAACTAGAATCGACGAACTAGTTGGATCCAGTGTCGGCGAAACAGTACTAGGAGTCAACTAGACAGTTTGTGCATGGTTAAAGACTTTGCTTACGAAAAAGCTTCATTCTTTAACCTTATATGCATTTGTGCACTTTCTTAATGTATGAAACTTAAACTTGTGTATTTTTATTTCTTGAACTTTAATGTACCGGAATTTTCACCTAATAAAAAATTGATTTTTAAATAAAGTCAATATTTTGACTAATGTAGTATGCCAGTAGGCCACATGTATATAAGCGAGGTCTAGACAATAGGGACCCGAAGATCACCCCTGGCCGTGGTACAGTATGGATCGAATATACTCCACTTGATAATGTTAAGGAATTCTTCATGAATTACTAAGCTGAATCTTCTTTGAACATCTTCGTTTAGGTAATATGAGATAAAGTACGACGACATATTACATCCTTTCTGAAGTATAGAATTACTGGATGTAATGTGCAAGCAGAACACCCAATGATAACAAAAAAAGTTTTATACAAAGTCCAAAAGAACTAGTATTTCATTTGGCTGAATGTTTTCTTTCCTCTGTTTCACATAGTTTGAATGCTGTTTAGAGATGAATGAGTGTGGTATTAAAAGTGCTATTTTCATCAATAGCAGATCTGTAAACTCACATGAAGCAAGGACCAACGTTTGTAGATGGCTGTGATCAGTAGTTACCCATTGTGAAAACAATTTCCTCATCATCATCAAAGTCAGTAAAAATGTTTCTTAGGTATTCTTGTACTTTTACAATATTTGGATAATTAAGACATATTTTTAACATGGAATCACGATTTTCACTACCATACACCAGTAAATTAATAAGGTCCTTTTAGCATTGAATTGTCTAAATTCATAGGACTTAAAAGAAGGATTGGATTCTGGTGTATTAGGCAAACACAGACCAAATGTGTACTTGGCTGACCAACTGTGACACAACATTTCAGCCCCAGCTCACAGAATTTAGAATATCCTACTTTTGTCACAAGAAAATTTCTCTCTGTATGCTGTGCGTAGTTCCCTAAGATTGCAGAGTATTAGGCAGTTTTGTTCATAAAACTTTTTTGTGTACACAAACCATATCTTTGGTATCTGGCATTATTAGTCTGCTGTTTTCATTTGCTTGATAAAAATTGGTTAACTTTTTCAACAACTTCTGCAAAAAATTTTTGACCTTGAAAAGGCTCAGGAAATGAAAGAATTCCTTTTTCTTTCACCAACTGGCGTCATTTTCTTGCTATGTGCTCAGAAACTTTGAATCCTGTTTAAATTTTCTTTAGTGACCAAGAATTAGGTGCAACCGATAAAATGTGCAAATTCTCCTTTATGAGTGTCGCATATTATAATTTTTCTTTCATCTGACTGTTTAGAAAATTTAAGTCACTTGCATTCCTCTTAATAACCTACTTTTCAGGTACGTATTCATCAGCACTTTCTTTAGACAGCAATTTATCTTCTGGTAGCTTCAAAACTGCTGCTATTTTTTTTATTTCACTTTACTTTTTGAATTCAGCTTCTGTCTTTTACCATATACTAATTTTGAATGCTTTGAAAGTTATTTTAATTTTAATGATGATACATAAAGAGTCACTAAGGTCTTCCTTCGTAGGTGTAAGCCTGTGAGGGTATGGGCCTTCCTCTTAGTTAGAAATATCCTGTGAAATTTCAAACTCTTGTTTTTGAAATAACTTTGTCCTACAGTTGGATCACGGCTTTTGCTCAGGAACTAAGAATACACCAGCTTTCCTTTTTGCATCTTTGGCCATTTGAAGAGATATAGGTCTTATGCCACTTTTTATCAATTGTGTGTTTCTTTTCTGGGTCACAAAATTTTTAAAATCTTCTTGGTAATATTTAATGAGTGATTCATAGTGGTGTGAACATATGCTTGAATTTGAATGCAGTGTGAATCCATTTATCAATCAAAGCAGAATTTATTTTTCTTCATCAAGAAGTTCAACTAAGTATATTAAGAATTATCTTCTTGTCTATGTATGTATTTATATAGTACACAAAATTTGTAGAGACCTATACTACACTTTTCATATAAACTGGTAGCCATAGTAGATTGTAAACAAACTTAGTTTTACCCACTTCAATCAGAAAATACAAAGCAAATAAGTTATCAAAAATAAATAAATAAAACCAGCTACATGTCAACATTAACAGTCATAGATTAAACACTCCCAGACAACTCATTAAGTGCACAGAAAAATAGCAGCTCCTAAGACACACTGGACAAACTGTACTGATATCTTCTATGAGATCACCCTACAGTAAACATTTAGTTGATGCAGTATATTACATAAACTACATTTAAGTAAGAAGATGCATTATTATGCAAACTGATTGTGACCAAACATTAATTGAACCATAACATTTCTTCAAACATTTTCTTCTCCTTTTCATTTATATATTTGTTTTCATATATAGGATTACAGTATAAAAAATTTGCATTTTCAACCAGGATAAATCAATATTTCAAACATTTATGCAATAAAAATTTTACTACATATTTGCTTTAAAATTTACAAATTATTTTGTAAATTTTAAACTGATTAATAATCATCTTAACCACTTCTTTCACAAAGAACTGTCTTTTATAAAGAAGGAAGGTATATTATCCACAAATTTTATTTCACCACTTTTGTAGCAAATTTTATCTTTCTAATGGTATCAAGCCCCATATTGTAAAGAATAACAGAAAATAGTTATAATAGGATTACTGAAATGATGTTTACAATTTTTTGTTATTCGTTTTTTCCACTTCTATCATAAATTGCACAACTTCTAGGCATTTAATTAAATTTTACAAGTAATATTTGAAATATATGTAAATTCTGAATAAGAATGATGAATTTCCCGATTCTACATTAATAATGGTTATTACAAATTTAAGTTAAAGCAAGATGTGTCACTTAACTTTGGTTGCGTATTAAAAAAATTCCACCAAACAGACGGAAACTTTGAAGGGCTTTAAATTCTAAACTAGAGCCAATATTCCAAAAATGAAAAATATGGGTTCCTCTATTTGTCTGAAAATACAATGTATCAAATTTCATTCAAATCTGAGATGGTGGTATGGACATCCCTGGATGATATGGCATGGAATGTCCCAATGCGCACATGCACATTATCTTTCCATATTTATGCCCACCATCTTCTGTGTTTGAATGATCTTTCCTGCTGTGATTAGATGTTTGAATGGTCTTTCCTTTTTGGTTGGTATGACCTTTCTGTGCAATGAAATTTATTTTTTATTGTTGAATATATTATTAACATAATTTTCTTCTTACAGTTATAATAATGAAGGATGAAGATCAGGCTTCTAGAAAACGTCGCTTGGCTTATGAAAGACAGAAGAGGTGGCGGGCAAATCAAAGTAAGGAATCGCGTGTGAAAATTTGTGCATTAAATGCTGCCTGTCATTAATAACACATCAATCAAATGACACCCGAACAATTAGCCGCACATCATGTCGCTCATAGTGCATCACTGCAAATATTGATGGACTTACGCCTCAATAAGTAGAAGCTCTTCATACTACTAACGCTGCCGCACAACAGATAGGCGTAGAGTAAATGCCACCTAAAGAATTATTTTTCATCATACTCCTCTTCGCGATACATTATCTTTCATATTAAAATGTTGACAATTTCTGTTAATCCCTACATACGTTATTACAATCAACAAGGCACAAGACTAGTTGTTGGCATCAATTTAGAGACCCCAGTATTTTAACATGCCAACTGTATATGGCTTTGTCATGATCAAGAGTTGCAAGTCAAGTGAAGGTGTACAATGAATCAAATCCACAGCAAGGATGATTACTGAATGACCAGAGACAGTTAACACACAATGTAGTTTTTCAAGAGATTCTTTATTAAGAACAATTTTTAAAAAAATATATTGTGTATATTAAATTATAATATGTTTATATTCATCTTTTTTCAATGGGCGCTTTAAGCGTCTTACAACTAACTAGTAAAAATATATTCTTTCTAAGTCCCTAATTGGCTTAATAGTACAGCAGTGGAGTGCTTGCTTGTTAACCTCAAGGATCATGGTTCTGATATTGTCACTGGGGATAATTTTTTTCTTTTACCTTTTTAATAACACTATAATATAATAATAATGTTGAATCAGTTCAAAGAGGTTGTAGGAAGTATTTAAACGAAAGCAAATATACAAACAAATACATAGTGTTATAATTTATTTTAAGATATTTTAGTAATCCCTTAGAAGTATAACTTAAAAAGGTGTGCGGAAACTTTAGGGTATTAAAAGGTAAGTAGATTTTAACAAGATGGGTAGTATTTAATATAATTCCTTGTCAAAAATTACGTCCAAAGCTGGGGTTTTATCGAAGCCATTTATAATAGTTTAAAATTTCCTGTTATTTTGTGCTCTTCTATTAGAGATAACCAGTATATACATTGGTTATGAAACAATAACCATTTCGTTACGCTTCTGGGTCTCTGATAACCGACTATTAAAGGAGAAAAAATTCTCAAGTACAAAGAGCTGAATCAATATTAGAAAACCATAGACTAATTTTATTAATAAAGCATGGAAATCCATCAAACATGACACTGTGAACATAATTCATTGTAATTCTAGCTTATTGAACTTCTGTATTACACCTAATTGTTAACTGGGAAGAAGCTTGTATTATTTACTAAAACTGAACTTATTATAACAGCTATTCCTTTCAACCGGATTTGAACTTAGAGCCGCACAGTAACTGACTACGCTATCAGAGGCCATCTGTGAACACAAATTTAGTCATTAATAGGTTTTAAAAAATTCATAGTAGTAAAAATATGAAGTGATACCTCAAGCCATCAAAATATCTAACTTTCCCTTTCTTCTAAATTCGTGTCTTGCGAGTTGTATGTAACCTCAACCTTGTTTTCTTTCATCTTTGTTTAACAATGACCCCTATCATTCTTTGAAAAAATAAAATTATATTCCAAGGAAATAGCTGAACAGTATGATGTAAGACAGAACAAAAACAATCCCGCCACGTCCAGTGATTCCTCCCCACAAGTGTGGTAGCTTACTGTACACCCTGTATCTTGAGAAGAAGGGGGGCGAGGCTTGACTCATCTTCACCTCACCCCGCGTGAACATGGCAAGGGTGGGTCTACAGCCGAAAGCATACCATGTGATGGACAACCAATAATTGCAAACAATGCCTCAATTGTACTCGTGCATCTCTGAATTTAATGCAGTGACCCTATAATTTTATTGGTGTACAGTGTTCAGAAAGGTCCAGCGCATGACGACATTAAGTAGCACATATATCCCCTGAATAGTTTGCTAAATATGGCAGCATGAAAAGCTGGTTTTTGGCTATTTTAAGAGGTACTAAAATATTGTTTTCTGTGTGCAATTCATTTTCAAAAAGACTATTTATTAGGTCATTTCTTCTAAATTTCTACATTTCTAAAATTGTCCATATTATTCTGTAAAAACGTGTGTTTCAAACAAACAGCACCACTGTTTACAGGCTAGGTAAGCGGGTGCCTTAAACGAATAAGTTTAATACCCAATACCGTACTTACTATTGGTGGGAAAGAAAGAAGGGCAAATGAATGATGTAATGGAAGTTAACCAATGATAAATAAATAAATGTTGGAACGAAGAAAAATATAGTAACATTGATAACAGTGAAGACAATAGCATTGTGAAAACAAATACAAATGATAATGTGAATTTTGGAGCTATAGTAGTGGTCATGGTACAAGAAGGAGTGAAGTAATAAGTGGAATGGAATATATTTTATTAAAGTGAATTATTAAGAACAAAATAAGTATTTACTTAGTTGGTAGTAAGAAATGTATTGAATATGTATAATTGTCATGAGAGAAGAGGAAGGATGTGTTTATTTACAACAAATTTCTGTAATATGTACTAGTAGAAAGAATGTGTGGTTGTGATTGTAGAAGTAACCAGGATGCTCTGTGTTTCACGACATGGAATGAATTAAATGAAAGAATGGATAATTTTTTTGGCATAAATTTAATATATACAAAATAAATATTGAAAGTAAATTGTTACTGCCATAAAATCAAGAAAGTTAAATTGTTTATTATGGCTTATACTTATTTGTGATTTGTAGTTGTTTTTATGTGCATTTTGTTGGCTGTGTTAGGTGAAAGGGGTGTTTGTGTTTCATTTGAGATGTTAAGTGAAATATTTTCTTTGGGTAGGTAGATCACAAAAAGATAATGTAAAAACAGCTCGTTTTCTTATAGGTTAGTTTTGCAATAAAAAAAGCAAAATTTTGGTGAGGATAAGTCCCTAATAAAAATGATATATGTTTACACAGAAATATGGTAGGGATATTGATGAAGTCATCAACAAGGCTATTCTGAAATAATTACAACATGCAAGTTCTTACAGTAGAAGAATGTATTTTAGACAGGGAAGATTCACACGCTTGTTTTGCACAAAATATTGTTGTTGAGAAAATTAAATTAAGAGTACACAATACATGTTTAGTATTGTGTTATATACTAAAATGAGTAAGGCTTAAGTATACCTATTTCATGAAACTTGAGGAGTTTATATTATTATAGAAAATAATTAAAATATACAATTTGGTATCGCAAAATATACTTATTAAACTGGGTGAGACTGTAACATAGAAGCCGATACCGTAAATATACAAACAGAATTGTTATGTACTAAAATAAGTACCTACGACTATAGTATACCTACTTTACTATACCTGGGACGTTAAATTCAATTTGAAAAATAATAATTATAAAATGTGGTATCACAAAAATATTGTAAACTGGGTGGGATTATAATATAAAATATGATACCACAGGAAATATACCTTCAGTAGTGTTCTATACTAAAATAGGTAGGGCTGTGGTATAAAATATGGTACCCGAAAGCTTATTAAAGAAACCTATTTTGGGCAAAACAAATGCGTGAATGCTCCCCGCCTAAAACTCTCCATATTTCCACGTTTGACTCGTAAGAATGTGGGGGGTGGTAATTATTTAAGCATCACCATGTTGTTGACATCATCGATATTGTTAGGGTATTGGGATCTAGACTACTCCTACTTAACCTAACTAAGCCTCCTTACTATTGAATATTATTTTTCAGGTAGTTAACACCTAACAAACCAATTTCAAAGCTTTTTTAATATAGTTAACTTAACAAACCAATTTCAAAGCTTTTTTAATATAGTTAACTTAACCAACCATTTTTTTCTACACAAGTTTAACGTATCTAACCTAACCACTCGTTAAAATGGTGAACTATTTTAGTATCAACATCCTCTAGTAGAATGATTTTAAGTATCAACACCTTTTAGTAGAATGATTTTAAGTATCAACACCTTTTAGTAGAATGATTTTAAGTATCAACACCCTCTAGTGGAATGATTCAAAAACATTCCAGAAAGTAAGGACTACCTATTTAAGTTTAATTATTCAGCAGAGGATTTCCATTAGAATTACCCCAAATAACTACCACCTACAGCACGATACATACAATTAGGGGCATTCCCTAGCAATATATCATGCACAATTTATAAGTTATACCGAATTTTATGGCCCTAAAAGCTTAAAAAAAAAAAAAAAAAAAAAAAAACAGCAAGTGAATTCGACCCGTTTTTTTTTTGTCGATTTTGCCCGTTATATACAAATCAAATTGAAAAGGTAATTCTGAAGGGTATTATATAATCACTAACCTGTTTTCTCCTTGATCTCGCACAAGACGCTGAACAAAGCCGGCTTCATTCGGTGACAGTTGAGGGTGTGCTTTCTGAAATGCAAAACCTAAAATTCAATCGAGGCATACGGAAGCAAATTTAACATTTAAATATATAGCTAATTTAACCCAAAAAAAAGTCACATGTGGTACGCATAAATTAGCTATTACCTCACAAAGATTTAAGTTCTGTCCTTACCTCGCTTGTGCTTCATCAAGTGATTGATCTGTTATGTTCATTATTTGTTGAAGGATCTCCCCTATATCTTGCTTTCGAGTTTCTTGATCCGGCGTCGTGGGAGCCCCGTGGTTTGGATCTACAGGTTGCATTCCATAAGGTTGAGACATCATTCCGACTTGAGAAGTGACAGGATGCATCATGCGACTCTGTTCGTCCATACTAGTTCTACTATAACGAAAAACAAACTCTTTCCACGCACAGATATAAAAAAATCCACACGTCCACTCAATGTCACTGTAGTTCGAATATTAAAAAAAAACACTATCTGCTCTTACGCATACACGACTTTAAGCCACTGAGCTCCCCGAGAGAAATATCGTCCCGAAACAACACGAATACGATTACATTAGGCAACAAATCAGTCATTCACTTGTAACTTCAGCGTTTTGAAAACATTTATAACATATGGCGTATAGTATAAAAGTTCCGAAAGGGAAGGGGGTAAGGTTTTGAGGTGGAGTACAGATTCAAAAGCTATGCCACTACACGTCCTAACGCCATAAAACCTTCAGACAAAGTACCATTTAAGGAAGTGAGGCTTTGAAAACCAGCCAATGGGGAGACGAGTTTCCGCGTCTGTTTTCCTCGTAAGCGCTGCCAATCACGAGGAGAGCTACCCCTCCCTGTTTACTTTTCCACGTGATACGCAAAGCAAAGCGCGCAATTTAACTACGTCATCTGTAAGACACAAGCACCTGCAGATGGGCTTCTTCTTTTTTTTTTTTTGCAAGTAGGTTTTCTGATAATAATATTCTTAAACAAAATAAATTTTAAAAACTAAAACTATTAATTTACATTCTTAAAAACTGTGTGTTTTTCTTCAACAGTATAAAAAGCAATCGTTTCACCATGTCTCTACGTGATGACTGAAGAGTAACCACAAATCCAAATGAGCGACAATTTTATTATTTTAGACGAAAACAAAATCTGTTAAAATTTAACTACTGAATACTTACTCTAAAAATTATTTTAATTCATATTTACGGTACTGGATTCATAACTATTAATACACAAATTTAAATCTACTAAATCACTAAATTGTATTTTTATGAATTACGATTATGACGTTGCATGACAACTGACAATGTCGTCATTAGTTATACTGTTTTTCTGGAGTTATGATACTAGGCTGAAGTTGGCTTTATTCCAGATTTATTTTCCTTCTCTTCATTTCCCCCACCCGAAGATGTGGGCGGAGCCAAGCGGTACAGCACTAAACATACAAAATACAACACGTTCTTGTGTACAGCACTACACATACAAAATGCAACACGGAAATAAAAGAAATTGTGCAATGGTACAGTACTGCACATACAAAATGCAACACTTTTTTGTACAGCACAACACATAAAATGTGCAACAAGTGCGTGACTACCCATACAAAATTCAACAAAAAGTACAACAATACACATACAAAATGCAACACGGAAATAAAAGAAATTGCGCAATGGTACAGTACTACACATACAAAATGCAACAATTTTTTGTACAGCACAACACATAAAATATGCAACAAGTGATTAACTACCCATATAAAATTCAACAAAAAGTACAACACTACACATACAAAATGCAACAAGAAAGGCAATGCGAAAACCTTTCAGAACATATAAAGTGCAACACTGCAATTGAGTTAACTCTATTGTAGTTGTAAAGAAATACATCCAAACCCAAACAAAATGCAACATTAAAGGAAAAACATGAATGTACAGCATAAACATCTCTGAAAAGTACCGTTATTAATAAAGGTTGCAACACTAGAGCTGTTGGGCTCTTCTTTTGTGCGCATGGTCTGCTAATTCAAAAAAATTATAAATATGTGGTTCCACCGTACAGCACGTACCAAAGGCATCTGAATCAAACAAATTACACCAATATGCAGTACTACAACATTCAAATATTTTTTTAACTTTAACTAAACGCTGTAAGGATAGAGCTGATATGTCATTCTTTTGTGCGTGTTGTGTGCTTCACCAAGAAATTTTAAAAAGCTTGGTCCTCACCGTACAGCTCTATCAAAATCGTCTAAACCAAAATGATAACACAACTTTGAGCCGGGAAACAATTTATTTAATTTATTTTTTCTGTTTTAAATCAAGGTTGCAACAATAGAGCTGTTAGGCTCTTCTATTGTGCGCATGGTCTGCTTATTCAAAAAAATATAAATATGTGGTTCCACCGTACAGCACGTACCAAAGGCATCTGAATCAAAACAATTACACCAATATGCAGTACTACAACATTCAAATATTTTTTTAACTTTAACTAAAGGCTGTAAGGATAGAGCTGATATGTCATTCTTTTGTGCATGTTGTGTGCTTCACCAAGAAATTACAAAATGCTTGGTACTCACCGTACAGCTCTATCAAAATCGTCTAAACCAAAATGATAACACAACTTTGAGCCGGGAAACAATTGGTTTATTTTTTTTCCGTTTTAAATCAAGGTTGCGACAATAGAACTGTTAGGCTCTTCTGTAGTGCGCATGGTCTGCTAATTAAAAAAAATTATAAATATGTGGTTCCACCGTACAGCACGTACCAAAGGCATCTGAATTCAAAAAATTACACCAATATGCAGTACTACAATATTCAAATATTGTTTTAACTTTAACAAAACGCTGTAAGGATAGAGCTGACATGTCATTCTTTTGTGCGTGTTGTGTGCTTCACCAAGAAAATACAAAATGCTTGAAACCCACAGTACAGCACGTACCAAAGACATCTGAATCAAACAAATTACAACAATATGCAGTACTACAACATTCAAATATTTTTTTTAACTTTAACTAAACGCTGTAAGGATAGAGCTGATATGTCATTCTTTTGTGCGTGTTGTGTGCTTCACCAAGATATTACAAAATGCTTAGTACTCACCGTACAGCTCTATCAAAATCGTCTAAACCAAAATGATAACACAACTTTGAGCCGGGAAACAATTGGTTTATTTTTTTTCCGTTTTAAATCAAGGTTGCGACAATAGAACTGTTAGGCTCTTCTGTAGTGCGCATGGTCTGCTAATTAAAAAAAATTATAAATATGTGGTTCCACCGTACAGCACGTACCAAAGGCATCTGAATTCAAAAAATTACACCAATATGCAGTACTACAACATTCAAATATTTTTTTAACTTTAACTAAAGGCTGTAAGGATAGAGCTGATATGTCATTCTTTTGTGCATGTTGTGTGCTTCACCAAGAAATTACAAAATGCTTGGTACTCACCGTACAGCACGTACCAAAGGCATCTGAATAGAAAAAAATTACACCAATATGCAGTACTAAAACAATCAAATATTTTTTTAACTTCAACTAAACGCTGTAAGGATAGAGCTGATATGTCATTCTTTTGTGCGTGTTGTGTGCTTCACCAAGATATTACAAAATGCTTGGTACTCACCGTACAGCTCTATCAAAATCGTCTAAACCAAAATGATAACACAACTTTGAGCCGGGAAACAATTGGTTTATTTTTTTTCCGTTTTAAATCAAGGTTGCGACAATAGAACTGTTAGGCTCTTCTGTAGTGCGCATGGTCTGCTAATTAAAAAAAATTATAAATATGTGGTTCCACCGTACAGCACGTACCAAAGGCATCTGAATTCAAAAAATTACACCAATATGCAGTACTACAATATTCAAATATTGTTTTAACTTTAACAAAACGCTGTAAGGATAGAGCTGACATGTCATTCTTTTGTGCGTGTTGTGTGCTTCACCAAGAAAATACAAAATGCTTGAAACCCACAGTACAGCACGTACCAAAGACATCTGAATCAAACAAATTACAACAATATGCAGTACTACAACATTCAAATATTTTTTTTAACTTTAACTAAACGCTGTAAGGATAGAGCTGATATGTCATTCTTTTGTGCGTGTTGTGTGCTTCACCAAGATATTACAAAATGCTTGGTACTCACCGTACAGCTCTATCAAAATCGTCTAAACCAAAATGATAACACAACTTTGAGCCGGGAAACAATTGGTTTATTTTTTTTCCGTTTTAAATCAAGGTTGCGACAATAGAACTGTTAGGCTCTTCTGTAGTGCGCATGGTCTGCTAATTAAAAAAAATTATAAATATGTGGTTCCACCGTACAGCACGTACCAAAGGCATCTGAATTCAAAAAATTACACCAATATGCAGTACTACAACATTCAAATATTTTTTTAACTTTAACTAAAGGCTGTAAGGATAGAGCTGATATGTCATTCTTTTGTGCATGTTGTGTGCTTCACCAAGAAATTACAAAATGCTTGGTACTCACCGTACAGCACGTACCAAAGGCATCTGAATAGAAAAAAATTACACCAATATGCAGTACTAAAACAATCAAATATTTTTTTAACTTCAACTAAACGCTGTAAGGATAGAGCTGATATGTCATTCTTTTGTGCGTGTTGTGTGCTTCACCAAGATATTACAAAATGCTTGGTACTCACCGTACAGCTCTATCAAAATCGTCTAAACCAAAATGATAACACAACTTTGAGCCGGGAAACAATTGGTTTATTTTTTTTCCGTTTTAAATCAAGGTTGCGACAATAGAACTGTTAGGCTCTTCTGTAGTGCGCATGGTCTGCTAATTAAAAAAAATTATAAATATGTGGTTCCGTACAGCACGTACCAAAGGCATCTGAATTCAAAAAATTACACCAATATGCAGTACTACAATATTCAAATATTGTTTTAACTTTAACAAAACGCTGTAAGGATAGAGCTGACATGTCATTCTTTTGTGCGTGTTGTGTGCTTCACCAAGAAAATACAAAATGCTTGAAACCCACAGTACAGCACGTACCAAAGACATCTGAATCAAACAAATTACAACAATATGCAGTACTACAACATTCAAATATTTTTTTTAACTTTAACTAAACGCTGTAAGGATAGAGCTGATATGTCATTCTTTTGTGCGTGTTGTGTGCATAACCAAAAAATTACAAAATGCTTGGTACTCATCGTACAGCACGTACCAAAGGCATCTGAATCAAAACAATTACACCAATATGCAGTACTACAACAATCAAAAATTTTTTTATCTTTAACTAAACGCTGTAAGGATAGAGCTTATATGTCATTCTTTTGTGCGTGTTGTGTGCTTCACCAAGAAATTACAAAATGCTTGGTACTCACCGTACAGCACGTACCAAAGGCATCTGAATCAAATAATATTACACCAATATGCAGTACTACAACATTGAAATATTTTTTTAAACTTTAACTAAACGCTGTAAGGATAGAGCTGATATGTCATTCTTTTATGCGTGTTGTGTGCTTCACCAATAAATTACAAAATGCTTCGTACTCACCGTACAGCACGTACCAAAGGCATCTGAATCAAAAAAATTACACCAATAAGTAGTACTACAACAATCAAGTATTTTTTTTAACTTTACCTAAACGCTGAGAGGATAGAGCTGATATGTCATTCTTTTGTGCTTATTGTATGCTTCTCCAAGAAATTACAAAATACTTGGAACCCACCGTACAGCACGTACCAAAGGCATCTGAATCAAAAAAAAATTACACCAATATGCAGTACTAAAAAAATCAAATATTTTTTTAACTTTAACTAAAAGCTGTAAGGATAGAGCTGATATGTTTAGTTAAAATTTAAAAAAATATTTCAATGTTGTAGTACCCTATATTGGTGTAATTTTTTTGATTCTGATGCCTTTGGTACGTGCTGTATGGTGAGTACCAAGCATTTTGTAATTTCTTGGTGAAGCACACAACACGCACAAAAGAATGACATATAAGCTCTATCCTTACAGCGTTTAGTTAAAGTTAAAAAAATATTTGATTGTTGTAGTACTGCATATTGGAGTAATTTTTTTGATACAGATGCTTTTGGTACGTGCTGTACGGTGAGTACCAAGCATTTTGTAATTTTATGGTGAAGCACACAACACGCACAAAAGAATGACATATCAGCTCTATCCTTACAGCGTTTAGTTAAAGATAAAATTAATGTTTGATTGTTTTAGTACTGCATATTGGTGTAATTTTTTGATTCAGATGCCTTTGGTACGTGCTGTACGGTGAGTACCAAGCATTTTGTAATTTCCTGGTAAAGCACACAACACGCACAAAAGAATGACATATCAGCTTTATCCTTACAGCCTTTAGTTAAAGTTAAAAAAATATTTGAATGTTGTAGTACTGCATATTGGTGTAATTTTTTTGATTCAGATGCCTTTGGTACGTGCTGTACGGTGGAACCACATAATTTTTTTTTTTGAATTAGCAGACCATGCGCACAACAGAAGAGCCTAACAGATCTATTGTTGCAACCTTGATTTAAAACGGAAAAAAAAAAATTATTTGTTTCCCGGCTCAAAGTTGTGTTATCATTTTGGTTTAGACGATTTTGATAGAGCTGTACGGTGAGTACCAAGCATTTTGTAATTTCTTGGTGAAGCACACAACACGCACAAAAGAATGACATATCAGCTCTATCCTTACAGCGTTTAGTTAAAGTTAAAAAAATATTTGAATATTGTAGTACTGCATATTGGTGTAATTTTTTTGATTCAGATGCCTTTGGTACGTGCTGTACGGTTAGTACCAAGCATTTTGTAATTTCTTGGTGAAGCACACAATACGCACAAAAGAATGACATGTCAGCTCTATCCTTACAGCGTTTAGTTAAAGTTAAAAAAATATTTTAATGTTGTAGTACTGCATTTTGGTGTAATTTTTTTGATACAGTTGCCTTTGGTACGTGCTCTACGGTGAGTACCAAGCATTTTGTAATTTCTTGGTGAAGCACACAACACGCACAAAAGAATGACATATCAGCTCTATCCTTACAGCGTTTAGTTAAAGTTAAAAAAATATTTGATTGTTGTAGTACTGCATATTGGTGTAATTTTTTTGATTCAGATGCCTTTGGTACGTGCTATACGGTGGAACCACATATTTATAATTTTTTTTAATTAGCAGACCATGCGCACTACAGAAGAGCCTAACAGCTCTATTTTCGCAACCTTGATTTAAAACGAAAAAAAAAAAAAAACCAATTGTTTCCCTGCTCAAAGTTGTGTTATCATTTTGGTTTAGACGATTTTGATAGAGCTGTACGGTGAGTACCAAGCATTTTTAAATATCTTGGTGAAGCACACAACACGCACAAAAGAATGACATATCATTTCTATCCTTACAGCGTTTAGTTAAAGTTAAAAAAATATTTGATTGTTAAAGTTCTACATATTGGTGTAATTATTTTGATTCAGATGCCTTTGGTACATGCTGTACGGTGAGTACCAAGCATTTTGTAATTTCTTGGTGAAGCACACAATACGCACAAAAGAATGACATGTCAGCTCTATCCTTACAGCGTGTAGTTAAAGTTAAAAAAATATTTTAATGTTGTAGTACTGCATTTTGGTGTAATTTTTTTGATACAGATGCCTTTGGTACGTGCTCTACGGTGAGTACCAAGCATTTTGTAATTTCTTGGTGAAGCACACAACACGCACAAAAGAATGACATATCAGCTCTATCCTTACAGCGTTTAGTTAAAGTTAAAAAAATATTTGATTGTTGTAGTACTGCATATTGGTGTAATTTTTTTGATTCAGATGCCTTTGGTACGTGCTGTACGGTGGAACCACATATTTATAATTTTTTTTAATTAGCAGACCATGCGCACTACAGAAGAGCCTAACAGCTCTATTTTCGCAACCTTGATTTAAAACGAAAAAAAAAAATAAAACCAATTGTTTCCCTGCTCAAAGTTGTGTTATCATTTTGGTTTAGACGATTTTGATAGAGCTGTACGGTGAGTACCAAGCATTTTTAAATATCTTGGTGAAGCACACAACACGCACAAAAGAATGACATATCATTTCTATCCTTACAGCGTTTAGTTAAAGTTAAAAAAATATTTGATTGTTGTAGTTCTACATATTGGTGTAATTATTTTGATTCAGATGCCTTTGGTACATGCTGTACGGTGAGTACCAAGCATTTTGTAATTTCTTGGTGAAGCACACAATACGCACAAAAGAATGACATGTCAGCTCTATCCTTACAGCGTTTAGTTAAAGTTAAAAAAATATTTTAATGTTGTAGTACTGCATTTTGGTGTAATTTTTTTGATACAGATGCCTTTGGTACGTGCTCTACGGTGAGTACCAAGCATTTTGTAATTTCTTGGTGAAGCACACAACACGCACAAAAGAATGACATATCAGCTCTATCCTTACAGCGTTTAGTTAAAGTTAAAAAAATATTTGATTGTTGTAGTACTGCATATTGGTGTAATTTTTTTGATTCAGATGCCTTTGGTACGTGCTGTACGGTGGAACCACATATTTATAATTTTTTTTAATTAGCAGACCATGCGCACTACAGAAGAGCCTAACAGCTCTATTTTTGCAACCTTGATTTAAAACGAAAAAAAAATAAAACCAATTGTTTCCCTGCTCAAAGTTGTGTTATCATTTTGGTTTAGACGATTTTGATAGAGCTGTACGGTGAGTACCAAGCATTTTGTAATATCTTGGTGAAGCACACAACACGCAAAAAAGAATGACATATCAGTTCTATCCTTACAGCGTTTAGTAAAAGTTTAAAAAATATTTGATTGTTGTAGTTCTACATATTGGTGTAATTATTTTGATTCAGATGCCTTTGGTACATGCTGTACGGTGAGTACCAAGCATTTTGTAATTTCTTGGTGAAGCACACGACACGCACAAAAGAATGACATATCAGCTCTATCCTTACAGCGTTTAGTTAAAGTTAAAAAAATATTTGATTGTTGTAGTACTGCATATTGGTGTAATTTTTTGATTCAGATGCCTTTCGTACGTGCTGTACGGTGAGTACCAAGCATTTTATATTTTTGGTGAAGCACACAACACGCACAAAAGAATGACATATCAGCTCTATCCTTACAGCTTTTAGTTAAAGTTAAAAAAATATTTGATTTTTGTAGTACTGCATATTGGTGTAATTTTTTTTGATTCAGATGCCTTTGGTACGTGCTGTACGGTGGGTTCCAAGCATTTTGTAATTTCTTGGTGAAGCATACAATAAGCACAAAAGAATGACATATCAGCTCTATCCTCTCAGCGTTTAGTTAAAATAAAAAAAAATACTTGATTGTTGTAGTACTGCATATTGGTGTAATTTTTTTGATTCAGATGCCTTTGGTACGTGCTGTACGGTGAGTACCAAGCATTTTGTAATTTATTGGTGAAGCACACAACACGCACAAAAGAATGACATATCAGCTCTATCCTTACAGCTTTTAGTTAAAGTTAAAAAAATATTTGATTGTTGTAGTACTGCATATTGGTGTAATTTTTTTGATTCAGATGCCTTTGGTACGTGCTGTACGGTGAGTACCAAGCATTTTGTAATTTATTGTTGAAGCACACAACACGCTCAAAAGAATGACATATCAGCTCTATCCTTACAGCCTTTAGTTAAAGTTAAAAAAATATTTGAATGTTGTAGTACTGCATATTGGTGTAATTTTTTTGATTCAGATGCCTTTGGTACGTGCTGTACGGTGGAACCACATATTTATAATTTTTTTGAATTAGCAGACCATGCGCACAAAAGAAGAGCCCAACAGCTCTATTGTTGCAACCTTTATTAATAACGGTACTTTACAGAGATGTTTATGCTGTACATTCATGTTTTTCCTTTAATGTTGCATTTTGTTTGGGTTTGGCTGTACTTCTTTACAACTACAATAGAGTTAACTCAATTGCAGTGTTGCACTTTATATGTTCTGAAAGGTTTTCGCATTTCCTTTCTTGTTGCCTTTTGTATGTGTAGTGTTGTACTTTTTGTTGAATTTTATATGGGTAGTCAATCACTTGTTGCACATTTTATGTGTTGTGCTGTACAAAAAAGTTTTGCATTTTATATGTTCTGAAAGGTATTAGCATTTCCTTTCTTGTTGCATTTTGTATGTGTAGTGTTGTACTCTTTGTTGAATTTTGTATGGGTAGTCACGCACTTGTTGCACATTTTATGTGTTGTGCTGTACAAAAAATTGTTGCATTTTGTATGTGTAGTACTGTACCATTGCGCAATTTCTTTTATTTCCGTGTTGCATTTTGTATGTGTATTGTTGTACTTTTTGTTGAATTTTGTATGGGTAGTCACGCTTTTGTTGCACATTTTATGTGTTGTACTGTACAATAAAGTGTTGCATTTTGTATGTGTAGTACTGTACCATTGCGCAATTTCTTTTATTTCCGTGTTGCATTTCGTATGTGTAGTGCTGTACACAAGAACATGTTGTATTTTGTATGTTCAGTGCTGTACCGCTTGGCTCCGCCCACATCTTCGGGTGGGGGAAATGAAGGGAAGGAAAATAAATCTAGAATAAAGCCAACTTCAGCCTAGTGTTATGACGCGCCTTTTTAAAAAAAAAACTTGAACTGATATTTTAAGTGTATTGCTTTATGTAAGTTGGTGACGAGTTATTTGTTATTTTATTGTGTATAATACCAAATACTTATGTAACTCAATACCGGAGATTGGAAGGAAATCATGGGAACCATTTCATTTAGTAATTCAAGTGAGAGTGGTTTGTAATTACGATTGAATGAGATTGGTTATGGTTATGAACATTGGTAAATATTTAAACAGTTAGAGTATATTTGTGTAAATGTATTTGAAGAAATAATTTTACGGCTCCAATGTTTTTGGATATATATCAATAAATGCATAATGAAAAATAATGCGAGATAATTTGGCCTGCTTTCGAATATGTGTTTTCGTGCAACATGTACCGTGATGTTAATCAGCTATGAAATCAAGCGGGATGTACTGATTATGGATCAGATACATGGCAAAACCTGGACAACTTGTGTTCACATATCACTGCTTCCATTAGGATAATGTAAAAGAGGTTAAGTTTGGGTTAAAAATAAATATAGGAAACCTTTGTGTTAGAATTTCTAAGTACATACGCTTTTAACCATAATAAATAAATAAATAATATTTTTCCTACTTATAAGTAATTATGTAATTTCCCTTGCCTTCAACAAAGTTCTACACAACTATTTTGCAATGTTGCACTAGTGTCCATGATTTCCATGTTTCTCCCTGCTAAACAGACCGAGTGTCCGTTACGAAGTCCTCCCCTTTCTCTCACCTACCCTCCGTTCCCCTGCCTTTTTGTAGTCTCCTCAGATCCTTTTCGTATATCACCCCCAGCATTCCTTCCTCCAGCCCATTTCAATCCCTCCCTGCCCTCCCAAGGAAAGCGTGCTTCCCTCTTTAAGTAATTATTGAACATCGCTGCTATTTAAAACGGAAAGAATAAATCTTGTATAACATGGTTTTCACACGCTACACAAAACCATAAATTTACTCCAAAGGGATGGTTTTGTCATTTCTACTAGTTTGTGAAAAAAGTAAACTTTTCTATTTTAAATTACAAAAACTGTACTTTTATGCTGCCACCACCATTCATTGTTTACCCGAGATAAATAGGATTAAAGGTTTTCCATTCACTAGAGATGTTTCGGAATTAACCCTGAAAGGAAGGTTGGTAAATATGTAGAGTAGCGGTGTTTGCGAAAAAAAAATTTTAAAAATCCGAAAATACTTTTATTATATGCTCTTTCACTTCCTCTTTTCATTAAACCTGACGGAGATAAGAAATTCTAAATACTTCAGGAGGTATCGCCGTTTTTATTTTGCAATACAAGACCTGTGCTATCATTCGGCCGCCGCAATTTTTTTATTTTGTTGTGTGTTCGTGAATGCCTAATTAATTAAAATGCTCGATTAGGTCAGGTCAGTTACATTATAAATACTTTCAAACTAAGCGGACATTAAAAATAATATGAATTAATTTTAATGGTTGTTTAATTTTAAAGTATTTATAATGTAACTGACCTGACCTAACAAACCGGGACAGTAGGAACTCACGTATTTTTTTTTTTTACTTATTACTTTCGCAACAATATGGAAATAACAAATAAAACATTAAATTTTAAAACGTTTAAACTCACCTAAGTTAGAGGCGGGTAAACAATGGTGAACGCCGCAAGAAAAAAAAATTGTACTCGTAAACAAGAAACAATGGTAAATGCACAGGTATTGTGATGAAAATTAAAAAATTTGATATCTACTAAAGTAATTATTTGGAATTTCTTATCTCCGCCAGGTTTAATGAAAAGAGGAAGTTAAAGAGCATAGAATAAAAGTATTTTCAAAATTTTTAAATTTTTTTTAACAAATATCACCCACTTATGAAAATTAAAAAATTCTATATCTCCTAAAGTATTTGGAATTTCTGATCGCCGGGTTTAATGAAAAGAGGAAGTGAAAGAGCATATAATAAAAGTATTTTCAGATTTTTAACATTTTTTTCGCAAATACCGCTACTCTACATATTTACCGAAGGTTTCTTATTTCCTCCTGGTTTGTGAAAAAATAACAGTTTACAGCTTACATTTCAATACCTATATATTCACGTAATCCCCGACATTCATTGTTTACCCGTGTGAGTTTTTAAAAAATTTATTGAGTACTTTAGTCAATGTAAGTGGTGTTGGAATAATGAATTTTGTTTGAATAATAACTGACGTCGTACCGACCATGGCCTTTAAGCCCGTGCTCCGCACCGCCAGTACCGTATCCCGTTTTCGGAGCGCGCCCCTTGCCCAGCCGGATTGAGTCAGGCGAGCTTCCCGGGCGTGACCCCAATAGACAACAAACCTTATTAAAAGTCACCGCGGCCACTGGCCTTAATTAAAATGTCCGTGACTAGGATCGTGTCAGATTAGAAGGAATCCAACTATTACAGCTCACAGTGAGACAATATGTTGATAAATATAGTCGCCAACTTGATGTCACATTTTAAATAATTAAATACACTAAAACTATTGTTAAGCCTTAAGCACCCAATTACCAGGTGCTACATTTTAATTGGGCACCTGGAACATGTTTTCACTGGTAATATAGTAAATTAAATTAATATATGTTTTTTGACGCCGACTCACAAAGAAGAGAAAGTTTCTCTTCCTTGCGAGGCGGCCATGTCCGGCAGTCTCGAACCACTCCGCGCCGGGAACAGACGTGTGTCCGTGGGCAGCATCCAAGTTTCTTTCATTTTTATCAATTTTTATTCTATACTAAATCTTTAAATTTAAACCTCATTAATTCATAGCTGCCCACGTCGACTCGGCGCGTATTTTACGGAACCGGGCCTATCCCGACCGTTTTCATAGTGATACCGTGCGGCAGATCGTACTCACGTAAGTGTTTCGCCTAATTTAGGAACCCGCTCATAGAGCCCCCCCTGCACCCGTTAATGTTCGGCGCTGGCCGTCTCCAGCGAGCATCGACCCGCGTCCCGCGAGACTGCCGCGGTAACCATCAGTGTCGCATAGTGGTATGTTTTTCTGTGTTAGTGTTGGTGAGAATTTTTGTAGCGAGAATGAACCGCGGAGCGGACTTGTAGAGTGTACCGTGTACCCACATGGACCCCCGGTGGAACTCACAAATTAAACGTATTCTCGCCAACTCGTGTACATTAACTTTCCGTAATTCCCCGTCCTCCACACGTCCGAGCGGCCTTCACAGTCAAGCGTAGAACCATTCAGGTTACATTCAAGCCGTGTACCTGGCGGGGCACGCGGGGGCAGAGTACCCACGACCCCACACCAACGGCCTAGCAGCCCGCTAGCCTGGCGCCCCTCCGGACAACCAGAGCATCGCGACGCCCGTAGCGCCCGTCAGGTACCCCCCGGACCTTTCACATAGGTCGGGTGACGGCATAACTTTAATGCTTATATTTCATGTTTGTTATTTTATTGGAATAAGTCATTGTATTACAAAATGTTTATTTTGTTTGATTGCATTTAAAATACATACTATTTTGAGTCACGTTGAAACGAACAAGTCTAATGGGTGCCAAAAATTTGAATTCAATTGTTATTGTACAATATAATTGTTAACGAAATTCATTTTCTGTGAGAAGTATATGTGTTTGATAAGGCTGGTGTTTCATGTATCCAAGTTTATCCCTGGATTCTGAAGACTTGATTCTGATGGCATGATCCTGTTGGCTTGAGCCTGTGGGACATGATGCTTGCTGCTTTTAATTTAGTACATCGAAAGATCCTGATGGCATAATCCTGTTGGTTTGAACTTGTGGCACATGCTTGCTGTTTTAGTTTAGTGCATCAGAAGATCCTGTACATATATTAAATCGAGAAATAAGATTTTAAAAAAACTTTTTTTTACTTGACAATGTCTAATAAATCGATGAACGCTGGCTGCACGCACGAAATTGTCCCACTACGGATGTCCCACTAGGGATGTGCCCTGCATGCGTGGCATATCTCTGGTATGTTGCGGACGGTACATAGAACTCGAACGGCACGTGGCGGCGTACTGGTTCGAGGTTATTGTTGTGCACCGTGCCACGGGAGTATATTCGCAAGGAAATGGCATTCTTACAAGTACGTATTATTTTAATTACTAGTGTAAATCAGTATATTTAAACAGTGTTGTATGAGTATTGTTTTAGCTGTGTAACTAAATATTTATTGCTGGTATGATACTTTTCACGCTTTAGTTTGAAATTGGTAATTATTTGTCATGAGTTATTATTTGATCAACTAAATCACACACCGTATTATAGTTATGAGCCCACGAGCGTGTAAATATTTTGAGTCCAACAGAGAATATGCTAGTTAAAAGAAATTCAAACAAATATAGTGCGTGGAATATTATTAATTTAGACCATCTGAATCGATTATTCTCAAAATGGACTCGTGGTCATGTGGCTAGCGTGGATGACTTCCAATCCAAAGGTTATCAGTTTGAATCTCTGCAACTGCGAATTTTTTTTGTACTTGTAAAAATAAATACGTCGCACGCAACATTTCAAAAGTAATAAATATATTTGAATTAATGAATGCAAATAAAAAAAAATTATTAATTAAATTGTAGATTTCATTTCACTCCTTTGTATCCATACAAAATAGTGATAATTCAATAAAATTGATTCAATTTTATTCATAAAAGTATGCAGAGGTAGATTTTATCATACAAAAGATAGAAAAATTTAAAAAAAAATTCTTCCTCAAAGAATATAATATTTTTAATGCCTAAATGGTTTGGTTGCAAAAACCTATTACGGCTCAGTCTCAGGCCGAATATGATATTTCCTTTACTTCTGGATCAATAATTTCATCAATGTTTTGTTATGACGTCACGTTAAACTATCATCCGTAAACCAACTTTACAGACAACCAATTTTTTTTTTACTTACAATCATTATTCATTATTATATGACAGTATTTTTTTTATGTACAGGGTCTTCTGACATACTGAATTAAAACAGCAAGCATTATGTACCACAGGATCAAGCCATCATAATCAAGCCTTCAGGATCCAGGGATAAACTTCAATATCCGAAATGGAAGAATTAGTGTATTTTTAATTCTCATAGTTGGCTACAGTTATGGTAAACAAAGAGATACACAATCACTGGTAAAAAATGAATGGTGGTGGCAGTGTAAAAACACAGGTACCTATTGTAATGTAAGCTTTAAACTGTTATATTTCACGAAACAGTAGGAATTAAGAAACCATGTTTTCAAGGTTTTCTCTAGTACTTAAAAAACAACAATTTTTGCATTTTTATTTACTTTTCGTTCCATAAAGTCGCGACATCCAATCTGGTATAGTAATGTAAGCTATTATCTATTGTAAGAATTATGAAACCATCCCTTCAGGGTAAATTTAGGGACGTGTGTAGCGTGTGAAAATCATGTTTTCCAATTTTTTTATCTTTCCATTCTAAAAAGCTGCAACATCCGATAATTACCCCTCTATACATTCACCTCTATGCCCTGTGGAGCTTCTACCCATGATCTCTTTGCCGTGTATACCCACCTCTGTGCACCCTAGTTCCCAGCTGCTCCCAGCCACCCTCCTACATCACCTTGACATCGTGCGGGCCTGCGGCTCCTGTTAAGTCAGATATGCCACCGCCCAAACACCACCCACCCTCCATTCAAACCTCCCGCCTACCTGTGCGTACGTATGCGTGTGTGTTAGGCCGGCAAGAGGGCGCTGTCGAGTCAGTGCGCCGCACCCCTAAAACATAATTAAATGTAATTGTGCAATTTGTTTTAATGTTTCCCAAGTGCAACGTGACGGCAGATCGGCCGGGAGGGTGTTTATGTACTTTTAATTACAATAATGTATTAAAATATAATAGCGTTTCCGGACATTCCCGAGGAAAGCCGAAGCCAGACAATATTTAAATGTAATTCTTAATAATTGTAATTTGTAGTATTCTTTTTCATTATTCAGAAAATGTCACGTAATTTTTAAATCATCCTTGTCATGTTACTTTAGTTTCCCGTGGCACAAATTCACAAATATCTTTAACGGCAATTGTTTCGGCGAGAGGACGCCATGTTAGTCGAGCCGAGCCATGAGCTCAGCCCAGTCTTCCGCCATCAACGACCGAGAGCAGATGCTTCAGCACTCCGGGGACCTCACCGCTTGTTTTCACCGCTAAGTAATTCTGTTTAACTTTAATCTTTTCCAAATTGTTTTCTTTTAGTCCTCGGAGCTCCTCTCGGTCGGAGGACTGTTTAATTAATTATCTTACGACCAGTAACAGTCTTTTTTCTATGTAATACGTAATTCGGGATGTGACCACGTAGCGGGTCATTACACCTAAACCGATTTGTGCCGCGGGCGTATTATACAGTTTTAATCGTGTATGAGTTGAGTTAGTCGAATAAAGCAGGTGTGTAAATCTAACGTATTATTTTATTATTTTAAATCTGTATGACCACGTGGAGTGTGACGGCGTGTGGGACGCCTAAGAGCCCACTGCGTAGAGAATAGCGTGCCTGACGCTGAGAGTGGGCAGGAATTAGTGCTAGGTGTTTTCAAGGGGGTAAAATCACGCCTCACATGGGCAACGTCACGCCCGAGTTAGGAGTCTCACCGGGTCCACGTGCCTCACCATGTGGTGGCACCCACTAACTTATCACCTTAAAGCCGTCCAAGCAACCCCCGGCCACAACAACCTTATATAGTCTGACTAAGCATTCCTCCCCTATAATGCTTACCACCTCAACTTCTCAATCATTTCTGTTGGACTATGCTTTTTCTCCCTCTTGCTCTTCCCATTTCCTCCACACACACATCCTCCACCTCGGTGCTTTATGCTGCACCTTCTCCAGCTCCCTTAACTCAGTCACTAGGTAGGCGTCCTAGATCACAGCCTAACCAACATGGAGTAGCCTTCTCCCTTACCTACCTCCCTGCTCCCTGAAGGGTCCTACCAAATAGCCCTAGCACCCTCCTCCCCTTACTGTCTACCTGCTGAACGTGTTTTTTCTATACAAAGTTATTATGCATTCACCCCTAGGTACTTATACTTATGCCTTCTTTATCTCTTGCCCCTTCTAGCTATACACTTCTCTCATTACCTTCCTCTTTCTCGTGAATCTAATCACCTTCATCTTTCCAACATTCAGCAACATCCCTTTCTCCTGTGTCCATCGTTCCAGTTTGGTTATGTCACCTTGCAGATTTACCCCTTTCCCACCATCTCATATACTATGCAATCATCCACAACACTACTGATGTCACTTCCCTCTTTTCAGACCTTTCCCCCCCACCCTCACCTACTATCTTCTATCTCTCAGAAAGTCTCCCACCCAACTTACCACCCTCTCATCTTCTACCAGCATCAGTTCCTTCTCTATTTGCCTCTTGTGCTGTACCATTACGCCAAGCTGCTGGATATTGCCTAATGATGTTTCAAGTTTAGCTATAATAGCTACAATTTCAGTGAGTACTCAATTTTTACTTAAGGTTTTATTACTGTTCGGGAATTAGTAGCCAAAAGAAGAAGAAATATGCAAATTAAAATGCAATTTTTTTTCTTATTGGGGCCTATTCCATGAAGGTGCAATTAATTGTACAAGGTCTGGCAGATATTAAGGACAGATGCTCATCAAAACAGAGGTAAACCAAAGTTTTATGATGTGTTTTTTTATATCCTTACCATCTACCTAATCACTGTGTAAAACTGCATTGCAATACTGTAAGTAATTGAGCAGAAATTACAGTTTGGATTGTTAGGTTAGTTTTAACAATTCAGTCATGTTTATCGGGTTACTATTGGTATAAAATTATTGGCAATATTACTTGTAATGCAAATATAGTAACGTAAATGTGTGTTGTACTTTAATATCGTAGTCGAGACTATTTTCCATGAGAGATATCCCTGATCCTGTTGTTGCCATCCTACTGTTTTCTTGATACTAGCTGCAACTGAGCTTGTAGTTCCCTAGAGATCCTTAGGAAAATAGCATAACCGAGACTGTTTTAAAAAACACTGGGACTTTTGTTAGTATGTTAGGGCTGGCATATGAACAATATTCACTTGAAATGGTAAATCAATTTAAGGTGGAAACAATCTTGGCCCCAGTCATAATGTACTGACACTAAAGTTACAGTCCAGGTTACTCTATATTCCTAAGGATCTCTGGAGAACTACAGGATGGCAGCAACAACAGGGTCAGGGATATCTCAAGTAGAAAACAGTATCGGCTACGATATTAAGACACTAGGGTCATTTCATGTCAAATCACCTAGAGCCATGTGCTCTAAGGTTACAGATTTTGTTCAACTTTTTTTATGCATACATATCTATAACATGAGTAACTGTGAATTATTTTAGAATTTTTAAATTAAAACTGGAAGAATGAGAAATTTTTGAAACTTTCAGTTTTTGAGTGAAAAATGTTCTCCAACGATCTTCACCAGTACATTACTATAAAACCCACAATTTTCATGCTATCTAGCTCATTTAATTTGCAAATAAAAGCTAATATTCCATACTTTGTAGATGTGGACAGAGAAGTAACAAATTCCATCACAAAAATTTTACACTGAGCATGGAATACAATTTTAATCTATTTTGCACCTTTGCTCGCTCAATACCATAACTCAACAACCACAATGAGCACTAGCTTCAAAATTTATTTTACATACACATTAGCATTAGGTAACTATATTTGAAAAATGAAAAGGGTGTTTTTTGTGGTTTTTAAATTATTAAATTACTGAGGTATGTAATAATGCCCTAATCCAAAGTAATTGTCACATAAAAAAAATTAAAAATAATTGGATTTAAATTGGGTTTACCAAATAATATGCTAAATACAAATCTCGCTTTTTTTGGCAAAGAAACTTACCAAAGTAACTTCGTACTGGGTCCAGATAATGTTACTTGTGTTTATAGATTATATGCACATTACTTAGTGTTTATAGATTATATGCACATCTCACTACTCTGTCATATTGTATGCCAATTCTTCAATAATTTTCTGTTCATTGGGTTGTAGTGCATATGTCCTGCCTGATGATGATGATGCATAAGGCACCCAGCAGCAGTCATCCTTAAATGGCCAGTGAAATGTTGACGAATGACCGCAAGGATGCATGAACTGAAATTTAGCATCTCTTTCAACATCTGACACTTCAAGTATTTTACCTACCCACCACTTTTGTTCATATTTAACCGCAAAATATTTCTCTGGAAGAATATTCATCACTTCTGCATGTTTTTGTACACCAACTACTGCTGTAAAAGATTTTTCAGAAACAGAAACTCGTTTAACAATCAAAGTTTTTTCATCAGTAGGTTTGAAGTAATGATTTTCTCTAGTGCCTGTAATGGATGTTGCATTTATATATCGTTCAATAAGAAATTTCTACTTATACTCTATTTCAACCACAGATGTGTAAAAAAAACTTCAATTCCTTTTATATTTTCTTTAGCAAATTTGAATAAATCCTCAGAGTTTAAAATTTGTCTGTCAACAGTTCTCTGAAGACTGGCTCTTGTAGCCAGTCGTTTGATTGTACCACCCACTCCATCACATGCATTTTTGCCATGGCTGGTGGCAAAGAAGCTCCACTCAGCAGATAGGCCATGGTCTTCTTGATGGAAACATAAGTTAGTAAAATTTTTATAGTTTTTGTATTGTGCAGCACTACCATCACTGAAGTAAAATACATGACTCAAATGTGGTAGTTCTCTTCGTAAGTACTGTAATAATGACTTTTGGAAAGTGAAAAATGCTGTGGTGTCATGCTTAAGGCAGTCACTTATGAAGCAGAATGATTTTGACTTCAAGACATCATCACTATCAGTATAATAAACAACAAATGGATGTAAGGTAACTTGAATGTTTTGCCAATGGAAATCTTGTGCATCATCTTGCAAAATACAGGTGTAATTTTCTGCAAAGTCAGCTATAATGAGGCAAGAGTTTCTATCTAATTAAATTTTTATTTGCTTTAGGTACCGACTTTGCGACTTGGCTGTGAAATGATGTTTAGTCAAAACCACCAATTTATCTATTAGCAGATCAACAAAATCATCAGCAGACTTTGTCAGTGTTTCAAGTGATTCACGTTCAGTGTGAATCCATTGTTTGAAAACAATAATGTCTTTTGTTTCAAAAATTTCTAATTGCATAAGGTACTCACAAAGTACTGACACGTTTGGACAATTAGGACATGTGTGAAGCATGCATTCTTCTGAATGAAGGTCAAATACCAATTTATGCAGGAGCTCTTGATATGGTATGTTCAAACGAATACTCTGCATCATTAATTTCACATTTTGGTGATAGGTAAACACGCACACTGAATGAATACTACGACTGCTTACAGTTACAAATTCTTGTGGACGCAATTCACAAAACTTAGTAAAACCTATTTTATCATTAGTCTTTTGTTCTTTAAAAGACAAATAAACATCTTTTAAATTATGCAAAATTAGCCTTTTTGTTTTCAATTCTCTTTTTCCGTGTTCACTTGGTACAGACACGCAGTCTTTTGTTTTGGAAGAAACTCTACTTATCTCATTGTCATAGTAGAAATCTTTCACCTTCTTTACTAACTTTTCACTTAGATGATGACCTTTCCTTTTGTCTATACTACCTAAACTCCATAATTCTCTAGAACTCTAGCCTTTTTTACCATATATTCAGTTGTGTCAAAAAAAATGAGCAGTTTGTTAAATACTCCAAGATTGCGGGACAAGTGTCAGTATTTGAAGTTTTTCAATAATTTCACTTGTTTTAAATTTTTCTCTTAATCTATCCATGAGGCAACTACAATCACTACACTGTATGCTTGAACCACTGGCAGTGTTTACAGATTCTTCAATGGGAAAAGCTTTACTGGCTATTTCTGTAAAACTAACTGATAAAAGCTAGCCTTACTTTTCAAGTATGCACTTCTTTCCTCCTGCTTCCTTTTAGTAACTTTTACTGGAGAAGAACCAAATAGTTATAACTTTCATTCAGTTTTTCCAGGACCTGAGAAGGGGTATCTGGTTCATAGTCACTGTCTGAAACACTGTTATCACCGTTGCTAGTCGCAGACACTACTAATTTTTTACAGGTTATACAAAGTTTGGTGCCTGGTAAAAGTTTCACCGTGGTCTGATATTTTTTTGAAAATGAAACCGAAACACCCTTGAGACCGTTTCTAACAATTTTTTTTTGTGTTTTTTAAATGGGTCACAACAAATTCTCTAGCGATCTTCAAATGTTGTAATAATGTACACCTATTTTGGTAACATATGTTTTCAATATTGTGACAGTTAGTTCTTAACCTTAAAAGTTCCTGTTCTCTTTCACCAAATTCAGAAAAGCACATAAAACAATTTTGTTTACACTCTGTGTGAGGTGAGCAGTCTTCTTGGAGATGCAGGCCAACTGAGCACTTGTTCATTATTTTAAACTACTGTGCGCAGCAACTAGAAAACTGTGAAATACTCCGTGAAGACTGAAATTCTTAACTTCTGGACATACAACCTATTCACATTAGAAGCCAGTGAGAGACTAGCTAGTATTGGGCAAGAAGGCAGCAGTTTACTTATCAGCACAGTTATCATATGTTTTCTGCTTAGCCAGCAGGAGAGAGCCAGCACAGCTAGAGATAAAAGTGAAGGATCACTGGGTGACTCAAATGTATCAAAACACATCATTCCCTCTCACATATTGCTGAATTGTGATGTAGTAGCAGCTCATTCACAAATAAATGCTAGACCAACATTACAATATGTTTGAAAAAAAATTTTTTATAGAATAAACCAGCTTTTACTGATTTGCATATGAGATTGGAGTCACAAAGGTGATTAAAAAATACTTTATAATAGTGCATTAGCTAGTTAAATAAACAGAATAAAAGCTTAATACATTTTATGCATGGAAAAGTATTAAAGGTGTGAAATGTGCATCAACATAATGAAATTTAAAGTCTAAGGATAGCTTGTTAAAAATAAAAAATAATATAATAAATTGCTTGTATTTAATATTGTAAATTAAATTATATTTTCCTGATAAACATAGTACATTACAAGATTAGGGAAGTTTTAACTCTTAAAATTTGGGCCATATGTATTTTAAAGCAACACAATAGTGTTTCATATACTGTATTACCTTGGTAAGATACATTAAAAAAACATTATTTAAAAACCACAAAAAACACCCTTTTCATTTTTAAAATATAGTTACCTAATGCTAATGTGTATGTAAAAATAAATTTTGAAGCTAGTGCTCATTGTGGTTGTTGATTTATGGTATTGAGCGAGCAAAGGTGCAAAATAGCTTAAAATTGTATTCCATGCTCAGTGTAAAATTTTTGTGATGGAATTTGTTACTTCTCTATTCACATCTACAAATTATGGAATATTAGCTTCTATTTGCAAATTAAATGAGCTAGATAGCATGACAATTGTGGGTTTTATAGTAATTTAAGTGTACTGGTGAAGATCGTCCGAGAACATTATTCAGTCAAAAACTGTGACGTCGTCCGGGCCTGCGGCCCCTTTGAGCCCGATACGACACCGCCCAACCACCATCCCTATTCAAACCTCCCGCTCGTGCGTGCGTGTGTGCGTGTGTGTCTAGCCCGGCAAGAGGGCGCTTAGAAGCAGTGCGGCGACCCCTAAAATTGCTACGTTTAATATTATTTGTAAACCTTTTGTTTGTTTTTATTCATCTTTGCCCCAGTGTTGTGCAGTTTACTTGTGTTTCTTTAATTTAAATATGTTACTTGAAATAACCACAGACGTTGCCCGGGCGGACCCGAACAGGCACGGACTTGGACGAGAGTAGGAACGTTTTATATAAATTATCATTAATTAAGTAACTATTAACAAACTTTAAACTATCAGTAATTTTTATATATTTTTTAATGTTGATCTGTAATTTGCTTAACTTTCGCCGGGGCACGGAATCGTAGGATATAGTAACGGTAATTGTGTTGGCGCGAAGGGCGCCATGTTGCCACCTGCGAGCGATGAGCTCAGCCCAGTCCATCTTCATCACTGACCGAGAGCAGACGCGCCAGCACCCCGGGGACCTCAACCATTGTTCATCACTGACCAAGTAATTTCTGTATCGTTAATTCTTTCTAAATCGCTTTCGTTCGTCATCCTCGGGGCAGCTCTCGGTCAGCGGACTGTTTAATTAATTAATTGTCTCAGTCGAGTTTTGATCCATCGTGTAATAAGTATACTTTGTAGCATGGCCACGTGTGTGGACCATGCCTTCACCTAAGTCGATTCGTGCCTCAGGCTTTTTAACCGTGTAACGTGTAACGGACGTGGAGAGAAACGTGTTAGTGAAATTAAATCTGGGAATGAATATAAATTGAGTATTTTATTTAACCACGTGGTGAGTGAGCCTACTTAGCCTAGGAGTGTGGCGTGCCCGACGCCTAGAGCGGGCCAGGTCTGGATAGGTAGGGTAGACAGGGCTGGTAACTCGTCCCCACTTGGGCCACGTAACGCCCTGAGAGAGAGACTCCGCCGGGTCCACGTGCCCTTCCACGTGGTGGCGCCCATACTTAACATCTTAAAATCACCGGGAACGTGCGCGCAGCCCTCAATTGGCGCCCAAGAGCGTGGGGCGAGTTACATCTTCCGCGAAAACCAGACCTGTACGAGCGTGTGAGATAGGCGGTTGTTACGCGGAGCGCGCGGAACTAAAGTTCGCGCCGGAACTATTGTTCGCGCGGAGCGCATAGCGGGACTCTGGCGCGCCGGCCACGTGATCAGCCAAGCACACGCTTCCAGGAATCCGCGCACAAACAACGCACTCCGAGCGCAGTAAGTAACACAGTGCTGATGTGTTCGTGAGGACTGTTCGTGTGTAGAGTACCACGTGCGTAGACATGTATCCGGACGAGTGTATCGGGTGTTACTTCCCCTGCCCGAGTTGGGACTTGTATGGCAGGACCGCCGCCGGATACGAGTGTGGCTACTGCACGGAGTACCGCATACACGGCGTGACGAAATGTGGAGCTAGGTCGTGTCCCGGAGGTAGAAGCGAGGGATACCGCTGCCAGGAATGTGCCGGCCTGTGGCATCGTGGCTGTATCGGCGAACGTGAATGGACCATACTGCGCAAGTTTTTTACCTTCACGTGCGCACGATGTACCGCCTACCTAGCCACCCAGGCACAGTACGAGGCAGAGACGCCGAAAAAGACGCCACTCACGCCGACGCTAACCACGCCGAAAAAGACGCCGCTCACGCCGACGCCAACCACGCCGAAAAAGACGCCACTCACGCCGACGCCAACGCCGCTCACGCCGACGACGCCAACCAAGCCGACGCCGATCACGCCGACGCCTCTCACATCGAAGCCAACCACGCCGAAAACGCCGACGCAGCACGTGCCAGGGACGCCGCCCGTTGCCGGAACGTCACCGCAGCACCAAGCCGACTCCTCACGCACGACGCCGACACCAGCACCACGAAGGTACGTCCTGACGTCACCCGCACCGCCACGTGTTACCTTACCGACGCCTACCGCTCTGACAAAGACGCCCGTCGTCCTGACGCCCACGTCCGTCGTCCCGACGCCTGTCGTTCCGACGCCGACGCTCGCCGTCCCGACGCCGACAATTCCGCTCCCGCCACCTCCTGTCCTGGAGCCGCCAACCCCGGCACCTCTCGTCGACCTGACGTCTCCCGACGCTGGTCCTAACGCATCATCGCCAGCAAGACCTCGTTTCGCCGACCTGACGCCACTCATCCCGACTATGATGACGCCTGACTCGCCGAAGCCAACCGAGCGACGCCCGACAACGACCGTCCCGCCGCAGTCTGCGACGCCGTCCAGCACCCGCCTCGTGTCGGAGACACCTCCCGACGCCGGAATGACCTCGCCACCGCACCGAACCGCCGTCCCGATGCCACCAAGGTCATTTCCGGCGAAACCCGCATCGTCTCCGCCACACGACTCGCCACGGACGCCACCAGACTCGACGCCGACGCTTCGTGTCACCTTGTCGCCACCACCTGGCTTCGACGTCATCATGCCGTCGTCACCGCCACCCGAGTGCACAGTCGCAAACGGGACACTTTGCGACACGACGCCCAGGCCCATGACGCCGAGACGCCTGAGCGCCGCCCCGCCGCCTGGATTTGCTCCTCTGTGCCCGCCTGGCTTCGAGGCACAGACGGATGAACCGGACCGAAAGAGACGGACGCGCGCGACGCCGACGCTGACGCCGCCTACATGCCCACCTGACACGACGCCAGAATCGACCGAGGCGCCACGACGCCCGATTCCGACGCCGATCGCCGCAGTACCGGAACACCGGTCAAGTGCCCTGCCGCACGAGACGCCACCCAAATGTCGCAAGTTGGCAACATTGGGACGCCGCACCGTGAAGAATCGCCTGAGCTCCCTGCGTCCGCCTGTCGCGATGCAGGTCGACGCCGGGACGCCCGACCGTCCCACCGCCGAACGTGACCGTCACCCGGACTTCGACACATGTCACCCGTCTGTCACGACGGGCCGCGAAGCGCCCGCCTGTCGGCGAGGCTGAGCCGGGCCGTGCCGAGCACCGCCCGCGCTTGCTGCCCGCCTGCCACGAGCCGCCTGACCTTGGTCGCCGCCGGCCCTGTCGCCCGGCACCCTGGCCACCACCGCGCCGCCTCGCGCTGCGAGACGCAACAGCCGCCGCAGCCGCAGCAGATTTGGAGCTCGGAGCAACGGGTGGGTCTCCACACCCAAGGTCAGTCAGCCAGCGTCCATTCTGCCCATGTGTATTGTCCGTCATGTAAACATTGTTCGTCGCCATCATGTAAACATTGCTCGCCCTTCCATCATGTCAACATTGCCACCTGCCCGCACAAACGTAAACATCAACATTGCCACGTGGGAGTGCGCGACGTAAACAGCACAGGCAACGCCCCCCAACCATCTGTCAAACGGCGCTGTCATATCGGCCTACTTTCGGAGGGGGCAATTGACGTCGTCCGGGCCTGCGGCCCCTTTGAGCCCGATACGACACCGCCCAACCACCATCCCTATTCAAACCTCCCGCTCGTGCGTGCGTGTGTGCGTGTGTGTCTAGCCCGGCAAGAGGGCGCTTAGAAGCAGTGCGGCGACCCCTAAAATTGCTACGTTTAATATTATTTGTAAACCTTTTGTTTGTTTTTATTCATCTTTGCCCCAGTGTTGTGCAGTTTACTTGTGTTTCTTTAATTTAAATATGTTACTTGAAATAACCACAGACGTTGCCCGGGCGGACCCGAACAGGCACGGACTTGGACGAGAGTAGGAACGTTTTATATAAATTATCATTAATTAAGTAACTATTAACAAACTTTAAACTATCAGTAATTTTTATATATTTTTTAATGTTGATCTGTAATTTGCTTAACTTTCGCCGGGGCACGGAATCGTAGGATATAGTAACGGTAATTGTGTTGGCGCGAAGGGCGTCATGTTGCCACCTGCGAGCGATGAGCTCAGCCCAGTCCATCTTCATCACTGACCGAGAGCAGACGCGCCAGCACCCCGGGGACCTCAACCATTGTTCATCACTGACCAAGTAATTTCTGTATCGTTAATTCTTTCTAAATCGCTTTCGTTCGTCATCCTCGAGTGTGGCGTGCCCGACGCCTAGAGCGGGCCAGGTCTGGATAGGTAGGGTAGACAGGGCTGGTAACTCGTCCCCACTTGGGCCACGTAACGCCCTGAGAGAGAGACTCCGCCGGGTCCACGTGCCCTTCCACGTGGTGGCGCCCATACTTAACATCTTAAAATCACCGGGAACGTGCGCGCAGCCCTCAACTGAAAGTATCAAACATTTCTCATTCTTCCAGTTTTAATTTAAAAATTCTAAAATAATTCACAGTTACTCATGTTATAGATATGTATGCATAAAAAAAATTGAACAAAATCTGTGACATTGATGCAGGATAGTGTATTTTAATTAGTAGGTGATTTGACATGAAATGGCCCACAGCACAAATTTATGTTACTATGTTTACATTATAAAAAAATATAATAGCGCAGACAGACAACTGAACAGTTTAAAATGTAGTCAAAGTATCCCACTTGAAGTGATAACTTAGTTTTCACAATTACAAAGTATGGTGTAAAAAAAAAAAAATTAACATGCATATAAAAGGTATGGCTTATCAGGTACTTTGTATTACCTTGTGCCACAAATACTCCTACACTTGGTATAATAGGTTCCAAATAGTAAACAACAGTATAATTAGTTTACAAAATGTATTTAGCCATCCAAAAAAAAAATGTAACTACTGGTAAACTGCATACAGTACCACTATTATTGTTTTATCAAATTATTAGAAAAATATTACAAACTAAAAATAAAATGTATTTTCAAATTTAAAACCATATGCAAATTTCTTGTTCCAAGAATTCAATATGGCAAAAATCATATTCTTGTATGAACATGCTACTGTAAAATAATTCTTCTGTTGCTAATGAAATAATGGAAATTTCAAAATGATAAAATTAAATCATAAAAAAAATTATGCTGCAGCCAAAAAAAAAAAAAATAACTGTTACCAGTGCATTATTTAAATTATTTGTTGTTGCCAAATCTTGTTAGTGACAAGTTTATACATCCTTTTCGTAACAACTTATGATTACAAGTGCTAATTTCTTAAAATTGTTACTTACAAGATTTTTAGTTTTATGAAATGAGCCCTTGAGGTAGAATTATTCTCCAGTAGCATGTTCATGGATAGATATGATTTTCACCATGTTGAATGCTGTGTGTAATTTTTGTTTGAAATGTGGAAATTGTGACCGGTTGTAAGGCCTATAAGAATGTGAGTTATTTAATATTTTTTCCATATTTTGTAGTAGTGTTGATTAATTGATTTCTTTAATATATATTCTCCGGTTAGGTTTTCTCATGTGTTGCTAGTTCTGGCAAAGTGGAAGGTAAGTCGTGTTAGGTTGGCTACATTAGTTAAACATATTTACCTAGAGGTGGGTTGTTACAGCAATTTTCGGTATCTGTTCCAACCTGATACTGATACAGCATTGTACCATTTTACAAGTCTCTGATACTTCTGTATCAGACGGTCCCAGGAGGCATCAAAGCTCCGCGTACGCAGACCGTGCGACCGGAAGGATAATCTGATACATTATTTATCACGCCTGGTAATTCTCTACCTCTGATACTCTCATGCCCGCCTGATACAACCAGTATCAATCAGTTCAACATTCACTGCAGTTCGTCCTGGCCGTGTATCACCATGTTGCGGGCTGTCATGCTTTGTAGTTTAGTTAGTATCTTTATAGTGAAATGAGGAATGGATAAGTGCACGAAAAAGACTTCATTTGTGTGGAATTTTTTCACGGAAAATAATGAGTTTGCTAATTGTAATTTGTGTAAACAAAAACTGAGTTATAAATCATCGACTAATCTGAAGAAACATTTGAAACGTAAACATTGATATAGTATGCTCACTAATGTACCTATCTGTTTTTTTATTTTTTATTTTTGATAAAATCGTGCATTTTTAATGTATAAAAACACTAGTTACTAATTGTTTTCGAAAAAAGAAAGTCCATATGTTGATTACATCTGTTATTAGTGTCAACTGAGAATTTATTTGCATTTTCATAGCTGTTAGGTGCACAAATATAAATATTATATCTTGTATTAATGTACTTTTTAATATTAAATTTTCATTAGTTTTATTATTGAACGAGACGGTGCACGCACTGCGCACTGAGCGTACTTTGAAGTAGGACAATAAACAAAACGACTTGTAACCAGGGCTGCCACTCTGATATTCATGAAAAACCTAGATAACCTACAAAAAAACCCAGATGCGTCTAAAATGCTATCGTTGAAAATGTTTGCGTACTAATTCAAAAATATAAACATAACTGGTTTTAATATAAAAATTTAATTACCTTACAAGACTGAAAACGGTTAAATACAACCAATACAAGAAAATTACACTGCAGCAAAATGGCTGTATAAGTAATTCTTGGACCAGCACATATCATAAAAAACCTACAAATATATACATGACAAAACAAACACCATCACTGCATTCTTTCAACCGGTAATTGTTTTTATAAAACTGCATCATGTACGTTAGTCTTTATTCAGAGTCTGATTCTACAAGATTGGTTTGAAGGTTAATTGTTGCATTGGTTTTGTGTTCTGCAAGCCTCTTTGAAGAATGTGTCTAATTTAATATTCGACTTAGCTTCTTGAAAACTAGTTTTGTGTTTATATGTATTTTTGTGTGTGAAACACATAGACTTGTTTGCATTTATCAAACAGATATTGCAACAGATACAGTAGCTACTACCTTTATTATTGTTTTAGGTATAAAAATAATTAAAATTATAAAAAACCTAGAATTGTTGGAATTCATTATTTAAAAACCCAGAAACCCAAACACCATTGGAAAAACCCAGATCTGGGTGGAAAAACCCATGAGTGGCAGCCCTGCTTGTAACAATATCGCTTTGCGCCTCTCCTTCAAGGCTTCAACGCCTTCCCCTGCGCTTCCTCCCCTACATTCTTTCCCTTCTTTATCCCTTATTCGTCGTTCCTGCTCCCTCCCCTTTCACAAGCTCCGCCCAAGTGACCGTCATCTGTGATCGGGTACTGCGCTCATTGGCCGTGGTGTTGTTCCAGGTGAATTCTGAACTGATACTAAAGTCTCTGATACTTTTCAAGTGTACTCGTTTGCCGTTCCTGATACAGGCGCGTATCAGTGACAAAGTATCAGGTTGATACTTTTCGACCCACCTCTATATTTACCTAATACAAAGGAGTCTCAAAGCTAGCTAAACGTTGGGATAAGTGTATTGAAATTTGAGGGAACTATGTCTATGTTAAACTCATTGTTTTCCTTAATATCAAACCTAATTACTTAGCAAACCATCCTCATAACTCTGAGTAATGTATCTGTGTTTGCAGTAGTTGTGACTAGTATGGTGATTTATAAACTATGGAAACTGTTTCATATGTTGCTTAAAAGTTGTGTATTTGATTGCAACTATATATAAAGAAAGGTTATTTTTAGGTTACTTGCATTTGAATAGATTTAAATTTGTATAATTTGTGTATTTTAAGAATGTGCTTTGACAGATTTTGTGACATGAAGGTAAGAATCCCCAAATAGAATTTGTTGTCTGCACATAATTTGGTGAGTTGCTAGATAAGTGAAAGCATCATGAAGAAATATATTGTAGTTTTTAGAAGATTTGTAGATTTTGTTTGGACCTTTGTATTTTCTTAGGTAAGCATGATTGGTGTTTGTGGGAGTTTTTCGGGGGGTTTGAATCAGTATGTGACTGGTTCACCTAGGCGTATTTCAGTTTGCACAATTAGGGTGTTGGTGGCATTTTTTGTTTGAATTCTTATTAGATCAAGAGGTGCTATCTTGTTGGGTGAATTTATAAAAATGTAGGGTGGTTATCGAGTTGACTGAGGACAGTGAGTGATCTTATTGCAAATGGAAACTACTATAAGGTTGAACTGTAGCTTCAAAACTTCCAAACTTAAAACAGGAAATTTTTGGTTAAGAGAATTATTATACATTTTTTTTTTGTATCTTGCAGAAATAAAATTTTAGTCCGAGTTTCTAGACGGTCACGAACATCTCCATTATTTTCTGCTTCCAGCGAAGATGTATGCTTCTCCGATACAGGTGAGGAGTGTTCAGAGTTTGTTTAATTTATGTTATATCTTATACCCAATTCCTGTACATTTATTCCTGATGACATGATCTTGTATAAAATAAATGATGCTGTAGTACATAATGCTTTCTGTTATAATTTAGAACATCAAAAATCCTGTACACTTTGTACTGATGGCATGATACGGTGTAAAATATGGTGCCAAAAAACATTTTTGAAATTTTTAAATAATTTTTTAAGCGTGTTGAAAATGACTAAATTTTGGTTTAAAATTATTACATTTGCTGTAATATTTTTTTTGCAGCAAACATAACAATATTACAATTTAAGATTAGTTTAATTTTAAATGTCTTTTACCTAAAATTTCTCTCATCTTCATGACCCTACTACCAATGATTTTCTCAGAGTCCAGTATAAATTTGAAAATGCTGTTTTAGGGTAAAATAGATGCACATCTGTCATTCTCAAAAACACAATTTTCATATTTTCTTTCTCCCCATTAAAAATCAGGCAATCTAGGAAATTACTCTGATTTGAATAGTTAGTTAGGTTAGTTGCATTGAAAACTGTATACTGGTGTAAATGGTTGGTTAGATTCAGGGAGGTAGGAACGTTTTCATGAGTGGGGGGCGAAAAGATGTATCACACTTACCTCAGTCTTAGAGCGGGGTCCGGGGGTCAAAATTTGGAATTTTAGATGCAAAATGGTGCTATTTAATGAGTTTCCGAACCAAAATATTAAATATACCATTCCAACAATTTGATGACGTAGTATGTATTAAATATGGATTAAATTGTCGTGGGTAGTTGGTGACAAATAACCTAACCCGTGTGATCTACCCCTTAGCTTCGGTCTTGGAATTTAATGTCAATAGATATTTTTTTGGTACCTTAACCTGTGAACATTGGTAGTTTGAACATATTATTTCTAGGAATTTTCAAAATACATTTTTTACTGAATTTTTATTTTTCAACTTAAATAATATGTTACTACATTTAAAACTACTACGATATGAGTTCCAGTGGACTGAAATCCAAGTGTAGTTAAGTTTATCAACTGCTAGGAAATAAATTTAAGAAATTAATATTTAAAAGCTTATAAATAATTAATTTCATTATCGTAATTTGAACATTTAAAGCAAATAATAATCTTATTATGTATGGCTCTATTTCCAGGAAAATACTGCAATGTTTTATCCCTGAAAAATTAGATTTGAAAATTGAACTGATTCGTACTGGATCTTGAAAATATTCAGATACAGACATTGTTAATTTTTGAAATACATTTCTAATTATGTAACTCTAATCAATTACTGTCCTCAATTTCACTAATTCATGGCAACTATAGAAATTTCACACAAAACCACTATTTACAAAATATAACAATTAAAAAAAAAAATACTAGTAATATACAAGAATTGTAGTGAGATATAGGACCTACTTCACAGTAATTAGACATTCATATTTTAACATTTCACTTACATAAATTCACTTTACAACTATCTTTTCACTTTCACATTGCTTCTGTCATATAAAAAAAAATCTGTAAATAACTTTCAGGTTCAAAAAATTATGTGTTAAATATTATCTTAAAAACTAACATGTTTTATATCTATTTTCACCATAATAATTACAAACCTAATATAACATTTCACAGTTATTTCCACTTTTTTTTGGTTATGAATATAGCCTTTAGCCTTTCAGTAGGTCCTACTTAAATGTCACACACCATACAGACCACTGCAATCATGTGTACAAAATGTTATGCTTTCTGGAACTGAACCAACAAACTTTGGCAGAGTATTTATTTTTTTTGTAAACATGAAACAAAAATACATATATGTATAATGTATGTGTAAAAATATTAGCGCCTAAATTATATTTTGGAAATTGCATTATTCTCTTAATACTTATTTATGGAGAAATGGTATTTTAATCTTGAACTTTATAATTCATACCCTGCCGGAGTTTGATGGTAGAGTTGCATAACCATCTGTATTATCACTATATTTCACTCAAAAAATGAACATCGAATTTGAGAAATTAACGCACATAATAACAACTATGACAATCTGCATTTCTTTTATAATAAAGTAACTTGTATTTGTCTTATGGTAAACCTAACACAGACTTCATTTCGGCGGTTTTACAAATGAATTCTTTTATTACGGTTTCAAGCAGCTTGTCTTGTCACTGTGAATGTGCAAAAGCAATAAATGTTTTAATCTCTTTTGTGACATTACCGAGCGTAAATATGTTTTCACATGTCGCAGGGCACTAAAAGATCTCTCCACTGTAGCTGATGATGCGGGAACCGTCAACAACAAAGTTAACAAATGCGTGACCTGATCAAATAGATTCCTTACAGCTTCTGTTTGAGTCTTTAAGTTTTTTCACAATACTAGTCACGGACCTCTCATTTTCATCGACAATACTTGACAACATTGTCAACTGAGCGCACAGTTTGTCTAAATCAAAATCGTCTTCGTATAATTTTAGCTTATGTTTTAGTTCTGTTTTACTTAGTGAAGGTGATCTTGCTTTCAAAATAGATTCAAGCTGAATCATAATCTCTATACTTTCCTGGCAATATCGACGACGCAGTTCAGATGTAAGGCAGTCAATCACCTCATAGTAAGATTTGCGCATTTTACATTTTCACTGAGTTCAGCTGGGGCAGATGGGGATTCAGAATGCTCTAGTCTTTTAGGTGACCACCTGGTCCGTGGTTGAAGAGGAAGAATTAAATCAAGTTCACTCGTTTCGGTAGATTCCCAAAGTATGTTGAACTCCTCCTCACTGCGCTTATGTTCAAGAGTAGTAATCAAAACTTCAGCAGCTCTCTTTGCTCCAGGTGCAGTAAAATTTGTTTTCTAGAGTGATTTTGCAAGTTCTTCGCAAGGACTCGAGATTTCCAGTGCTATTTTAATACCTAACACAGATTCAAATTTCTTCATCAACAAAATGTATCCCTTTATTGCTGACCTTCGCTCATCTCTGAGCGAACTTGGTTCTTCCAAAATGCGAACTAATGTTTCCTCCGTCCATTTGTAGTTGTCCAAAAATCTCTGCATCGACTTGCATCGAACTGCCCATCTTGTCGGACACAAAGCCAATAAGCTGCTGAACTCTTTTCTTTGTCTCTACGTTTACACTATTTTCATCACTGGATTATTGGTACAGAACAATGTTTTTCGTAAATTTGTTTCCTCTTAGAAGATTCCAGTATGATGGTGGATACATTTTATATGATACCCAATGCGTCACAGATAATTTCCGATTGTCTTGCCAATTCTTGCAGAGCTAAATCCAATGAATGATTTGTGCAATGTTCAAACATGGATTTAGGATTTTCAGCAGAAAGTTGTTTTTGCACACCATTTATTCTTCCTGACATGTTTGCAGTGCCATCAAAACAGTGTCCTCTTAATTTTGTTATGTCCAACCCTAATCTGACAAACATATCTTTAATTGAGGAGTACAAAGTGTCGGACTTGCTGTCTGGCAAGGAATACATACCAATGAATGTTTCTGATACAGAAAGTGAATCGTTTTCAGTATGCCGCAAGCATGTAGAAAACTGCTCATGTCCACTTACATTGGTTGTGCCATCAGCAATCAAACCCAAGTATTGATTTTTTTTCAGTTCTTCTACTAAGTTACACTGCAAAGCATGAGCCATGATTTCAATAATTTCATTTTGAATGTCACTGCTTAAAAACTTGTCCCTCTTTTCTAACCATTCCTTAAGACCAGGGAAATCATCACATCTTTCTTGTAGCAGTCTGTATAAATTACCTGTCTCATATTCCGATCCTCCTCTCAAAGCTTGGCCACTTCGTGTTAGGTATCTTATTGAGCTGATCATTGTTTTCAACACAGAGCAGGCTTACCTCTGTTCTGCTTCTGACTTGGCACTGATCAAGTTGATGACTGGTGTGCCTTCTCTTTCTGGATCATGTAGTGAATTGATTTCAAATTTTCATGTGATCTAAACCTTTCAATTGCTTTTTTCCAGTTTTTAAAGCCATTGCAAATAAATGTAGTTTCAATTCCTCTAAACTCTGAGTCTGACAGTTTCTGAAATTTTACTGGCTGAACACACATGAAACACAAAACACTACCTTTTCCCACATCGTAATGTAGCCACTTGAACGTGTCAAACCATGAACTTAGGCAAGGCCTGTCATTTGTTTTTGGAACTTATATCCTGGGGCAGGACGAAAATGTATGATTTCAGCTGCAGCTTTCAAATGGAGACAGTTATCGTGCGAAGCACAAGGATTTTTAAATCCATCATCACTTTCGGGCAAGAAATGCACATTTTTAGGTGATGCACTGGCAGTAGTTTCGATGACTTCATCTTTCGAATGAAGGTCAAGAGCTGTGTCAGGGGACAAGTTGTGCTCTAGAACAGTTTCATTAACTTTGGACGAGCAACTTGGAGATGGAGAACTGTGACTGGAATTTAAATGTTCATGACTGTTACCATGGAGCTGTTTAGTCCTCTTTGGGTTTGACAACCATGAATCGAGTGTGAGCCGTTTTCCTGACATCTGTAAACAAGTATAAATATAATTATTTATTGCAAATTATTGAATTAATTGTAATTAAATAATGTATTTATTATTTTTTGCTTTTTAAGTAGTAAATATAAGCCTAATACATATACCTCCAAAAAAAATTGGTTGTCTGTAAAGTCGGTTTACGGACGATAGTTTAACGTGACGTCATAACAAAACATTGATGAAATGATTGCATACTTTATTAATAAATTTGAATCATTTTTATTTTAATAATAAAAGAATAAATACTTGAAATTATACTAGTAATCATATTTTTAAAATGCAAGAATAATTAACCTTTATTGCCGAAATTGTTGTTGTAATAAGCAATGAAAACCAAATTAACTTTTCACTTCACTTTATAAACAGTCGAGTGGAAGAGAGATAGATGCGGCGCAAGCGTACAATGAGCGTTACGGAACACAGCATAACGTAACAATGTGCGTAACGGGACACTTTCGTGCGTGCAGCCGGCGTTCATCGATTTATTAGACGTCACATCAAAAAAAAAAAAGAAAATAAAGTTACAATTTTTGCATAATATTAAATAAAAAATTGTTTAGTTAACTTATTTCCTGATAAATAATTATTAACGAAAACACTGCGCCAGCATGAAAATCCATACATCGTGGGGCTATTTGGAGCACGTATTTTTTTTTTTTTTGCTTAAAAGTGCACAATTTAAAACAATAATAAAGTAAGAAATAGTGATTGGAAATTTTTAAAACATATCTACCACAAATATTTTTTTTTTTCCATAAGCACCTTACTGACGTATTTCTAGCAGATTCTTCCCAAGGAGTATTCCTATCTTAAACACAATGACACAAATAAAAGAAAATTAGCGTCAACCTCATAACAAATCTCGGTAATCTCACTCACATTGGCTAAGCCGTATACACAGAAAATGAACAAATGAAACCTTTGCCATTGCAGCGCCAAATAATGGCATGGTAAAGCGAGGAGCAATAGCGCGAGAGGAGAGATGGCGCATTAGTTGCATTAATAGTCTAGAGATAACGCAGTGTGCAACTGCTTGGTGGAGAACCGAAAAAAAAGGCAACTACACGGATCTCGTAGTGGTGATCTAAATGGTTATTATTCTGTAACAGTTATTTCCGTAACAGTTCTTAGTGTATAACAGGACATTTAAACCATTATTGAATAACTGTTATTTGAGAATTCTGGGAGAACTCATATTAAAAGTGAATGCTGTTATGGTGTTATAACAAGACGAAGATTGGTTCTTACTAAACATCGAGTGCTTAATGCTATAATATTTAATATATAAATAACTTAACTATGTTCACACATTTTAATTAAAATCTGGAGATTATCATAAAAAATAAAATTTACAAAATATTATACAATAGTGTAACCGTTATTGTTTGATAATGGTTAAAATATAACAGCTACGTTAAATAACGCTCATCCCTAGATCTCGACCTCTCGACAAATCACCGCTCTGTTGTTCTGGGCCATGGAATGGCTTGATACTCTGACAGTAGATGTAGTAAAATTTAAATAAAATACCATCTAGGAATTTGCAATCATTTTACAGTATATTGACAATCATAAATTTGATTTTCTAATCAATGTGATCACCAATGCAACGTTTGTTACTACTGGTTGGTGGTTGAGAAAAATACTACTAGGACCAAACATTCTGGGAAAAGGAGGGGGGGCGAAATGCTACTCTGCCCCCCCCCCCCCCCCCCCATGCATAACAGCACGGGGACGACTCACCCCTGCTGCCCCCCCCTGTTCCGACATCCCTGGTTAGATTTGCAACATTTAAAATATTTAGGCTTTTTTCAGGACAAGTAGTAGTAGTAGTAGTAGTATTTAGTAATTACAAATTTGGAACTGTTATTTTACACACACGTTCAAACTCTTCATAAAGACGTTTTCATAATTTTCTTAAAGCTAGGTCTATAATTTTATCCAACACAAATAACCCAACCTAAAAATAATATTTGATTTGCTTAAAAAATTTCTGTTTATAACAATGAATAGTTGTCAAAGAATTTAAAAAAAAGCCAATTTAAACTATTAAAACAAGATAGAAAGGTCTTCCATTGTTGATTAAGAAAAATTAATTTTAAAAATACACCAATTGAGGTACCTGAATGCATTTGCTAAAGCTTGTCTTTTCAGTGTTAAAAATCATGAAAATTATATATATATATATATATATATATATATATACATATATATATATACACATATATATATATATATATATATATACATATATACACACACACATACATACATACATACACACACACACACATATATACACACACACACACCGATCTGTAAAACTTTAGTTCCATGAACATCAATAGTTGCAGCAAATGTAATGTAAGAAATTAAAATATTGCTTTTATTTCTGAACAATATTTGTTTACAATCATAACCTGACACCTTAAAACAACATAAAATAATCTTCACTGCTTTGTAATTTTATTTTTAACAAAAATCAATAAAGTTAAGCTATTTGTAACCACACCAAATTAGTGGTGTATGAAAACATTTAATGAAATGAAAACCTTTAAGCTAAGTTTTAAATCATGTGAGTAACTTAAATCAAAGCTTAGTTACCTAAAGTTTAACCTAACTGTGGTGAAATTGGCCCTAAGTGGTAAATTCAAGAACAAGTATTCATAAACTAAGGTTAAAGTGCTAGGTATGTTTATTGAAATACTCAGTTCATCATAATTCTCTATTTTAATATTTTTGCTTCTTTATTGATAGGTACAGTGTTTCCTTCTTGTATTATTTCAAATATGGGTTATTCTCTGGAAAAGGTTCAATTTGGTGTCACTCTCTGGAATACCAAACAATTTGCATAAAATAATATTTTTTTTAATTGTAAGTTGATTAAGTTTTTAGATAAACATATTGATGTAAAATTTTTGGTTACATTTTTATAATACTACTTAAATATTTAGCCTGCAATAGCTATACAGTCTCCTCCGTGGACGTCCCCAATCACATTTTATAAGACACTGGCCATTGTTACTCTTTAAACTCTTTTTTTAATTTTTACTCTTGTTACAAAAAGTAATTGTTGGAAGCATCACAAACTCATGGCTATGCGATTTAACTTTCAATGGGCAAATGTAATTGAATAACAATATTTTAAACATTGTCCATAATCTAAAGAATCTACCTCTATGGCCAAATAATAATGCACTAAAAATTATTTAAAAAGTAGAGCAACTGTTATTTCTCCATGGAATTGGAGGGAAAGGAAGCCATTTTTATTGAGCTGTTTGTGTTGATGTTTTTATTTATATGTGGTTCTCTGATATTTATAACTGAGATATAAATTTGTGCTTCGCAAAGTTCTATTCGTATCCTCCGTGGTCATCATAAATAAGGTAGGGAACTCTTGTGTATTTGTGTTAAACTCAGTGTATAAATGCATATTGTGTAGGTTAAGCAACTGAGTTGTAGAATTTCCTAACCTCAAAATTAAAATCATAAAAAATAAAAAATGTTGGTCCACGGAGGGGATACTTATTCTCCACGGAGGAGAATTTATGTTCTGCAAAGAATACATATATAAAAATATTAGCTTGATGTGCAGTCAACCTAACTGCTGAGATATTTTCTTGTTTTCAAGATGGCACCCACAAAAAATAAGAAAAAGAACCAGTCAGATGCGCAGATTCAGAAAAGAAGAGAGCAGAAAAAACTTAGCAAGAGACAATCGAGACAGAAGTTACTTGAAAAGTCTGTTTTGTATGAAGAGTCTAAGAGAAAAGAAAGAGAACGTTATCACCAGAGAACAGCATCTGGAAAAATAAAGACTATTGAAACAATGAGTGACCGTGAAAAAAGAGCAGCAAGAAAAATTTGGAAGGATAAAGCAAAAAGATATCGAAAACAGAAAAAACAGCAGCAAAATATGGAGCAAAAAACAGAAGAATGCACATCAACAAATAATCCTACCACACAGATTAATAGCAATCGTGATAAAAGGGAAAAACTTAAGTGTGGAACTGAAAGAGGAAGGAAAATGATTAGAAGAAATAGATACAATTGTATCTATTTCTTCTAATCATTTTCCTTCCTCTTTCAGTTCAGCTACAACAAAAGATCAAGGTACTGGAAAATGAAAACAAAAAAACCAAGACAAGGTTAGAAAAGTACAAAAAAAAGACTAAGTAGGTTAAAAAAAAGCAGCAAATAGAAGACGATAGCCCAAGAAAGAGGTCTCGAAAACTCCTAAAAAGTCGAGACATAAACAATGAAAATGTAGCATACAAAAAACTGCTGTTTGGAGAAGTTATTAGCAAACAAATACAGCACAACTTTCAGAAACTTAAGTCATCCAAAGTTAAAAGAGTCATGGTAAAAGTTTTAAGTAGAAAAATAGTTCGAAAATATAGGTACTTGAACTATTTGAGTACACTTACTTCAAAAAAAAATGTTTCAGAGTGTTCCAAGCCCATAAGAAAGTTTTGAAAGGAAGATTTATCTTGGAGAAGGTAAGATCTGACGTAACTACATTTTTAGAGACAGATAAAGCGAGTCGCTTGTGCTCAGGAAAGAAGGAAACTATAACCAGAAACAACATGAAGAAGCAAAAGCGTTTCTTAAATGACACACTTCAGAACCTGCACAAGATCTTCAAAGAAGAAAGTCCCGAGTATCAGAATTTGAGCTATCAGACGTTTTGCAGACTTAGACCTTTTTGGGTTGTGTTTCCAAAGGTATCTGAAAGAGCAACATGTTTATGCAAAACACACGAAAATATCGTTCTCTTAGTAAGAAAGCTGAATTCTTTGAACCTTGTTGATGAAAAAACACCATTTGAAGTTCTTATAACACTGTGCTGTGACCCAAGAAATGAAGCATGCCTAGAACGATAGTGCAATGATTGTAAATCAAAATGTATACAGACTAAAGAAGATTCTGACGATAGTCCCGTGTTTTTCCAGAAGTGGACCACAAAGAAAGACCCTGTACAGTTTAAAGATAAAATTAAATTGTGTTCTAAAACTGTGAAAGTTTTAGAAGAATTTTCTAAAATGTAGCTCATATGCATTTTCTCAAGAGAAATTGTACCTTTCATGGCACATGTGTCAAACATAAGCCACCAATATGAGGAAATTTCAAAACTCAAGAAAAATATTTTACAGAATGAAGTGTTGGTATGTACATGTTGACTTTTCTGAAAACTATACCTGCAAATATTCAAAAGAAATCCAAGCAGCACATTTTGGGGGATCAAAACCCCAAGTGACTATTCATACATGTGTTCTGTACTGTCATACGGATGTTGCACCATCACCTCTCTGTTATGGAACAGTCAGCTCGTGCAACAGACATGATCCTGCAGCAATAGTTGCCCATTTACTGCCTATTATTCAGGATATAAAGTCATGTATACCTCAGTTGGAAAAGGCTCACTTCCTTAGTGATGGACCCTGTACCCAGTACAAAAACCGGAAAATGTTTCAGCTGTTCAAAGGCACAATGAAGATACATGAAGTTGTATTCAAAAAGGGATCTCAAAGTCTGCATGTTAGACGACTATCATGCAATAGCTGTGAAGCTGGCCCATGTCATCATTATGGAATGGGACTGATAATTAATTATGCAATAGCAACAGGGAGCCAACTTCCGTTTTTGTTAAAATAAGTAATTTTTGTGTGTGTTGAAAATGAGAGTAAATCTATGATCTCATTACACCAATTTGCCAAAATTATTTTTTACTTAACTAACATTATGTACTTTCCTGACTTTAAATATACAAATTCACATTCTAAACATTAGGTAATGTGGCACTTGTATCCCTAATACATAATTACATACTTTAATCTGTGACTTGGAAGTATTATCTCCCCTCCGTGGACATACATGTCCACTCCGTGGACATAGCATAAAGAATAAAATTTAATATTGTAGTAAATAACTGTTGAAAAACTTGACTAGTTGCTTAGCAGAGTTTAGTTACTTCAATAAAAAATATGAGAGAATTTATTTGCTTCAGTTTATAATTTTCTAGAAAAAAAAATTTCTTCTTGATTTTCTACCTTTTTCAGAGAATGACCCATATAGTGAAGTTGTCTAGTTCTTCAGTTAGGTTAGATGTGACATAATAAACAAGCACTTCTCCCAACAAGACAGCACATCTTGATCTACTAAAAATACAAACAAAAAAATGCCACCAACATTCTAATTGTGCAAACTGAAATACATTGTAAAATTACAGAAAATTTTTTATTTTATTTTGTGTCACACTATAAATTAATGTAGTATGATTATTTGCTCATAGACAAAAATTTTGTTCTTGGCAATGTTATTTTTAAAGATCACAACCAGGGTGAGCATGATTGAATTTATTCTAGTCCAAGCTCAATCAAACTGCAAGACCATGGCTAGTGAGGTTATCAATGAAAAGATATGAGAAATTAGGAAAGAGGTAGCTGAAATAGGTAAGAGTGACCGGGAAAGACAACAGGCTCTTCAGGAACGCATCATATCTGTCGACAGGAGGGTAGGTGAGCTGGAGAGGAACATCCAGGCATTCAACTTACAAGATGTGTCATGAAAGGATGGTGAGAATTTGACAAGTAATGTTTCAGCACCAAAGGTGACTACCACCCATAATGTAACCTCACATGTACCAGCAACATCACACCTAAACATAATGAATAATACTCCACAAGTTATACTGACAAAGGATCCCATCACCTTGATTCACCACCCAGCCAGACATTGGGCTGAGGCGATGCCGGCATTTTCTGCATCTTCACACGAAAGATTGCAAAGATGTTTAACCTCAATGAGAAAGACAAACTCAGATGTCTCAGTTCTTGTTTAAAACACCATGAATTGGTGGGAGTTGGTACAAGCCACCATCACTGATTTGGCTTCATTCCAGTGTACGTTCCTACAGCAATACTGGAACATAAAAATCCAAGGGATTTGGAGGGCACAAATTCTTACAGAATGCTTTGAACCACAAAAGAACAAATCGCTCGAATCTCATTTGAGTGCCATGTTTGAAAAGACTTGTGGCTTAGATTTACCAATGGGTGATGATTTTGTCGCAAATACCAATTCATTACCAGGTGCACTTGTCGGGAAGAAACTACAGTAGCATCATCAAAGTTAGAGAATAACTCCTCTCCTTTGATTGTTAGAGCAGATGAGTAAGAATTAGACATTTCTGGAGTCTGGTGAACACCAGTCGAGGAATCAACCAGAAACCAACAGTCTTACCAGACAGGTAACCACCGATAGAGCCTAAGACCACCAATGTCAATGCCTATAGAGGGAAATGGCAAGAAAAAGTGAGGTTCAATGGGAAAAACCAAGACCAGCAGTACTATCAAGAGCACACTAATAGCCGACCACATAGAAACAAGGAACAAGGAAGAAGGAGTTGGAACAGGACATAGGTCTCAACAATAGGGAGCCTCGACTATGTCCGAAGAGCCACCCAGATCTTCGTCTTTTAAAGATCATCAGCCACTCCAACTGAATCCCTCTAGTAACCAACATGGTACCTGGCCGCAACACAGCGCAATCTTTACTACTAGCAATATACCCACCTCATGCCTTAATCAAGCATCAGTAACCGTTGAACCTGACAGCGCCGATGTATTTACAAAGGAAAATCAAGGAACCTTGGAAGCGGTATCCCAATTGGCCAGCCATACCAAAGTTACCAGCCAATTATTAAACTAGACAGGGTCAGTGAAGCAACATTGATCCACACTCGTGATTTAGGGGAAAGTCGTAACATGCTGAACTTGATGCTACCTGAATATGGTTGTATTGAATATGCCAGTTTTCTATGCACAGTAATTTTGAATTAAAACGAAAAGGAATTTTCATCAAATTATATTCTTGATGAAAGTAATAATCGCATTAACACTCTATGTCCAGAATTAAACTTGAGCATTAATGGGACTGGAGTACATGTACTGTTAGCTGTACAGAAATCACTTGTGTTAATGAAGAGCTAATAAAATTGAGTGCAATGGAACTTAAGTAGCGTTAATACCTGTACTGAGTATGAAGATTTTAGGGTTAACATCAAAGTCAAGTCCAATAGTCAATTGATAAGCCTTGCTTCATGTTAGTGGATTGGAAGAAACCAAGATAACTTCAGCTCTAATAGTGCTAGGTTTAGCAAAACCATTCGTTCTTGGCACAGATTATTTGATCCCATACAAGATTGTGTTAGATATCGGGAGTTGAAAGATATCAGCTGATTGTCACGAAATACCAACAACAAATTTGACAGATAGTTGGCAAGTCAAGGGTAACTTCATGGGACTGATTAGAAACCACTTAAGTTCTACTACTCAGATCATGAATGTGAAATTGCAACAACATTTAGTAGCAACAGTTGAAGACCTGCGATTAGTCATACAATGCACGACAATGGTCATTGATAACCTGAAACAGCAGTTATTACAACTTTTTATATATCACTGGCAAACATTTTCCGATAAGCCAGGACTGAATGATATGTATGCAGCAAATAGAAACTAAGGATAACAAGCCTCTTCACAGGACTACAAATATTCTTCGGCTTCAGCAAAGTATTTATTACCTGCTAAATACTTTGCTGAAGCTGAACAATATTTGTAGTTTGTTAGAATGGAACATCATCAGATGCAAGGCAAGCCCATACGCTAATCCTATGGTGTGCGCTAGAAAAAAAGATGGTTCTGTAAGACTTTGTTTGGATGCCAGGGAGCTGAACCAAATTACAGCAAAAGATTGTGAGAGTCCACAGCAGACCAGTGATATCCTGAGGTTGTATAAAGGTGTAAAGTGTTTGACCACCTTAGATTTATCCTCCAGGTATTAGCAAATTTTGTTGGAAATTACCTCTCAAAAGTACACAGGCTTACTTGTATAGAAATCAGCAATTTATATATTCAAGTAATTTCTTTTGGTATTTGTAATGCTGACGTTAAATTTACAAGATGCTTGGATGCAAAACTGGGACCTCCTCGCAAGGCATTCGCAAGAGCATATGTGGATGATATCCTAATTACATGCTCCAGTTATGAGGAGCACCTGAGCACATTAACATTGTGTTGTCAAGATTAGCCGAAGCTGGTATGACTGTAAAAATACAAAAGTCCTTATTTTGCAGGAAAGAATTGCCATTCTTTGGGCTGGTAAGTTCCTTTTCACAAACTCAAGAGTCAATGTTTCTGAAGGCATGCTGGCCTAAGTTAAATGACTTGGACAAATTTTAAAGCAAATAACAACTTATATCTTTTGCACTGCACCAGTAGATTTAAGCAGTCTTACTACCTCATCAAACTGCACAAGAAATATGTCCAAACTTTCATCTTCATTTAACTTCAATGGAGGCCTTTTCTTCTTTAATAACAACTTTCCAGGGAAGCCCTTCTTCTCAACTAGATCTTCCAAACATTTCCACGTTTTGTATGCACTGGCCTTGTCACACAAGTCAACTGCTAATCCTTAATCAACTGAACAATCAAAGATTTTGCCTTGTCAGTATTCCCAAATCACTCAAGTTTTACATTTTTAAGTTCATTTTCAACATATTCCTTTTCAAAACTTCAAATTATAATAATTAGAGCCACTTATATTATATGTGACTTTGTAACAAAGCCATTGTCACTATTAAGCCTTGCACAATGAGGATTTTATATATATATATATATTTATTTATTTATTTATTTATTTGGGTCATAAGGAAATCTTTGATATGAAGGATAATTATTTAATATGTAGATAAGGATAATTGTTCAGATTTGTTAAGAATTGTTATTAATAACTTTGGTTAAATTTCATGGAAAGCCTTAAAATACTTATTTCCTTGAGATAATTATTAATTTGTGGGTTAACTCCAGTTCATAATAATTAATTTTGATATTTGATAATTAATTTCAGTAATTGTTTTGTTTACAGTAGTTTAGACTATAATTTTTAAGGACATTTTTGAACTAAAATTTCTAATACGGTATGAATTTCAACTTTGATTACTAAATTTTGAACATTGTATTTAAATTTGTTGGGTAATTTTAAATTCTATTGGATATTGCTAGTGTAATATTTTGAGAATAGTCTGGAAGGTACAGAAGGAAGAGCGGACAGGCGCGACACCCTGGTGCCAGAAAGTTATTTTTCACCTTGTAAATGCGTGTTTGGGATTTACGCGTCACATGGACGCACAGCTGTAGCGACCATCTGGTAGGTTCTCTGGAGGCTACCACTCGCCAGCCAATCAGGGTGAGCCCTGGCATGGAGTGATGCGGCCGTCCGAATTTCCTTATGTGGTCATGTTTCTGAATTCTGTACTCTGATTGGTCAGTTGGCCCACGGGGTTGCCTCCCTTGTCTTCACCTTTACAAGGGAAGGTAGTCTCGTCGACCAAGTCACTTGTCGCTCGATCGTCGCCGAACTCTGTTACGTCGTCGGCAACTCACACAATGGAAAGTCACTAAGGGACAACTTAACGCCTAGGGGCTGGGGCCAGGCCGTATTTTTTTAACCTAAATTCTTTATTTTTCGGACTAGTTAATTAGAAATTTAGGCCCTAGGCGTCGGCATCGGCCCGACTTTGTGTGATTCCGGTCAGTGATCGACGGTACCTTGAGTTATGTAGTTAACCAAGGGACATTACTAAAAAAAAAAATTTTTTTTTAGCGAGTGACAAGACTCCTCGACCGTCAACGGCAAGATGTATGGTGCCGTGGTATGTATTTGGACCTCATCCTATCAAAATTCAAAGACATCGTAAAAATTTGTATAAGAATAGACAAAAAACTGTGCAAGTAACAAAGCTCTCGAACTAAATTCATTTGTAAAATTGTGTACTGAGGCCATGTAACGATGAGAAAAAACTTTTTTTTTTGGAAAGAAATAAACAAAGGTAATTTAATAAAGTCTTTTATTTTCAAATAACGTCGAACGCAACCATAGTAATGAAAAATTCCTAAGGAACATTGTTTGTCTTTATTTCTTTACGTTTCTCTGTGTGCTTAGCCGGGCCACACATACAACGTAAAAACTGTCTTAATTTCTGCACCAGACATTATCCACACAATCAAGCACTGGGTCAATAACCTGTTGAGATTTGTCACATAAATAAGTCAACTGCTCTCATTTTAAACTTTATTACTAAACACTTCACCATACAATATATTATGGTCTTCAACATGGCAAAAACTATTTTGTAACCTGACCAAACCAACCTAATAAAGACTCATTTCAGGTTACAACCACTCTTTAATATTTCAGTGTCTTTTCAGCAAATAACACAGTATTCATTCTTGATGCTGAAAAAAATAATTTTGTTTATTTATACATTTTGGTTCCAATAAGCCACTCTTTATGGCACTCGCGATTCTGTTACTAGATAATTTTAATCATCTAAGAGAAAGGTGAATAAAAAAAATCAAAAATGCATATGCATTTTTACATCCTATCATTCTGTTAAATAACAAATTGTATTATTTTGACGTCGACCGGGGCTACGCCCTCCCTAAGCCCGATGTGCCTCACGCCGTCGACACCCCTCTCCTCCCATCACCACCCTCTATTTCAAACCTCCCGCCACCAAGTGCGTGCGTGTGTGTGTGTGAGCCTTGGCCCTGCAAGAGGCAGTAGCTTCAGTGCCACGTTCCCGAAAAAACTTAATTAAAATAATAAGTAATTGTAATGTAAACCTTTCATTTTCATTTTTTTTAAATTCCTAAGTGTTTTTGTTTTAAGTTGTAGTTAGTAAGGACGGTGCAGCGCCCCAGGCGGGCAACCCCGGAACTACCCGCAACTACCTGCAACTACTTTTTTGAACTTTAACGAATAAATTAAAAATAAGTTAATATTGCTAATGATAAATCACTGTGGTCAGTTTTTGCTTAATGTTTAAGAGGGTTTTTCATGTTAATATGTTACCAGGTGGATACCTGGTAACATAACGGGAACTTAACGCTTCCCGGCAGCCATGATGCCCTGGCCTCGTCAGTCAGCTTCCGTTCGCCGCCCGGGGTAGAAGGCCTGCGCGCGCCTCATCGACTTCAATATTTTAGTTTCACTGATCTGTTAACATCCGTCACTCCATAATTATTTCTTAAACCTTTTTCTTTTCCTCGAGGTCTACCCCGGGAGGATGGCTCTTTAACGTAATTATTTAAATCCAGTTGGATATTTTATTTTTTAATACGTAACGAACTTTCGAGGCCAGGCCACGAGGTGTCCTGGTCAGCCTTTAAGCCGGGGTAATATTCCTGTTGCCATGTTATTTCAGTGTATCAGTGAATAACTCTTTTCACGTGATAACTTATGTAACATTTTATTTCTTTCTGCCGCTCGACATCAATAAAGAGCTTTCCCTAGACTTCTGTGAGTTTCACTGAGCGGCCGCGTGCAGAATCTTCTGAGTTCCGAGGCGTGTGGGACGCCTTAAGAGCCCACTAGTGCTACTGCGCAAAGGGGGAGTCGAGCCTAGTCCCCACACGGGTCACGTCACGGCCCCGAGCCAGGAGTCTACGGCCGGGTCCACGTGCCCCTACACGTGGTGGCGCCCAAGTTACGCAGTTTCAGTCTATGCGAAAAGCCCTCGACAACGACAATTTCATTATCCAAGACAAGTATATTGTTATGATTTACCGCGGGTTCGTAAAGGATAGCCCAATTAAAGATTTTATTACACTACACAGTTTTATTTATTGCCACTACTAATGTCACTTACAAAAATCTTCTAAAAAATTGCCGGTAAATATGCAGTTGGGCGGTATTTGCGAAAAAAAATGCTAAAAATCTGAAAATACTTTTGTTCTATGCAATTTCACTTCCTGTTTTCAAAACAACCGGCGGAGATAAGAAATTCCAATCGAATTTTTTAATTTTGCAGTACAAGACCTGTGCAACCATTCGAATGCGTAATTAATAAAATGGTTGATTAGGTCAGGTCAGTTACATTATTAATACTTTCAAACTTAGCCGACATTAAAAATAATGTGAATTAATTTTAATGGCTGTTTAGTTTTAAAATATTTATAATGTAACTGACCTGACCAAACAAACCGGGACAGAGGATGAACAGTAAACTAAAATGGTCGATTAGGTCAGGTCAGTTACATTATAAATACTTTCAATCTAAGGTAATATTAAAAATAATGTGAATTAATTTTAATTATTCTTTAGTTTTAAATTATTTATAATGTAACTGACCTGACCTAACCAACCGGGACAAAGGATGGACAGTAGGAACTCACGTAATTTTTTTTTTTACTTATTACTTGCGCAACAATATTCAAATAACAAATAAGACTTTAAAATTAGAAACGTTAAAAACTCACCTAAGTTGGAGGCGGTATTTAAACACCATTTTAAACAATAAATGAACTATCACGTATTGGTTCATTGAATTCTGGCCTATCACGAACAATCACGTGACATCATTATCCAATAAAAAAATAGATACTTGTAAACAAGAAACAATTGTGAACGCCACATGAATTCACTGGTATTGTGATGAAATTTAAAAATTCGTTATCTCCTAAAGAATGTGGAATTTCTTACCTCCGCAACTTTTAATGAAAAGAGGAAGTTGAAGAGCATATAATAAAGGTATTTTCGGATTTTTAACATTTTTTTTCCGCAAATGCCGCTCAACTACATATTTACCAAATTGCCAAATAACTAATTACACTTAAAAAAAGGTCTATTCCCCAGTCACTCGTTCCACACACCTCGCTGGGCCACCCCTCTGACGCAACTCTCGCCGCAGCACCCCTCGTGGGTCTCCGCCGTGGGACTCCGTCGCACAGTGGGGCCAAATCCGAATTCCTTGGCCAAAAGTCTTAAAATTAATTTTTTTTTCTCGAGATTCCTGTAGTTATATTTTGAAATATAAGTGTCCAGGGCATCAAGAATTGCACAAATCACTTCGTTATGACGAATAGTTTTTGCACAGTAATTGAGAGAAGACAAAAAATTCAACTTTCAGGGAAAAAATTAGGTAATAAAAACGTCGTTTATTGATTGATGCACTCACTTTTGGTTCAACATTTTAGAGTTCTCAGAGGTACTAGCTTAATATACGTTCTTTTCTGATTTTTAGAGTACATATTTCGTATCGGGAAAGCTACAACTACCTTGCAAATTAACGTATTTTAATAAAATAACGGTAAAATTTAAGTAAACCTAACTGTTCTTTGAGCTACAAAATTTCCCCCAACCAGATTTTTGTGTTTTTAGGTACCGTAATATGTACTCTATATAGCCCTGAAAACGGCATTTGCTCAAACTTGCTCGTTTGAAAGATACATAATTTTTAATTTGCCCGTGGAGTATATTCAGCTGCGACGGTGACCGCCACGCGTGTTATTGTTGGTTCTCGTGTTTTGACTGGAAAGTTTCGGAGGTGGTAAACAAAGAAGAATCAGCTTTTTTTATTATTCTTTGTTCACTCTTAGCTGAGTTTTGAAATAAACAAAGCCGATTGTAAACAAACATTGTGAGTGGCTGCCGATCTCTACGCACAGTATTCTTGCGTAAGAAATGGTCACTTTTTATGTACAGTTTATAAATATTTTTTACCGTGACTATTTGCAAACAATAATTGTTATAAATCATTGTAACATATCACCATTAATCTTCAATATATTTAAATGTGTTAAGCATGTATTTTCTTACAATTGTGTTAGCAGACGACATGTGTACACTTGATGCACGATTTACTAAGCACGCCCTGCGCTGCCTGGCGCTAGTTGTACTTCGGATTTTCGCTCGTACGGTTTTGTTTATTTGTCTGGCTGACGCCATGTCAGACCGAGTTTTGTAAAGCACAAAACGCGAAAGCCATTGGAAAGTACTAAAGACTACTATTAGGCATAAAGTGCACTCCCAGCTGTCCGGTGTCAGTTACGTGTCAAAGGCAGGGTGCCGCGTGGGGAGTGCGGAGGGCTGGAGGGAGATAAAGCGGCGACCCAGGTGCGCACGGCACATCTCATGTTACGGCGTGTACCTGCGCGTGACGCGGCCTTGCTAACGTTCGTAACAATATTTAAAGGGGATTTAATATATTGTAAAACTACAATATAGTTTTCTTCAGGCTATGGATTCTTCCATGAGCTTCAGTCTGTGTAAATTCTTGTCCCACACACGTCAGCCGCAGCCTCCAATAACAACCTACTATAGTGTTATGCACTGTACTACAGCGCCGTTCCCACCCGTACAATGCCCTGTTCTGACTCCGTAAGCACAGCTCGAATCACCTTGCTACTGTTCCCAACTCTGTCGGCAGTTTCAACCTTTCCCATCTGTGCCTTAGTTTTCCGCACTATCACAGTGATGTGTTCCCCTCACTGCTGTGTACCCAATATTAGTCCACTCTGTCTTATGAAATTAGCCCCAACCTGGGGTCTTTTTTATTACACCGTTGGTCAGTGTCTCCCTCCGCCTTCTCAGGTAACAAAACTTCTAGACTCCTGCCAGTGAAGCTCCTCAATACCCTCTTGTGTCAAGAGCTAGGAACTACAGCCCCTGCTACTCCATCTCCCCATCTTGGCCTCCAAGCAATTTTTATTACACATTGTTCACATGCACAGGACAGGCAATTGTTTTCCAATAGATTGATGGGATTTTATTCCTAGGTTTTGCACCTTTTCACATTGTGTAGTGTAGTACATATTTTCTAAATTCCCTGTGTCTTTTTTTTTTGCAGTAGCCATGATGTGACGACATATGTATCCACAATGTTGGTAAGTGGACGCTGTTCTTTGTACAGTTACCCATAGAAAGTTTTCTTTCTCCACAAAAGTTACCTGCCTATTAAAATTTTTGTGGATAACTTTACTTGGTTCATTGTGTACTGTAATATATATTCTAGTGGCCATCATGGCCACATGGAGGTGCAGAGTCCATGAGGCAGGAAGAAGGTAGATAACAGATGGAGGAGATGTATCATGTGGAATAGAGAATAAAGGTGTGAACAAGAAATAAAACATGGTGTCAGATGTGAATTGTGTTTGTGCCTAGCGTAGATTTGCAGAGAGACATGGCGACTCAAAGTGCGGATGGGTCTTATAGGTTACCGGAAGGTGCTGGACTTTTCATCAAATGTAGCTGAGAATTGGAAAAGATTCGGACAGCGTTTTGACATTTCTACGAGCGTCTGGCAAGGACAAAGGAGTTGATGGGTTGAAAGTGGCATTGCTGAACTGCATCGGATATGACAGGTTGGAAATTTTTAATATGTTTAACATTGATGAGGCATCTGGCAATAGTTTAAGCAGTAAGTATTGTGCGCCACAGAAAAATGTGATAGTGGAACGCTTCAAGTTCGGAAAGATAATACAATGGAAGGATAGTTTATTAACGGCGTTAAAAACATTCAAGACATGTGAATATACAGATGGGGAGGCAATGGTTCGTGATCGTGTGATAATAGGTATTGGAGACAAAATGGTGCAAGAACGATTGTTACGGGAACCGGCACTGGATTTGAAGAAAGCGGTAGTGTTGTGTAAAGCAGCGGAGACAAGCAAACAACAGACGATCTTGCAGGAGAGTGCGGAGATAACATCAGCCGTTAATTCAACAAGATCACTTCACCCACAACAGCCGCGGCCCATGATGCAATCATGGTGCGGTAATTGTGGGTATAATCATCAGAAGGGAAGATGTCCGGCATATAATAAAAGTTGTGCGAAGTGTCACAGGAAAAATCACTTTGCCAAGGTATGTAGACAATGTGATGGGAAGGAGGGACTAAGGGCGAACGAAGGTAAAACAGTCAACTCCGTGTGTGAGGTGCAGGATACTGACGATGATCGGCAGCGCGTGTGCATAAGCTCAGTTGATGGCAGCACAAAATCAAGGGCGTGGTATAAACACATTTTAGTTAATGATAAGCAGAGGGTACTAGTAAAGTTAGACTCGGGTGCTGATGTATCTGTATTACCATTGGAAATGTACACACAGGATTCAGTGTTAATGATTTGAAACAGACGAACACTGTCATTCTGTCGTATGGAAATCCAGAATTTAAGACGTGTTAGGAATAGGGGTCTTGCAATGTAAATCAAAAGGTATGGAGAGTAATGTATGTGTGTCGTTTCTAGCTATAGATGTAGCTGGTCAGCCAGCGTTGCTGGGTTTAGGGGACTGTTAATTTGAATTTACTTAAACGTGTCCATTTAATTAATGGTAGCACAAGTATGGCAATCATGCCTAAGTTACTTCATGAATATGAATATGTCTTCTCAGGTCTAGGATGTTTTCTGTCCACATATAAAATTGTACTAGCTGACGGTGCACGTCCACACATAGATGCTACTAGGAGATTACCGTATGGACTAGTTTTTTTGAGAGGATGAAAGCAAGTTAGAGGAGTTGGAAGTGTTAGGTGTAGTTAAAAAATTGGACAAACCAACTTAATGGGTTAATGCATTGGTAATTGTATAGAATCCCAATAAAGAATTGCGATTATGTTTGGATCCAGTGCACCTCAATGCAGCAATGCAACAGGGACATTTTGTCATACCAACAGGGGATGACATTGCAGCTCAAATGGCAGGAAACTGTTTTTTTACAGTGTTTGACATGAAGGATGGCTATTATCAGGTACCGCTAGATCCGAGTAGTGCCGATTTATGTGTGTTTGGGACACCATTTGGCAGATACCAATTTTTGCGTATGCTATTTGGAATCAAGTCGGCCCCGGAAGTATTTCAAAGGAAAAATGTAGAATTGTTTGGTGACTTACCGGGGGTCCAAATATATTTTGACGGTATCATAGTAGCGGGAAAAACTGAACAAGAACATGACAGCAGACTGGTTACAGTGCTAGAATGTGCTAGGCGATACAATGTTAAATTTAACAGAAATAAAATGCAAATAAAAAGGAGTAGTGTGAAGTTTGTGGGGCAAACATTTTGTGCAGAAGGTGTTAGACCAGATGAGGGGTATGTGCAGGCAGTATTGAAGATGAAGGAACCTCAGTGTAGGGGTGATGAATTAAGGTTTCTGGGGATGGTGAAGTATGTAGGGAAATTTATCCCCAACTTGTCTCATGTGTCGGCCCCCTTAAGGATGTTAACGGGGTAAGTGGCAGAGTGGAGGTGGGAGTTGAAAAACAAGGAGAGCTTTGAGTAACTAGAAGTGCTGCTGTGTAGGAAACCGATGCTTGCATTTTATGATCCGAAAGAGGCTATACAGGTGTTTGCAGATGCTAGCGAAGATTGGCTGGGGGCCTGCCTAATGCAGAAAGACCACCCTGTGGCCTTCTCTTCACGTAGTCTTAATGAACACGAAGAGCGCTATGCACAAGTTGAAAAGGAGATGTTGGCTGTGCAGTTTCCATGTCTAAGTTTCACAACTTTGTATATGGCCATCACAAGGTTACAGTGTTCACAGATCATAAGCCGCTTGTATCAATCTGCAAGCAGGATCTAAACAAACTGTCGGCCAGGCTTCAACGACTGAGGTTAAAAATGCTCGAATATGATGAAATGTTTATCTCCCTGGGAAGAGGCAATACATAGCAGACACATTATCCAGAGAATGCATGGGACAACTGGAGCAGAATCAAGATATGGAGGTGACACATGCAGTACAAGTAGTAGTAGTAGACAACATTGTTGTAGCAGACAGGCAAAAACAAGAATTACAACACAACACACTATCGGATGCGCAGTTAAATAAGGTGCTCCATTACATTAGAGAAGTATGGCCAGAATAAAAAAGGGTAGAGCAGAAGGTGGAGATATATTGGAAAAACAGGGAGGCTCTATCTGAGTGGGAAGGAATAGTGTTGTTGGGAAACAAGATAGTTGTACCACAAGAGTGTAGAGCAGAGGTATTAAGGCAAATTCATGAGAGTCACATGGGTATTTAAAAGACTAAATCAAGGGCACAGCAATTATATTACTGACCAGGAATCAGTACAGATGTGGAGACATGGGTGAAACATTGTGCAACATGTAAAAGGGTCAGTAGGCATAATTGCAAAGCCACTACACCCGTGGCCAATAGTAGAACTACAGTGGGAGAGGGTAAGAGCTGACAGTTTTACATACGGGTCACAGTCCTACTTGGTGGTTATAGATGCTTATTCTAACTGGATGGAGATGCGGGCAATTAGAGACAAATCAGCATCAAGCATAATAGGGTAGTGCAAGTCAATATTTGCCACACATGGTGTGCCAAATGTGGTAAATGCAGACAATGTATCATTTGGCAGTCACACTTTTAGGCAGTTTGCAGAGCAGTGTGACACCGGTCCGGCTGCCTCCCCATCAAAGCTATCAAGTTTTTGCGGAATGGGTCTCGGGGTTTGGGTTCGGCCAAGTGGCGGGAGGCAGGGACGTGTTCGTAGAGGTGATCCTTGAGATGTTTAGGCCACCCCAGACGCCTTACACTACAAATGATACACTCCGCTACGTGAAGTGTGGTTTTTATTACATATCAACCTTTACATGGTGCTATCCATCCCCTGGCCGCGACTGTTCGGGGCTAGTGAGCTCTGCGCGTGTACAGCTGTTCGGTGATGACCCCACTTATAATGGTGAGAGGGGGAGTTTGAAGAGAACAGTATGTGGTGGACGTTGCTGCTGTTATGGTGCTAGGCGTGCGACGGCTGCTAAGACCTGCGCGGTGATGTACGGCCAGTGGTGTTGTAACTCATGCTCTAGATGAGGTTGCGGAATTGGCGCGAAGACGACCAGCCTCTCCGAGCTCCCGGTGGATACTCACTCCCTCGTGTAGCACGGCGCTACAGCAGGCCTGCTAATTGCGCGCCAGAAGAGCAGCGCGCGGGGAACAGACGCGGCCAAGTTTAGGACATATTCGCATGTTGACCAATTGCATTAATAAATAAAAACGTTTGATGAATTATACTTTACATAGTTTATGTCTGTGAGAGAAAACATGTGCCCTTGAATGCTATAGTCTGGCGGAAACACATTACCACACCCGGCGGAGTGCTTCCGCCGAGGTGGCCAGTAGTGGTGCTAGCTGCGGGTCGTTCAGTGCACTCACACTCGTTGCACCATGTTGCACGTACTGGCGTGTTCGTGGCACATGGCTTTGAGAAGCGTCGGAGAGGCATCGCGGCCTGTGCGACTAGGAGGCGCACTATCGGCTGGTGTCAATTGGAAGTTTGAGGTAAAACTGAGAAGTCCAAATTATCCACAGAGTAACAGGCTAGCAGAAAAAGGGGTGGGAATCTGTAAACAGATGTGTCGCAAACTAGGCCTGCACTCTGGGGATATCTGGAGCATGTTATTGGAGCACAGGAATACGCCGCTCAAACATATGGGACACTCGCCAGCTCAGTTGCTGATGGGAAGAGTTTGCAAAACGAACATGCCAGTCCACTCATAGATTGTACAGCTATGCACAATAAAACCGGCAGAGGTGATCAAGCAATAAATGGAATAATCAGATCGTAGTAAAACATATTATGATAAGGGGAGTAAAAGGTTGCCAGTTCTAAAGCCGTAGCAAGAGGTCGTGATGAGAGAGCAACTGACAGGTACATGGCAGCCAGGTCGAATAGTAAAGGAAAGTATATATCCGCGGTCCTATGTTGTGAGTGATAGGTGGGGACGAGAATTCAGAAGAAATAGGATACATTTAAAGGAATCAGGAAGGAAACAGACCAGTTTCGAAGTAGATATCGATGGGGACATGAATGATTCCGATAAACAGACCAGTGTAGGGATGAATAACAATGGGGAATTAAATGAGCCAAATATTGAAGAGGGTGAACAGGGAACCACCCCAAGCAAGGGGAAACCTAAGGAGAAGTGGACGAGATCGGGGAGATGTGTACATAAACCTAGGTGGCTAGCAGAATATGAGTAAACACAGGTCTGGAAGTGAGAGGAGTGGAGTATTGTTATGTAATGAGTGATATTAGTAGTATCTTATGTTGCAGTAAGAGATGGTGAGGTTATGTATCATGTCAGTTAATAAAGTATTTATATGTTAGTTTGATGTAACATGTCATGCACTATAAGAGTAAGAGAGGTTATGTGTCATCGGTAAATGCAGTGGAGTATTGTTATATGTATCATGTAATGGTGAGTTATGTAGAGCTAAAGAAGTAATTGTAAAGGTGGAAGGATGTAATATATATTGTAGTGGCCATCATGGCCACATGGAGGTGCAGAGGCCATGAGGCAAGAAGAAGGTAGATAAAAGTTGGAGGAGATGTATCATGTGGAATAGAGAATAAAGGTGTGAACAAGAAATAAAACATGTACTAGATTCCATCTTCGACTATCGGCTTTTGAACCACCTGTACAACTGCATTCTTCTAGTTTAGATGTCCGCCGTCAGTTCGCCTTTCAATGGTCGGCTTCAGGAAGGCAAGTCCTTTTCTTATTCAAATTTGTGCTTTCTGGTCGAATCTGCTACCAGCCTGCAGTAATTTGCAAAATAAGGAGAGCCATTCTTAGACAGAAAGGCCATTTTCAAATAGAGATAAGTCTCCATCATCATCATGTTAGATGTAGAGGTGTATGAATTATCAACTTTCTATGTTTGCAAGTCTAAGGAGTATTGTTAAGGGTACCGCCTACCTGGGCACACATATGCTGTACAGAGATTCAGAAGAAATCACACAATCTGAAAACTGCTCAAGGTATCGGTGTGGTGTCTAAATTAATAGATAAGGAAATCTATGAGACATACATCCACTCTTTGTGGCTTTGCATAAAATATATCTCAGCATGCACATTTTTTCCAGCAAACAAAAGAATAATACAAAATATTTTAAATTGTATAAAAATAATTTACAGAAGGTATAGTCACATTAGTTATTAGGAAGGCTATAATGTCACTTTGTTAACACATTAAGACTGCTCAGACCTCAGAACATGACTCTGCCATGCTGAATACTTGCAACAAGACATTTGGATCTCATTTGAAATTTTGATGTGATTGGTCGAAGTCATCGTGAAGAGTATTAGTGATTTTTTGATTTGGTTAATTATGTTTCTGAGATTAGATTTCCACTCATGTTGCTGATATGTGCATAATGGAAATGTTTGATGAGTAAGGTCAGCTACATTAATAAAACATATTTAACACACAATGGATACATATTACTAAACGTAGCGGACCTAGCCCAACCAAAATTTCACACATTTTTACAGTACTTTTAGTGTAGCCTAACTGGTTGTTCACACAAATTCACTTGCATATTTTAAATGTAGCTAAACTAACCATTAAAATGGTAAATTACTGGCAAATTACTTTAATATCGCAATGCTGTTTTACAGAATGGTAAGAAAATATGTTAGCAAGTTGACGCCACTCCCGCTGCCTCTCTAAGTTTTTTAAGTGATTATTAATGTTGAAAGTGATCTCAGGGATTTTAACGGGGGTTCGGCCTCGTGGCTGCAGGCAGGAGCGCGTCGCGGTTCGAAACCTACCCGGGGTTGTTCAGGCCACCCAGGACGCCTTATAAATAACTGCGGTAAACGAATTGACACGACACTGCACTTTTATTAAGAACCGATACACTTATTGGTCCAGGTACTGGCCGCGTCTGTTGTCTGACCGCTGCGACACGCGTATCTCTCTGAGTAAACGGTACGCGCGACCAGGATAGGTTGCAAAGTGGTGTACATGGACTTATACAGTGGCCGATTATAAATGTGAAAGGTGCGGCGGATAGTCACAGATCTCCTGTGCTGCAAGAGCTTCTACAGGCAGTTACGTTAACATGGAAAACAGCACATACAAACGGACGTTCCAAAGTTATTTGCAATCTAACCTGTGACGAAATATTAAGGTCCCGAAAAGTACGTAACCCGGTACACTGGAAACATACACGTTACAGTCACTTATTAATCAGAAATTACTCGGTTAGATTGCACGTTACAAGTTACACATTTACAGACGATGAAAGTTAAAAGGCGTAAGTTAACGAGTAAGAACTCGACACACGTTGCTAAGAGTCTTCGACGATAACAATTAATTGGCTTTGAAGCCGAAACTGCGTAACTCAATTACGCTGTCCTTAATCTCTGGACATGAAATTACGTAAAAAAAGGCAAAGCTCCCTCTTGGGATAAAATTAATTAGTTAACGAGTCGCACGAAATATCGTGCGACTGAGTGGGGTCGGCGCAGAGCTGGTAAAAGGATTTTAAGAACTTACACTATTGCTGAGACTTGGTTATAGTGCGAAAGTTGATGGCTCTGCGTTCGCGGAGCGTCCGACCCCTGCGAGCTCCCGACGGTAACTGGACTCGAGACCGCCCTGCGGACTCGCGCCTCGACATGTGCAGTGCGGGAAAACAGCTCCGACCAGTTTTGGACTTAAATGACATATTTCACAATATATGATTATAGAACAATTGGACATTATTTCCCTTGAATTAATTCACTTTTAATTGTTATTAATATGATTGTTTTTGTTTTAACAGAATAATTACATATTTAATTAGGCACATTGCCACACTCAGCCGGGCGCTGTCGTCGCTTTGGTGTTCGTCGTGGCGCACTTTTAAACACTCGGCGGACATCACGCTCGGACGTGTTCGATGCACTTAAGAGTAAGTGTTGTGACATAACGGCCTGTGCAAACCAGAGGGAGCACCGTCGGTCGGCGTCAAAGTAATAAAAATGCATTTTTAAATTTTTATTTGCTTTTTCCCCCTAGATAATTACTCAGTATACATGCAGCAAGAGTAGGCCCCAATTTTCATATGGGTAAACTGGACATTCGCCCAGAGTGCCAGTTTTTTTAGGGGTGGAATAATTTGAGGTGTGAAAAAAAAGGATAAACATAGGGATAGGAAAAAAAGTATTTTAATAATAGGCAATTATTTGATGTTTAAAATATACTACAAGTTAAAGTACAACATAAAAGGTGTGTAGTATTTCTGCATTTGCCGTATAACACATAACCTGTTGCAGGTTGATGACTTGATTTGTTTGGCGATTGTGGGTTGAGGGTCTCAGACTGTTTGCTTAGTCAGACAAAACTGTGAGACAGTGTGCCGCAAACTGTATTGTCATCATAGCTATTGCGGGCCTCGTGGTCCGGATGCCAGAGCCAAGCATCGAACCAAGGGCCCGCGAAGAATTCCAGACAGCGGAATGCCGTCTACTACCTCTTGTTGCAATATGGAGTTTATGTGTTACTTCTAATGTGTTGTTAAAATTGGTTTCTTTGGCGGGATCATGGTAGGGACTCGAATCAACGTGTTGCTGAGAGCAATACGATAAATAAAGAAGTGGGAAGAAATAAAAGAGTGAGATTTGGTTAAAAAAAAAAAGTTTGGTTCACAGTGTAAGCTGTTTGTCGTACTGCCTGCCCTGTGATCTAACTGCCAGAAATTGTAGATTGATTACATAGAGAGTGTGCATCAGCCTTGTAGGATAGTGTACAGTTTTTTTTTTAATTTGGTTTTCGGAGTCATAATTACTGGGCTTGCAAAATGTGATGATGATGATGGTGGTGGTGATGATGACGATGAAGATGATTGGTTGTGGCGTGCGGTAGTGAGAGGCCCAGCCACTGCTTTAAATTGCCACAGTTTTTTTTAAACCTTGGCCGCGGTTAGAAAACACTCATTTTTCTAGAGTTAACTGCAACCAATCTAGGTGATTACTTGATGAGATGAGTGCAATGACACACTGCACATGGCGACATCCCTGCTAAATACGGCCCCTGGGAGCTCTCCCACTAGAGGCCGTTACCGAGCCCTCCGCTCAGTCCAGGAAACTGCTAACCATGTGTTAGCACAGCCAGTGCTCTGGCATGTTGCTTTCGCGCACAGCCACGCGGTCGGGTTTCCCAATATGAGAGCCGGCACCACTGTCCCACCTCACCGTGCACTCGTTGCCGTCAATTCCAGAGTCGTGGGTTCGTGCACAGGTGACCCCAGATCCTCCTGTCTCGCCTCGAACTACCGGTTTTGAGCCCCTGAGAGAACTCGCGGCTGCCTCACTGCGGGCGTGTGCGGGCGTGTGCGGGCGTCAGTGCAGCCGCGCCTGCCTGCCCCGCACACATTTGGAGGTGCCCATAATGACTGCGTCCTCTTAGGTCTGCCTTTGTCGACCTCCTGTGACCACAAACTGTTGACCCGCAGTGCGAAGAACCCTGGGCAGCGCGCACTGAGTGGAGTGGCTGTGGAGCAAGTGTGCGTCGGTGGTGTTGCATCCCCCTTTCCCCCTCTTTCAGGCGTGAGTTCGGGATCGGTCCTGGAGACTGTGGTGTGTGACTCGTCTCTCGCGCGAGGTCCCCACAGCCAGCAGCCACGGGCAGCCAGCGCAATAGTCCTGCCAGCCTCCGTGGAGCGCTCAGGGTGCTGCGAGACGTGGGCGTTTGTAGCTAACGACCTCCTCCGGGTCGTAGCTCCCCAGTTCGTGAATTAGGGCATTTCTGTGCGCCCTGGCAGTGTTGGAGAATTTGGTGTTCCTGGCGAGGATCAGCCGTGAGATGAGATGCATGTTTGTGAGTCTGTGAAGAGTGCGAATGTGTGTGAAACGATCCCTGCCGGTAATGAGTCACAGGGCTTGGTTTTGTGCGACTTGGAGTCGTTGGATGGTGCGACTGGTTGCATAACCCCACACCTCGATGGCATAGAGCACTGAGGGCAGGACAACTGATTTGTAAATACGTACTTTAAGCCTGTCTGGCAGCACTCTGCCCTTCAGTAGTGCGTAGAGTGCTCACACTCTCTTCTTGCACTCCGCCACTCTGCTGGCCGCATGATGCTGCCAGGTAAGTTAGGAATCTAGATTTAGGCCCTGGTATTTAACTGTTGGGGCTAGAGGAATGGGCTTGTCAAATAGATCCAGATGTAGTGGCGATTCCGGCCTGCGACAAGTGAAGATGATGGCTTGAGATTTCTCAGCGTTGGCCTTAATTCGACATATCTCAAGACACCACTCGAAGAGCCCTAGGTAGTCCTGCAGGTGCTGTTGGACCTGGTCGATGTCCGTGTCTGTGTCCCACAGCACAGTGTCGTCAGCGAAGAGTTGGACGCTCATGTCCGGCACAGTGGGGATGTCGGCGACGCACAAACTGTAATGGAAGGGGCTTAGCCGCACCCCTTGCTGCACTCCACTGGAGATTGGCCGTGGCCTGGATAGCTTGCCCTCCATTTTGACTCGGAAGGTCCTGCCGGCCAGAGAGCTGAACACGAGGAGAGTGTAGCGGGGCGGGAAATGAAGTGAAATGAGCTTGTAAATGAGTCCCTCGTGCCAGACCTTGTCAAATGCCTTTTTTATATCCAGGTACACGCCCATCATACGTTCCCGGGCATTGAAGGCACTTGTGGCTGACTCATTGATCCGTGCCAGAGGGTGTATCGTGGAGTGGGCCTCCCGGAAGCCATATTGAAAGTCCAGGAGCACCCCGAGGGCAATGGCACACACTGACAGCCAACTCAAAATTAACTTTTTGGCCAGCTTGCTGAGAGAGCTCAGCAGGCTGATGGTGCAGCGATTTTTTTTGGAAAGTTTGGGTTCTTGCCTGGTTTAGGCCATGTAATAACGTGGGCCTCCTTCCAGGCACACGGGAATACCCCGGTGCGCAGTACCGCATTCCAAACCCGAACCAAGATCTCTACCGCACAAGGCGGCAGTTTCTTTAGCATCAGACTGGAAACTCGGTCTGCTCCCAGGGGTCTCTGCTCCATAATATACCGCATTTCACACCTAGCTTTGGCGTTAGTTACATGCTCTTGGGGTCCGAGTTCAGGCGCGACTGTTGTGCGGAGATATTGGCGCGCAGTGTGCTCCACCTCATCCGTGAAGTCGTCATATTGGGGGTTCTCGTTCCATATAAAAAGGCCTGAAGTGGGACCTCGCGGACACAGACGCGCACCGACTTCTCTCTGTCGGTGCTGTACCAGTGTGCCGTATAGTCCAATCTGAGCACCAAGTTTCTTATTTCCTCGTAGTCTTGGACGGTCGTAAATTTTAGCCGCAGCATTTGGCTCCGGGTATATCAGGTAGTGTAGTCTGCGCTACACTTCTCCTTGCATACTTGTGCAAGCTTCAGGTGCAACGAGGCGTCCTGCACTACCATCTCGTACCACCGGCGACGCCGCATGCTGGGCTTTGTCTGGGTGGTGTTCTGGGTTGTCTTGTTCGGGATTGGAGCTAAGATAGTTTTCTATCCCACAGTCATTTTCCTTCTTTTTTTGCCCTTTTTGACGAGGATGTACTCTCTATCGTCATCAGAGGCATTGCCTGGCAGATCTGGGCCAACTGGGGGACGACCTTGGGAGGGGGGCCCTTGCTCCCCTCCCGACTCCCAAGTAGAACTGGTGGTGCCAGTCACTGACAAACTTTCCCCCGGCGAGCCGAGGAGGAAGGACTGAGCTGCATTGGCAGGTTGGGATTTAACTGATCTCTCAGGTCCATTTGGTGGGGCGAGGGTTGAAGGACCTTGATCTGAGGAGAGCTTAACTGCAACTTCCGCAAGGATTATAAATGGGGTGAGTTGTGATAAGAGGATGGAGCCTCTTTCTGCATTTGCAGAGACCGTCTGGTACATGGTAGGGGTGGATGTGGCATACTCGAGGCTGGTGCTTGGTAGAGGTGCGGTGAGAGCCGCACTTATGATTGACTAAGTGCGGCTCTCACCTCACCTCTACCAAGCTCAAGCTTAGTCTTGACTGTTCATCATCACTCTGGGACCAGGTGGTGACATCAAGCAGATGCAATTTCTCGGACTCCGAGCCACTCACGGACTCCTCTTCTGTGGCCTCATAACTGGATCCACTCGAGTCTCGGGGCGGGCTCGCTGCAGCCCGAGTTCGGGATGGCTTGCCCTTGTCGCGCATCCTGCCGAGATCTGTTACACAGGAGTCCCGCTGGGAGGGGAGGTGTCGCGCCGCGGGGTTGCACCTGCGGTCCGCTGTGCGCGAATGACTCACCCCTGAAGACAGCGCTCTGCTCACTGTGGCGGGGGAAGGGAAGGTGGTTGGCCACATCTAACCCTCCTCAGGTACCTGGCTGGTCCTTCGGGCGTGGAGCTCGTGTAAAAAGGCGACCGGTTAGCCCGAGTGCTAGACAGGAACTGTGGGTTGAGGGGGTTGAATGGCCGGGGTAAGCTAAACGAGTGGTGAAAGGAGGGGAATGGAAGGGCGGACACATGGTGAGAATGTTGCACTGGAACAGTAAACACAAATGTCTCTGTCTCACTCCCACCCTGACTCAATCTCTCTTTGAATTCTATTCCTCCATTCTAGTTGAGACACATATCGCATGTGTGCTTTATTTGTTGTACCTTCTTTAGCATTTTTATTGATGTTTAGTCTGTTATAATGTGTAAAAATTTAAGTAGTGCTGAATATTAAAAATGAGCTACTAAAAAGCAGATTGACGAACTTGAACTGCTCAAGAAAGTGCCAAAAATCGGAATTTTTTTTTACTTCAAGTTTAATTCGTTCAACCTTATCCTATGAGTGTCAGGGTGGCTCACCTAGACCATCTACTTCGTCATTGATCCCATTGAACTTTATGCAAGAAGACCTGCTATGGACACAGACTGACCATTCTTGTGTTACGGTTATCGTGGATGACGAGGCTGAAGTTGTCCAATAGCAGCAGTAATGGACTCACATGCAGAGGCAGAAGTAGGCTTACCTATTTCATTTTCTATAAATGATCCTGCTACTGGGAATATTAAGTCAAACTTAGTTGTTGAAATTTTCTAAAAAAAAAATGTCTTGGACAAAACTTAATGGTGCATTCTTCGAAATCTCAGCTAATTTTCAATGACACCAAAAGAACTTTGTCTGAAGCTATGTTTAAAGGCACTCTTCCTTATGGAGATGAAGTTTTAAGGGATTGGTTGTTCTACTGGCAAACAACTTGAAATGTATACTGTACTCCGTGCTGTTTATTTCAACCAGTCAATGCAAAAACACATTTTCCCACCAGATTTAATGACTCGAAGCACAGATACAAACTACTTAAACACCATTAACAGTCACATGACTATAGGCATAATATTCTTACATAGGTACATCACAAGAGAAAAAGTATTGAAGAAAGTTGATAAAATTCTAATTACACAGCATGAAGGAGTTAACTACTTGCGAAGTGTATTATCAAGAATAGTTTCTGTTGGCAGATGTTTGACAGTTTGTGGTTTACCATTTCAAGGAGACAATGAAAATTTTGAATCAACTTCATACAGTTTATTTCTTGGATGCCTAGAGGTAAATAGTGATTATGATCCATTCCTCGCCCAGCACACTGGGAAGTAGGTAGTAAGGGTCAAGGGCACCCCTCATATCTGTATTTTCAAATATTTAATGAATTTATGGAAACTATCGGTAACTGTGTGTTTAAAACTGTAGCTGAGGAAGTGAAAGATGTTAAACTCTCTCATAGTAAATTGGACACCTGATTCTCAATATTGATCAACTGGCTATTATCCTATGCTATATACCTCAAACGACTTAAACAGAACAAAAACATATAGAACGACTTATTAAGATTCTGCCTGTAATATCGCATACATATTCCAGCATATAAAAAGCTATACTTTGACTTGTCCCGGGCTTCTGTAGGGGACCCTGGAGTGGTACAGGTGGGGGTAAAAACACTGGGTATTTACATATTTGTCCTGAATTATGCTGGGCAGGTTGACAAAGTTTCTTTAATTTACATTATCCTTTGTCTGCCATCTAGGGGCGGGTGGCAAACTAACTTTCCTCCTTATAGATTATGTAGGATGGGTGGCGCACTTGGGGCTTGCGCTATCATAACAGCCGAGGCCAAACTGGTGGACATGACAATTCGCCCCCCTCCCTCTGTGGCCTCGGCTGGGATCTGTGCACATGCCAGGAGTCAGCACACTGGGCTTCAGTCCCAGGGCTGGCTCCTCTACCCTGGCCACTACACTTCGCTTTATGACAACCTGTACCGTGCCGGTTTGGTGAGGCGGTCCCGTGGTAGTAGCCTCTGGCATGGACTGGAGTGTCTTCTTGGAGTGGTGTTTTCTTCTTGCCGAGTGTCCTGGGGTCCTGATGATATTGTCCCTAATGATGGGGATTTGGGGAAGTTATCTGGGCCCGGGTTAGGTTTTCCGGTGGGATCCCTTAGTGGGGATTTTCGTAGGTCCTTTTGGTGGACCTTGATGGTCTTCTGAGGATTCATTTCTAGGTCGAGAACTTGCCCGCATCTCCCCACGATTGGGTAGGGTCCCTGCCACCTAGGGGAGAGGCTGGCGCAGAAGTTATCCTCCTCTGAGGACATTGGGTGTGTCCGCCAGTAGGCCCAGTCTCCTACTTGGAGTGTTGATTCTTGTACTCCTTCAGGAGGAGCAGGTTGAACCCTTTGGTGGTATTGAGACTGATGTTCTCTGGCGGCTTGTTGTCGGGCTTCGGCTTCGGCTCCGGTGTGCGGAATTTGCTCCTGTGCTTCTTCGGCTTGTTGGGGTTGGGTAGTGGGTAACTCCCATTCTCCAGGTCGGGGAAGTTCGTTTCCCAGCAGCAACTGGCTGGGGCTGCAGCCGAGCGCTTCATTGTATCTGTCCCGAAGGGAGAATAATATCGATGGGATATGCGAGTCCCATTGGCGGTGGTCTTCCCCAAGCCGAATCCGTATTCCCTTTTTAATTTCTTGATTCCTTCGCTCTGTGGGGTTCCCCCTGGGATGGTACAGTGCATGGTCCATCGGTTCACTCGCCATCGCTTGCAGGCTTTGTCCCATTGTTCTCCGGTGAATTGCTTCCCATTGTCTGTAAGGATCTGTTTGGGATATCCCCAGCGTGAGAAGACTTCATTCTCCAAGGTTTGTATTAACTTTGGTGCTTTAGAGGTTCTCAAGAGAAATGCCTCCACCCATCGGGAGAAAAGGTCGGTAACTACTAATAGGAATCGATTTCTCTGGGAACTCTTGGGGTATGGCCCCATGAGGTCGGCTGCTACTGTTTCCCAGAGTTTCTCTGGGCGGCGAGGATGAAGGTGGTCGGGCCCCGCAGGTCGGTGTGCTTTGGCCGTATTGCACCGATAGCATTGCCCTACATACTCTTCCACATCCCTCTTTATCCCGTCCCAGGTATATCCCTTTGGATTGCCCTCCGGGTTTCCGCCATGCCGGGGTGGCCGGCGAGATCCGCATCATGGTATTCCCTTACTACCTTTTTCCTTAAGGCTCGGGGTACTAATAGTTGTGGGTTGGCCCCCTTGTCAGGCCATCTCACTAGGCCAGCGGGGTGGAGGCGGTGGGTGCGAGCAAACTGTTGATCAGCGGGCGATTGCTCAGAAGGTGGGGTATTATGTATACGCTGCAAGCGCTGCACCATCATACAAATGCCTGGGTCTGCTTGTTGGCCCTGTGTTACGGCTTGGCAGAGACTTTCTCCTGGGATTTACGTTTGCTGTAGGCTCATCCCTTCCTTTGCTGTTGGAGGGAGTGGGTTTGGGTCTGCGACCATCCTGTCGTAGTCTTGGAAGTCATCTTCCAGTGGTGGCCCTGTGGGTGCTCGGGACAAGGCATCTGCGAACTCATTGTCCTTCCCGCCACAATGTTCAATGGTGAAATCAAACTCCTGTAGCATCAATGCCCAGCGGGCAAGTTTCACCTTACTGTCCTTCATGGATCCCAGCCACGTAAGTGCCCTGTTGTCAGTGCGCAACGTGAAATGCTGGTCTTCCAGGTATGGCCGAAATGGCTTAATGGCCCACATGATGGCCAAGCACTCCAGCTCATTGCTGTGGTATTTTTGTTCTGCCGGTGATAGCTTGGTGCTGGCATAGGAGATGATCCTTCGGTTTCCCGGAGTCGGTTCCTGGTATAGTACCGCTCCTAGTCCCTTTTTACTGGCATCTGTTTGTAGAGTGAATGGCTGGGTTGGGTCAGGTCGGCCTAGCCTCTTGATCTGGGAAAATGTCTTGTGGAGGTCTGCCAGGGCTTGTGCTTGTTCAGCCCCCCAGTGAAAGCGCACTTGGGGGCTCAGCAGATCGGTAATGGGTTGGCAGATACTAGAGAAATGTGGTACAAATTCCCTGACCCAATTGCAGAGACCCAATAGCTTCCGGACTTGACGTACCGATCTGGGCTCTTCAGCTTCCATGATGGCCTGTATTTTCTCTGGATTAACTTCGTTTCCATCTGCTGATACGATGTGTCCCAGGTACTCCAATTGGCTCTTTCCAAAGTGGCATTTTTTTAGATGACAAGTTAGATGGTGTAACTGACACCGTTCCAGTACTTGTGCTAGATGGGTTAGGTGCTCCTCCCAAGAGTTGAAAAAAATAATAATGTCATCAAGGTAGGCAAAGCAGCATTGCCCAATGAGGTCCGGTAATACATCCTGTGACATCATTTGCTGGAACGTACTAGGGGCATTCTTCAAGAAAAGGGCATGACTTTGAACTGATAATGCTCCCCTATCGGAGTGGTGAAGGCAGTCAAATGCTTGGAGTCTGGGGCATGGGGATCTACCAGTACCCTGATTTAAGATCCAGGGTGGAAAATACCCGTGCTGTCCCATTGGCTTTAAGTGTTTCGTGGATATTTACTGCCGGGGGCGCTGCACTGACTGTCGCCTCATTCAGCGGCTGGAAGTTAATGCAAAAGTGTGGTGTCGTCCTTTTTTGTCACTATGACAATTTTCGAGTTGTATGGAGACTGGCTGGGCTCTATGATATCCACCTCCCACATTTCAGCCACCTGTTCTGCAATCAACTTCCGCTTGTGGTGTGGGGGATCCCCTGGCCTACAGTAGATGGGACGGTTGTCTTTCAGCGTGATTTGGTGACATGCACTTGAAGTCCGTGGCAGGTTTCCATTGGGCATGAAGACAACTCTATAGGGCTGGAGCATATCAACCAATTGTTGTTGAAGAGACTCAGGGAAGGCTTGTTGCAGGTCTGCCAATGATAGTTCCGGTAGTGATGTCTCAGTTACTCGCCGGGCTACCCAGTAGAGGGTTTGGCGTGGAGCTCTTCCAAAACACATCCGCTCTGCTTCGAAATCCATAACAGCCTTTTGTTCAATAAGCCAGTCTTGCCCCAGTATCATGTCTTCATGGAGGTCCTCGGCTACCCAGCAGGAAACTGGCACTTCCCTGTCTCCAATGTGGCATTTCAAGGAGGTACTGCCTTGGAGCATAATACAGGTGTTTCGTTGTGCCAGTTGGGCATACTGTACTTGTGGGGTCATGGCGGCTGCAGTCTGCTGAACCAACTCTGCTTTTACGTAACTGGTAGTGGCTGCAGAATCCAGTAATGCATAGATTTGGTGATGGCCCAGCTGTACGGAAAGGCGGGGTAGGACCCGAGGGTGGTCCTGCTGGATGCTCGTCACTTGCCCAGCTCCGTCTGGTTCTCTTGATATGGCAAGTGGGTTCTTGTATTCCTCCATTCCCTTGGGGGAAGGTTCCGGAGGTAGGTTTCCTTCCCCTTAGGCATTTCCCTGCAAGGGCTTCTTGTCCTGGGTGTCCCGCTGTTGGCGTCGGACCGGGCATTCTGCGTTGAAGTGCCTCTCATTTTGGTACCTCCTGGTGGCTGACGTGTTTCCTCCCGAGTGGGGAAAGCGTTCACTTTTCCCGTGGGAGTGCTCCGGGTCTCTTGACAGTCCCGTTGTACTGCGATTGCTCGGAGATGTAGTTCTGCCCAATCCTTGGGAGGTGGGTGTCTGAGGAATGGCCGTAGGTTGGGTCCAGTAGCGGATCCAGAGGGGGGGCTTAGGGGCTCAAGCCCCCTCCAAAAGCATCTGGGTTCACTATTGTTTTAGTGTTTGCTTTGATAAAGCCTAGCCTCAGCTGGGTCAAGCCCCTCCCAAACCAAAATCCTGGATCCGCCACTGGTTGGGTTTGGCCGATTCCAGTGACGTAGGAAGGAATTCCTTCACATTTTTATCAGGGTAGAGGCGTTCATATAGTTTCTTCTTGCGGGCGAGGAAACTCTTTATTTCCTCGCTGTCCTTCTGCTTGCGGCTCAACAACTGGGCAGTAAGTTCCGCGATTCGTGGCAGGCTGCCGAACTGGTTGGCGAAACTTGAGGCGAAATCTTCCCAGGTGTCGTAAAGTCCTTCATGACTCTTCCACCATCCAGTAGCTTCTCCCATTAGTAGTCCTCCGACATGGTCAATCCATTCGCCCTGGGGAATCCCCTGGGTCTGTAGGGCCTGCTCCCAGTGCTGGAGCTGTTTGACAGGATACTCATGGTCTTGTCCCCGGAAGGGCCTCGGTGTCATCTTCGTTTCGGCGCCACTGGGAATTTCTGGGGTGTTCCTACATATCCCGCACTTGAAAGAGAGTTCCGCGAGGTTCGGTGGGGTGTCATCCAAGCCTAGGCAGGATAGATGGTACTCCCGATAGCAGCTCTTGCAGGTGGTAAGCACTAGGGCAGTCCGTGGGCAGTCTCGGGCGAATCATCGGCGTGGTACAACTGACGTTGGCTTCTGGTCCCGCAATTGTTCTCGGCAGGTTTGGCATATGTGGATGAAGTCTTGGGGATCGATGTCTCGATTATTGCATCCCAGACACTGCAAGTGGAATAATGTCCTGCAACACACGCAGGGGGTTTGGGGTCCATCCTGGGTATGGCAATCTGGGGCGGCACACGGTGAAGACTCCATTGCGGTATTTCTGTTGGGCGCCACCAGGTGTTGTCTTCACTCCTGGAAGTGGATGTTTGCTCTGGCTGTGCTGATAGCTCTCGTAGAGGCAGGGCGTGGTCCTCAGCTTATCCAAGCTGACTGGCCCCACATTGGGCGCCAAATGGACTTGTTTCGGGCTTCTGCAGGGGACCCTGGAGTGGTACAGGTGGGGGTAAAAACCCCCCGATGAGTGACGCGATCAGGCGTCTGGGCCGAAGAGCTCTTGCAGCCATGCAGCAAGTCTGGCCAAGATGGGCTGCGGCCGCGGGTCCCGAGGGCTGTCACCGGCCGTATAGGGCTTCGGGGGGCGGCGGTCGGGGAGAGAAGGAACTTCGATGGGGATGAGGGGAGGAGCGGGAGAGCCGGTGGGTGAGACTGGGGTAGGGGGATGAGGGAACAGGAATTAAGAAGAGGGCGAGTGCCCTGGGGAGTAGGGAACAGGGGAGTATTGTCCAAGGGATTCAGGATGGTAGGTAGGGCTGGGTTCCGCCGTTCCAGTGAAGTAGCCCAGCTGGTATGGCTTCAGCAGCTCCTCCGATGTCTCCTTCCGGGGTCGTCCCTGCTGGCGAGAGCGCTTGCGGCCAGCCCTTTTTGGCATGGAGGGGCAGAGGGGAGGAGCGGAGGCAGTCCCCGAGCAGGGGTCGCTGCCCAAGAGCAGGGAAGGTATGAGCGGTCCCCCAGAGAGGTCGCTGCCTACCAGAGGAGGTAGGAATAGGAGCGGTCCCCCAGAGAGGTCGCTGCCTACCAGAGGAGGTGGGAGTAGGAACGGTCCTCCAGAAAGGTCACTGCCTACCAGAGGAGGTAGGAGTAGGAGAGGTCCTCCAGGGAGGTCGCTACCTAAATAATACTGTTCAAGTATTATGCCAATTTTATTTCCCCAGAAATTACTGGGAAGAGCTTTTTTCCCTGGCTTAGCTCAGCCAGAGTAAATATACAATGCATGTACAAATACATCAGGGTGGGCACACCTGTACCATTCCTGTGCATACATAGTAGAATTACAATAATATTTACATTCACTTGTATAATTCAAAGGCTTATTGTTACAACACTGGGTATTTACATATTTGTCCTGAATTATGCTGGGCAGGTTGACAAAGTTTCCTTAATTTACATTATCCTTTATCTGCCATCTAGGGCCGGGTGGCGAACTAACTTTCCTCCCCATAGATTATGTAGGATGGGTGGCGCACTTGGGCCTTGCACTATCATAACAGCCGAGGCCAAACTGGTGGACATGACAAGTTTGCTGTCTTGAAAGTTTTGATAATAATTTCAAGAATTGTAGGGAACCAATGTAATGCCACCAACATGTCAAGACCCAACTTAAAACTTCATGGCCGAATAAAGCAGCACTGTTTCCTTGCTGAATACATATTGTGTGCTGTACATTAATTAAATTTTGTTGGCTCGGCTGCCGCAGAATGCACTGTTACAGTACCGTCAGTTGGGGTAACATTGGCCCTTTGAGGGTAACTTTGGCCCAAGACAAAAAAAATGTTAAACCATGTTAAAACTCTTCAAAATATTTATTATATATGATGATACATATGTTACATATGTATCATCACATCTAATAAATATTTGGAAGAGTTGTAACATGATTTAACATTTTTTTTGTCTTGGGTCAAAGTTACCCTCAAAGGGCCAATGTTACCCCAACTGACGGTAGTAATCTTTAGTTTTGTCCAGGAATTGTATAACTACTTTCCCATGTCAACATACAGGTTGAATATTTTAAAACAATACTTGGCAAAAAAAACCATACACCTGTGGTTAAATCCTTGTCAAAATCAGGATGGTCTGCAAGAGCAGATGCTGTCCTAGTTTAAGTAAAATGTTACGAGGAAATACGAGAATCATTGATGCAGTTATCTGAAAACCCCAATGGGAAACCTGCTTATATTCTTGAAGCACTTGAGAGAATATTTCAGAATTTGAGACCACTTTTCTATTATTTTCTATTACATTTTAGAAAGAGTAGACAAATTTTCTAAAAACTTGTAGTGTGAAAGTCTTCATCTGAAGTAGGAATCAAACAACTTAAAACTTTGGAAAGATTTCTCAAAGAAAAATGAATAAGTTTATGTATATGAACAATCTGCAATGAAAATTTCTGGATATCATGTTCATAGCCACTTTAGAGTAAGAAAGCGAAACAATTTTGCAGATGAAGGTGAAACAAGTGGGATTGAAGGAGTCACAGATGAAAAAACAAATTTCAAAAATAATGTGTTTCTTAAAATAATGGACTCAGTTCTAGCAAACTTGCGGCAAGAAGGAAAGGAGCATAAGTAGTGTGTAATAGGGCATCATGAAACAGGCTTCAGGCTGTAGCGCCGTGAGCCGTGGAGTCGTCTTGGATTAAGATGTCACGGTGGCCATCTTGGATGACCGTGACCGTGAACTTGACCTTGACCTTTGGCCTTCAAAATTCGCCAAAATTTCCATTTTTTTTAAAAAAATTCCGCCAAAAAATCTCAAAAATTTTGATAATTCAAAAATTATGATTTCGAAAAACCTCAAAAGTCTTTTGCCTTAGAAAGAACTCAAAATCCTAAAAGAGGCTTAAAAGTCCTAACATCTAGTCACTCTAAGCCTCTGACGTCAAGGATTATGACATCACCGTTGCAATTTCTGTTACGGCCGCCATCTTGAAAATCTTTATTTATTATCCGATTTTTAATGAAAAATATTTTAAAATTTATAAAAAAATTATAAAAATTAAATTAATCAAATTTTAATAAAAAATATTTAATAAAAACATACTTTTACGAGTCCTCGGTTCGAACCCAATGAGGGCAAAAAAATAAAAATGGCGACCGATCCTTCCCTCACAGTGGCTGCTGGCTGTCTGACTTCCCCCCCACCACTTATGTCAAAGTATATATATCTTCACCTAGTATGATGCCATGTGCGCCATCTTGTAAATCCGTCATTTTAATTCTATAGATTCGGGAAAAATTCCAAAATTCATTAAATAAACTTTTAATCAATATTCTGATTGATTCGATCGATTCCCGTCCTTGGTTCGAAATCGGTAAGAGCAAAAAAATAAAGCAACAGATCCTTATATCGTCAACTGGTATGACGTCATGTCCGCCACCTTGTCTTCGTCCGCTGGAGGCCGCCATCTTGTTTTCGTCTGCTAGTGTGTGCTATTGCAATGCTAGTATAATTTTCTGCTCTCATACCTTTGTCCTCAACTGTTAGCATTGAACTTTGACCTTGAAATTTGACCTTGAAATTTGACTTTGACCTTGAAGACCATCATGGATCCGACATTTTGTGTTCAGTACATGATACCAGGAGCTACCACCTGATAGAGGACATTGCCACCATCTTGTTTTCATCTGCTGGAGGGCACCATCTTGTGTGTGTACTCGTATTATAGAGTACCATCATGCTTGTTTTATTCTAACCTGCTAGAGTGCAGTAATCATTTATTATTACTGGGGTGCCCGCCATCTTGAAATTTGGGTGCCATCTTGGAATCGTGTAATTATTTAGCTAAAAATTCGGGAAAAAATCCAAAAAATATTTTAATAATCGCTTACTTCAAATGTTAAGGGCGCGGTTCAGGTGTTTTGAAAATTTTCTCTCCTTGTGATAGTTCACCGATCATCCATTTTAAATTGTGAAAACGTCTATTGCTGCTTATTCGAAGATCTATCTTTACTCTTGCAGTTAAAGCTATTACTAATTTGATAAAAATATTTTTAGCACTTAAAAGAGTACATAGAGCATGAGTCAAAACTGCTGTCTCACAATTTAGTTATTTATAGATAATTTTTCATTTATGCATGATATCCAAAAAATTTAAATGCATAACTTTTCTTTAGTATTTTTCACGAAGGCTATCACAGATAAAATTGGTTCAGAGTGCTGCATTATTGAGAAAATAATTATTTTTTTTATTATACTGAATACATGTTATTACAACTCGACACTTTTAAATGCAAAGAAGTATTAATACTGCTGATATTGTAGGCTAAGAGGTAAAACAAGTTTTACGGATTACTTAGATATTTTGTATGTTTCGTTACCATGGTAATTTACTTCGCTACAATTAAAACAAACTGTGTTCCGCGTGCCTCAATGGTAAACACAGTTCTGTTCTCGTTCACTAGAATGCGCGGGGAGTGTTGTTGACGGAATGGCGGTCCAGCAGGTAGCGGACGACACTACAGTGTTGCCGCCCGGTTCCTTCGCCCGTTCTGTTCGCGGCTGGCGAGAAGAGAACGAATTAGTATCAAGCAGTGATTTATGTAACACTTTCTTAGGTGCTATTTGGACGTAAGATTTGCTTCCCTAACTTCAGAGATTTTATATAAATTGTTTGCTACCATAGTTAGCCGATACAAACATAACAAAGGAAAATCTATTAGGGAACCACGATACATTTTAGAAGCACAAACATGTTTAAAAAAAAAGGTTAATGTTTAAAAGAAAACAACTTTCACTGTTGCAAGAGGCGAGCAGCTTTTTAGGTAGATTTAGAAGAAGGACTAAACATTACCATCGTGCAATTTCAAGGAAATGTTTACATAGTTTGTTGTTTCATGGTTCATGGACCCTAAAACCATAGGCTATATATATATATATATATATATATACATACACACACACACACACACACACAATTTTATGAACACTATAACAGCCGTTATTTTGTACAAATCACTTCCGAACTAATAAATAAAATAAAAATAGTAGGTCTAGTCGAAAATCTTGGTCGAGTTCGTTGGGAAAAATCTGACTGAAAGTAGAGAAATAGGGAAAATTAAAAAAAAATCGTTAAAACTACCTTAGTATGATAAATATCGTATCCGTATGAAGTAATTGAATATCGTTTGAGTAATACCAAAAACGTTTGTAAAACACGACCAACCATAATTGCAAGGGGTGGAAAAAACCGCAGTTGGAGGACAAAAATAGTCATACCTCCCTTATTAGACCCGTTCCACAATGACACGGAAACGGAGACGGAACACGGAAACGAAGACGGATTTCACGGAACAGAGCCTCTACAAAAGCACGCAAACGGAGACGGACCCGCACGGACCTGCTCAGCAGTGCTGAAGTCTTCCGTTTACGTTACTCCGTTAGACCAATAGGAGCACGTTATTTATTCACTGCAGTTGTCAAGCTACAGTTGCGAGCTCATGTTAATTAAGATATTAGTTTTGACTATTGTTGGTTTCCGTATTTTCGACTACTTGTTTATGTGTGAACAACAAAACAAGATTTGTTTTGAAATTTGAATTGTGCACGTGGGTTTCATCATGACGAATTTTGATGAACATTTAATTTTCATGGTTAAAGATATACCTGCTATGTATGAGAAGACGGAGAAGGACTACTTTACCACCGCCACAACGCAAAAAAAAAAAAAAAAAAAAAAAAACTATTACTACATTACCAAGTTAACAACCATGCATTTCGATTTAACAGGTAGTTCACTTGATACTCGTAGTTTTCAGTTACGTCACGCTCGCTCTTTCTTATTGGCCAAGATTTCTTACGGGTCCGTGTATTGTAGAACGAGAAAAATACGGACGGAACGGAACAATACTCCGTTTTCGTCTCCGTTTCCGTCTGTTCCGTTTCCGTGTCATTGTGGAACAGGGCTTAGGCACACCTTCGAACCCGTTCGAGTTGTTAGTAAATCCAATTTTTATTATAATATTAAAACTTTTATTTGAATCAATTTTTTGATAAGAACTATTGCTCCAAGAGTTTGGAAAATCAAGGGTTAAAATAAAGACTTTAAAAATGTATAAAACATAATAAAATCCTTTCTAAAGATTGTCTACAATTTTAAACAAATTATTTTGTTACATCCAACCATTACCTAAAGAAGTGAAGAAAAAATAAAAGGGTTGAAAGACAAAAATATCTTACTTCCCTAAGTAAATAAATACTTATCGAATCCGTTCAGGTTGTATCTCCAACAATATAATCAAAATAATCTGAATTAATATTTTTATACAACCAACCATTGCTGCTAAGGGTGGAAAGTCGGGGGTGAAGGACAAAAATTTCACAACATTCTTACTAGGTACAATATCAAATCTGTTTCTACTCTCGATACTATCTATAGCATTTTTCTGAATCAATTTTTGATAAGACCAACCGTTACAGAAAGTGGTCGAAAAATAACTTCCGTGCGATGTACTCTATCGAATTAATTATTATATATTTAAAAAAATTATAAATATTATCTCGAACATTCATCTCAAATAAATGTTGATACCATTTATCAATAATGCAAGGGGTCGAAATAACGAGGGCCGAAGTCGCAATAAATCGTTAATTTTTTTTAAGGGGTAAACTATCAAATCCATTATAATTTATTGTAAAATATATTAACACTATCTAATACTTTAGCTGACGCATTTTCTGTTGAGACCAAATATGCTGCAAGAGGTTGTAATAACAGGGGTTGAAAAAAAATTAAAACTTCCTTACTATGAGTAGTATCAAATTCGATAAAACTTAATGTAAGTTCTTGAAGATGTTCAAGACGTTTCTAGGAGTTCACAGAATGTTTCAAAAGAAATATACTCCTAAAAAATATACATATTTTATGTAACAAGATTCTTAGCTTTTATTTAAACAGTTTGTTTAAAAGTAACTCTCAGGAGTGATATATAATTATGCTTTTATTATTCTCGGGTGGCTTTTCATGCTTATTTTCATAAATACATTTTTTTTTCGTATTATGCCACATTTATTTCATTCAATTTTTATAAACGTCTTCATGCTTGTTGACCTTGCCCTAGCGACGGGGCAGCAGTCAGCATATAGCTTTAGTTACCCAGAAGACAGTCTTTGAGATGAGAGTCTGGAAGTTAGGTGTGCCTAAGTCAGCGACAGAAGTAGTGTGCATACAATAATTAAAAGTGCCAAGTTCATCAGAAAAGTAAGTGTAATTATTTTGACATCGTAATCTGTGGGTTTAATCGTTGAGAAAGCAGAGGTTATCTACGGAGCGGCGCGGCGTTTTGAATTAGCTGCCACAGTCGCCGCCAATCAGACGACACCATTTCCGGACCGAGGTTACTAAGTTACTATCATATACAAGGTATTTTAATTTTATTTTGACAACATTATTGTAATTTTTTGTTTTTGTAGCACATTGTTACTGTGTTAACTAGTAAATAAATGCAGTGTTCCAACTCCAATTCTTTCCAGTAGACGCAACGCCCACTGAAATATTGATCAGCGTGGCTGTAACTGGTTGGTAGTCGCTGGCTCCTCTGTGGCATTGTGGTCATCGGTGAATTATGCTTGTTGTGAATGTACAGCGCACTGGCAAACTCCTCTCCTGCAGCTCACATCGGTCGCCAATGAATTATCATGTACTTTGTAATCATAAAGATTGTTTCAGAACTCAACGAAAACAGTTTATAGGCTAATTAATAACGGTTCTACATCAAAAATGCTAAATTAAAAATGTGTCGTAATTTTTTAGTTAGGCCTATGAGAATTAGAAAGTGTTAAAATACCCACCTTTTATTATAAAATATTGCTACGCAATTCTGAGTAACACTACAATTGATAACAATTCCTAATTCCACAATGCCTAACTAAAAAATTACGACAATTTTATATATACCTATATAAAGTAGTAGTAAATGTTGGTTTCTCTGTTTGCCTTGTAAATAGAAACCAAATTATGTGATTAAATATCCGTGTTATTTGTGTTTTTTTGACAGCATTTGTAATGATTTAGGTAGGTAATAAAAATGTACCATTTAACTGACAAGATTATTGTTATATCTCTAATTTTACATTCTTATATTGTACTAATTACATCTAAGTGACATAATGACGATATCTGACATTAATTCTACTTATATAGGTATTTATTGTGACCTTGTGTTTCCGATTTATTTGACTTCTTGTATGTGAGTCATAAGTAAAATATAACTATAAGACATTCAAAATTTAGGTTCCTAGACAGAATTAAAAATTGTGGTATGATTGCGCTTGATTTAACTTTTGTTTTCAGCGTTCAAAATTGATATGTTAGTAGAAATTTATTAAAAATTTTTACATAAAAATTGGTTGTCTGTAAAGTCGGTTTACGGACGATAGTTTAACGCGACGTCATAACAAAACTTTGATGAAATGATTGCATACTTTTATGAATAAAATTGAATCATTTTTATTAAATTATCACTATTCTGTATGGATACAAAGAAGTAGTGAAATGAAATCTACAATTTAATTGATACATTTACTTTTATTTTCACTTATTAATTCTAATATGTTTATTACTTTAACGAAGAGATTATTTTAACTATAACTTTTATACATGTTTGCTATTTAACTTCTTCCAATCTGTGTTATTCTGTTAAGTATAGGACGATGACAGGAAAAGTAGGAAACGAATGGGAGTGTTTCAAGTTTAATGTGCCTTGAAAATGTCAAATCTATGGTTGTTCCAATCGAGTGGAAGAGAGATAGATGCGGCGCAAGCGTACAATGAGCGTAACGGGACAATGTGCATAACGGGACATTGTTTTGTGCGTGCAGCCGGCGTTCGTCTATTTATTAGACGTCATGTCAAAAAGTTAATAACACTGTGTATTATTGTTTTATTTCTAAACAAATTTAACTCTAATTATTGCGTACAACACGGTAATGTATTTTTTTTAAAAATGTGTGAACTCTGGAGTGTGTGAAGTGTTTTCCCGCGGGCCGCCAGCCAAGCTTGTCTCTGTTCCGGCGGACTAACACAGCCGGGTCTCGGCAGGGCGATGGAGAGGTGGAAGGAGGAAGGAGGAAGAAGGGGAAGGGTCGAGCAGAACTGGCAACAGTGCGGTTATCAGCCCTGTACTGCGCATGCGCGGGTAGAAACCGCTCATTCCGGGGGAGGGGGCAGGCAGACTGCCTTCGCGTGTCTAAAGCCGGGCCCTATGCTGGAGTTTTAAGTCGTATGCGAGTTGCCAGCCGAGTGGTCTTTTCCGATCGGTTTGATGCTTTGGTATGCACGAACTGTTCCAGTTTACTCGTGTGCGACTCGAGTGTTCGGAATGGAAACCGAGGGGTCCAACTCGAATGAGATAACCATTACGAATGCGAAAAGTCACGAAAACAGTGAAAATGGCGGAGTGGTTGGATGTTTTGGACATTGAAGAGCTTGAATTAGCTGAAATAGAAGCAGCTAGAAACCCTCGTCGATTCCTAGTACGGAAGGATGCGTTTGAACTGGACGACAACAAATTTGTTAAGTTGTTTCGTCTTAACGGGATACAAGAGCCAGTCCTGTCAGTCGTTATCCGATAGAGCGCGCGGGTGTCGCGAATGTGCAGCGCTCGGCTGCGGCGAGGCTTACTCCGCGCGCGGGGTTGCCAAGTCGTCAGTCGCGCGCTGGCCGCTGTCGCAGTGCCTTGGTTATCTGCCTCCCCGCCACCCGATATGTTTCCTCTGCCGGGATCCACGGCCTTCACATGCTGTGCGCGATCGATTAAAAAACCTTTCACTCGATAAGAAATAACGTAATTTAATTGTACTAAATGTTTTAATAAAGTGATGTCTGAAATACTCCCTGAAATGTACAGGAACAAAACTATACAAAATTTAATGCTGTATTAAACAATGATACTCTGGCCAGATTTTTTTTGTGTAATTTTACAGAGAGTTCACAAAGATAGTTTTTATGTATGTACATTAATGATACCGTTGAAAGACACCATTAAAAAATTTATACAGTATGTGCACTATTTAAATAAATATATTAATTACATATAATTTAGCATAACATTAAAGATTGAAATGAACATGTTGACATACGTTTTTAAACAGAGAAATTATAGTCTTTCAAGCACATTCACTGCTACGATACACATAATATTACTTTATATATGTACTTATGTACTTTATATACATACTTTTTATATGTGCACTATTTAAATAAATACATTAATTACATATAATTTAGCATAACATTAAAGATTGAAATGAACATGTTGACATACGTTTTTAAACAGAGAAATTATAGTCTTTCAAGCACATTCACTGCTACGATACACATAATATTACTTTAGTAAAAGAGGTGTCTATATAAATTTATAATAAGTTCTAATTTAATCTACAAATAAACATAAATTATGTGTTTGATAACCCAAACTCTAAAAAAAAATCGTATTGGTTTTACAATCAAAATATGATCATAATATTATCTACACTGTTATATTAGGACTGTGTCAAAAACAGAAGAAAACATGCATAACATTTAGGAAACCAAAACTGAAGTAATCTGTTTTATGTTTTTCTTTAGTGATTTTTGAGCTTCTTTTACAAAGTCAGGCTCTCGCGCATTTAGTCTTCGGGTATTTAATAGATCTGCTATCTCTGGCAGTAAGCACTCCGCAAAAAACTGTTGTAGCTTTGACAGCATGAGTTTTTCCCAAATTTCTTTGTCGAACAAAATTCTTTCAACATGGAAATCATTTTTCGTATGAACTACAAAGTCGTAATAATTTCTACTGCAGACGCCAAGTTGACCTTGAATCTGGTTTAAAAAAAAATGTGGGTTTTCTTTAGACGCAAATCTCCAAGTTTTTCTTCGATACAAGTTTTTTTTTTCTTTTTTGAAATATAGTCCTTTAATTTATCGTCACCAGCTGAAAATAAGCATTTAACTTCCAGCAAAACCATCGACTGCCACTAGTACATCTGGAGATATTCCGAGAAATGAAAAGATTGGGTGCACAAAAAAAGCCACAATCTTCGACTTCGACATTTTTAGTTTAGAATACATATTCTTAGCCACATTTTCGCTAACTCGTCCAAACTGAACGGCTTTGGAATTTATCTCCCTGTGATACAAAATTTATTTTACTAGACAGTGACAGGATGTATGTGTTCTTTTTACCACAAAACCGAAACTATATGCTGTAAGTCTGTTCATAGAAGCATCCCTCCATTTAGTGTTCTCGTGTTGACCAACAGTACTTCCTTCTTTCCAACTCATTAATATTTTTTTAAGTTGTTGCATCCCAATTCAGGTTTTCGAGGATAAACTTCATCTTTGTATCAAGTTCTTCAGGACTCAACACGTCTTCAGGACACAAAATGTCTTCAGCACTTGGACCATACTCCAAATCAGGACCAGGAGTGTTGTTTGGTCGTCTCTTTTTATTTGGAGGGCCATCTTCATGCTGGAGACAGCTAATTTTTAAAACTGTTTGGAAGTATTTTCCTGGGCTTCGACCAAATTTGTTTTTCCATGGGATGAAGTGCCACCTAGGACCTCTGACATGGGCCAGTCCAGCTCCCATACAACGAGCGTGATAAGAGCCTCTTTTAGCAAAGTGTACCCGTTTTCCACCTGAAAACTTAGCTAACATACTCATATATCGCTCAACCTAATTTTTAGTTTTGTTAAGTACGAGTCTATCAGATTTCATTACCATAGGATCAAGAGCCTTTTCAATAGCTTCCATAATCCCCGACTCTTTCACAAATGTCACAAAATTTTCATTGGTATTTTTTCTTTTTCAGTATTCTACACGGCAGTTTTCGTGACAACCGAATACATGATGAGGACCATTTTTTATGTCAAGTTTCAATAGTAGGTGTATTTGGTTCATCCTGGGACAGGGGTGTGGGGTGGGGGATCCGGGGATCCGCGGCGGTCATCTTGGATTACGTCAGTTCCGGCGGCCATCTTGGATTACGCCACTTCCGGCGGCCATCTTGTATTTGACCTTGACCTTTGACCCCGACGACCATTTTGTTTTTCTAGAACATTCCGCCATTTTGTTTTCTAGATCATTCCGCCATTTTGAGTTTCGTCCACCATCTTGAAAATCTTTATGTATTATCCGATTTTAATGGGAAAAAAATTAAAATTTATAAAAAATTAAATAATCAAAATTTTAAAATAAAATTTAAAAATATATTATTTAATACAATTTTAATTAAATACCTGCGCATCGAACACCCAATTCCTCTATATTACGTATACACCATCTAGCACCCCACTCCTATGTTACAATGATATCGTTATCGAACACCCCACTCACCCCTGTTACAATTTTTCGTTACACCGCATTCTTTAAAATAAATTTACTATCAAAATAAAAAATATATACCATCGTTGTCTGCCGGAGGCAGCCATCTTATTTATTGGAGACCGCCATCTTGATTTCATCTGATGGATGTTATCATCGGGTGTAGGTTTCTAAAGTACGTTAGTGTATGTAAGGTCGATTTCCTATCCCGTACCAGCATTATTATGACCCTTATAGACGAAAACCACAAAATCCACAGTCATTTTGCTGTTGTAACCACCATTTTTTCTTAAAGTCTTATCATTTATAGGTTTTAACTAAAATATATGTTATCGATACTATCTTTGTGGATGCGATAGTTAAAGTAATGATAATTTAAAAAAAAAAAACATTTATTAACCCATCATAGCGGACCAGAAATTTTTCAGAGTTCTAACTCACAAGTAATATTCTCTTCTCTTGTTTGCGTACTCGTATTTAAAAAGCTGCATGGTAGCAGATATTTTTAATGTCTGTGTATAATTACATTCCTAAACAAGCCCGTGTTTGCGTACTCGTGTTTAAAAGCTGCATGGAAGCAGATATTTTAATGTTTGTGTATAATTACATTTCACCATTCTGTAAGATATTTATAAGTATCAGTACCTCGTGGGATATAGGTTCTATATTAAAAATAATAAACAATATGTAGGTAAAATTGTATTTATTAAATTAAGAACATATTTTACACAACAAAAATGGAGCAAAACAGAAACTATACATCAAAAAACTTAAACTTTACAACAAAAATGGAAACTATTCAGCAAAAACACAAACTGTACAACAAAATGAAAACTATAAAACAAAAAACAGAAAAAAACTATACAACAAATGGAAACAACTACCAAACTGCCAAACTATTTAAATCAAAAACTATTTACAGGAAAAAAAATTATTCGTCGCCTCATACATATCCGTGGGGGACTGTGTGGATACCATCTTCGCAGATCAGCCGTTTGTCGTCCTCCCACGTTATGGCCAGCTTATTGCTGTACTCAGTATAGAGTATGTGCTGACGGGAGCGAATTGCTCTAACGCCTGCCCTCATTGTGCGGTGGTCTTGCAGGGCATCCAGGTAGTCGTCGAATGTTATGTGTTTTTTGACCACACATCGCTGGATGCCCTTGGCCTTTTTCTCGCTCTTACCACCACACCTGTAGGCGTAGAGTTTGGCCCGTAGGCTTACAAACTCCTCCATCACTTCTCCCCCACATTCATCTTTGAATTTACCGACAACTTTCTTGTTGATGGGGGAGAAGCATGGGTGGTCGGAAGGGTAGCAGCTGGTGTCGAATTTGGCCATCAGTGTAGGGTCGGCTTTGAGGTCTGAGTAAAAGTCTGTTGTCTGGATCTCATACACAAAACTGTCTGTATCCATATACATCAGGTGAATATTGTCATGGTAACGGGGTTTCGTGGTATTGTAGTGGAAGTCGTACATGAGAGTCTTTGAAAGATCTAGTACGGCCAGTCCGGCATAGATCGGCTTGTCGAAAATGATGGTCTCGTGATTAAGGTGGACTAGAGACAAATTCGGTTCGTACATTGTACGGTCCTTGAAGGACGGACGACACACCAACTTCTTGAACCTCTTCTCGGAGCACACCAACTCCATTTTGAGCCTCCGCCTTTTATTTTCCATCAGTTTACCAAATGTCGAGTTCACAGCGAGCTTAAAGAATTCCTTCTCGAACTCGTTGGCTGCTGCTTTCCGCTTGTTGGTATTCAGCCGAATATAGGGCTCCAACCATGCCGACTGCTCAAACTGTAGGACTCGGTGTATCTTAGTCACTCTCAGCCCATGAGATACTGCTTGCTGTAGATTTTTGTAGTGGACAATGTAGTGCTCTTTATTTTCAAGAGTTGTCATCAGCTTTGATTGCTTTGAGCCGGGCGGGCACTGATTTACGGGGAGAAATGGCAGGTCTTTATGACTTTCGTGGAGCTCGGGAGGGTACTCCACATCACACTCAATAATGTAGCCTGTAAGAGAATCATCTGGGACAGACACGACATCAATTGATGTGTCTGCCCATTGGAAATGCCGAATTGGAAGCGGCAGAGACATCGCCCACCCGTACAAATTATTTGCATCAATGTACTCCAGGAATGTGGATGGCTTGGATGCATCATATGTCTCAGGTATGTAGGAGTTATTGGCTACGCAATGACGTTTAATGCTTTGCGCTACTCCTCCCCTAATACCAGCCTCCACAAACATATACATGTCGTAATCTGTGAGAAGCTCTAGCTGTACACCTGTGGTTCGAAGCATCGCATCGAAAGCGAATCCAGGACAAGAAATATAGTGAGACGGATCTAAACTATATGTCTCCAAACATATGGAACGGAAATTCTCGAATACGTCCGCCAAAATCAGAACATCCGTCTTTAGGTACAAGTCAGCGTACTCCCCCAAAGTAGCACACTGAAACTTATCCCAGACTTTCACTGCATGAGCGTACTCCATCTCTGAAATCATGGAATCAGTCAGACTATTGTAGAAATCGCCGATAGGTGGAAGACTAGTATCATCTAGTCGAGCAAAAGAATCGACAAAATCATACGGGAAGACACCCTTGCGGGTAACCAACTCCAACTCATCAGGCGCGAAAAACTCAGCAGTACTGACAAACTTGTCTGCCGGCAAGAACTCAGCGAGCGAAGCAAGACCCCGACTCATGAAACGGAACGTATCGACAAACTGAATGCTGAACTTATCATGCAACTTCTTGGAAAAAGTTATCAGCTTCTCCTCTGAATTCGGGATTATGAAGATGTCTTTACTGTCGTGCCCCAACTTCCTGATAATGAAGTTCTGGTCGTACGCCAGGTTGTGGAAAAACACAATTAACTTCTTTGGTCTGCGCCTGAGAAGGTTGCAGTCATTACATGCAGGTCCCAGATATTCACCGGTAAAGTGATTGTGATCACGAACTTTCATTGCAGTTCTTCCGAACTTTCCTCCACAGTAGCAACACACACCTGCTTGCAGAAAAGCAGTGTTCTGTGCATGTGTGAGCAGAGTCATAGGAACAGATGTAAAAAATATTTTTTGTACATCATGACCAATCTCCACAATGCGAGAAATGAATTTATCTTCTGCGTCACAACCGCGATACAATTCAGGCTCTGATGGAAGTGCTGAAGTGAGGTGTGCTGGAATGACTGTATTATCTGCTTTCACATAAATGCAGTAGCTGTATGCTTTATGCTTTTGGTACTGCAGCGTGTATGCTTCATCAGGATTCGGGTGACACATATGGATTTTCTCCAGAATTGCTTCAAAGTCGCAATAAACCACGATGGGCATCTTATCAGCATGGTGGAAGTTTTTGAACTGCAGAACAGGAGGCTGGCCATTTTCATCAAGCTGAGGCATCTCCATCCGAACAGAAGCATGCTGTTTGCAGAGCTCACGGTGTTTTTCCAAACACTGAAGACCAGTGAGCCCGCTAACCCTATCCCGATCATCATAATGCTTGAAGCATCTTTTGCAAACATGAATAGCATCATGATGTGTAGTTATTTGGGACCGAACAAGGGCAGAAAAATTTTTAATGTAGGTGAAATGGGAGGAATTGTCATTGACCAAGAGCAGAAGGTCGAAATGATGTTCTTTTTCTTCAGGAGCGACTCGTGCAGGTACAACATTCAGATTCTCGTCGATGCTGTAGATGTTGATGGAGACTCCAGGGTTCTGTTTTTCGAACAGCGGTATTTGTCTGATTGGAGTAGGAAACTCGATGTTCGTGAAGTTGAATTTCTCTTCCAAGTCATGGTATCGCTGGTTGACACGCTCTGGATGCTCTCCTTCCACGTACTTCACAAGAATAGACCACTTAAAACACATGTGGTCTTCGAGGTTTTGTGGATTTATCACCGCATGTCTTGACTCGATGGTGGTAGGCAGTTCGATGTAGGAGCTGGCACGGAGTGGATCGAGCTTGTTTATGCGAAGTTGAAGTCGCTTAACGGCCGACAAAGTCCATCCGGACCCTTTTCCCATGTAGTCTTCCTCCTCCTTGCAGATCTTAGAGATGGATTCAGTTACTGCTTCCTCCACCTCATGAACTGTGTAGAGGGGCACATTAATGGTTTTGAATGCTCTCTTGTCTTCGCTGACATCCACAGGTTTTTCGTAATCACACTCAAGCACGATGTTGAATTTGAGTGGACCGTTCTCCTCTATCTCCTCTACCAGTTGGCTCATTATTTTTGCCTTGATGGAGTTCAGATACGAGCAGATATCCTTGGCAGTACTTGACGTGTTTTCTGCCACATACGTCTTCAAGTTGCCCTTGAATCCTACTTCAGCGATGATGAAGCCATGGAAATTGGCCAAACCAGTCCCAGTCACCACCTTTGTTCGGCTGGTCGAAGGCTTGGGCGTAACTGCAGGCTTAACTGCTACCATCCTCTGCTTCTTTGTCGGAGGTGGAGCAGGCCCCTTGCATATCTTGATGTGGGCTTTTAACTTATCAGCCCTGGCGAACTCCTTAGCGCAGTTTAAGCAGGAATTCACTATGCGGTTTGGGTTAAGACCGCAAGCCGACTTCTCATGTAGTCTGGCGACATCAGCACGGGCGAAGGCCTTGTAGCAGAAGCTACACCGGGTGCCTGATGTCGTGGCGACAGCTCCAGTACATGATGCAAGGTGCTGCTGCATCTTATCGCTGCGTGCGACCATCTTTCCACATAGGTGGCACTGCTGGTGGTTACGATGCTGGTTCTCAGCACACTGACGCTCGTGCCGGTAGCGGTTGTTGCCTGCCGTGAATGTAGCAGAGCAGAAACGGCATTTCTGGACGGTAGACGCCATCACGACAATCGGTAGACTGGTCTCAACGTACGGAACACGCGAAGGAAGCTCGACGTACGGAGAACTATAAAAGAAGAATTAAGAATACAATGTAGCTAGATGTTACATGAAAACAAACATAACCTCAAAACTCTAGCCCTCAAGCTTACTAACCTAAACTGATAGCAATGTTACTAAATAAAAAAAGTTGCAAACATAACCTCAAAACTCTAGCCCTCAAGCTACTAACCTAAAGTGTTAGCAATGTTACTAAATAAAAAAGTTACAAACATAATCTCAAAGCTGCTCCTTCATGTACAATCCTAAAAATGGTAGAATTTTTAAAGTACTGATAAAAGTTAAAGCTGAAAAAGTATTCAATGTTAACTAAAAATGATTGATTACATAACCTCAAAACTACTCTAATGCACAACCCAAAAATGCTACAATATTTAAAGTACTGTTAAAAGTTTAAGCTAAACAATTCCTGGCTACCCACACATAAGTGTACAGAGAAAAAACTAGCTAGCTGATAACCTACGAAAAAGCTGAGAAACATTCAATGTTAACGAAACATGTAGCATACCTCAGAAAATAATGAAGTGGAGTTGTAGAACACGAAGTAGCGTTGGTGGTAGAAATCGTGGTAGCAGCGAAACACACACGAACTAGCTCTCTCAAACTCCAAGAACACAATGAAGCTCCGACAGCTAATCCCGGCCTTTTATAGCCGCGGACCTGCTTGTTCTTGGAAAAAAAACAATTAGGAACATAGTATTTTTACCGAACCTACCAATAGGAATGTAGTATGTGGAGGGGAAGTACCATTGTCTTCGGAAAAACCCAGCATGACTCATGCGCAGGTCGTAGCAGGTCTGTGAGGGGTTGGAGGTAGAAATGTAGGTAATAACTTAACATAGGAAACCACTCTCGGGTAAAACCACTAATAGCCTAGGTGATTAGAGATTAGGTCGCGAGGCACTGCATGCATCGTGACTCATCACTCAGGAATGTCGTCTCGCAGTGCCGAGGGGACCCGAACAATAGACTTGACCGTGCATGTCACAACAGATCCATTAGTCGCCCGACTTTGTGGCGCCATGAGGCGCTCAGGTAGCAGTCATGGTCTACGGCAACAGACTCGTTAAAGTGTCATTACGAAGCACTCAAGCTGCGTTCGAGGAACATACAGCTAAATATTCATTATAGATATGTAAGGAAAGAAATAAAAATTAATAGGGTAAGTTTAATACATTTATTAAAAGTAAGAACACATTACAAAGCTATAACATTAAAAATTTATTCTACATTAGTTATGACCAACATTCGTTTAAAAATTTTTAGCATTTCATTGCGAACAATCAGTTGAACATCCATAGTATGACACATTTTGCTGATGTTCCAGGAACCAACCCGTTTCACAACCATTTAAGGAGACTTTCCTTAAGCTCTCTTTTCATTGGTCAAATAAAACATCTCCCTCTCTTCCCCTCATACAATGATGCTGCTTCACCATCATGCTAAAATTCTGCAAGACCAAAAAAATTTGCTTCCCTTAAACCTTACGGTAGAAATTTCATCCTAGGATGCTGTTACTGCATCTAGAAATTAAAAATTATATTATCTCATACAGGTTTTATTTACATGTTAGACTTAACCATCCTACCACACACATGCACACACATGCACACACTTACACACACATGCATACGCATGCATGCACTGAGATGAAATACATACTCGCCCACATAATGTACTTATTTTTACAAAGGCAACATATTAAAACACATAATATTTAAATTTTGTGTAGATTGTATGGTACCAGAAACCATACTGCAAAACGAGCGGACAACACTAGAGTCTTTACTAGGATTGGGCTGATGGATTACCTCTGGAACGCCCTTGTTGCCTTCAACGACTCAGAATTAATACTTTTATCCATCAAAAAACAACAACAGTTTAACTAAGCAAACATACACCCCACACCCCTCAAAAAATTGTTATTACACAAGGCATTATTTACATGCCAGGAGACCGCACATACGAAGTGCGCAGCTTCAGGTTAGAAATATTTATTAAAATAACCACTAAAGATGCTAATTTGTTTATGAAAAAATTGCACATGACATACAGACACTTGGTTATTTACACACACACACACATACATACATACATACACCCTGCACGGCTTCAGAAGGAAACAATATTTTGAAAACCACTCAAGACTTACATCTGTTTATGAAAAGGAGCTAAAAATTAATATTTTTTCAAAGTTAATTTTAGAGATGAAACCTCATGTGCAAGTCCTTGCATGCGAGAACATTTTATTACACAATTATCTTCATTTTTTCCAAACCATAGGTCTGATGTCTGGATACCACACAAATCTCATACTTAACATATGAACTACGAGATGACTGCATGCCAGTCCAAGCCCCCTACGCTTAGAGACGAAACTGCACTAGAAGCGTTAGCAAGCATTGCAATTATCTCTTTTCACTAATGCAGTTTCACCTCTGACTAGGTGGACCTCCTGAAACAGCAAACATAGGACAGTGAAACACATTAAAATAATGCATTTCAAAATAATTGAATCATATAAAACACTGCATATTTCTCGAAAAATCACCACGCAACTGACAGCCCTTTCAATCACAATTCTGCGAATGCTATCACAGAATGTTAGATTTAGAAAGAAAGGATCATTCATTCCTTAATTATGGAACACAGTAATACATCACATGAAGAGAAACAAAAAAGGCACACACTTCGTTCTTAGACTCGTGCCGCCTCCTTGACAGAGAGAAAAGATTTTACACATAAAATAGTATATATTTCTTTTCCAGCGATGAAGCTGTACTAATATAACCTTGTCAAGCTTAGATGATCTAGGGAGAGACAAAGTAAATAAATATATTAACAAAAAAAGTCGGCTAAAAATCATTTACAAACAAAATACTTAATGTTCCTTCGATTACATATTTTTCTCAATTTAATAAATGAGAGAACACAAACATTTGCTTAAATCACTATTTATCAATTTTAAACTCTCGTGTACATTAGGAAAAAATTTATATTATCATTCATTATTAGCTGTAATGTAAAAAATTCAAAACAGTTTCTTTGTGGGATGTAGAATGCTCACTCACGATCGAAAAAAGGAGGGGTCTTCGCTGTAACTCAAGGGGAGGGGGAAACCATCTTGAAAGTTGACGTTTCTCATATATTTGGATATATTAGTAATCAAGCAAGTAATAACATTTGGTGGTATAATCTCCGTCTGATTAAAGTTTATTTGCTAACATGAATTCACAAATTAAACGAATCTGTGAGTACATTTGCATATATTTTATAGAAAAAAATGCACAGATTGTTTTATCATGAATAACCAGGAGCACACTAAAAAAAACCAACGAAATTCTCGCCAATAATAACCAACAGCACACGAAAAACAGAAAAAAAAACGATTTGTCAGTAATAACATGCACCATGCGGAGAAAATCAACAAAATATTGTCAAGAATAAACATCAGTACATGTAGAATACCAATAAATTCTTGACATGAAAAAGGCTGAAGTGCACGGAGAAAATCATCAAATTGTTGTCAGGTAAAAAAAAGCAGAAGCACATAAAAAAACCAACAAAATTCTAACACAGTAAAGTTGAAGCACATGTAGAAATCTATCGAAATTTCACGTGAAAAAATAGGAGCACTTAGAAAAAACCACCAGGGAGAAGACGTCGTTTAAAAACATCATAAATTATCAACTTTTTAAAAAAAGTTCAAATTATTTCATGCTAGAACTCTCATGTCGCTTAAGCAAAGAGTTCACAAACTGGCTTGTGCCAGAACTCTCATGTTGCTTAAGCAAACAGTTCACAAGCTGACTTGTGCTAGAACTCTCATGTTGCTTAAGCAAAGAGTTCACAAGCTGACTTGTGCTAGAACTCTGTTTTTGCTTAAGCAAAGAGTTCACAAGCTAACTTGTGCTAGAACTCTGTTTTTGCTTAACATGAGAGTTCTAGCATGAAATAATTTGAACTTTTTTTAAAAAGTTGATAATTTATGATGTTTTTAAACGACGTCTTCTCCCTGGTGGTTTTTTCTAAGTGCTCCTATTTTTTCACGTGAAATTTCGATAGATTTTTACATGTGCTTCAACTTTACTGTGTTAGAATTTTGTTGGTTTTTTTATGTGCTTCTGCTTTTTTTTACCTGACAACAATTTGATGATTTTCTCCATGCACTTCAGCCTTTTTCATGTCAAGAATTTATTGGTATTCTACATGTACTGATGTTTATTCTTGACAATATTTTGTTGATTTTCTCCGCATGGTGCATGTTATTACTGACAAATCGTTTTTTTTTCTGTTTTTCGTGTGCTGTTGGTTATTATTGGCGAGAATTTCGTTGGTTTTTTTTAGTGTGCTCCTGGTTATTCATGATAAAACAATCTGTGCATTTTTTTCTATAAAATATATGCAAATGTACTCACAGATTCGTTTAATTTGTGAATTCATGTTAGCAAATAAACTTTAATCAGACGGAGATTATACCACCAAATGTTATTACTTGCTTGATTACTAATATATCCAAATATATGAGAAACGTCAACTTTCAAGATGGTTTCCCCCTCCCCTTGAGTTACAGCGAAGACCCCTCCTTTTTTCGATCGTGAGTGAGCATTCTACATCCCACAAAGAAACTGTTTTGAATTTTTTACATTACAGCTAATAATGAATGATAATATAAATTTTTTCCTAATGTACACGAGAGTTTAAAATTGATAAATAGTGATTTAAGCAAATGTTTGTGTTCTCTCATTTATTAAATTGAGAAAAATATGTAATCGAAGGAACATTAAGTATTTTGTTTGTAAATGATTTTTAGCCGACTTTTTTTGTTAATATATTTATTTACTTTGTCTCTCCCTAGATCATCTAAGCTTGACAAGGTTATATTAGTACAGCTTCATCGCTGGAAAAGAAATATATACTATTTTATGTGTAAAATCTTTTCTCTCTGTCAAGGAGGCGGCACGAGTCTAAGAACGAAGTGTGTGCCTTTTTTGTTTCTCTTCATGTGATGTATTACTGTGTTCCATAATTAAGGAATGAATGATCCTTTCTTTCTAAATCTAACATTCTGTGATAGCATTCGCAGAATTGTGATTGAAAGGGCTGTCAGTTGCGTGGTGATTTTTCGAGAAATATGCAGTGTTTTATATGATTCAATTATTTTGAAATGCATTATTTTAATGTGTTTCACTGTCCTATGTTTGCTGTTTCAGGAGGTCCACCTAGTCAGAGGTGAAACTGCATTAGTGAAAAGAGATAATTGCAATGCTTGCTAACGCTTCTAGTGCAGTTTCGTCTCTAAGCGTAGGGGGCTTGGACTGGCATGCAGTCATCTCGTAGTTCATATGTTAAGTATGAGATTTGTGTGGTATCCAGACATCAGACCTATGGTTTGGAAAAAATGAAGATAATTGTGTAATAAAATGTTCTCGCATGCAAGGACTTGCACATGAGGTTTCATCTCTAAAATTAACTTTGAAAAAATATTAATTTTTAGCTCCTTTTCATAAACAGATGTAAGTCTTGAGTGGTTTTCAAAATATTGTTTCCTTCTGAAGCCGTGCAGGGTGTATGTATGTATGTATGTGTGTGTGTGTGTAAATAACCAAGTGTCTGTATGTCATGTGCAATTTTTTCATAAACAAATTAGCATCTTTAGCGGTTATTTTAATAAATATTTCTAACCTGAAGCTGCGCACTTCGTATGTGCGGTCTCCTGGCATGTAAATAATGCCTTGTGTAATAACAATTTTTTGAGGGGTGTGGGGTGTATGTTTGCTTAGTTAAACTGTTGTTGTTTTTTGATGGATAAAAGTATTAATTCTGAGTCGTTGAAGGCAACAAGGGCGTTCCAGAGGTAATCCATCAGCCCAATCCTAGTAAAGACTCTAGTGTTGTCCGCTCGTTTTGCAGTATGGTTTCTGGTACCATACAATCTACACAAAATTTAAATATTATGTGTTTTAATATGTTGCCTTTGTAAAAATAAGTACATTATGTGGGCGAGTATGTATTTCATCTCAGTGCATGCATGCGTATGCATGTGTGTGTAAGTGTGTGCATGTGTGTGCATGTGTGTGGTAGGATGGTTAAGTCTAACATGTAAATAAAACCTGTATGAGATAATATAATTTTTAATTTCTAGATGCAGTAACAGCATCCTAGGATGAAATTTCTACCGTAAGGTTTAAGGGAAGCAAATTTTTTTGGTCTTGCAGAATTTTAGCATGATGGTGAAGCAGCATCATTGTATGAGGGGAAGAGAGGGAGATGTTTTATTTGACCAATGAAAAGAGAGCTTAAGGAAAGTCTCCTTAAATGGTTGTGAAACGGGTTGGTTCCTGGAACATCAGCAAAATGTGTCATACTATGGATGTTCAACTGATTGTTCGCAATGAAATGCTAAAAATTTTTAAACGAATGTTGGTCATAACTAATGTAGAATAAATTTTTAATGTTATAGCTTTGTAATGTGTTCTTACTTTTAATAAATGTATTAAACTTACCCTATTAATTTTTATTTCTTTCCTTACATATCTATAATGAATATTTAGCTGTATGTTCCTCGAACGCAGCTTGAGTGCTTCGTAATGACACTTTAACGAGTCTGTTGCCGTAGACCATGACTGCTACCTGAGCGCCTCATGGCGCCACAAAGTCGGGCGACTAATGGATCTGTTGTGACATGCACGGTCAAGTCTATTGTTCGGGTCCCCTCGGCACTGCGAGACGACATTCCTGAGTGATGAGTCACGATGCATGCAGTGCCTCGCGACCTAATCTCTAATCACCTAGGCTATTAGTGGTTTTACCCGAGAGTGGTTTCCTATGTTAAGTTATTACCTACATTTCTACCTCCAACCCCTCACAGACCTGCTACGACCTGCGCATGAGTCATGCTGGGTTTTTCCGAAGACAATGGTACTTCCCCTCCACATACTACATTCCTATTGGTAGGTTCGGTAAAAATACTATGTTCCTAATTGTTTTTTTTCCAAGAACAAGCAGGTCCGCGGCTATAAAAGGCCGGGATTAGCTGTCGGAGCTTCATTGTGTTCTTGGAGTTTGAGAGAGCTAGTTCGTGTGTGTTTCGCTGCTACCACGATTTCTACCACCAACGCTACTTCGTGTTCTACAACTCCACTTCATTATTTTCTGAGGTATGCTACATGTTTCGTTAACATTGAATGTTTCTCAGCTTTTTCGTAGGTTATCAGCTAGCTAGTTTTTTCTCTGTACACTTATGTGTGGGTAGCCAGGAATTGTTTAGCTTAAACTTTTAACAGTACTTTAAATATTGTAGCATTTTTGGGTTGTGCATTAGAGTAGTTTTGAGGTTATGTAATCAATCATTTTTAGTTAACATTGAATACTTTTTCAGCTTTAACTTTTATCAGTACTTTAAAAATTCTACCATTTTTAGGATTGTACATGAAGGAGCAGCTTTGAGATTATGTTTGTAACTTTTTCATTTAGTAACATTGCTAACACTTTAGGTTAGTAGCTTGAGGGCTAGAGTTTTGAGGTTATGTTTGCAACTTTTTTTATTTAGTAACATTGCTATCAGTTTAGGTTAGTAAGCTTGAGGGCTAGAGTTTTGAGGTTATGTTTGTTTTCATGTAACATCTAGCTACATTGTATTCTTAATTCTTCTTTTATAGTTCTCCGTACGTCGAGCTTCCTTCGCGTGTTCCGTACGTTGAGACCAGTCTACCGATTGTCGTGATGGCGTCTACCGTCCAGAAATGCCGTTTCTGCTCTGCTACATTCACGGCAGGCAACAACCGCTACCGGCACGAGCGTCAGTGTGCTGAGAACCAGCATCGTAACCACCAGCAGTGCCACCTATGTGGAAAGATGGTCGCACGCAGCGATAAGATGCAGCAGCACCTTGCATCATGTACTGGAGCTGTCGCCACGACATCAGGCACCCGGTGTAGCTTCTGCTACAAGGCCTTCGCCCGTGCTGATGTCGCCAGACTACATGAGAAGTCGGCTTGCGGTCTTAACCCAAACCGCATAGTGAATTCCTGCTTAAACTGCGCTAAGGAGTTCGCCAGGGCTGATAAGTTAAAAGCCCACATCAAGATATGCAAGGGGCCTGCTCCACCTCCGACAAAGAAGCAGAGGATGGTAGCAGTTAAGCCTGCAGTTACGCCCAAGCCTTCGACCAGCCGAACAAAGGTGGTGACTGGGACTGGTTTGGCCAATTTCCATGGCTTCATCATCGCTGAAGTAGGATTCAAGGGCAACTTGAAGACGTATGTGGCAGAAAACACGTCAAGTACTGCCAAGGATATCTGCTCGTATCTGAACTCCATCAAGGCAAAAATAATGAGCCAACTGGTAGAGGAGATAGAGGAGAACGGTCCACTCAAATTCAACATCGTGCTTGAGTGTGATTACGAAAAACCTGTGGATGTCAGCGAAGACAAGAGAGCATTCAAAACCATTAATGTGCCCCTCTACGCAGTTCATGAGGTGGAGGAAGCAGTAACTGAATCCATCTCTAAGATCTGCAAGGAGGAGGAAGACTACATGGGAAAAGGGTCCGGATGGACTTTGTCGGCCGTTAAGCGACTTCAACTTCGCATAAACAAGCTCGATCCACTCCGTGCCAGCTCCTACATCGAACTGCCTACCACCATCGAGTCAAGACATGCGGTGATAAATCCACAAAACCTCGAAGACCACATGTGTTTTAAGTGGTCTATTCTTGTGAAGTACGTGGAAGGAGAGCATCCAGAGCGTGTCAACCAGCGATACCATGACTTGGAAGAGAAATTCAACTTCACGAACATCGAGTTTCCTACTCCAATCAGACAAATACCGCTGTTCGAAAAACAGAACCCTGGAGTCTCCATCAACATCTACAGCATCGACGAGAATCTGAATGTTGTACCTGCACGAGTCGCTCCTGAAGAAAAAGAACATCATTTCGACCTTCTGCTCTTGGTCAATGACAATTCCTCCCATTTCACCTACATTAAAAATTTTTCTGCCCTTGTTCGGTCCCAAATAACTACACATCATGATGCTATTCATGTTTGCAAAAGATGCTTCAAGCATTATGATGATCGGGATAGGGTTAGCGGGCTCACTGGTCTTCAGTGTTTGGAAAAACACCGTGAGCTCTGCAAACAGCATGCTTCTGTTCGGATGGAGATGCCTCAGCTTGATGAAAATGGCCAGCCTCCTGTTCTGCAGTTCAAAAACTTCCACCATGCTGATAAGATGCCCATCGTGGTTTATTGCGACTTTGAAGCAATTCTGGAGAAAATCCATATGTGTCACCCGAATCCTGATGAAGCATACACGCTGCAGTACCAAAAGCATAAAGCATACAGCTACTGCATTTATGTGAAAGCAGATAATACAGTCATTCCAGCACACCTCACTTCAGCACTTCCATCAGAGCCTGAATTGTATCGCGGTTGTGACGCAGAAGATAAATTCATTTCTCGCATTGTGGAGATTGGTCATGATGTACAAAAAATATTTTTTACATCTGTTCCTATGACTCTGCTCACACATGCACAGAACACTGCTTTTCTGCAAGCAGGTGTGTGTTGCTACTGTGGAGGAAAGTTCGGAAGAACTGCAATGAAAGTTCGTGATCACAATCACTTTACCGGTGAATATCTGGGACCTGCATGTAATGACTGCAACCTTCTCAGGCGCAGACCAAAGAAGTTAATTGTGTTTTTCCACAACCTGGCGTACGACCAGAACTTCATTATCAGGAAGTTGGGGTACGACAGTAAAGACATCTTCATAATCCCGAATTCAGAGGAGAAGCTGATAACTTTTTCCAAGAAGTTGCATGATAAGTTCAGCATTCAGTTTGTCGATACGTTCCGTTTCATGAGTCGGGGTCTTGCTTCGCTCGCTGAGTTCTTGCCGGCAGACAGGTTTGTCAGTACTGCTGAGTTTTTCGCGCCTGATGAGTTGGAGTTGGTTACCCGCAAGGGTGTCTTCCCGTATGATTTTGTCGATTCTTTTGCTCGACTAGATGATACTAGTCTTCCACCTATCGGCGATTTCTACAATAGTCTGACTGATTCCATGATTTCAGAGATGGAGTACGCTCATGCAGTGAAAGTCTGGGATAAGTTTCAGTGTGCTACTTTGGGGGAGTACGCTGACTTGTACCTAAAGACGGATGTTCTGATTTTGGCGGACGTATTCGAGAATTTCCGTTCCATATGTTTGGAGACATATAGTTTAGATCCGTCTCACTATATTTCTTGTCCTGGATTCGCTTTCGATGCGATGCTTCGAACCACAGGTGTACAGCTAGAGCTTCTCACAGATTACGACATGTATATGTTTGTGGAGGCTGGTATTAGGGGAGGAGTAGCGCAAAGCATTAAACGTCATTGCGTAGCCAATAACTCCTACATACCTGAGACATATGATGCATCCAAGCCATCCACATTCCTGGAGTACATTGATGCAAATAATTTGTACGGGTGGGCGATGTCTCTGCCGCTTCCAATTCGGCATTTCCAATGGGCAGACACATCAATTGATGTCGTGTCTGTCCCAGATGATTCTCCTACAGGCTACATTATTGAGTGTGATGTGGAGTACCCTCCCGAGCTCCACGAAAGTCATAAAGACCTGCCATTTCTCCCCGTAAATCAGTGCCCGCCCGGCTCAAAGCAATCAAAGCTGATGACAACTCTTGAAAATAAAGAGCACTACATTGTCCACTACAAAAATCTACAGCAAGCAGTATCTCATGGGCTGAGAGTGACTAAGATACACCGAGTCCTACAGTTTGAGCAGTCGGCATGGTTGGAGCCCTATATTCGGCTGAATACCAACAAGCGGAAAGCAGCAGCCAACGAGTTCGAGAAGGAGTTCTTTAAGCTCGCTGTGAACTCGACATTTGGTAAACTGATGGAAAATAAAAGGCGGAGGCTCAAAATGGAGTTGGTGTGCTCCGAGAAGAGGTTCAAGAAGTTGGTGTGTCGTCCGTCCTTCAAGGACCGTACAATGTACGAACCGAATTTGTCTCTAGTCCACCTTAATCACGAGACCATCATTTTCGACAAGCCGATCTATGCCGGACTGGCCGTACTAGATCTTTCAAAGACTCTCATGTACGACTTCCACTACAATACCATGAAACCCCGTTACCATGACAATATTCACCTGATGTATATGGATACAGACAGTTTTGTGTATGAGATCCAGACAACAGACTTTTACTCAGACCTCAAAGCCGACCCTACACTGATGGCCAAATTCGACACCAGCTGCTACCCTTCCGACCACCCATGCTTCTCCCCCATCAACAAGAAAGTTGTCGGTAAATTCAAAGATGAATGTGGGGGAGAAGTGATGGAGGAGTTTGTAAGCCTACGGGCCAAACTCTACGCCTACAGGTGTGGTGGTAAGAGCGAGAAAAAGGCCAAGGGCATCCAGCGATGTGTGGTCAAAAAACACATAACATTCGACGACTACCTGGATGCCCTGCAAGACCACCGCACAATGAGGGCAGGCGTTAGAGCAATTCGCTCCCGTCAGCACATACTCTATACTGAGTACAGCAATAAGCTGGCCATAACGTGGGAGGACGACAAACGGCTGATCTGCGAAGATGGTATCCACACAGTCCCCCACGGATATGTATGAGGCGACGAATAATTTTTTTTTCCTGTAAATAGTTTTTGATTTAAATAGTTTGGCAGTTTGGTAGTTGTTTCCATTTGTTGTATAGTTTTTTTCTGTTTTTTGTTTTATAGTTTTCATTTTGTTGTACAGTTTGTGTTTTTGCTGAATAGTTTCCATTTTTGTTGTAAAGTTTAAGTTTTTTGATGTATAGTTTCTGTTTTGCTCCATTTTTGTTGTGTAAAATATGTTCTTAATTTAATAAATACAATTTTACCTACATATTGTTTATTATTTTTAATATAGAACCTATATCCCACGAGGTACTGATACTTATAAATATCTTACAGAATGGTGAAATGTAATTATACACAAACATTAAAATATCTGCTTCCATGCAGCTTTTAAACACGAGTACGCAAACACGGACTTGTTTAGGAATGTAATTATACACAGACATTAAAAATATCTGCTACCATGCAGCTTTTTAAATACGAGTACGCAAACAAGAGAAGAGAATATTACTTGTGAGTTAGAACTCTGAAAAATTTCTGGTCCGCTATGATGGGTTAATAAATGTTTTTTTTTTTAAATTATCATTACTTTAACTATCGCATCCACAAAGATAGTATCGATAACATATATTTTAGTTAAAACCTATAAATGATAAGACTTTAAGAAAAAATGGTGGTTACAACAGCAAAATGACTGTGGATTTTGTGGTTTTCGTCTATAAGGGTCATAATAATGCTGGTACGGGATAGGAAATCGACCTTACATACACTAACGTACTTTAGAAACCTACACCCGATGATAACATCCATCAGATGAAATCAAGATGGCGGTCTCCAATAAATAAGATGGCTGCCTCCGGCAGACAACGATGGTATATATTTTTTATTTTGATAGTAAATTTATTTTAAAGAATGCGGTGTAACGAAAAATTGTAACAGGGGTGAGTGGGGTGTTCGATAACGATATCATTGTAACATAGGAGTGGGGTGCTAGATGGTGTATACGTAATATAGAGGAATTGGGTGTTCGATGCGCAGGTATTTAATTAAAATTGTATTAAATAATATATTTTTAAATTTTATTTTAAAATTTTGATTATTTAATTTTTTATAAATTTTAATTTTTTTCCCATTAAAATCGGATAATACATAAAGATTTTCAAGATGGTGGACGAAACTCAAAATGGCGGAATGATCTAGAAAACAAAATGGCGGAATGTTCTAGAAAAACAAAATGGTCGTCGGGGTCAAAGGTCAAGGTCAAATACAAGATGGCCGCCGGAAGTGGCGTAATCCAAGATGGCCGCCGGAACTGACGTAATCCAAGATGACCGCCGCGGATCCCCGGATCCCCCACCCCACACCCCTGTCCCAGGATGAACCAAATACACCTACTTTCAATCGAACGATATATGTACCAACAAGAGATATTCCAGCAATTTCGATTGCTTTCCTAGCGCCGGATTTTAATCTTACTATTGTTGATTCAAGCAAATGACGCGCAGATGGTGGAAATGACATATTTCTGGAAAATTTGTGAAAATGGTTTTTTTACAATGTGGTTTGCACACTCAATTTTTATGACTTCCCTTCCGTAAGGAACTCGCTGCTTTATTCTAAAGTAAACACTGAATCTCCGTCACCAAAATAAGTATTTTAACAAGTGCTGCTCAACACTCCCGCAGAACCCTTCTACTATTATAGTTTGTTCCATTACAGTGCTTGGACCACTATAGTTTTTAAAGCAAAGATGTTCATTCACCTTTTTGTCTTTGAGTCTTGCAAATGGGCATGCGAAGCGATACTTTGTTTTCACTCCCAGGTACAAGAGTTGGTTTGTTTCGGCTCTGATAATGCAATTCTTCAAAAGAAAAAAAAGTTAACATGCACATTTTGACTGGATTTTGTAAGTACTGAAATATTTTATTTTATGAACAGACTATAGAGTAAGCATTGGTGTAAACAGGAAGATAACTCACCACTCCACTTGAATTGAAACTATGTCAGTCAGTCCTCTTATTCCAGCAGCCGCGCCGTCCCCTACGACACTAATATGTGGTATATTATTTTCTACGTTCCCTATGGCAATAGCTAGATTTTTTTTCCATTCTCTATCATTTTCTTGGAAAGTTGTCTTTGCCGAAACTAAATAAAAAAATCATCGTAGTAGTAGCGTTAAGAAAACTTATGCAAATCACATGTACACATATTTCACTACACAAACCTATCACATTATAGGGTTGTGCGAATAGTGTATTTTGGTGGTCGAAAATTTTGAATCGAACAGGAATTTTTTTTTAATTTATTGCGAATAATTTCAAGGTCAAAAATTATCTTACATTTTCACTTAGATAGATACATAACAATACAGAACACATGTAGTGAAAAAGTAATACTATATTAACTTTTGCAGACAAAGTAAAAATTGTACCATGTTTATTAACTATTGAATGCACATTTCTCAGATAGAAATATTAAAAAGTGCAGTGTTGTACTTTTTAAAATTAAAATCCAAATTCCATGACCGCAATGAATAACGGAGGGGTGGAGGGGAGTTGAGAATTTGTAAAATTTGAAGGAAGTAGGCTGGAAAATAACTTGTTGCACTCATGGGTGCCACGTGTTGAGATCCTCTTCAAGAGAACTATACTACCAGCCAGCTTGTGTTAGCTACCCAAGGTCGACGGCCCACTGTTGAGATTCAGCGCTTCGTTTCGTGTTGTCACTGGGCGTCCTCACACGTACATACCCACACCACTTGAGGCAGACATTCCTCCAGCTGCCCGAAAGTAGCGGCAATCTCCTGATAGTTCTGTAGATCTCTTTCCAGGAGTGTCACGTGAAGGCTGACATTTCACGAATGTGGTAGCACGGTCGTGGGCGGCGAGTGCTAAGAGATGGAGTTATCATCTTGTAACGCGTATATTTATAAATGTGTTTGTATGTAAATCTGTTTAGTTTCGCTATTTAAAACGTATTTATCTTAAAACGTTCATTGGTTACCAAAAATCAATCAGTAGGTAGAAACCAGAGTCTATAACTGTAACTGCCATTTTTACTTCCACGTATTATTATCATAACGAAAAAAGCAACCGTTTTTGCGGAGCGTCACAATACGACTGGGCACATAGCGGCGGTGAGGACTGCCGTACACACAGTGTGTGAGGTAACATTTCGTGAAATATACCTTGCATTATTTGAATGCTGATATTGTTCCTGTAGATGCTAGCTGCCAGACGAACGGTCACGTGTCACGGCTTGTTTTGGTATCAATTCAGGTCCTACATGTACTTGTAGGTTATCAGTTTTTTTCTCATAAGACAGCCATCTATTAAGGGAAATAAATAGTTAGATATAACAGTGTATTATTTTCGTGCTAGAGAAGGTTGAATACGGATTCAAGAGAAAAAAAAATGTTTTTATTAGGTTATATCGGGGATGGTCAAAACTAGTCCAAATGACAATAACGATGCTTTTACCTGGAATCGTGAAGTGTCGTATGATTAAGAGTCTACTGTATATCGGCAAATAAGCAATGACGACTATAATATCTTATGAAAAAAGGAGAAGTTTGGCTTCACCTGAGTAACAACCAGCAACTACAGATGTGCCTGTAAATATTAGCAATTTTAATCTTTGATATTCGACTTCCGAATGTGAATAGTTCATAAATAACTGCGCAACTATTCGTGTTTACGAATATCCGCACACCCCAATACATTTTCCATTTTTTGTGACTAATATTGGTATTCTAAAATTAAATAAAATACTCATTTTTAGGCAACTAATAAGATTTTCAAACTGTTGTCTCATTGCTATGTGGATTCATTCAATGTAGCTTCCTAAGTAAAAACAAAATAATGCCTGATAAAGGGATTTATCTTTAAGTTACATTCAGAAAGTCGTCTAAAAATTTACAATTATTATTCTTTCTCCTCCGAAGAACAGAAAAACTTAAAATGTTATGTAATAATACAATGGTATATGTACCTACCGGCTGCTTAATTTACTGAGCCTTTTATTTAATGTAAACCTTAGCATGCAAGTATGAAATCCATTATGAAACTTTTCGCACAGCGGATCTAAGCTGTTCCATAATATGTAAAATATATTTAACCTATCTAAGGTAAAAGTTTCAAGTTTCCACTTTTGGTTCACATTGTCTTGAACTCCAACAAAATGGTGGGGGGGGGGGGGGGAGGGGAGAGAGAGAGATCTCAGAGCTAGTGCACTGAGATTCTCAGGGTAGACGAATTAAGTAAAAATTATTGACGGAGTAACGAATGGTACTAAGAAATTAAGTTTGCCGCTGAATATGGGTTGAATTCCCCAACGTAGCCATGTTAATTTTTTAAGTCTTACACATAGGAACTGAAATAATAAATATTTGATTGTAAGGCACAATATTTTTTATAAGCAGCAATTAGTTTAAAAGTTGGCTAATTGTAACTAACAATTTGTCTTGGACAGTATAATACTCAAGTGAATGAAAACAATACAACCGAATTGAGAACCTCCTTTTTTTAAGTCGGTTGAAATTAACTTAAGCTGAGGATTTTTTGCCTAACTTATACTTACATAAAAATAAACGCATTTCTTGAATCAGGATAGTTTAGTTTGCAAAGCGTCACTTAATCACATTTCAAATTGAAAAAATTGGAAGTTCATGTAAAGCACATTATGGCACCAAATATTTTTTGCCCAAAAACACTTTACAGTAAATGGAAGAAATAATTAAAACTATAAAAAATTTGGGTTCACCTTCTCTTCAAACCTTTCGCTTTTCGCAGCACATCCATGCATCTCTGAATTGATAGCACTGTTCTTAGCTTTCTTCTCGTCGTTGACACAGTACTCCGCACCTTGCTGATTATTTACTGGCACGGAGGAGGTGGGGTCAGATTCCGTTAGCCGAGGATGGGTCCGAAGTGATGGCAACACGGCAGCCGGCTGCACGCTCCCGCGCGCAAGACAGGCGCAAGTGAACCTACTCGCGGCCAGAAAAAATAGCTGAAAATGCAAAATACGAAATATTTCTTGTTCTAATAAATTTAGCAGTATGCCACCGCTTACTTTTTTATTCTTTACTTTAAAAGGAAAAATGTTGCAGACTCTAAATATTTGTATATCTTACAGCCTGTTTTTTAGACCACTTTTTCGGTTTTCCTTAATTTTAAAAACGTAAAATAAAATACTTATCAATATTTTTTCTACAATATTAATCTGACAGATGATTTCTGTTGTAAAACTGCAGCAAACAAGCCAAGTACGAAATTCTTATCTGAAAAATTGTAGAAGATGTAGAAAACACTTTTTAACCTACAATTCCCTATCAAGTCGCCGAACCAGGGACGGCCTTAACAAGCGGTGTGCCGGAGACCTGATTAGCAGTCTGGAAGAGGTTATGCCGGCACCTTCTCGTACAACTGCACTTTCTGTTGAAACTAAAGTAATTGTTAGCACCTTATAAAAACCAAAGAAGCCCTATTGTTATCTTTATGTGCTTGCTTATGTGTAGTTTCGGTGACAAAACAAATGGTTCGTTAGCTGTCAGAGTGCAATGTTATGCAGAAGGCAGTTAGGCCTGTAGTACATTTTTAATATAATTATTGACTGAAGTCAAACACTAAAGCACCATTAACACAGAATGGCAGTTTATCCCTCCTTGGAGCATACCTGAATTAAGTTACCAGTTACAATAAATAGCTAATCAAAGATAAACATAGTAAACCCCCTGTTTAAGCATTATACAGGTTTAAATAGGTAGGCCTATTTCAGTATGTTAAAATGCTTGGTTTGTTCCTGTGACAGTGGTAATAGCCTGGCATATTTAGTTCCAAGTGAACGTCTATGTCTTGTGTGTATCCACATTAAAATTAGCCTATGTAGCCTGCTCCCTAACGCCAAACTGAACATTAATGGTTAGGCCCACATGTTCATTACAATACTGTAAACACAACACTAGTTAAGGCTACTTAGTCTTAATTTTGGTAAATATGTAGAGTAGCGGTATTTGCGAAAAACAAAATGCTAAAAATCCGAAAATACTTTTATTATATGCTCTTTAACTTCTTCTTTTCAATAAACCCGGCGGAGATAAGAAATTCCAAATACTGTAGGAGATATCGAATTTTTTAATATTCATATTTGGGCGATATTTGTTAAAAAAAAAAATTAATTCCGAAAATACTTTTATTCTGTGCTCTTTAACTTCCTCTTTTCATTAAACCTGGCGGAGATAAGAAATTCCAAATAATTTAGGAGATATCGAATTTTTTAATATTCATATTTGGGCGATATTTGTTTAAAAAAATTAAATTCCGAAAATACTTTTATTCTGTGCTCTTTAACTTCCTCTTTTCATTAAACACGGCGGAGATAAGAAATTCCAAATACTTTAGGAGATATCGAATTTTTAATTTTCATCACAATACATGTGCTTTCATGCGGCGTTCACTTTTGTTGCTTGTTTACGAGTATGAATTTTTTTTTTCGCGACGTACGTGAACGACTACATCATTTTCTACTAATGGCAAAGGAATTGTACCCGCCTCTAACTTAGGCGAGTTTTTAACGTTTCAAATTTTAATGTTTTATTTGTTACTTTGATATTGTTGCGCAAGTAATAAGTAAAAAAAAAAAATTACGTGAGTTCCTACTGTTCAGCCTTTGTCCTGGTTTGTTAGGTCAGGTCAGCTACATTATAAATACTTTAAAACTGAACAACCATTAAAATTAATTCATATTATTTTTAATGTCAGTTTAGTTTGAAAGTATTTATAATGTAACTGACCTGACCTAATCGACCATTTTAATTAATTAGGCACTCACGAACACACGGCAAAATAAAAAAAAAATGTTTTGATAAAGAGTTTGTCTTCTTCCTACCAAACACGACAACAAACGAAACGGCGATCGTTGATTGGCCAGTTGGAACACGAGCAGAGTAGCCATCCTGACAAATTCACAGTTCTCTCCGAATTCCCACAATCCACTCGACTTCTCCGTCTCGAAGACTTTTGTGTAAGTCGCATGCGACAAGTAGCACCTCGAGCATAGCAAATGTCGAACACACCAAGTCGTATGCGAGTTCATCACTCTACTCGACTCGAATGGTCTATGAAGTCGAACGATTTCGAGCATCAGGGCCCAGGAGAGAGGAGAAACACACCCTTCCCGTATTAAGACCCTGACTCGAATGACCGCTGTTTTTTTTTTTTTTCCTAGCCTAAGTTAATTCTAAGTGTGTAGGGGAGGGTCCAGGTTAGGGGAGGACCTAAGTGTGTCTCAGGCCGAAGCCTATACACTCTACCATGCGGGTTTTTAACCATGCAGGACAAGGGCGCGTGCATCGTGTGCTTATTGGGGTTTACTGGCCAGCCATGGCTGCAATTGGCGCCATGACTGACGCCCCATTGGTCGCCTAGCTTAAAGCTAGCTAATGTGACCCAGGTAAAACCTGCATAGACACAGGGAAAACCCTGGGCCGGTTCATGCGGGGATCAAATAACATGCATTAAGCAAGCAGGTAACTACTGGACAAGAGGAAGAAGGGTCCAGGTAAGAAGAGTTGGAGGGGCTGAAAAATCAACCTTGGTGGAGTTGGGTGCTTGGGCCTTACGGCCCGCATTTAAGTTGGGAGCTCCTGGGTTATTATTAGCCAGGGGCGCATGCGCCCCCAGGGGCGGGCGACTTCACGTCAGCCCAGCCACAGCTGCCCAGGCAGCCACAGTTAAGACAGAAGTGGGCAGACGAGCCAGTAAACCGGCTCGAACTGCTGGCTCTCGGAGCGAAAGGCAGCCTGACGTTGCGCCATCTTCATCTTCCTTCTTCAGGTCAACAGCAGTACTTTTCAAGCCAGGGTGGGGGGAGGGAACCAACCTCGCCACCCAAAATCCCCGAGACGGTTTAAGGTCGCGCCGCTCGAGGCTACTGCTGCCACACCTACAGCAGCCCCAGCTGAAGGTTCCTTATGTCTTCCTTCAGAGTTCCGATGCATTTCAATTCCGTTGCGCGCGCAGCAGTTCACAGCTCCGCAAGTTCCAGCCCGCAGTTCGTCTACACTTCGCATTTTTGCAGCACATCGAGCTCCCCTGCGGTGCCTTCGCCGACGAAGCTGCTTCCTGCCACGCGCCGAGCTGCATTCAGGCTACCTTTCACCCCGACAGCCGTGATAACGACTCCACAGGCCGGCCATTGGTCCGCGGACTGCTATTGGTTATTCACAGCCACCCCAGCGAGATTGCAACTCTCGGGCTGGGCTCCCGTATCCGCCACCCGTGGGACGCGGTCGGTAGCAGTTGGCGCTGCTAGGCCGCCCCCAGCACGCACACAAAACCCACACGCACTGCCAGCCTTCGGTTACCCAATAGGTCGCAGGGAACTCCCAGCCAACAGCCCGCGAGAGAGATGCGCACGCCCCGAGAGACGACCACCGACGACCGCTGTTCCCAGCTACGCAGACACTTATACCGACCGGGCGGAGTGGTCGGGTAGTTGATTTCGATGGTGTTATTCACATTCTTGCCAAAACATAAATATTTGTTAGAGTAGTGATTTTTAGCCACTGAACCGCGCCTTTCGGTCCTCGGTTCTGTTTCCGGCGAAAGTAAACCAGTAATTTATTAATGTATATAAAAAATTCTCAATAAAAAGTAGGTAATAATAATGATTTACACCACACCCGTCGTTTTGAATTATGTCACCACTGTATCAATTATCGTTATGGACGCCATCTTGAAAATCTTTATTTACAATCCGCTTTTTAATGAACAAAAGTTCAAAATTCATCAAAAAATTAACTTTTCAGAATACTGATTGATTAGATCGATTCCCACCCTTATTCGATCCCTGGACGATGCAAAACATCTTAATTTTATGTAAAAATATCAATTTCTATAAATAATGATCAAAGTCCTAAAAGAAGCATAGTTTCCATATCAACCATCATCCTATAAGCCATTACGACCTCCATCTTGGATATTTGTATTTATTGACCTACATATTCGGGGAAAATTCCATAATACACCGAAAAAATCACACATTACTTTACATATTGAATCGATAATATACTTGGTTCGATCTATGGACGAAGCTAAAAAAGAATTTAATTTAAATACCAGAAAAGTGTCAGGTTCGAGAAATAAAACACCGCGTTCTTTTACAAACGTAATATTTATTACATAATTTCTATTCTACTACACTGTAGTAGACCTTTTTTTGATCAGGGACCACTTTAATTTTATTATTATTAGCAGGGACCACAAGGTTAAAAAATAATTTGTATCAATCTAAAAATAAACTTTAAGACTAATCGTTCAATGTTAATCGAAACGTTTAACGTAAGCAATTTTAAAACCAAAATAAACACTAATTAACAGTGTTATGATTTAAAACATATTTTTAGTACACAATTCAGTTTGCATCAATGAGATTTTTGAGCTTGCATCTTCTGTACAAGATCTTGAATTCTTAGGGGTAATATTTTTGCTCAAAGCTACACGCATATCATCATTTACTTTCAGTCGATTCCTGGATTTGTTTTTAATGATCAGTAATAAAGAAAATCCTTGTTCGCATAAATAACTTGTTGAGAAAACCATAAGATAACGCAAAGCGAGTTCTCGAATTTTAGTATATGAAATTGCTTTCTTACACCAAAACGTCTCCAAAGAATCAGATTCAAAAGCGTCCTTACAGTTCATGTCATTTTGTAATTCAATAAGTTCTTCTTGGATTTCTTCTGCAACTTCTCTAGCGTTAGTGCCAAAAGGGTTGGGTATCAGTTTTTGGTCCATATTAGCTTCTGTATTGTTATATTCTGGGAAGTAACGGTTGAATTCATCAACGAACATTTGAAAATGACATTTGCTGTTTTTTTGTATGCTTTCCCTAAACATGACATACTTTATGTCGTCAAGGAGTGCCTTTAATGTTGCAAACGCACTATACTTGCCCTCGCCAACTTGACTAATCCATAACTTAAGTTTGCAAATAAAAGCACGAAGTTTATCTTGAAAATTAAAAATATTTGCAACACCTTCTAATTGTCTGTTTCCTGAACCTTGCATTTGCAAGTTCAACTTGTTTAAGTTTGTAAAAATATCTACAAGATATGCCAAATGAATCTGGGATGTCAAATCAGAAAACTGTACTAGTAAGTCTTCCATTTTTTTCTCACCTAGAAACAACTCAATCTCTCCTCTCAGCTCGTATAATCTTTCCAGCATATTGCCTTTCGACAACCAACAAACCTCTGTGTGAAAGAGGAGGTTCTCATGGTTGGAGTCCATTTCAGTGCACAGTTTTTTAAAAAGGCGTGAATTTAAGGCACTGCTTTTAATGACAGTTACTACTTTTATGGCCAATTTCATTGTGTCATTAAGGCATTTAGGAAGAGTCTTGGAATCTAACGCCTGGCGATGAAGGATACAATGTGATGTTAATTTGGACGGATTACTCTGTTTGATTAACGTTGCTAGACCGGAATGTGATCCTAACATCGCAGGAGCACCATCCGTACTGAAGCCGACTAGCTTTTCCCACATAATGCCATATTTCTGGTAATATCCAGTTATTATATTCATGACGTCGATACCTCTTGATGTCATTTCCAGTTCCTGAGAAAACAACAGTTCTTCTTTGATTATGTTGTCGTCGTCTAAAAAGCGGACAATAACGAGTAACTGAGTACAATTAGAAATGTCAGTGGATTCATCGCACTGCAAAGCGAAGAATGGCGACATTTTAATTCTTGAAACAAGTTGCTCCTCGATATAATTTTACATGAGTTCAATTCTAGCTTTCACCATGTTGTTCGACAAAGGTACTTATATCTTGTAATTTTTTTTTTGCTTCTAACCCTAAAACTTCTTCGACGGCTTTGATCAAACAAGGTTTCACAAGAGTTTCTCCTATTGTGTGAGGCTTTGTTGATTGTGCTATTAATTTCGATATCTCAAACGATGCTACTAATGTTTTTTCAGATGATGCATATCTTGTACCACTAGGCCCGAGTTTCATTTTTTTTTAATTCTCCAATTTTCCTGAAAGAACTCTGGTGGTCGGTCAGAAAAATTTGGATGAATCGTTTCTAGGTGAAGTTTTAATTTCGCTGGCTTCAAGGCTTCGTTCGCGAGAACAGTTGTGCATAAAACACATTGTGGTTTTATTTCTCCATTGCTTTTTATCGAAGTAAATCCAAATTTAATGTAACTATTATCATATTTTCTCTTAGGCTGCATTTTCTGAAAACAATACCAAAATGAAATAGAATGTACACTGTTATGGTTATATTATGTTTTATGCCAAGTAAAAGAATAAAAATAATTTAGCTAAATTTTTTCATAATTCATAAAATAAATCATTCAATAAATAAATATAAACTGGCTTCCAAAAAATTCTAACCTCGCTATTATTATTTTTTTTTACAAATTTAAATATTTACTACACAATTTAAAAAATAATGTTGTCTAATTGTTAAAAACAAGGGTCGTGGTAGGTACTTTAAATTTCCCTTAACCTTCTTGGTGACAGCCTCAAATTGTCTAATTATATGACAGTTATACTAAAAGTGCCAAGTCATGTTTAAATGAATTACATATCTGGAGTTAAATATTAATTAATTTTTTACCTTTAATAACTTTTTACCTTTAGTTACTTTTTTACCTTTAATAACTTTTTTACCTTTAAGTATGGAAGTATAAATTTTTACATCTTATAAATACATTATTCTTTGTCATTTTTTAAGATTAAATAAAACATATAATGCATTATTTATTTATTTTATTTTAAAGTTCTCGTGAAAAAGTTATATTATTTTTAATGGATTGGCGTGCGAATAGGGCATGGTTATCAAAGTAATATTCTTGGCACTAAGAATTTCGTGGGAAAATATAATCACTACAACTATAACAAAAATGATTTTCAACGCACAATAAACAAAAATAAAGAATAACTGGCAATTTATAATATCCACGAAACTGCTTATTATTTTTTGATAAAGCAACTTAATAATTTCTTTGCCAGAAATATATAATTTTTGTAAATATGACGTCCCTCGGCTTGAGGCCCCCGGTTCCCTGCTTGCGTGACTGTCCAGTTGTGCCCGTACTGCTCTCGTCGGTGGGGCGTGGGTCCAGGCCAACGTGGCCGGGACCGGGAACTGCGGGACCTGGAGGGAGGAGCTAGGTGGAGAGGAATAGTGGTAAACTGTTCCAAGAACAATTCGTTATTGACGATTTCACGAGCCTCTTTTATTGACGTTTTATAGCCTGCCGCAGCCTGGCGGAACCGTCGCGGAACAAGCGCCCTTCCCGCGGCGACCCGGACTCCCGTAAAACCGTACTGCCCGTTAAGACGTCCTGACACGGATTGGGAGTTTTTATACGTAATACTGACCCCGTTTAAGGTTACACCGTGAAGAAGCGCAGTACGTGCGCGTCCCGTTACGTAACGTTTCGTAAGACGATGGAAGTTCTGAGTCCTGTAATTGCACGTCCGCGTTCTAGAACTCTCGGCTGGTAACGTCACTCGACGACTCGTAAATTCAGTAACGCGGCGAATGACTCGCGGAGGCAGCTTGACTGCCGCGACAACCCGTGAACTGAAAACGAAAGACTGGCCACGAGCTCCGGGTACGCGCTTCGCGAGCAGCGCGGAGCGGCGTACACCACTGTCCTCGTTCGAGCCCTGAACACGACTGACTCTCCCCTCTCCCCGCCCGCCAGCGGGCCGGCACCCGCGGGCTGCGGGGAGGGGAGGGGAAATCGGCCGGCGTGGGAGAGGTCCCGCCCCGCGGCGCGCCAGGCTGCAATTACATACTAGCACACTTGAGGAAACACAGAATATTTACACAGCTAAACGAAACATTAATCAACAACAAGTTTACAGAATTAATAAATTACGATTACAATATTTCCATACTCGTTGAGGCCCGTGACCATTTGGGAAAATATACAAAAACACAGAATTATCTCTTGCACAAGAAGGCTCATTGGCCCGCTAGGGTGCACGCGGGTGCGTCCCTGGCCGTCGCACTTCACTGGGGAGAAACACACTCCCTCAGGCCCACGTCGGTGGCCAGGTACGGCCTCTGCACCTGGGAGGGTACGACGACTGTCGTCAAATATTTGCAAAATAAATTTTTATAAGCAGGAACACACATTCTTATGCAGAAAATAATTAACACTTACAATTTACAAAAGAATGAAAAGATAATTTTTTTAAAAATAAAAGTTGAATTTCTCACAACGGAAAGTTAAATTCAAAACGAAGAAATGCGCACAAACGCAGTAGCAATCTGTTTCACATGCTGTTCGAAAACAGCATGAGAACCCTGCTTTCTATCAGGGAAGGAAGACAGAAGCGTGACAGCTCTGCTCTCTATTTTGAGAAAAAGCAATTCAATAGTAGGGCCAGTCAAACCGACAACGGTAGAGTGCGCTGCAAGTGTCGTAAATGCGTCTTTGAAAGAAAGAAATATTCGTACGACAGAGAAAAGGCGATTTATCCTACTTTGGCATTAAAAGAGTTAACGGTGTTTTTATTTCGTTATGAAAAACCTAAAACAGCATAATAACAATTCAACAATTTTATGATAGCATATTTATAAGAATTGTTATGGCTGGCTCCACTTTTTAATTTGGGAGGCCAGTGTTCTTTAACTATCTTAATTTTTAATTTCATATCGCTTTATTTTATTTATAAGTAATTAGGTTTTCAACTAATTGTACCTAACTGTTGTGAACATTTGTAATACACAAACACAAGAATAATACGTAAACTAACGTCCACATTCTGTTTTGTAATAGCATGTTTTTATTAAAAAAGTTTAACAGAGAAAAATGCGTAGCCTACATACCCTGTTCATATTTTATCAAAATATCCATAAGAATATCGAGGAGTTACAGATGTTGACCCACTAAACAGCTAAACAGAATCACTAACACAACACTGCTGAGCAAAACAAAAGAAAACGAACGATTGACTGACCGGCTTGCGCCATAATGTTTAGTCAGTTGCTTGCCCTTCCCCCGTTCGCCAGCGCGTCGCGCTCTCTTTTGTTCACCGACGCGCGTTCATTCAAAGTTTGAAATCTTTCACGGACCATATTTTATCTCTCACGGACCATCGATGGTCCGCGGACCACTGTTTGGGAACCAGTAACTAGACAGAGACCAACGAGAACCTTTTTAGACATAGACCTCCTCTTCTTGACAGAGTTTCTGGATACCTTGTTTAACAGTTTGCTTCACATCGTTAGAACTGTAAATTACTGCAGCCGATGTCTTGAATGCACACTTATTCACTTTGTCATCGAACGGATATGGCTTTCCATATATACAGTCCAACCACAAGTTATATTTCAAAGGTTCGTTTGTTGCTATGTCATCAGTAAGCTGATTATGTTCTGTCTGATATCGTCAAGACAATTACAAATGTCTTTCGACTCACTAAGCGTATTTACATAATAGTAGTCTTTCAATGTTCCACGAAATGCAGACTGCGCCAGGTAGAAGCCATTATCATTCACCTGTAATGCACCGAACACGGCCATAGCAATCGGTTGCTGCACATCTGTTTTTTTTGCTTGTACGCTTTCGAGTCTCCAATCTAAAGTGAGGGATCGAAATTTCTGTAGGTAGTTCAGCAGTAGGCGCACGGACTTCACCTTTACAGTTTTTTCACATGTCGACACAAATTATCAGTTCGCGTAATCCATTCATGACCAGGGCCGGATTTAAGATGTGGGTGGCCCGGGGCCCACTTGGGTGGGAGGCTCATTGATTCAAGGTGTTGCAATATGTAATGAAAAATCACCAAATGAAACGAACACAAGTTTGTTTACCAAATTTATTCACGCAAATAATTCAGTTAGAATTATTTGATTTTTTTCCATTAAAAAGTATAGTATAACATAACTTATAAATAACACATAAATATATTACAAATCAGCAAATGAATAGCATTATAAAACCATTACAATCCAGGCTTTTTCCTTGATTTTCGTGCTGCAAAATCGCTTATGATGTCACCAAAGTCCAATTCACGCAGTATATCTGACTCGATGCTCATGATAGCCAAATTTACAAGTCGTTCCTGCTTCATGGATGTCCTTAATCGGTTTTCAATTGATTTTAGTTTTGAGAAGGAGCGCTTACCACTGTAGTTTGTTACCATCAAAATTAGATATATCCTTAAAGCTATCTCAATGTTTGGGAAAGTGTCCTGTACACCCTTTTTCATGATAAGCTTGTACATGAAAAGTTCAGTGCTGATATCGTTTGGCTCTTCGTCAGTGAATATATTGGCAAATGTTACAAACTGACACAGTTCATCAATAAATGTAATGTCCAAGTCATCTGAATAATACCTGACGATCTGCTCTGCTGAAAGACAGTTCTTTCATATGGCTATAAAAGCTAAATTGGCTTGCTATATATTTATATGCCTGAAGACGTTGGTCAACAGAAGTGATAAACTGATCAATAACAGGCAAGAAAGTTTCTGTTCTGTATTTTTCAGAAGGGCTGAGTTGTACTTCTTCCATATGGCCATAATTCAATGGGTTAAGATGCACATTTTGGCGCTTATGTCGAGTTTTCATCTGAACATACTCTGTTGAACCAGATAGCTCTACGCCTTGCTTCTCATAAATTTCGAAGGAGTCACGCTTTGATGCGACATAGTTTTTCAAGCTGGTCAGTGATGCCACAGCTGTATTTAGATCGAGTTTTGCTTGTTGTAGATTTTTACTAGTAGCATCTGTTCTTTGCAGGATATCATTCCAGAAGGTGGTGTAAATACCAATTTCAAGCTGATTCATCTGTGTTAACAGTCCTCCTGCTTCACACCGTACACAGCCTTTTTCTTCTAAGTCATCCGCAATCTGTTTAAGTACATTTTTAATCTGCTGATAGTCAAGCTTAAGTGCCTTAGTTGCGTCAGCTCTGCAGGACCAACGTATTGTTGTGACATGTTTGAGCGTCAATGCTGAGTCATTATTTTTCAAAGCCTCAGTCAGAAGCTGATGCCGATGCGTTGAAACTGTGAAGAAGACGAACAGCTTTTCAAGGAAGTAGAAAATTTTTATAGCACTCAAGCAGCTTTCTACAGCATTTTTAGCAACCAGATTTAGAGAATGTGCCATACAAGGAATCCAGGATGCAAGATTGTTCTTTTCTCTCACTTTGGCTTGTAAACCATTGTACTTTCCACTCATTGCAGAGGCATTGTCATAACTTTGTCCACGGCAGTTTCCCAGGTCTAGGTCATGTCTCTTCAAAAATTTCACTAAGCCATTGAACATGTCTTGAGCACCATGGCCTTTGTTTGCCATGAATGTTACAAAGCGTTCCACGGGGCCATCTTTCTCCATATACCTCAATACAAGGGTTAGTTGGTCAATGTGGGCTGCATCGGGTGTGGAGTCCAAAGAGATGGAGTAATATTTTGATTTCTTAACTCTGGAAATAATTTCTCGGAGGACTTGTTCACCCATTACACTGATAAGTTCTTCCATTATTGTAGATGACAGGTAGTTTGTGTGACCCTTGCCGCAATTGGCTTGAGTTTCTATATGCTGTGCAAGAAAGTCGTCTTACTGGGCGATGAGTTCAAGTATACCCAGAAAGTTTCCATTTCTAGGTGATCCCACCAACACTTTATCTCTTCTAAATGCTAAGCCACGCTCGGCAATAAACTGAATAACATTTACTACTCGTTTCAACACTGATCTCCAATAATGCTCTAGACATTCGACCTGTTGGGTCAGCTCCGTATCAATTCGCCCAATTGCTTTTAACCTCAAATTAAAGCAATAGTAGCCTTCACATGTTCCGTTGACCGCTCATGACTTTGTATACATTCTTGTGAATGTTTCCAATCACAGAATCCATTAGACGAAAGCTGAGAAGACTCAGGTGCTGTAAGTGTAGTTAAGCACATCAATCTGCACGTGAAGCAGTAAACACGTCCATTAGAAGGAGCGAAGCATAACCAATTCCTCGTTATGACTTCTCCATTATGATTTTGACGACGAAAAAGCCCAAGTGTGCATATTCTTGGAATATTGCGGTCCTTTCTAGGTTGCTGAACCGAGTGTGCAATGAACAAACTTTCATCACAGTGCTGGATTGTTGACACACCCCTTTTCATCTAGTAATCCCGCATCTGTTCCGAAATCATGGATGGCCAAAGTCCAATGTCATTGCCCTCTGGTGGGCCCTCAGATTCTACATAAGATGTGCCACTATCAGCCTCCTTTTCTATGTGTTCTTCAGTTGGACCAGTTACTACTTCTGCCTTTTCTTCGCCGAGATCTACAACCATTTCCACTGAAGCATTGTCAGGTTGATCACGTTCTGGAAAATCTTCACTCCTTTCCGACACATGTCTTGATTGGACAGTGAAGAACTGGTCCAATTTTATTATCTTTGCCACCTCATCTGCTGATTTCATTGTTGCTTCTTTTGCCTTACGTCTTTTAGAAGCACCAGACTCCCAAATTCTTGTGCGATGTCTGTGTCTATATACTTCACGATTGTCCATGCTAGTAACCTGAAAATAACAAAAGAAATAAAAAATGCAAAGTACACTAATACTTGCATAATTTAAATATGTTTAAACTGTTAAATTACATAAATGATATTTTGAATAAAATAAACGTTAACAAAAATTCTAGCAAGTAATTACATAACTACTTTGATTTTTATTTATTATCAGACAAAACATAACATTTATCCATCTTCCAATCAAATAATACATTTTTAACTGTTTAAATATATTTAACGTATGTAAATAAGAGTTTAATTTTGCGAGAAATAAAAAATTAAAATCTAACCAGAAAGGGATCTAGCAGGTTTCGAACCCGAGCTCACAAGTTGCCTGCTCATGATTTTATCCATTACACTACACCAGAGACTTCTCAATAATAAAAAAAATGTGATATATAGTTTTAGTAAATTAAAACTTTAACTGACAATTGCAGCAAAGTTACAATTTATTGCTAAGCATTAAACCCTAAAAATCTTCCAAATAAATTAAAAACTCAAAACTTTACCCAATGTTTAAAACGAAACAGAGTTTTAAAAAATATATCCACTTTTACATGAAACTCCCATATAACACAATGTTAATGATGGGTTCAACTACTAGTAGTGCCGTTAGTTCGCAGGCCTCCGCAAGCTTCACTAAGCCTATTTAGAATGAAGGTAAGTTGCCAGACCTATCTATATGACCGTAGTCCTGACCAAATAGGCAGGGCAATGATGGATATTGCATCATATTAAGATTGAGATTTCCCTCCAAGTCTTTTGAGGTTAGGTTTACACTGAAAGCACTGTTAGCATGCAATCATTGTTCATTTTAATTAGAATAATAAAACAGTTTTTCACTTACCAAGATGTATCATAAGTCAAAGACTATTGATAAACATTACATGGAAAAATAGGAATTAACTTTAATCAAGTAAACTACACATAACTGAGATCGCACTTGTCATTGGGACTCATAATAACACTACTCTCTAGAAGACAAAGACTAGTTCTGTACTGACATTGTGATTGTGCTGCCACCTATGAACAAGTTAGAAAATGAAACCTACTTGCTAGGATAATGATCATATTCCTGGTCACCGGTAATAATAAATCATTTTTATTATTTTTACATATTGCAATTTGTATTTTTCAAGTAAAATAAACATACTAAACATATTATTGTGAATAATTATAACTGGTGTAAATTAGTAAATTATCAGCCATTTTAACTAAATGTAATGTGCATCACTACGTTTTTGGAAGAACTAGCCAGTGCAATAACGTTACATGATTTTTAATAATTTTAACTAATTTAGAATATAAAGTTTGGTTATTACATTACTTATCAAGCTAGAGATGTCTTGTTAAATGTTCCCTATAATTGTAAACAGTTCACAGCAAAAATACATTTATTTTTCCTGTTTTGTGATAATCACCCCTATATTGGTGGGAGGCCCACTCTTGGTGGGTGGCCCAGGGCCCGGGCCCCTTGGCCCCCCCCCTTAATCCGGCCCTGTTCATGACACTCATCACAGCGAAACTTCATGCGAGAAGGATTCTTCGTACATTTACTCCTCTCATGTCTCCGTACATCATGAGAAAACGCGAACGACATATCACAGTAGCTGCAAGGATACCGGGGCGATGAAGACGAGCCTTTCAGACCCGATCCAGATACAGACGTTGCTGCAGTTGCACCATCTCCAGGCATACTCTTATGAACATCAATGCATCGTTGTTGTATAGAAACCTTTGCTTTCTGCCGAACAGCAGGTCCTTTGCATATCTTCATGTGCGTCTTCATAATATCTTGTCTTGCAATTTGCTTGTGACATTTCTCACAGCCAAACATTTTGCGAGGAGGGTTCTTAACACATTCTCTCTTCTCGTGTCGACGAGCATTGCTGTTGTTTCAGAAAATCTTGTCGCAGTAACAGCACCGATGTTCGTTAGTTGTTGACGAATCACCACCCATTGAAGTCTCCATCGATGGCGGACCAGCGTTAGCCGAGTTTTCCTGTGCAGCCAGCACTACAGGAATTAAAGTCTCTTCTGATGGTGGTACCACGACTGTTGAAGTCTCCTCCAATGTTGACATCGTCGTTGCCAACGGGATCTGCTCCGTCTCCGTCGCCGCTGACGTTAGGGTTATCGTAGACGATGGTACAACCTCCATCGAGTTCGATGTTAAGGATGGTAAAGATGACATCGAGTTCACAAGAACAGGTAATTACGCGAATTATGCACCAGAAGAAACAAACTAGGTGATCCTTACACCATCGACGTCAGTAACAAACTGAGCGACCTGCTGTCTACGACTCACTTATATACATGCACCGGATGGAATAATACGCTAGTCAAATCAAGAACAATTTACTATAATACTAGAGTCAAAACAACATTAAAAATAGAAGCCCATTCAACGAAAAATGCAGCACATTTTTGACGCACGATCAAAAAAAGGCAGCACATTTCGGAAGCATAATCAAAAAGGCAACAAATTTTTAAGCTCCATCAACAAAAAGGCAGCACATTTTGGAAGAACCATCAACAAAAAGGCAGCACATATTGGAAGAACCATCAACAAAAAGGCAGCACATTTGGAAGCACAATTAAAAAGGCAGGACATTTGAAAGCACAATCATAAAAAAGGATGCACATTTTGGACGCACTGTCAATCAAATGGAAGCACATTCTACTAAACGAAAGCTCATTTAACGAAAAAGAGGTACATTCTCACGTACATTCAACTCGGTAGGATGCGATCGTCAATGTTAAGTTAGGATATAATGTCTCCATCAGTCTATGAATCCATCAGTTTTTAGTTCCATATGTCATTGGCTCCAATAGTCATTGGCTCCATCAGTCATTGGCTCCATCAGTCATTGACTCCATCAGCTCCAACCACTCCAAATGCTCAAAAGCTCCAACAGCTCCAAATGCTATATCAGCTCCAAATGCTCCAAATGCTCAAAAGCTCCAACAGCTCCAAATGCTCCTACAGCTCTAATTACTCCATCAGCTCCAAATGCTCCAAATGCTCCAAAGGTTCATAGCTTCAATGCTCCAACAGCTCCAAATGCTCCAAAGAATCAACAGTTCCAAATGCTCCAATGCTCCAAAGATCCAACAGCTCCAAAGCTCCAAAGTTCCATCAGCTACAAATGCTCCAACTGTCTACGGCTCCAACAATCAATGATGTAAAAAGTATTTGACTCCAAATAGTCTTAGGCCTTGAGCTATTTGACTACAAGTCCAAGAGGTTACGAAGCTACGATACTACAGAACTGTATGTATACATGAATACTTGTCTACGAAGCTACACATCTACAAGGCTCCAATTACCGCAACTTTCTTCAATGGAATTTTCTATTTTGCTCCAACTGCTCAAATAGCATTATGTTATAAGACTACAAGGCTACTTAAACAGATTCTGCTAGCTTGTGAACTTCTCATTAATGAGCCAAGATAGAGTTTTAGTACAAGCCAGAATTTGATGTTTTTATTTGTAATTTTTTTCATTTCAAATTTTTTATTAATTTATTTTTATTTTATTTATTATTATTTTTTCTGTTATTTTATGATATCAAAGAAAAGTGTGATGGTTTTCTCCATGTGCTCCTGATTATTCTTGTCAATACATTTGCTCCTGATTATTCTTGTCAATATGAATATTGTTTTCTCCGTGTGCTCCTGATTATTCCTGTGGTTTCTTCAAGTGCTTCAGTCTATTCTGAGAAACCGCTCTCTGCCTGAAGGATTTTTTACCTAATGAGTCATGACATTTTATTTGGAGTTACATTTAATTCGAGAATTTCTGCTACTAAATCAGCACTTGCAATTTTTTTTTTACCAGGTGGAATTCAAAAAATAAACAACCGTTACTCAGTCAAATAATATACCATGAGACATCTGTGAAGCACTAACATACAAGACGAACTTCCTTCTCCTTGGTGTCTAGCGAAGTCATCCTTCTTTTGCGATCGTAAGTGAACATCCCGCATCCCACATAAAAGAACTAAATAATATTTACCTATAAGCAACATGTGGTGTCATCAGTTGACAATAATCGACACTACTTTAAACAGGTTATTTTGCATGATATAAATTAACTCTCACCACTGAATGGTGCTATTGTAGTCAGTTAGAGTCATGTAGTCTCGTAGCCACGTAGCCTCGTGTCCTGGAAGCTTCATAGTCCTGTAGCCTCTTAGTCTCATAACCTTGTGTTCTGGAAGCTTCGTAGTCATGATGCATTAAAGCCTCGTAGACTTGTAGCTACGTAACCAAGTAGCCTTGTAATCTTATAACATAATGCAGTTGGAGCAGTTGGAGCAAAAGAGAAAATTCCATCCAAGACAGATGAGGCAATTGGAGCCTTGTAGACTTGTAGCTACGTAACCAAGTAGCCTTGTAATGTTATAACACAATGCTGCTGGAGCAGTTGGAGCCAAAGAGAAAATTCAGCCGAAGAGCGATGCAGCAATTGGAGCCTTGTAGACTTGTAGCTTCGAAGTCAAGTACTCATGGCTCGTAGTCGCGTAGTTATGATGTCTTGGAGCCTCGTATTCTTGTTGGTGCGTAGCCAAGTAGCCTCGTAGACTTGTAGCTACGTAAACAAGTAGTCTTGTAATCTTATAACATAATGCTGCTGGAGTAGATGGAGCTTTGTAGACTCGTAGGCAGTTGTAGGAGTCTTGTAGACTCGTAGAATTGAAGCTTTGTAGCCAAGTGGTCTTGAAGCCATGTAGCCTTGCAGTCATTTGGAGTCGAGTAGACTTGTATCCTTGTAGCTTCATAGCCATGTAGTTTCGTAGCCATGCAGCCCTTTAGCCATGCAGTCTCGCAGCCATGTATAACTCGTAACCAGCTAGATACTTGTAGACTCGTAGCCTTGTAGCCTCATAGTCTCTTAGACTCGTAGCATTCTAGCCAAATATCATTGGAGCTGTTGAAGCAAAAGGCAGTTGGAGCCAATGACTTTTGGAGCCAAAAGACTGTTGGAGTCAATGACTGATGGAGCCAATGACTTATTGAACTAAAAACTGATGGATTCATAGACTGATGGAGACATTATATCCTAACTTAACTTTGACGATCGCATCCTACTTAGTTAAATGTACGTGAGAATGTACCTCCTTTTCGTTAAATGAGCTTTCGTTTTGTAGATTGTGCTTCCTTTCAATTGAAGGTGCGTCCAATATGTGCTTCCTATTTTGTTGATTGTGCTTTCAAATGTGCTGTCTTTTTAATTGTGCTTTCCAAATGTGCTGCCTTTTGGTTGATGGTGCTTCCAAAATGTTCTGTCTTTTTGTTGATGGTGCTTCCAAAATGTGCTGGCTTTTTGATAATGCTTCCAAAATGTGCTGCCTTTTTGATTGTGCTTCCAAAATGTGCTGCATTTTTCATGATGGTGCATCCAAAATGTGCTGACTTTTTTTGTGTTTCCAAAATGTGCTGCCCTTTTGATTTTGCTTTCAAAATGTGCTGCCTTTTTGATTGTGCTTCCAAAATGTGCGTCCTTTTTTGATTGTGCTTCCAAAATACGCCACCTTTTTGATTGTGCTTCTAAATGTGCTATATTTTGGTTGATGGTGCTTCCTTTTTGTTCATGGTGCTTCCAAAATGTGCTGCCTTTTTGATGAGATTCTTGGTCCTCTTGTAAGCATAAAAACATGTTACGTTGGTTTAAGTGAATATAATTAGCTGTCGATGAAGAAGGTCGTGAGGTTCGGAAATGACAGGTGTATACGTCTGACATTGTTTATGACCCGGTCTCACGATCCGAAGACGTTTGGTCTATATGTATGTATGGCTATGTACATGAACGGTTTAGAAGTTATTCTAAGTACCTATCGAAAAACTATACTTTCATGTTAGGCTTATCGGCAACGTATTTAATTCGTCGAACATTGTCGTATATTGTCTTGAGTTGTTTTTCGTAGAGAGAATGAATGATAAACTCCATGAAGGTAATGGAAAATAAAATATAAAATTTATTTAATATTTAGTTTACATTTGTCACTGCTCAATAAGCAAACCGACTACGGGAATCCATCTATTCAATATGTAAATTAATGAGTTATTTTTGCGGTGAATTATGGAATTTATCCCGAATTTATAAGTCAATAATAGCAAATATCCAAGATGGCAGTCGTAATGGCTTATAGAATGATGGTAGTAGTTGATTTTATGCCTCTTTTAGGATTTGGAACATGTTTTATTGAATTTATTATTTTTTATATAAAATTAAATGTCTGAATTGACCAGGGATCTAACCAAGGACAGGAATCGATCGAATCAATGAGTATATTGATTATAAATTTATTTAATAAATTTTGTAAAATTTCCCGAATTTCTAGCTAAATAGTTACGAATTACCAAAATGGCATTCAATTGATAAGATGGCGGGTGTCACAGTAATAATAAATTATTACCGCACTCTAGCGGGTAATAACAAAACTAGCATGACTAGCACTATAAGACGAGTACACACAATATGGTGTCCTTCAGCATATGAAAACATGATGGTGGCAATGTCCTCTAGCAGGTGGTAGCTCCTGGTGGCAAGTACTGAACACAGGTATCTAATATGGATGTCAAGGTCATGGTTAAATTTCAGGATCAAGAACCAAGTTCAAGGTAAAGTTCAAATTTCAAAGGTCGAGGTCATAGATCATGGTCGAAGTTCAAGGTCAAATTTCAAGGTCAAGGTCAAAGTGCAGTGTCTTGGTCAAAGTTCAAGGTCAAGGTATAAGTTCAATGCCAACAGTTGAGAAAAAAGTTATGGTGAACAAAAAATTATACTTACATGGTGCTAGCACACTCTAGAAGACGAAAACAAGATGGCGTCCTCCAGCGGACGAAGACAAGGTGGCGGACATGACGTCTTACCAGTTGTCGATATATATACCTTGGTATTGGCAGTGTGAGGTCAGTCTAGGTAGCTTCTGTGAAGGAAGGATCTGTTGTTTTTTTAATCCAGCTAATCAATCAGTATTCTGATAAGTAAATTTTTTGATGAATTTTGAACATTTTTTCATTAAAATCGGATAATAAATAAAGATTTTCAAGATGGTGTCCGTAACGAAACATGCAACATTTATAAGATCCAATATGGCGGTTCTGTCTCGAACAGGTGATGATATTATTTCTTAAAATTAAAAAAAAATAATAGTCCGAATATGCATGTTATTTATATATATACCTTATTTAATTCTCAGTCTGGTAAATGTTTCGTTGGCCGTGTGGTTAAAGGCGTATGTTTTCCAACCTAGAGATCAGAGCTGTGATGGTTCGAATCACAGTGCTATCAATGTTTTTTTTTTAAATTAAATTTAATATGTCGATAAGGACCATAATAGCTATGGTAGGTAATGGAACATCAACCTTACGTGATGAGACAGAGCGAGGCTGGCGCTCTCTAGGAACAAACAGCAGAAACAAAGTCGACGGTATACAAAATGGCGGCCTCCAGAAGAACAAAAAAAATCAAGAGCGACGATGGCGCTCTCTAGGAACAAACAACAGAAACAAAGTCGATGGCATCCAAGATGTCGGCCTTCAGTGGAACAGAAAAATATTCAATATGGCGGTCATGACAAAAATTTCATCATGAGTGAGTGGGGCGCTCGATTTATTGATGGCAGAACCAAGATGGCGGATCCAAATTGGCCGCCGGGGTCAAGGTCAAAGGTCGAGGTCACGGTTATCCAAGATGGCCGCAAAGACATCACAAATCCAAGATGGCCGCCGTGACGTCAGAGCAATCGGCCGGCTCCATGGCTCCGGCTCCACATCCTAAACCCTGTCCCAGGAGGAACTATTATATACTATTTACATGACATTTTCACCAAACATAAAGTCTTTTTTTTACTTCTTAAAATAATAAATTAGCCCACCCAGAAGAAAAATCATCTCATTTAGTCCAGAGATAGAATTTTTTTTTTTTTTAAATTTTGACACATAAAGTTGCATAATTTTATTCAGTGATGTATAGAAGGAAAAAAAATACATTTCCAATGTTAACATTCTTTTAGAATCAGTGACTTAAATTTTTGAGTATTTTCAGTATTTGGAAACTTTTACAGCAATTTCTACCTAGATATAAAGCCAATACAGTACATAAAATTTATAAAAAAAATTATATAAAAATTAATCACACTTCAGCAGCGATGTATCCATGGTTTTAAGAACACGGAAGCTTAATGAAAACCCTACAAAGTAAAATGATTTGAAATTTAAACTAATTAGATTATTTATTTTACAAATTAATTATTCTGTGTAATACTACCTATGCACATATTAATTACACAAATTAAAATAAGTCGAATAATTGGAATTACCGACCATATTCCATAAGCACAGTTTACGGAATAATATTTGTATTTAAATAAATTTTGTGACATATAGACCACCATAGACACTTTAGGTTGTGATTAAGCCCTCCTTACACGATGTTTAATTTCTGCCATATCTTCTGTCAATTCAGTTCTTTACACACACAATACATAATTTGCTAACAGAAAATAAGCCCCCATAGTTGCATAAAAAAGCAGCCACATATATGAGTAGAAATAAACACATCGCTATAATCTGACCAAATACTGAAAGTACACGAACATTTCAGCAATGGTATTTAAAATTATGTAACCTGGGGAATGAATGTTATTTTTTGTATACCTCATTTGCCTAAAATGCAACAAAGGAGTCTTAATTTTGTTACAAGCGAAAGCAGGGCCGCGACGCGCGCCGAGTTCGGTGCTGGCTGGCGGCCCAACAATATCACTGACGTCATGCGCCATCAGTTGACGTAAGACATGCCACGTGTGCCTGCCCGGATTACAAGGGTCGTAGCACCCCCCCCCCCCCCCCCCCACACGCACACACTTTTCAACGCTCCCTTCGCGGTGCCCTGCCTCGCGCGAGCGGCCGATGCCGTTCTCGACGCTTCGGGCGTCGGGTCGGCGCGGGATGGCGTGACTCGTCACAGCTGCTCTCGCCGCACGTCAGAGAAGGGCGCCACACACTACGCCGGCCTCTGCGGCATTTCCGTGAGCCACCCCCCCCCCCCCCCCCCCCCACCAATCCCCATCCCCCGAGAGTGGCGCGACGCGGAGTTCGACTGGATCGTGATAGTGCGACGACTGAGTGACGCGAGACTGTGTGTATGGACAGACGCGTGGTAAGAGGCGAACCACTGTTGAGCCTAGCTCCAGTGAGTAGTGCAAATTGCGGAACTTGACAGACATTGAGTGACTTGAAGATAAACATTTTTAAGAGCCAGGGATTTGAGATCGGACATTATTAAGTACAACTTTTTATTATTAATGCAAATATTAGTAATCTATAAATCTGTAAAAAAAAAAAAAAAAAAAAAACTCATTGGGCTATCCCTTACGAATCCAGTTCTCCCCACATTATAAATCGTAACAGTGTAAAGTTTTTTTTTCCGGTGATGGAATTTGAACTCAATTTGCCAATATGCTATCAAAGCACAATATAAAGTGCATAGATATTGTAGTTAATCAATATAGTAATACCAAAATTTCTATTTTATTTTTAAAGTTTAGATTACTCCTTTATATGACTTTTAAAGTTTACAATTTATATTCCAGACTAGTTTTGCTACTAAAAATTTTAATTTGACACTCTAATACGATTGGTGCGCCCCCAATATCTACGAATTAGGATATATATGCTGCAACATGTGGGTCCGCCACTTCGGTTCGGCGGCAGCGATGACGGGTTCTCCCGCCTGCGGGCCTCACTGTGGTGTTCTCACATACTAACGACAAGCCACAGGCGGGAGTTCGACCGCAGTTCGTCGCTATGACGTCAATTTCCAAGCTCCTGTGCACGAGGCTACAATCACTGGCCACATGAATGAACTAGTAAAACTGCAGGCACTGTCACTGTCATTAATGGACATAGCCTCGCATCTGGCTCTCTGGTTGTGTAGAGCGCCCGTGGCTTGTCTTTAGTATTAGAGAATACCACGACCCGCGGCGGGAAACCCGACACTCGCGCCTACCGCCTACTCGCAGTGTGAATTTCATTATCGAGCCCCTGGGCATGTCGCTAAAAGTTGCTATATTACAGCGCAATAAACTGTAGTTGGTGGGCATTTATCAATTACAGCCTTTTTCTCTATAGCTGTAAGCCATTTTACAACTGGTTTTGTTTCGACGGCCATTTTAACCGTCTTGCAACTCATCAAGCAGATTTTCGCATTTGTAAAAATTTTACCTGCCTATAGTATTGTTGAACATCCGCAGGTGTTTGTTTGATTTTGCTGCGACTGGTACTCGTTATAGTTTCGCAAGCTACAACAATGAACTTAGTTTGCCTTATGGAAGTAGTTTGCTAATTAGTAAGCTCAGCAGAGAAGGTAATAACATGATATTGACTTTAGGCTTTGTAAAGATGTTTGCTCACATTATATGTGCATTTTGCAACGGACTTTTTCACGTGTGTTGAGGCATTTGCTCGTGCTTCTCTTGCGAAATATCTGCGTGCTAAATAAATGCTAGTGTCATTTTTGCTGCACATTAACAGTGAATGATTTAAGGTCGGGACGGCTCGCGATGACGCGACAGGCCCCGGCCGCTCTCGTGAGTTCTGGAATTGCGCTGGGGCCTATATATAGGTACCCGAGGACGTCAGGGTGGAGTCAGTGAGTTCGGAGTGTTCAGTCGGGAGTTTTCCCGCGGCTGAGTTTCCAGGCGATAGTGCCGCGGGTGCGGCAGAATGGCGAAGTCCTTGGACGAGGGTTCCAGGGCAAGGAGTGAGTGTGTTCAGTGGAGTCGGGAGTTTTCCCGCGGCGGAGTTTCCGGGCGATAGAGTCGCAGGCGCGGCGGTGTCCCGAGCGAAGTTCCGAGTGAGGCATCGAGCGGATCCTCAGCGAAGACAAGTGTCAGCGGTGGCGGAGTGCGGCGACGGAGTCCCGCGGCGGAGATACACGAGGGGTGCTACGGCGAGAGTTGCGCCAGAGTTGCGGCCCAGCGAGGCGTGTGGATTGTGGGAAACGAGTGACTGGGGAATAGACATTTCTTTGAGTTTAATTAATTATTTGTCATTTAGAAGATTTTTGTAAGTGACATAAGTAGTGGCAATAAATAAAACTGTGTAGTGTAATAAAATCTTTAATTGGGCTATCCTTTACGAACCCGCAGTAATATCGTAACATTTTGGTGTCATAAGTGGGATAGTCCTAATTAACGGATTTAGGATTCAGTTTTATTAGAATAAAAGTTAAGAAATAGGATTTATTATTTCGAGAATAAAGTTAGTGTTTAGAACATTAGTTAATTTGGAATTTTCTAGATTTAGTTTGAGTATACGGTTGTCAGCGTTAGTTCTGAATAGAGTTTTTTTTAGTTTAATTAGAAGCTTAGGCTAAGTTTTTTTATAATTAATAGCAGTAATAGAAATAAATAATTATATAGGTGGTTTAATTAGTAAATGCTTTAGAGAGAAATGGCTGCTGAAGGGTTTACTGTCGAGCAATACAGGGAGATACGGGTTGCTCTGGAAGAAATGATGAATGACATAAGGGCAATGAATACTGGTATGAAGAACTGAGTAACAGGCGATTTGCCTAACGGCGGTTTGCCTAAAAAAGAATTCATTACAGTGATTTTCCTAAAGTCATTTCGCCTAAAGGCATTTTGCCTAACTGCGATTTGCCTAACGGCGTTTTGCCTAATGGCGATTTGCCTAATGGTGTTTTCCCTAACGGAGTTCTGCCTGATGGCGATTTGCTTAACGGCGTTACCTATGCCTAACGGCGTTATGCCTAACTGCGTTTTGCGTAACTCCGATTTGCCTAATGGCGTTTTGCCTAACGGCGATTTGCCAAACGGCGTTTTGCCTAAAATGTTAATATGATGACAAAACCTCATTTTGCCTAATGGCGATTTGCCTAACAACATTTTGCCTAACGGCGTTTTGCCTGAATGGCATTTTGCCTAAAATTAGGCAAAATGCCTTTAGGCAAAACGAGACATGCCCGAAGAACTTTGCAGAAGAAATGAAGGGTCAGGGAGAAATGTTAGCCAGTATGAGGAAGGTTAAGGAAGAAATGTTAGGCAGTATGAATAAGGGTCAGGAAGAAATGTTAGCCAGTATGAAGAACTTTAAGGAAGAAATGGTATCTAGTACGAAGAACTTTAAGGAAGAAATGGTAACCAGTATGAAGAACGTTACTGAAGAAATGAAAAGTGAATAGAAGGATAGTAAGTACCACCATGAAGAAAAGAAGAGTGAGTCGAATAATAGCCAAGAGGAAATGAAGAAGGGTCAGGATGAAAAGAAGTATAGCCAGGAAGAAATGAAGACCGAAGTGAATATCAGCCAAGATGAGACCAGCGAAGAGAAGAACAGTAAAGAGAAGAACACAAAAGAGAATGACAGTGAAGAGAAGACCAGCGAAGAGGAGAACAGCGAAGAGAAATACAGTCAAAAGGAAATTAGCCAAATAGAGCACAGCCAGGACATGAAGATGAAAGAAGAGCTGAAGAAGAGCACAGAAGGGTTGAAGATGAGTCACAATGCGATGAATATTGAACAAGAACAAATGAATAATAACCAAAGAGAGAGGGGGAAATGCCAAGAAGAGTTAAAGAAAAGCCGAGAAGAGATGAACATGAGTCAAGAAGAGATGAAGAAAGACGAAGAACAGGGGAAGAAAGACCGAGAAGATACAACGAGAACACAAGGAGTCATGAAGAGGTTACAACGAGAAACTGACTGCAGTCCAGACGATATTCAGAAGAACGAAGAGGGAATGAGGAACCAAGAAGAGCCGGGAAGAAATGCTGTGTGAACAAGTAGCTGCGAGAGAAGGAATAGAAAGTAAAAGGGAAGAAACAAGGAATCCGTTTGAAGGCAATAAGCAATACTCTCATGAGTATCGGGCCCGTCCAAGGCAACTGTCGGCCCGGCTCGGGCAGCTGGCTGAACGACATTGGGCATCTGCGACGCAGAAGTGTCGCCGGGTGACAAGAGAAGCTACATCTACTGCGAGAGAGGGTTATCTGGTGAGACTGTACAACCTGCGATGGAGGAAAGGCAGGAGGCCTAAACTTCGAGTAGAATGGGGCCTCCAGGAGGAGACGAACGTTAGCAAGGCCGCATCACGCGCAGGTGCACGCCGTAACATGAGATGTGCCGTGCGCACCTGGGTCCCCGCTTTATCTCCATCCAGCCCTCCGCACTCCCCGCGCGGCACCCTGCCTTTGACATGTAACTGACACCGGACAGCTGGGAGTTGCGCGAGCCGCCGACGTGTTTTCGAGAGATTTCTGCCGTCGGGACGGCTCGCGATGACGCGACAGGCTGTGACCGTGTCTGGTCACAAGACGTTAAATTAAATTTCCACCACCAAACATTTAAGGACATGAAGAAGCTTACCTTCTATGTTGACGTGTAGGAATAAACTGACCTCTTGTGACGTCACGACTCATAGATAAGCTACGGCTGTGTGCGGCAGAAGACAGTGCACTTTCAACAAAATACCATAGACAAAGTGGAGACTTCATTCCTACACAACATCGAATTCAGTGTTACCAACTCCGGATTTAGCAAGAAGAAGAATAAATCCCGGAAATTGGTTGTTTATCGATTATGTGAACTGGTATGAAGATCTTTCTAGAACATTCGAAAATTATCTCTATTAATCCCGAGAAATAAGAGGGGCAATAGGAGGGAAAAGGGGGGGGGGGGGTGAGAAATGGGTATATAAGCCCGGGATTTTGATCAGTTAGGCATGGAGCAGCAGGACCATAGGCGTGCGCACGGTAGGTGCCACAGGTGCCTTGGCACCACCATTAGGGTTAACGTTATTTTGTTTTTTACAAGCAGAAATAATACATACTTACAAAAATCCGTATTATTACCAAAAAAATATGTTTTCCAATCGTGTCGAGTTACATATATGTGCTCATAACACTACCAGTATATCAATTATCAATCGAACCAACTACACACACGGAAACAAGCCAGTTGCAATTACTTGTGTTGTACACGCGGGCCGCAGCTACAAAACTTCTGAAATGTAAATACTTCTCCTAGTTCTCCTCGAATTACATAGAATGCGCGCTCGGTGTCCACTGTTCACTCCACTCGGCAGGCGTACGGAATAATAGCCGCCGTCCGCCAGGGTTTATTTAAAAAAAGAGAGAGAGTTTAGTTAGTTTAAAGGATAGGCTTACTCGATGACTTATATGCATTCGCCGACAAAACATTTTTGTTGTATTCCAAAAGTTAAAACTTTTGCCCACTCTTATTTGTGTATTTTTATTATTTTAATATTTTACATATTTAAGGTATGTTACAAAAACTCCCTTGATTTGTTGATTTTAAAACTTAACATTTGAGAATGTTTTTTCTAGCATTTATTTGGTGTCTTCAGAAAACATGTAAGTACGGTTTTTCAAAGTCACCAGCATGAATTCCGTGCAAACAATTTGTGCAATTTACTTTATGGCTCAACAAAGCTTAAATCTGTAAATAGTTTAGTAGTTTTCCTGGTGATTATATTGTTCAAAGCCATAATTTGTCATAAAAAATGTTAAACATTTTACATTTGTGTATTTAATGTTTTTGTTCGGAAACACCTTAAATAGCACCATTTTGCGCTTTCAAATTCAAATTTTTCCGGGGGAGGACCCCCGGACCCCCCGCTTTAGGCTCGGGGTCCATGAATGACAGGGCTGTTGTGTAATCTGGCACCACCAATGCTAAAGTCCTGCGCACACCTATGAGCAGGACCATCACCAACATCATCATGAGGCATTAGAGAGAGAGAGAGATTGACAGAAGGCAAGGTGTTTTGGAGAGCTAAGTATGGGTGTTGTAATTATTTGTTATGATATGGCCAGTAGAGTTTAAAGTTTTGATAATGATGAAAATAACTTTGAGTAGTAACCATTGGACTTGTGTTTTGTGCGAATATGATGCACCTGTTTAAGCTTAGTGTTGCTTTAGGTGTTCATAATGTGGATTGGCACTTGGTCAATTTTGTTGCACCTCCTTCGCATTTTGCTTGTTGTGGGCGGCCATATTGCTTTCAATAAGTAATTGATTTTAGCTCTCCAAAGACCTTTTCCTTGCGAGTTGATTAATGGTTTGTTTATTTTTGGTTTAAAGTCATTAAGCATTTAAATGTACCTTGTAATAAATTTAGGCTCTTCTAGCCTAGAATTTTGAAACCAAAGAAAGTATTAAAGTCAGGAATATTTATTGTGTATAAATTATAAAATATTTGTTATTTATGAGATCTAACTATTTTTGTATTATTTATGAGATATCTCTAGTCAATTATAAAACATTTGTGATATATTTATGAGATCTAACTATTTTTGTACTATTTGTGAGATATAAAGATTAACAATAAACTTTGAAAATATATTTGATGTGTTCGGTCAATGTGTATGCCACCTTACATTTTTCAGCATAGGTGTTGATGTTCACGTTGATTTTTTTTTGAATTTTTTTATATGCAGGTTAGGCCCCATCTGGGCAAGTATTTACCTTGTGGGAAGTAACAGGGATTTTGTGCTTGCAGTGGGAGTTGGGACTCTGATGGGGCCCGGCCTCATTTTCTGCGCAACTCTGCTTACCTTTGCTCATTCTCTTTTGTAAGTGAGGCATAACATTGGGGAAGTTGGTGATAATGTTTACTCTTGTGTTTGGAAAAGTTGCTGGGTGTTTGCCACAATGTCTACAGGACCTCGTACTGCATGGATCCAGTCCCTTAGCAAGGCTTCTCTGATCGTGTTACTCACAGATGCAGGGATATCCTGCCAAGAGAGCGACTCCATAGACAGTCTCCGAAGCGCGGCCCGCTCGTTAGTCAGAAAGGACGATGAGGCAGTTAGTGAACCGGGTGAGTCGATTCTGAAAAGGTTAAAATCTCTCCCCAGTAGTGTGGTAGAAAGGGTTCCTCTGCTTAAAAGTCTTGGGTTGTCTTTGGTAGTAACATTTCTGGTAGAGATTCTGAAAGTAAGCAAACTTGGAATATGTAGTGATAAAGTAGTGTTTGCTGCGGCATTGCTAAAAGTTCCTGAGTTACTTCAGCCTATTTTCAGTGAAGCTATTCACAAGAACTGGGATTTTGCAAGTTAAGTCAGGAAGTTTTGAGGAATGTGGGATCTAGTGTGGCTATTCAGAAAATCCGAATGCAGATTCTGGATAGGAGTCAAAGTCCCCATGAATCTATGCGTTCATTTGTTTATGAAACAATGTGTCTGGTGGAAGTGCTAGGTTTTCCCTGTGAAGAAAGTTATTTAGTTGAATTGGTATTTCATAATCTGGCCCCAGCTTACAGTCGTTTCTTCGTTTTCTCTAAGAAACCAGCCACATTGTCTGAGTTGCTTATATTGGTCACCCAAGTAGAATTAACCGTTGCTGACAGTAGTTTGAGTATTGCTCCTAAACCTAAGGTCTCAACACTTCAGAAGTGTGAATTTTGCCATAGAACTAACCATATCACTGAGAACTGTTTTCGGCTTCAAAATTCTAAGCAGGTTAAAACCGAGAAAGGGAAAGTTTTTAATGTTAAGCAGACTAACATTTCTAAAGAGTCGAGCTCCCAGGCAGAGGTTCAGGCAGTGGATAATGTGAGACCCAAAAATGGGAATGGTTCGAATAGGATTGAGGAAAAGAATTGTGGTAAAGAAGGGCACATTCAGTATTATTGTCCGATTAAGAAAAAGCCGCAAGGTTTGAATTATGTTAACCAATATAATGAATCGATGAAATATGGTTTATTATATGTAACCATTGATATTTTTGGTAATGAAGTTCTTGGATTAATTGATTCAGGGGCGTCTAATTCATTGATGAGTGTCTCTTGTTGTAACCATTTGCTACGCAATTCCCCAACTGGGTCAGTTAAGGTATTTAAAAATGAGGTAATGTCGTTTTCCCTTGACGATGGCGGGCTAGTAAAATCTGGTGCCACAGTTAAAGTTAAAGTTAAAATTGCAGGGTTCTCGTGGATTATTTGTTTTCGGCTCTTGGAAGCTTTATCCCAAGATATAATATTAGGAATTGATTTTTTGGCTAAGACTCAAGCGAGGGTTGATGTTCGCAACTCCAGTCTGGAATTTGGTTTTTGCCCCGGGATGCTGGTATCATTAGTGACAAAATCTTTTCATAATAGAAATGTTCAAATTTTTAGCTTAGATGAGTTTCAGGATCAGGAGATTGAAAATCTCAAAAAAGAATTTTCAGATGTACTTACTTCAAGTACCCCATACTGTAACAAATATCCGATAGTTTTGAAATTGAAGGATGATAATCCAGTAGCGTCAGTCCCCTACAGGGTAACTCCCCCTAAGGTAAAAATATTTAAGAAAATAATTTCAGATTTCAAAACCGAGGGTGTCATAGAAGATTCAAACAGTGTTTATGCTAGTCCTGCATTCTTAGTACCTAAAAGGTCTCCAGGAGAATACCGTTTAGTTTGCGATTTCCGGAAAATTAATGATAAGATTGTTTTGGACCCATATCCCATTTCATTGATACATTCAGTGTTTCATTATGTTGGTCAGGCTAAGTATTTTACTATATTTGATTTAAATTCGGCTTTTCATCAGTGTGAACTTCATCCAGATTCTCATGAACCTTTAGCTTTTTGTACTCCATGGGGTCTGTATCAGTGGACTAGGCTGCCTATGGGAGTGAATTGTGGGCCTCAAGCTATGTCCAGAATTTTGTATAAAGTGTTGGGAAAGTATGTGCATGATTTTGTTTTCACTTATATTGATGATGTATGTATCTATAGTTTAACTTTTGAAGATCATATGAATCATATTCGTCTGGTACTAGAAGCATTACGGGAAGCAGGACTGACTGTAAATCCCAATAAGGTTGCTTGGGCAGAGAACCATGTGCGCTATTTGGGATTTATTATTTCCAATGGAGAATTGAGGACTGATCCTGACAAGGTGAAGTCAGTTTTAGCTTTCCCTCCTCCTAAAAATTTGAAAGGAGTTAGGCGTTTCCTAGGGATGGCTGCTTTTTATGCCAAATTTATTCCTAATTTCGCTCAGCTAGCAGAACCCCTGAACTATTTGAAGAGGAAAAACATAGATTTCGTTTGGGGAGCCCCACAACAACAGGCTTTTGTTAAATTAAAGGAAGCTCTTAGTCAACCTCCTGTACTACAACTTCCTGATTTTGAAAAGAGTTTTGAATTGCATGTAGATGCTAGTTCCATTGCTTTAGGTGCCGTGTTAAGTCAGAGAGTTAAAGGTCATCTTGCACCAGTTGCTTTTGCGAGTCGTCTTTTGACTCAGGCTGAAAGGAAGTACACTGCCTATGAGAAGGAGTGTTTGGCGTGCCTGTTCGGGATGGAGCATTTTTCAGACTACCTGGAATTTGGCACCTTTAAATTGTACACCGACAATCAAGCTTTGAGTTGGCTTCTTGCATCAAAGAAACCTGTTGGTAGGCTAGCTCGGTGGTTAGTTAGGTTGTCCGCATTTAGTTACGAAGTTCATCATGTGCGTGGGACTGAGAATGCTGTCTCTGATGCACTTTCAAGAATGTATTGTGAGGATGAATTTACACAGTCCACAGTCCCTGCAAACATTCGGCCTGAATCAGCGGTTAATACTGTTGAAGAAAATTCTATCTCTGTAATACAGCAATTTCCAAGATTGTTTGTCAATATTAAGGACTATCAGGAGAAGGATAAAGAATGTCAGGAGATACTAGGTAGTATTGCTAAAGGAACATCAGATTATTGTTTAAATAAGGGACTAGTAGGTTTAACTACCAAAAAAGGAAAATTTCGCATTTTTGCACCAGAGGAGGTTCGTAGTATGATATACGACTATTATCATAATTCATTTTTTGGTGGCCATGTAGGGCGTGATAAAACAATAGCTCGGATCACTGAGTTGTTTACTTGGCCGGGTTTGCATAAGGAGATAGAACATAAAGTTAAGGCTTGTGTAAGCTGCCAAAAGGCAAAATCGCGTAATAAAAAAGGTCAGGGTAAGTATGCCGCTAATGTTGCCAGTTATCCTTGGGAGCGTTTGTATCTAGATGTAGTAGGTCCTTTGCCACGAACCACGTCAGGTTATACAGCTATCTTGGTAGGTGTTGATAGTTTTACCAAGTATTGTTTCTTTTTCCCTCTGCGGAATATTAAGGCTAGTGAGATATGTCGGCATCTGGGACAATATCTTTTCCCTAACTTTGGGTCCCCAGTTTCCATAGTTTGTGATAATACCACCTATTTCTCATCAGTAGAAATGAAAAATTTGTTGTTCGATTGGGGAACTAAGTTGGTACACACTTCACCCTATCATCCCCAAGGGAATATTGTGGAAAGGTACAACAGGACCTTAAAAGTAGCTCTTCGAGCTCTTACAAATGATTCACAGCGCAAGTGGGATGAATCCATGTATTACCTGGCCTTGTGCTTCAATAATGTAATTAATGATGCTACTAAGCATACCCCCTCACAACTATTCTTAGGAAGAGCGTTGTTTCATCCTCTGATTAATATGTGGTCATTGAATCCCTTTGTTTGGGAATCAGAAAATAAAAAGATGGATGATGTTTGGGCTGATGTGGTTAAAAATTTATCACGTTACCACCAAAAGTTGGCAGAGAAGTACGATAAGACTAAATTGGATGTTTCATTTAAAGTGGGAGATTTGGTATTGTTAGAATTTCATTTTCTTAGTTCTAAGATTGACTATTTTTCAGCTAAGCTGGCCCCTCTGTGGTTGGGTCCATATAAGATCATTAAATTCACAACATATGTGTCAGTTGTATTGGAGGAACTAGATCAGCCAAAGAAAAGGTTCAAAGTTCATGTGGGGCAATTGAAACACTTTAATTCTTAGAAATGTAATGTGATCTCTCTCTCTCCAGATCAAGTCTTTTTATCTAAGAGTATCCTGTTGTTATATGTGAGAATGTAACCTAGTTAAGCTAAATATTGTTGTTGATCTTTGTTAATATTATGATTCTTGAATATGATGTGTTAAAAATCACCATGCTCCTTTTAAGAATTTATACGCTTATTAATGATGTGTTTTTGTATGACATATTTGACATATGTTGTCTAGTCAAGTTTTGATCTGTGATATAGTTTGTAGGTTGTACGATGAGTTTGTTTTTAACATGAGAATTAGTGTCTTGGAGGTCTCTCTCTCCCTCTCTCTGTTTTTTTTTGGGAAGGGGTTGAATTGCGTAGGTCTCTCCTTTTACTCCTCTTGCTCCCTCTGTTTCTGGGATTACCTCGACACCGAGTACACCGACTGCTGCATGAGAACTTCGAGAACTTCATTTTCTTCAAGACCATCTACAGTTCAGCATCCAACAGCAGAAGCATGCCGCTCCCCCGCTACAACATCACCCACCAGTTCGTCTCAGTTACAACATCAGCTCTGATGGCAGCTCGCCCACCAGCAGGTACTTCGTCCGCTTCCTTGAATACTTCGGCTTCTAGATCTGTGGAAACTGACAGGTGAAGATCTGACTTGTGACTGGCCATCCCAAGACTTTTCATCACCTGGAAGAAGATGCCCTCCTGCAGTGAAGTTTCAGGGGAGGAGGATGTGACCGTGTCTGGTCACAAGACGTTAAATTAAATTTCCACCACCAAACATTTAATGACATGAAGAAGCTTACCTTCTATGTTGACGTGTAGGAATAAACTGACCTCTTGTGACGTCACGACTCATAGATAAGCTACGGCTGTGTGCGGCAGAAGACAGTGCACTTTCAACAAAATACCATAGACAAAGTGGAGACTTCATTCCTACACAACATCGAATTCAGTGTTACCAACTCCGGATTTAGCAAGAAGAAGAATAAATCCCGGAAATTGGTTGTTTATCGATTATGTGAACTGGTATGAAGATCTTTCTAGAACATTCGAAAATTATCTCTATTAATCCCGAGAAATAAGAGGGGCAATAGGAGGGAAAGGGGGGGGGGGGGGTGAGAAATGGGTATATAAGCCCGGGATTTTGATCAGTTAGGCATGGAGCAGCAGGACCATCACCAACATCATCATGAGGCATTAGAGAGAGAGAGAGAGAGAGATTGACAGAAGGCAAGGTGTTTTGGAGAGCTAAGTATGGGTGTTGTAATTATTTGTTATGATATGGCCAGTAGAGTTTAAAGTTTTGATAATGATGAAAATAACTTATGGTAGTAACCATTGGACTTGTGTTTTGTGCGAATATGATGCACCTGTTTAAGCTTAGTGTTGTTTAGGTGTTCATAATGTGGATTGGCACTTGGTCAATTTTGTTGCACCTCCTTCGCATTTTGCTTGTTGTGGGCGGCCATATTGCTTTCAAAAAGTTGCCGTCGTCCGGGGTCTCGGGCTCGAGTCCCGGTGCGGTTCCTAGCGGGAGTGGCTGTTGCGAATGTAATGAGTCGGGGTGGGCGCCAGACTAGTTCTGGTGCTAGTCGGTAGTTGGGTCGTGGGGTCGATTGCCCTGCGTGGCCCACTAGGACCGTCGGCGGTGTTACGTGGGTCTGAGAGATTCCCTACTCGGCGGTGGTTGGGGATAGCAGGTTTAAAGAAGCGTACACTGGAGTGAGTTAATAAATGACGTGTGTCATTTATTCAGTCGACAGTGGCTCTGGTGTAACGTTGTCGGTTACACGCCACGTCGTACAATAGGTGACGTTACAAGATACAAATTACACAATTACACTCAACTGAGTCTGAGAGTTACTGAATTACCGTAGCACAAGTTTACAAAAGGAATGTTACACGAGGTTGCGTTATATAAGTTCACGAATGTTACGTGGAGAGGTGCGTCGCACAAGTTTACAAAAATGTTACACGAGGGTGCGTTGCACAAGTTTACAAAAGAAATGTTACACGAGGTTGCGTTGCACAAGTTTATAAAAGAATGTTACAACGTCAGTAGTTGTTCCGTATTATCGTGTCCCTAGGCGTTTCTGAGCCTGACTGCTCAACGAGGGGTGAGGGTGATTGGAGGCGGCCAATCCCGTAAATCTGCGTATTGAGGCGGTGCTCGCGTCCACGGCAGTGGAGCGCGGACCGCAGCTAAATTCGCTCAAGAGTTCCCTTACGGGGAGTGTCAGCGCCGGAGCGACTGAGATTAACAAAAGTTCTGTCCTCGGGAGTCGGCCCGTACCGGATAGTGCACCTACCCCGCGGACCAAGTGTGGTGCAGGGGGGGGGGGGTGTGATATTTATGCGACCGGATTAGGTCCTGGACCGAAAAAGCTGGACCGGGTACACACGGAGAGATTATTAAAAAGGTTTTGAAGAATGACTATAGTTACCAGAAGTGAACTCGGTGTGGACAAAGGATGATGTCTCTCCGTAGGACGTGCGTCCGCCCCGGTCCACGAGTCGCGCTGTACTGGCGTCATGTCATGGCGTCTGGCCGAGGCTCGGTGGCCCTCGCGTCAGGGTTGACCTCATTACGTTAATTTCTGATCTGATAAGTTAATAAGAGAATTTAATGATGTTAAATTCTTATATAAATTATAAAGGCTGAATTAAGGTCATTTGTCCCTTCTATGAATTGAAAGTTATTATATTTAAGAATTATTGTGTTTGAATTTTTTACGTCACACCAGCGACTGTTCGTTTCTTGTCAGATTGTTCTGGTGTGGTTAATGACGCAACACAAGGTTTGAATAATTATGTCATAAGGTCTGATTGATTGATTCAGGCAGAAGGCCGCCAGGGGAACACTCACACGCGTATTTATGTAGTTGCACACGTGAGTGCCCGGGCACTCCTACGTCGCACTTCTGTCAATCGACTTTAAATTACTACGTAATATAGTTTAATAATTAGTGTTTGTTTTTATACGTGGTTGATTGAAGTGACGGTCTGTTTATTTGGGGGAGGCCGGGTCCTACCTTAGTTGTTGGTGGCTCGCCTGACTCGGGTGGGTCATGGCTAGGGGCGCGTTCCGTTAGCGGTGTTGCTACTGGCGGTTGCAGGTCGGGCTTTAGGGTGGCCTTCGGTCGGACGATGTCAAGCGCCCCCCCCTCGAGAAGCCCGACCTTGCGCCGCTAGTGACCCCGCTACGTGGGGGCGCCCCTAGCTTCGGCAGCAGCTCCAGCCAGGTGGTGCTCGCGGCGGCCACAGCTGGTAGGGCCTGCGTACTGGATCCAGGTCATCCCACGTCGAACAGCCGGGTGTTGGCTCGTCGGCGTGGTCCGGCAGCTGATAGGGCCCGCGCTCTGGACCTGGTGAGTCCCACGTCGAGTGCCCGAGGTGGTCCGGCAGCTGGTAGGGCCCGCGCTCTGGACCTGGGTGGTCCCGCGTCGAGTTCCCGAGGTGGTCCGGCAGCTGGTAGGGCCCGCGCTCTGGCCCTGGGTGGTCCCGCGTCGAGTGCCCGAGGTGGTCCGGCAGCTGGTAGGGCCCGTGTTCTGGACCTGGGTGGTCCCGCGTCGAGTGCCCGAGGTGGTCCGGCAGCTGGTAGGGCCCGCGCTCTGGACCTGATGCGTCCCGCGTCGTGAGTCCAGGTGGTGGGACGTTGGCGGGGGCCCGTGGCGCCTTCCCCCGTATGTAGTCGTCCAGGTACCTGGGTGGCCGGCGGTTCCTCGGGGGGATGTTCCCTGGTGCGTCTCCTGGGCCCGGGGGCTCCTGGGGCGATGTGGCGGCGTCTGGCCGTAGGTCGTCCGGGGCTGAACGCGGCGTAGTGTGGTACGGACGTCTCTCCCGCTCTGGGATGCCAGGCGGCCCCAGGTCGGTGGTCTCGTCGTCTGGCTCCGTCACCACGGGAATGGTCTCAGCCTCGTCGTCCTCTGTCGGGGTGCTGAGGGGGTCCGGAAGCTCGGTGATCGAGAGTGTCTCGACGCCGTCCTCTGGCGGTCTCGGTGTAGTCGTGGGATCGTCAGTGTCCGGAGGCCACTCGATGAGGGGTCCTTGGGGCTCGTCTTCGCGGGTAGGTGTCCCGCTAGGCTCGTCGGCTACCTCTGGTGCCGGTGTGGCCGTCGTGTCCTCGTACACGAGCATCCGTGGTCGGCTCTGACCAGTTGGGCTTCGTGCCGGGGTGGTCTCGGCGGGCGTGTCCCCCTCAGGCGCTCCCTCGGTGTCCAGTGTGGGTGCTACCTCCTCGTCGGGGGGGTTCTCCCCGGGTAGGTGGGCCAGCCGCAGATCGTCGCGGTGTACCTTCCTGTCCCGTCTCCCGCCGGTGCGTACTAGGAAAGTGGTCCTCCCGAGCCGTCGGCGTACGGGGTGGGGGCCGCTCCACCTTGGGGCGAGTCCAGCGCAATAGTTGCGGGGCGCGTTGGAGAGGGGGTGCACGCGGATAAACACCTGGTCGCCTACCCGCACCGCAGGCGGGGGGTGTTCGGTCGTGGATGTTATTTCCTGTGCGTATCGCCTCTGACGTTGTCGAGCCTCATCGTGTTCGGCGGTGCGCCGCCGATCGCGGTTTGCTGTGTCTTCCGCCGGGTGGGGTGGTCCGTGTGTGGTCCATTCCCCTGGCAGTGGCAGGTTGTGCCCCTGCACCATCTCTGCCGGTGTGCGGCCGGTGGCGGCGTTGGTGCGTCTCCGGACGCAGAACAGTGCGTCTGGCACGTGGGTATCCCACTGAGTGTGGTCCGCCCCCAGTCGTATGCGCAGTTGTGCCTTCAGCTCCTGGTTCCGTCGTTCGGTGGGGTTTGCCCTCGGGTGGTAGGCTGGCGTCGAGTGGTTTTCGACCTCGTGGTCGGTGCACCAGGCCTTCCACTGACGGCCCAGGAACTGGCTGGCGTTATCTGTTAATATGGACTGGGGGTAGCCCCAACGTGACATAAACTCATTGGTCAGGATGTGAAGTAGAGTGGTGGTCCTGATGTTGCTGCACGGGTACGCTTCGGTCCACCGCGTGAACAAGTCCGTCACGACAAGCAGGAAGCGTTTCCCGCGAGGCGTGCGGGGGTAGGGGCCCATCACGTCCAGTGCAATGGTCTGGAAGGCGGTGGTGGGCTCCCTGGGCCGTTGTTGCTCCTCCCCGTCCCGTCGGCGTGCCTTTCGTCTCTGGCAGACCTCGCACTCGCGTACGTACTCACGGACGTCGTGGGTCAGACCTGGCCAGTGGTAGTGTCGGCCCACTTCGCGGCGGGTCTGGTCCGTCCCGGGGTGCCCCGCGAGGTCGTGGTCGTGGTGGAACCGCAATGTAGCCTCTCGCGCCTCCGTGGGGACGTAGGTTCGCCAGTCGCCGTGGTTGCCTGGGGTCCGCGTCATGACTACGCCGTCCTGCACACGCCAGGTACCGTGCTCGGCCGCTGGGATCTGTCGACGTCGGCGGTCGGCGTCGGCTGACGTCTCCTGGGCCTGGCATACGCGCCGATACAGGTCGGCGGCGGTGTTGGGCGGTCCTTCCTCGTCCTGGGCGTCGGCCGTGAGGCGGCTACATGTAGTGTCACCGTGTTCGGGTGGGTTTGGCGTGACTGGGGGTAGCATGGCGTCCCAGTCGTCGTCGTCCCGCAGTTCGTTGTTCTGGTCGGGTTCTCGTGATAACAGGTCGGGCAGCTGATTTTCGGTGCCGGGGACATGCTCTACCTCAAAATCAAACGATTGGAGAAACAAGGCCCACCGAATCAGTTTGCCCTTCCTGCCCTGCATTGTGTGTAGCCACGTCAGGCATCGGTTATCTGTCCGAAGTGTAAAGGTCTTTCCCTCGAGGTGTGGCCGGTACTTTTTCATGGCCCAGACTACAGCTAGGCACTCCTGCTCGTTGCTGTGATATCGGCGCTCTGCTGAGCCGAGCTTTGCGCTAGCGTAGTCTGTGACCTCACGCTCGCCGTCCGGGCCTACGTGGTATAGTACCGCGCCCACCCCGAGGTTACTCGCGTCCGTCTGCAGGTAGAGGTGACGTTCTGGGTTTACACGCGTGAGCGTGTGACACTGTGTGAAGGCGAGTTTGACCTCTTCGAATGCGCGCTGGGCGTGGTCGTTCCACCGGTAACGTGCCTGGGGTGACAGGAGGTCCGTCAGGGGGGCTATTGTCCTCGAGAAGTTAGGGACGTAGCACCGGAGCCAGTTGATCAGGCCGATGAAGCGCTGTAACTGTTTCCGCGTTCGCGGTACCTCGGCTTCCGCGATCTTCGTGAGGTGGCTCGCTTGCGGCCGGTTACCCGCGGCGCTCACGACATGCCCCAGAAACTCGACTTCCTGCGTCCCGATGTGGCACTTGTGGTGCGCGACGGTCAAGTGGTGGGTAGCGAGGCGTTCTAGGACCAGTGTAAGGTGTCGGATGTGTTCCTCCCAGGTCTCCGAGAATACGATTACGTCGTCGAGGTACGCTAGTGCGAAGCGATCGACGTAGCCCTCAAGTACACGCGTCATCATCCCCTGGAACGTCGCAGGGGCGCATTTCAGTCCGAATGGCATCGCTCGAAATTGGAATTTGCGGCCGTCGGGGATGGTGAACGCGGTCTTCTCGCGGTCTTCGGTCCGGATGGGAACCTGCCAGTACCCTGATTTAAGGTCGAGGGTACTGAACACCGTTGCTCGTCCTAGTCCTGCTACCGCGTTCTCCACGCTGATCTGGGGTGGCGGGGCGCTAACTGTGATAGTGTTCAGTGGCCGGAAGTCTACGCAGAACCGCAGTGATCCGTCCTTCTTCGGCACGAGTACTATGCAGGCGTTGTAGCGACTATTCGACGGTTCAATAACACCATCCCGGAGCATCTCCGCGACCTGTTCCCGTATGGCACGTTGCTCCCGGAAACCGTATCCTCTTGGGGGCTCGTACACCGGGTTGTTGTGGGTGGTCGGGATGTGGTGCTCGGTGACCGTGGTTCGTCTGAGGGGGTCGGACACCGTGAATATTTCCTGTCGCTCTGCTAGTACCCGGTCTACGGCGGCGCGGTACTCGGGTGGGACGTCGTGACGTACCTGGTGAAGTGTGACGGTTTAATGAGCCCGTGTGGGTAGGGACCCGACGGCATAGACTACCAGCCGCTCTTGCGTGCCGATGTGTACCCGAGTGGCCTTGGTCTCGATTACGGCGTCCTGCTCCGCTAGCCAGGGCTGCCCCAGGACTATCTCCTCGCGGAGGTCCTCGACGACGAGGGCGGTCACGGTGGTGGTGTAGCCCCTTATCCTAACCTGGAGTGTCGCTCGCCCTACGGTCAGGCCTGGTCGGGTGTTCGTGGCTAATTGCAATTCCGTCTGTTGAGGTTGGAGTTTCCCGGGCGGTACCAGGTGGGGGGCTACGAATACGTGACTCGCCCCTGTGTCGACTAGAGCAGCCGCGGCTCGCCCGTCAACCTCTACGGGGATGCGCAGGAGGCTGTCCCGCGGGTGGGTCAGCTGGTACAGTTGGGGGGGTCTTTCCCTTCCCGTGACAACCGGGAGCGGTGTACCTAATGCTCCGCCCCCGGGTTGGCGTTTCCCGGCGGTTTGTTCGCGCGAGGAAGTGGTAATGGGCAATCCTTGTGCCAGTGGCGTGTACCGTCTGGGCAACCTCGCTGGCACAGTGGTAGTCCCTGGACGTCCTGTGTTGCCGACCTGGTGGGTGTGGCGTTGGTTTGTGGCGTGTTTTCGATGGCTCGTCGTCGGGTCGGTGGCTGGTTGTCAGCCCCCCCCTGTGGTGAGGCCTGGCTGAGGCGTCCCCGACTCGTGTTCGGTGTGCCCCGTTGCCAGAGGTCGCGCAGGTTCTGTTCGATGGCCGCTGCTTGTTGCACGTATTCCTCTACCGACTCTGGGCGACAACAACGCATGAAAGGCTGGAGGCCGGTGTGGAGTAACGCTGTGACAGTGGGTAGCGCTGTCGTGGGTCGAGCGTGCGGGTTGACGCGCGCGAAGAGACGTAGTTTCCGTGCTACGAATTGTTCGGCCGTCTCGCCGTCCTTCTGCCGCTCGCCATAGAACTGTGAGGTGCAGTCGACTAATGCCTGTTCAGTGTCGAATCGGCGGGTTAGTGCGCCGGCGAACTCCGTCCACGGCATGCCGAACCGTCCCCATATGTCCCACCATTCGTGGGCTGTGCCTCGCAGTTGTCCGCTGGCCTGTCCCGACCACTCGTCTACTGGTATACCTGCTCGGGTCAATCGCACTTCACAGTTTTCTACGAAAGTCCGTGGGTCCACATATTGTGCCACTTTTTATTGGCGTAAAGCAAACAGATCAGTATTGCGAATATTTTTCAACTTCTGAAAGAAGGTTTAAATTTCATATGTTTTTTGAAAATAAAATAAATAAAAAATGCTGGACTTAAGACGTTTTGCAAATTCACAAATATTCAATACAAAATATAATATATTTTGTAATAATTATCATTAAAATTAAATTAATCTCTTAATGTTTTTATTAAGAAACGAGGTGAAGTTACGAAGTAATTATTGTTGTATGGTTGGCAACATATTTTTTAGCAGATGGCACTGAGAAATTTCTTATCCTTTAAGATCAATATAAATTTATTTCAACAATACATTTACGTGTTACAAACAATTTTTAGAGATAGTAGGATTATTTTTCTCAATTTACAAGGATACTTCAACAATGAGAATAACAGTTCAGTCAACATAATAAGATTGTGTCAACAATTCACTCTGCATCAGACACAACCTACATGTGGTAAACGTTCAATGGTCTATTGCTGCCCATTGTACAATGCCAAGGTAGAATGCCTGCACGACTTCTTCTTCTGGAATGTATTTGAGCATCTTTCGTACATCTTGTAATTTGTCTGCATTAATTGGGATAAGACCATTGGGATAAGCTTTCTGAGTTGGAAGACCTGGGTTGTGGGGTTATGTTGGACCAAGGGCAAATGTGTGAGCAACTAGGCTATCAATAAATGGCTTGGCTACGACAATGCCGAAGTGGTCTGCAGAAAATTGGAACTCCATGAAGGAGGAAATGCTGAACGGGATTTTCTGACTTCGTGGTACATTGCAGGTTGATGATTCCAGGGAATTTACATTCTTTTTGTAAATGGTTGGCCACCAACTATGAAAGTTGTACACATTTTCACTTTCGACAATGTTCATTGTAATTTTGTTCTTTGCACTAGAGTGCACAATTAGCTCACACACATCCTTTAGTGTGTAGAATCTGTCCAAATGACGCAAACACCTTTTCACCACAGCAAAATCTCTGTCCGAAGGTAAAAATGAATGGCCTCTGATGGGAAACAGAAGTCTGATCTTGAGGAACCGTTTTTGTGCAGTTAATGCCATTAAAAATCTGATGACAGTGTTGTTTTTGTTCTGGCCTGAACATCCGTCACAAAACAACCATATCTCGGTTGCTGAGTCAGGAATAAAGTTGTTCATGTAGTCAAGTAGGAAACTACATACCTCGTTCGGCCCCTTTTTGGCCTGTCCTTCGTGGTATATGTAAAATACGGCCTCGCTGGTTTTAATGTTGTGCACTGAAAATACAGGAACAGTCAGCTGACGAAGATAAAACATATCCTGCACTGGAATCTTTGGCAAAGATATGTTTTGCATGTAGTCAAATGACAATGCAACAAAATCATCTCTTTCGATGCACAATTGAGATGCACGTTTCAATGTTAAATAGAATTTCTTGCTCCTGCGTTTATGCACAAGGAGTTCGGCCGCTGCGACGCGTTTGGCAGTGTCATTTAGACAGCTTTTCAGTTTAATACTTTTTTCTTCACAAATTACACAAGTATCAACACTAGTTCTACCAAACTTCGAACTAAAATGGCTCTTGAAATACTTGTGGTAGTAATGATATGATACATTCCTGTCTGCATACTTGTCAACAAACATTTCATGCATTTTCTTGACTGTTAGTTCTCCACTAAGATAATAAATATCAACATCACCATAATGAGTTTGATGAACTGGAAAGGAGGATATATGGCTATGAATATCCGCAAGAATAGTAGCATATTTTGCACTTGATGGTTTGTGTTTTCCCCTCTCATCACTTGGTGATTTTCCAAGTAGTATCAGCTGGCACAAACGCTTGACACTAGATTCACTAACACAATAAATACTCAAAAATGATTTCTTACACACAGCAACCAGTTTACCAGAGTCCCTTACATGGTACACAAACATAGCTTCTCGTCTGCCAGGTTCGTCTTTCCTGCCCCTTCTTCTTTGAACGTCTTTACGCATTATTAGTCCTTGCAAAAACACATCCTGCTCATTCTTGGTATTAAACCCATTCATTTGGTTTACTGCCTCAATGAAGGTATTATCTGAAACTAGCCTGAAGCACTTTTTCTTGCAAATGAAATCAAAGAACAGTACATAATTATTATTACCTCTTGTAATTTGTTCGTCACTCTTCAATATCTGCTAATGTTAGTAATTTAATTGGTATCTAGTACAAAATGCAATAATACACCAAACAGTCTACGCCCTACTATTTCTAACCATTCGGAAATCTGTGAAAAATAGTGTGATTGAGTTCGAGGTACATAACTGAACACATCCATTTAATTTTATTGTTTAGCTTAATTGTTATTTATTCAAAAATAAAATATGACAGTTTGTTTTGTAAAGCACTCTAATATTTTTATATGCCATAGAAGTTACTAGTTTAGTAACCTGTATCCTGATTCGATCTAGGTACTTTATAGTAATAAGTCGTGCATTTTCTGCAACGTTTGCATATAACAACAATTATGTAGGTATAGTAAATGCCGTAAAAGTGGAAGACTGGACAGCAATATATAAATTACATTCGTGAGAATGTGACAAATAATCTATTGGCTGGAGGACAAACTTTTATTTTTTATTTTTGGAATAAATGTTAACTTATATTGTATTAATATCAGGTATCGCTCTTTTTTAACACATTTAACACACAAGGGGTTTATGTTGTTAATTATATTTTCAGGACATCTATTAATAAATTATTCTGAAGGTAAAAAATTTATTTTCTCTTCATTTATATTCACAGAGAAACATTTTACTGATTTAAATGTAATGTTCTGCAGTTCGTTTTCCTGAGATGGCAACACCACTAACATTTCTCACTAATTGCAAGACCGCGAGTGTTCTGGTATTCTCATTTTAATGTATTATTTAGTATCGTTCTTACAACTTATTAGCACTATGTACTTACCCACATTCTTGTCCAGTGCATCTAGCTGGTACAAGCTTGTTTACATGGTTCTTGTGTTCCAAACCTTTTACCTTAGCCATTTTTATAATGTTTCTTTTTAGCCCAGGAGTTTTAGGTTAATATTTAAAGAAAGTTCGAAAAAAATAAGGTAAATCGAAAAATTTGGTCACTGATACTAAACACCTTGCAGAACAACATACTAAAATTCCCCTATTTTCCCATGCCAGCGTCATAATTTTTTTCGTGCAATAATGTTGAATGTTAATTGGTGTTAAAGTATTACCCAGCCAATCCTGGACCTATAATGCAGGGTCAAATTATGATCATTTGATAAGGATTGCCAATAAAATTTGCTGTACACACAGATCCTTATAACGTATGTTGTCGTACTTGCAAGTAAGTCCTGCGCGCGTGTTGTAAGGCTGCGGACCTTGTTGGAGGAGGGTTCGCCAGCTCGAAGGTAGCAGTCACAGCTTTTCGGGCCACAGTTCGAGCATACAGATGTCCACGAAGTTCATCCAGGGTGGAGAATTTCTCTGTAGTGTACATGTGGATAATGAATTCCTCGCCTGCAGCAGTGATTTGTTCTGCAGTAGCAGATGTGTTGCTAAACATGGAAGCAATGCTCTGGAGATGCGGATTTTTTTTCAAAAGCTTCCAAGCATTAGCATTTCGCTTATGGCTGGACACACATTCTCCTTGGTGCGAAATTGGCTGTCTCCGTTCCATTGACTCAGGTGTTATTGGGGATGACATGAACTGTGACTGTTCTGTGTCTGTTGGTGTTGCAGCTATGAAGAGTATGTTAGGCAAGTACTTTGGCAATGTCAAGTTGTCAAGAAAGAGTTGGGTGAATCCGTTAGCAGCTATGAGCCGAAGTATTACCATACGGGATGAAATTGTTCCCGTCTGTCCCCAACAGTTCTAAAGGCGCATTGGATGGGCCATACACCACCAAGGTGGTGATTTGATGGAGTATCTGAAGTATGAACTTGCACCAAGGCCAACCTCTTTGTTTGATGAGGTATCAATGCGAAAGACACCCAAGTCTTCGTTACTGCAGATCTTAACTTCCCACCAGTGCATAGACAGAATAAATGAAGTAGCCACAATAATCGTTGATGGTGGTTTTCTTCTACATGAATTTGTCTGGGACCACCCACTAACATATGGTGAAGTCGTTCATTCTTACCTACAGTATGTTGTCAAACATTATTCGTCCAGAGCCATTGTTGTGTTCGATGGGTATGGAGAAAGTCTTACAACCAAAGGAGAAGAAAGAAAGCGCCGTGCATCACGTAGGTGCTCAAGAAACTTTGAATTCGATAAGAATACAGCTGTCACTACTTCACAAAAGGATTTCCTCAATAACACACACAACAAATCACAACTCATCAAATTGCTCTCGAAGAGCTTTGAACAAGCAGGACTCACTGTTCTTCAGGCACCGGCAGATGCACACACACTGATTGTGGAACTACCATGGGAAACGACGTCTGTGAAACACCAGTTGTCATAGCAAATGACACTGATATCGTTATGATGATTGTAAGAGCTAAAGAAAAAACTTGCAACAGTGTTCAAAGCCCTGGAAATAATACTAGAACAGCAAAATTGTTCAAGATTTGTGAAATTCAAAAACAACTCGGAGACTGCAAGAATTGTTTATTGTTTGCTCATGCAGTCACTGGCTGCGACACCACTTCCGCCATTTTCCGTAAAGGTAAGAAGAATGCTTGCAAGCTTTTGAAACAAAATCCACATCTCCAGAACATTGCTTCCATATTTAGCAACACATCTGCTACTGCAGAACAAATCACTGCTGCAGGCGAGGAATTCATTATCCACATGTACACTACAGAGAAATTCTCCACCCTGGATGAACTTCGTGGACATCTGTATGCTCGAACTGTGGCCCGAAAAGCTGTGACTGCTACCTTCGAGCTGGCGAACCCTCCTCCAACAAGGTCCGCAGCCTTACAACACGCGCGCAGGACTTACTTGCAAGTACGACAACTTACGTTATAAGGATCTGTGTGTACAGCAAATTTTATTGGCAATCCTTATCAAATGATCATAATTTGACCCTGCATTATAGGTCCAGGATTGGCTGGGTAATACTTTAACACCAATCAACTGGGGCTGGCGTGAGGTTCAACAAACACTTCTTCCGATTACCAGTGACTTGCCACCAGCTCCCGATGAACTTATACATCTCATCTCATGTGCATGTAGATCTGAGTGTGGATCAAAGTGCTCCTGCCGCATTGCTGGCCTTCCGTGCTCTATGATTTGCACATGCTGTAGTGGTAGAAGTTATAGGAATGTAGCTGAAGACATCAATAACTACCCAGATAATATGTAGTTAGCTGAGGTATGTAAACAAAAACTATGTTTTTGTGTTATTGTTTCTCGTTATTTGAGATTTCTTATGATGCCAATAAAGAATTTGTTATAGTGCATGACATTACAAAGAAAAACCGGAATTAAAAATGACTACATAGAGTATAAAATCGTACGAGATGTTTTTTGAGAAGCAGGAGCATCATTTTAATATCATAAATGTAGTAAATAATTAAATTATATGTAAAATTACTTACACAGTATAACAAAGCTGTTTATATCTTACTAGAGCAATCGCTCGTTAGAAGCACCATAAGCAGAATATTGACGGGTGAAAATGTCATCCCGCCTTCCGTCCGAGTCGTATCTGATGGCGCACGCTGTACTTGAGCCACCGTATCTCGGTAACCGTTTGTCACAGAGCAGTATGAGATACACCATTGAAAAGCTCAAATCCTAAGGAATTGATTTTGTGCAACTTATTATTTTTATTTGCGGTACTTTTTAACCTATGGATAGTTTTTTTTATAAAATCCATGATTTTCGGAGAATTGTCAATGTTCGATCTATAATATTTTTACTTCAAGTAGACTTTTTTACTGTGTCTGCTTATATATAACATTGGTGTGGTCCAGTGGTTAATTTGAATCGATCCCCGTGGATTTCAGTTGATGCAAATAGTTTTCGGATGTACATTTGCGTCCTTGTGTCATTACGACATTATTGCACGAAAACAATTATGACGCCGGCATGGGAAAATAGGGGAACTTCAGTATGTTGTTCAGCAAGATGTTTAGTATCAATGACCAAATTTTCAGATTTACCTTATTTTTTTCGAGGTATCAACCTTTAATTCCTGGGATATTTGTATTCAGCAGTCCTTTTGACACCCTTCTTTCATATATCATTGTTGTCAATAGCTTCTTCAAAATAACTCTTCAAACTACTGCTAGAACTCGCCATTTTCCTGCAAACTTACTTTTGTTTTATTTCACAACACGCACGTTTGCAACAACATTTTCGTTCACACTGAGCTGAACATATTTGTCAACAGATAGCATACAAGTGTCAGTTCCAGTTCCAGTTATTTAAGGTAGATGGCATATGTGTCCACACAACCACGCTTACTCTCACATGAAAAAAATTTTCACAGTCAAAACGACCTAAGTCCGGGTCTTAGGTTGTTTTGTCTATAAAGATAAAAATGCAGGGGCAGATAAAAACGCAATAAAGACGTGGATTAAAGTCATTTTACTAGTAAACTGTAGCCCTTTGCAATTGCTTCACGATTAGGCAATAATCTCAAAACACCAAAAATGTGACTTAAGTTGTTTTGCAAATTCACCATTCATATAGGCCCGAGGACGTCAGGGCGGAGTCAGTGAGTTCGGAGTGTTCAGTCGGGAGTTCTCCCGCGGCGGAGTTTCCGGGCGATAGTGCCGCGGGTGCGGCAGAGTGGCGAAGTCCTTGGACGAGGGTTCCAGGGCAAGGAGTGAGTGTGTTCAGTGGAGTCGGGAGTTTTCCCGCGGCGGAGTTTCCGGGCGATAGAGTCGCAGGCGCGGCGGTGTCCCGAGCGAAGTTGCGAGTGAGGCGTCGAGCGGATCCTCGGCGAAGACAAGTGTCAGCGGTGGCGGAGTGCGGCGACGGAGTCCCGCGGCGGAGATACACGAGGGGTGCTACGGCGAGAGTTGCGCCAGAGTTGCGACCCAGCGAGGCGTGTGGATTGTGGGAAACGAGTGACTGGGGAATATACATTTCTTTAAGTGTAATTAATTATTTGCCATTTAGAAGATTTTTGTAAGTGACATAATAAGTGGCAATAAATAAAACTGTGTAGTGTAATAAAATCTTTAATTGGGCTATCCTTTACGAACCCGCGGTAAAATCGTAACAATATGGTTTCCATATAATTTTATAGGAAGTAGTTTTATATGCAAAAACAGTTGGGCGTGTAGTACAGACATCAAGCTCTTTATTGTATTTTTATCTTTACTGTATTTTATCGTAATTTTTTATATTTATTTTTTGTGCCTACTAGATTCTATTGCAAATTATTCTTTATAGCTAGCGCCAAGTGCCGTATTGAGTTAACCTAGCATATAAGATTTTTGATAATCCTTATCTTTTGGGCGTGCTGCAGCAGTTAGTCATTTTAAGCCTAGTTGGTATTTATACGCACGTTCAACACATGCTGGTGTCATTATTTGTAGTCAATCTGCTTCAGAGTATTAAATGCTGGTCTACCATTTTTAAGTATTTCCTTTTAGATGCCTTACATAGTTTACTTTTATTTCATTCTGCGCATATTTTGGTTTTGGCAACTGCGACTGCCACTTCTGACTCGGGTCGTCATTAGAACCCCCTTTAACGCCTCATTTGCAATGGAGGGATAATTTAATAGATTTGGGAAGGAGATGTACCCCTATGACTTGATGCAAACAGCCGTATTTGAAGCAGCGTAAGTTTTGGCATTGTTCATTCCAGACATGGTTGCTGTTGATAAGTATTTTATTTGTATGATTGATTATAGTGCATGCTGTCGACATTTTTTTTATGCATGTCATACATCTTCTTAAAATACTTTAATTCCCGATTACTAAATCCCCCGAACCTACATACCTTTTTCCTCTGTATATTGTCTTCTACCTTGTACATCTTATGATAGTTTTCTATGCTTTGTTGTATTTTACTTAATTCCTGCTTTTCTCATCATACCTGGTGCCAAACTTGTTCCCCTTTTGCTCTTAGGGTACGATAGTTTGCCTATGAACCTTTTAAAAATCTGTAGTTCAAAATTGTATTGAAATTATACATAGATATTCTATATTGTGTAAAATCATGCACTATTTTAATTACACAACATAAATGTAAAGTCATTATTATTGTATTATTGTATGCCATTGTATGCCATTATACAATATTTTTACAGTTTAGGATATAATGCACTAAATTGAAATTTCAAATTATTTGACTAAATGCAAAATATTGTTTCAAGCATTCGCAGCCTCTTTTTTCTTTTAGTAAAGATAAAAACTTGTCGCGGTTGCGGTACTTTATATTGCATTTATAAAGGATTATTTCTGAACGCACCATTAGATAGATGAGGGAATGAGCCATTTGCTGCCTGCAGTCTGTCAGTCTGGCAACGTGGCCCCACGTCGCCCGACACTAGTCACAGAGAAAGCCTGCAGGAAGGTCGATGTAGTTCAGCGCGCAACCAGAATCAACGCATGCCACGCAAGCGCGTGTCGTCCAGTCGAGCTTGTCCCAGCGAGGGCGAGGGTAGGAAACCTCAACACTGAGTTTGGACGCCACGGGCACCTAGACTCAGTTCACACTGTTCACAGCGACACATTGCTATTGAGCTTGACTGGTAGATTGCAGGTGAATCGTACAGACGTCTCGCTCAGGGTGCATAAATAAACTGAGTAGTAGAAGGTGGTGAGGCAGTAAAAATTTATTTTACCTTTTGGGAAGATAGTGCTTTCGAATTCAATATACAAATTATAATACAGATATAAAAAATACTGAAGACATAATTATATGCCTAAAAGTATCGTTCATCGTACGTGGGCGAAAGAAAGCCCTTCTTCGAGGCTTCGCGCCCTCGCCGTCTCTGCAAGGATCATTTGATTGTCTATTTCTTACTCTATGATTGTTCATTTGTTTGCTACCAAAGTGTGAAATTTTGGATTGGAAAAAAAGTTTTTTTCTGATAGTCATACATTAAAAAATTTCCTTTTCCAAACAAAAAATCTTTTAATTAAATTTTAGCATTCTTATTAATTCATTACACAAATTTTAGTTGTTGATTTTTTGGGTAAACAAAGAATTACAAGCACTTCTTTTCCGAATTTGGTTTAACTTAAAACTTCAGTATTTAATTACACGGTATACCTAAAGACTAAAATGCATGAAAAAAAAAAATAAATAAATATTTAAGTAAAAGTTTATTGTATTACAAATGTAATTAAGTAAATACATATAATACATTTATAAATAAATATGTAAAATATTTTCGTTGTTACGAATAAATAAATAATCTGCATCGTAGCTCTCTGTCGTGAGATTTTGAAATGCATTCAAAACCATATTGTATCGTATGTGAGAGGATTTCAGGCACGACCCATGATACCACAGCCCGGGTCACGGGGCGGGCGTGGAGAGAGCAGACAGCTTAGCAGCGATGCACTGCTGTGCTGCACTGGCGGCTTGCTGGAAGCTGACCAGAGCAGCCTGCGTCTCGCTGCGTACACACGCCGACGAGCAGCTGGCAGCAGAGCTAGCAGACTGCTGCAACACCTGTGTCTGCTGCTGCAGCATTGCCACCATCTGCTGGCCCCGGCTTGCCGCCTGAGTCGCAGCAGAGGCGAGGCACACCACGGCCGTAAGTGGAGCGTCCAGGCAGCTGTGCAGCTCCGCCAGCTGCAGCTGTCTCCAGCCACACGCTGCCTGCAGCGAGCTGTTGAGGCGTGCCACCACCTGCTCCACGGCCTGGCCGCCAGCTGCCACGCAGCGCTGCAGCTGCCCCGGCAGTGCCTCCAGCCCCTGCTGCAGCTGCATGCAGGTCGACACGTCCACGTGGTGAGCCTGTGCCTGTGCCTGCCAGCTGCCCAGCGTGGCGTTCACCTGCTGCGCGGCGCGACTGGCCTGCTGCTCGGCCTGCGCCACGGCGCCGCTGCTCTGGTTGCTGTACTGCGCATGCGCGGTCGCAGCGCTGCTCTGCGCTTGCTGCACGCTGGACAGTATCTGGCTCTCGAGCTGGGAGACCACCGCCTCTGCCTGCTGCAGCGCCGACTGTATCACTCCGCCCAGGATACCGCCCGGTGCCGGAGCCCCGACGGCCTGGGGAGACGCGTCAAGGCAGGGATTACATTGCTTTACTTGCGATAGAAAAACGTCACAGTTTGGAACAAAATGTTATTGTTTAACTTCTAGGTTTTTTTTTTACTTTTAAGCCAAATACTTTTCTCGAGTAATTTAATTCCCCTGATATTATTGTCTGCCACAAAAGATTTACATTTTGTGTTCAGTAACTGTGGTTTCAAAAGTGTTAGTAAATAATGCTATTTTAATTTAAATTATCTTGGCTCTCCACAAAAAAATCAAATATTTTGTACAAAGATTCTTTAACTGTGATATTCATCGATATAAGTTTTTATTGAGAAATCATAAAAAAAGGGTACATGTTTTAAATCCATGATAAATTATTTATATTATCTTAATTTAAAAATTTTGTTTTATTAATCTTTTATGCTACACATATTTCTGGAGATATTTTTGAGTAAGTAATTTTCGATTAAAATAAAGTCCTATTTTAATATATTTTTTATTTCCAATATTCCGTCCCTACTGCGAACATGCTAAAATGTGATTCGTACCAAAGTAACGCAACTGACTGCGCTGCGGTCTCGCCGATAAGGTGTCGGGCGGGTAACCGGAGCACCCCGAGAAAATTTTTTTTATTATTATATAATGAAATTAATTTTTAAATTTTTTTATCTAATATACTCTGTATAAAGTTCATTTTAAAACATGTTTGAATAAATAAGGTTGGCTGACAAAAACTAACACTTAATTTAAGATTAGGTCTCACACGCCAAGTTTTTGTTTTTTTCGTTTTCTTGTCACGATGAATGTTTAAAGGCATTTACTGTGAATACTCAGTTATACCTCGATAAACCGTATTTCAAATGTTATAATATCTTTCTTTTAGTATGTATTGCAAACTATTCCTTGTCAACTGTTTTCCAATAGAATCTTTTGTAAAAGTACTGAAAAATCAATTCTGTGATTCGCTTTCATTTAATGTTGCGACAAATTGTATTAAACGATATCCAGTAAATATTGACTTCCTAATATCGGCAAAAGTCATGAAAGTTTTTCGTAAGTATGATCACTGGTGTGAGCTAGAAAAAAAGTCTGGTAAATATCTGATGAGAAAATGCGTGTTTTAACAACAAATGCAAGAGATCATTGTAATGGAATTGGTTTTGAGGTAAAAAAAAAAAACTACTAGTCAAACAATAAATTTTTGTTCCAAACATAAGAAACTGCATTTGAAAAAAAAAACACAGTAATTTCAGTAAGATAAAATAGCAGAAATTACTCAAAATGCTCAAAATACCAGTTATCGTTCTATTTTGAAGGAAAATTAGGCATTTACGAACACATAGTTCCTGTATTTTTTTCTGGTAGATCTGAACAAAAAAAATCTTCGTAGTTTCCGAGATGTAGGCAATTTTTCAAAAGTTTTAATATCCCCACCGTGCACCAAATCAATAAATATAGTGAATACAACTATTCATAATTTTCTATTCTAAATCTATTATACAATTATAATCATACGCAAGCTATTGACAAAAGTTTAAAAATATCAAAATATACTAAACATTTTCAGGAAAACCTTTCTTGGTAACCCTTATGTGGCAAAAAAATTTAATCTGGTAACTTTGAACACTCATACTGTAAAACATAAATGTACTATGCTAATTGAACAAGTTCTTTCAGAATATACCTACCTCACTGAATGGTGTGAATTCTGCGGCAATATTTCAAAAAAGAGAGTTCCATTTTCATTGATTTTTTTTTAAATGCGTAGAATATTTCATTTGTTTGTTGCTATGTGTAATGCGCCAAAGTATTTCCTCTTAATTTTAATTTTGCTGCAGAGATTCCAATTAACTATAAAATAAGCAGTCATAGAACTGCAACGTGCATGGCATGCCTACAACTGGTCTCGTGCACCATCTGTTAAGGCAACGTTTTAATAGGATTATACATGGGGAAAAAAGTGTTGCCCCAACAAAAGAAATGAGTTACCGTTTAAAAAAGTAAATATATTGGAATTTACAAACGAACATGAAAGAAACTTTTTTCTAATGAAAACTCGATTTTAAGTAATAAGCACTTCAAGTTCTAGTAGTTTATTTTATTACCTCAATATGTTCAAGGTTTATCTCACCTGCCACAAACACAAAACCAACGCTAGTTGATGCAGGACCTTGAGCACCATCTTTTGGCCGTAAACTGCAATATTGCTACTGCCAATCCCTGCAAGACAATCCCTTATAAATAGGCACCACGCGCTAGGAAGTAGCGCGGTATCTCCTGTAAGTGTAACCCAATTTCGACTATCTACATCTGATAATCACGCGAAAGTTTTTCTAAACAGGTCACTACGCAATATTTCACACTTGTACTTTGCATCGCCTGCTATTTCGCGAAAGTATGTAATTCAGTCGAAGTCAAATAATTGCATTACTATATTTTTGTAAGTTATGGAAACCCTTGTGGAATTGAAAAATATAGGTTCGTGATAAAATGATAAGGAAAAGATTATTTATAGACATAAGATTCTCATGAATCTGCATCACCCTTCACCGTACAATTAAATACCTCTGCACTCATTTATGATAACTTTAAGAAGGCATATGAAATCATTATTTTAAAAATATTTTTTTTCGTTCTTATATATCAGATGCGTTATTAAGACTTCATTATTTTTTTTTCTTGGCTTTGGCTGTTCACGTCTATGGTGTGACAGTGGGTTTATTGGTATCTTGATTACCCAAAAAGCTTTTGCAAAACAAACTATAGGATAAGATTGAAAAGAAATGTAACCAACAAATTCTAAGTGATATGTCTTGGTAAATTTTGGTTTAGTGGCATCTTGAATATTTTTAACCCACTTCAAAAAAGGAGGAGGTTCTCAATTCGTCTATATATATATATATATATATATATATATATATATATATATATATGTGTGTGTGTGTGTGTGTGTGTGTGTGTGTGTGTGTGTGTGTGTGCGTGTGCGTGTGTTTGTTACCTCAGATTTTTCGTCTGGGTGAACTGATTTTGATATTTTTTTATTATTTGAAAGCTGGTTCTTCCCGTGTGGTCCCATTTCAATTTGGTCCAGTTCTGACATGGGCATCCATTAGAAAACCATATGTCTTAAATTTGCATTCAGTATGGGCGCGACAAATGGACGAATACTTAACACAATATCACGCCAACCGATTTCGATGATTCTTTTTGTATTGGAAAGGATGTACTTCAAGAGTAGTTTGATGAAAGTTTGGTTAGGTTATGATTATGGGATCCATGACAAAGTAACGGAAATCTTGAATTCTTAGGAGCAAATTAATAATACTCGGCCGAATCTTTTATAGGTTATCCGGATATTTTTGTCACCTACCGTAATATGGATCAAGCTGAGACGGTTTGCACGTTGCTCTTCTGTCTCTTTGGATAGACGATCGTGTATCACGCTGAGTCGGTGGGCCGTTGCTCCTCCGTCTCATTCGATAGACGATCGTAGATCAAGCCGAGACGGTGACTACGTTTTTCGATATTTTCCCTGTTCAAAACTCTTTCATGTAAAGCCGCATTTTCTAAAGTATATTTTTGCGCTCTTTGCAAGTCTCTTTTGAAATTTTCCTCGAAGTATATTTCCTCTGTTGAGATAGGCGTTTCTCCCTGACTTCGTTTGTTTAATTTAAACGGCGCTTTCTCATATGAGCAGCACGTTTAGTAGGTCTACCCATATTCAGACAAATTAGTGTTCTTCAGATTCACTAATAAAAATAAACACCAATTTTAACAAAAAAACCGACTTCAAAAAAAACTATTCTAAAACAAATTAATATGCACTAAAAAGTAAGGATCTATGTGTTTACCACGCAAGATGGTAGGTATAATGTAGTTACAATTATTGTTATTTTTGAAGTCGGTGTCAGCCAAGGAAACACTCCAATATACCTAGCAATAATAAT